>NC_056631.2:214133148-215333148 GCF_002870075.4 Lactuca sativa | reverse complement strand
TTTTAACTACATAATTTTGTATATGCAAAACAACTCCAAGTTCTAATTGTGTCTTTTATTATATAGTTCAACAAAATTATAATATTTAAAATCATCTTTTAGAGGTATTATAAAATTATTATTTAATTGTTAATAAAAATGATTTATTTATTCTTAATATAACATTTTTCTATTTTAACTAGGTAATTTTATACATGCGTAACGCGCTGACATTTGCCTAGTTTTAATTATAAAACCATCATTATTATTCTGTGTTTTTGTTATGTTCTAAGAACTTATTAACAATGGATACATATGATACATCTATACATTAATGATGAGTTTCATATAAATGAAGGAAAATATGATTTGACTACAATGTTCAAAACATATATAAAACAAAAAAATTCTTAAGATCAATGAAAATAAAGAATCTATGTATATGTATAACAACCTGTTGGATTTGGTATCTAAGACCATAACTATAATTAGTATGTAATTGATCCGATAGTAGCATGGTCCTTTTAGGTTACCTTCACCATAGCAATTTGATAGGATGGATCATGGAGAAAAAGGTTGATAAATGATTTATTAATATATTATAAAAATAATATATTAATTGAGAAATCATATTATTTCCTTAGTATTGATCAGAAATTGATTTGGATTAATTTAGTGATCAAAAGAAATTGATTAAAAGTAAGGGGACTCATATTGTAAATCATTGATAGTTGCAAGTTAGGCTGATGGACTCCTAAAGAAGAAGTGGACGGAATCTATGGGAAGCCTATAGAGATTTCGTCTAAAGGGCCTTATAGAAGGTGTTCATGGATTGCTTAAGGCTTAAGCAGAGAATTAGGGTTTCCACCTAAAACCCTAGGAACTCAACTATATAAGGAACCTTTGGCTTAAAGAAACCTCCATCACCTCTCTCTTGTTCATCCTTTGCTAAGTGGTGTTTGTGACTCCATTAGAGGTGCATCACTTGAGGCACTAAGCTCTTGAAGGTCAAGATCAAGCTACCAACAAGAAAGGTATTCTTCTAAACCCTAATATGATTAGATTTTTTTTTGTATGCCAGATTAGGGTTTTGCTTTGGAAAATTAATTTGCATTTATAACTTGAGAAAAACCTAGATCCAAAGAAAATAGGGTTGCATGTACACATATGAATGTCGTATTTCTCAAAACCCAACAGTGGTATCAGAGTTTAGGGTGTTTTCTGTTATATTTGATGCAATTATAATTTGTTCAAAGTTAAATCAAAATCGTTTTGCTCAATATCTGATGAACTCGACGAGTCCAAAGATGGATTCGATGAGTTGGACCAACTCGATGAGTCCATGCCCTGTCTCGACGAGTTGGTTCGTCTGTTGGCATATTTTTTGGATTTCAGGCCTAAATTAGATAAGGATCATTACCTTAAATTGTTTTAACTGTTTAAATTCGAATTTTCTGATATGGTAAAGAATATCCTTATCTAATCGAAAGAAAGAAAGTTTTGAAAAGTTTCAAAATTTAAACTCAAGTTTTTGGAATTTAAAAATTGATTAAAAATTTTAAATTTTAAATATTAAATTCTGAAACCCTAGTGTTTTAAAAGTTTAAAATACAACGCTTATACTATTATAATATTAAAAGATTAATATGTATATATATGTATAAGATGAGTCACTTTTACCGTTAGTAAGCCTCTTTCACGAAGCTGGTCTATAAGGGGTGTTTAAGGAAGTGGACTATAAAATGTCCGTCATTGGGTATCCACTTTTACCCACCGCACTTTTGACTAGTGGAGGGTCGTTAGCCGAACGGGTAGGATATGAAATTAATTCTCTCATTAATAAGTATAATGATTATAATAAAGTAACTAAATGTTTTTTTTTATAAATTCTCAATCTTAGTTACTTTAGGAAAAATGTGAAAATGATGCTAGTCCATGAAATTGCACTTTGCACCTTGCCAAGTCGTTAGTGGAGCGTGTGTGGTTAACCGGCACACTAACTTGGACTAACAAGGGTGGCAAAGGGTAGTTCCAAAATTACCATAGATCAATGGAGCGTGTGTGGTTAACCGGCATACTGATTAGGTGGTAAAAGACATCGAGAGTGCCAAGCTAATTTGCATGGTTATTCGCACCTTCTTTGTGATCCTCGGTATCCCATTCACAAACTTGAAGGGCATAATCGAGATTAAACATGTCATTGAAAAGTTTAATGATTCTTAAAAGAATCTAGGAATTTCATTTCATTTAAAACCTAATTATTCATTTTGTTTTTCGTGGTGGAATTGGTAAATCATCATTTACCTACCTTCAAATAACTTGCAATTGGATTACGACATCCCTCTTCCGAATTGTGAATTATTGTGTTAGGTCCTAGCCTAAATATTTCATTTGGGTGTTATATTAAGGATTCTTTATCTAATCAAAACTTTTTTCCATTTTCTTTTTTAGATGTTTGTCTCAAACAACGCTTCTGGCTCGAACTCTAACTCCTTAAGCTCCTTTTCTCTTTTGAACATTTGTGGGAGGGTCACTTTCGATGGATCCAATTTCAATGATTGGATTTTCAACATTCCAATGGCCCTGCGATACGAGGAGAAAGAATACGTCCTCGACAAAGAACTCAAAGAGATAGATGAAACCAAAGCTACTGCTGAACAAATAGTTGAGTATAGGGCTCACGAAAAGGACGCGACAAAGGTGTCATGTATTATGGTAGCCACTATGACTCCTGAGTTGTAGCAGTTCTACGAGGACTACTGGCCTTACGACATGTGCCAAGATTTGATGGAAAACTACCATCAAAGTTCGTGTCAAGAAAGGTACGAGATTGTCGCCTCGCTAATTACAACTGAGATGAAAGATGGAGAGTCCATCACGAGCCACTTGCAAAGGTTGCAAAGGTATGTGGATCGTTTGCTCAAGTTGAATGTCAACTTTAACGAAGAGTTAACAATTGATATAATCCTACACTCTTTACCTCCTTGTTATGATTAGTTCAAGATGACTTATCATATGAACAAGGAGGAAGTTACCTTGAGCAAGCTTCAAGGTTTGTTAAGAACTGCTGAAAGTGGACTTAAAGGCAAAGTTGTCGAGTCTACCCCTACTGTTGGTGCCCCGGTCCTCACTATAGGTCATGGAAAAGGGGGAAAGAAGAAAGCTCCCTCTAATAGCCACAAGGGAAAGTCCCATGATGGATCAAATGGATCCAAAGGTAAAACGGGTTCTGCTACTCCCTCATCCGATCCTAAAGAAGAAACGTGTTTCTACTATCATGAGAATGGGCATTGGAAACGAAGCTTCCCGAAATACTTGCAGGACATCAAGGATGGGAAAATAAAGCCCTCCTTCGCAGGTATTTATACTATTCAATCTAATAACTCATCACATGCTAGTTCTTGGGTCCTTGATACAAGATGTGGTTTTCACATTTGTTCTGATTTGCAGGGGCTAAGAAGAATTAGAGATGTGGGGCATGGTAAGATGAACCTGATAATAGGGAATAGGAAATCGTCGCCTGTCACCATGATCGGGATTTACTCTTTAGTGCTTAGTAGTGGGTTAGGATTAGAATTGAATGATTGTTGCTACGCGTTAGAGATGACGAGGAATATTATTTCTTTTCATGGTTTGTACATACAAGATTTTAGATTTTCATTTAACAATGAAGTTGGTTCTATTAATACTTTCTATAATGCTACTTTTTATTTTGAAGCATTGCCTTGTAATGGTGTATATGAAACTGTGATGATTGTAGACAACTTAGGAAATAATGTGTTGCATATCGATTCGTCTAATGGTTTAGACAAGGCATGCTTGTGGCATTATCGTCTTGGACATGTCAATAAGAAGCGCATAGCCCAAATCCAAAAGGATGGAGTCTTGGAATCATTTGACCTAAAGTCAAATGACATGTGCGAATATTGTTTACTTGGAAAGTTGACTAAATCACCTTTCACTGGTACTTGTGAAAGAGGTGAGGGATTGTTGGATCTCATACACACAGATGTGTGTGGGCCCTTCAGATCCACCACAAGGGATGCTAACCGCTTCTATGTGACTTTTACCAATGATTATAGCAGATATGGGTATATCTACTTAATCAAGCACAATTCGGAAAACTTTGAAAAGTTCAAAGAGTTTAAGCAAGAAGTGGAGAATCAATTGGACAGGAAGATAAAGATGCTCAGATCCGATAGGGGTGGTGGGTATCTTAGTATCGAGTTTCAGGAATATCTTAAGGAATGTGGAATTGTTTCACAATTGACGCCACCTAGGACACCGCAGCTCAATGGTGTAGCTGAGAGGCGTAATCGAACCTTGTTGTACATGGTTCGTTCTATGATAAGTCGAGCTTTGTTACCTATCTCATTTTGAGGGTATGCCTTAGAGACTGCCGCCCATATCATTAATCTAGTCCCAACTAAAAAGGTTGCCAAAACACCTCATGAGATGTGGACATGGAAGGTTCCCTCGTTGGCACGCATCAAGGTTTGGGGTTGCGAGGATTTCGTAAGACAAGAGACTCACGACAAGCTTGAACCTCGTAGTGAGCGATGTATTTTCATCGGCTATCCAAAAAAATCTTTTGGATATCTTTTCTACAGACCCAGTGACAACGTGGTCTTCGTAGTAAGGAGAGGGGTTTTCCATGAAAGAGAACTCATGTGCCAAGAGGATAGTGGGAGGCAAAATGATCTTGGAGAGCTTCAAGAATCAAGTGGTGAAGGATCCTCTAACACCAGCACTCAACTTGAGGAAGATATTCCTATTGAACTAGTTGACGAGTCATTACCTCTAATACGTTCCTCTCGAGTTAGGATGGCACCGGAGTTTTATGGTTTTCATATTACTACGGAAGGTGGTACGTTTATCACTGATAGTACACTGGTAATTTGGATTAGCCTACTAACTACAAGGAAGCTATGGCGGGCCCCGAGTTTGCAAAATGGAAAGAGGCAATGGACAGTGAGATCCAGTCCATGTATGACAATCAAGTTTGGAACTTGGTTGACAGTGTACCAGGTCAAAAGACAGTTGGGTGCAAATGGATCTTCAAGAAGAAGGTCGACATGGAAGGAAAGGTGCATATGTTCAAGGCACGACTCATTGCAAAGGGCTTCACTCAAACCCAGGGGATTAACTATGACGAGACCTTCTCACCAGTGGCCAAGATCAAGTCTATAAGGGTTGTGTTCGCCATTGTTGCATTTAATGATTATGAAATATGGTAGATGGATGTCAAAACTGATTTCCTTAATGGGAAGTTGGCTGAAGATGTTTACATGTGTCATCCAGAGGGTTTTGTAGATGCAAAGTACCCTAATAGAGTGTCCAAGCATGAGAAATCCATCTATGGATTAAAGCAAGCGTCTCGTAGATGGAATCTTTGTTTTGATGAGAAAGTCAAAGAGTTTGGATTTTCGAGAAGTGAGGATGAGTCATGTGTGTATGTCAAGGCTAGTAGGAGTATAGTTAACTTTCTAGTTTTGTATGTTGATGACATACTGCTCATAGGAAATGACATCCCGACCTTGAAAGATGTGAAGTCTTGGCTTGGGAAGTGTTTTTCTATGAAGGATCTAGGGGAAGCTGCTTATATTCTAGGGATAATGATTTTGAGAAATAGAAGTAAGAGACTAATAGGACTTAGTCAAAGTAATTACTTGGACAAGGTGCTGAAACATTTTAGCATGGAGAATTTCAAGAAAAGGGAACTGCCAATCCAAAGCAATACCAAGCTGAGTAAGACTCAAAGTCCGAGTACTGATGCCGAGATAGCGGAAATAAGTCGAGTGCCATATGCTTCCGCCATTGGCTCGATCATGTACGCTATGACATGTACTCGCTCTGATGTGGATTTTGCATTAAGCATGGTTAGCCGATATCAAGGGAACCCGAGTAAAGCTCATTGGACAGCAGTTAAGAACATTCTTAAATACCTACTAAGGACTGGGTTCTTACACTTGGTGGGAGTGATGACTTGAGAGTGACGAGGTATAGTGGTGCCACCTTTCAGACCGATACAGATAACTTCCGCTCTCAGTCGAGCAGGGTATTTACCCTAAATGGAGGAGCAGTTACTTGGAAAAGTTCCAAGCAGGAGACCATGGCTAATTCAATGTGCGAATCAGAGTACATAGCAGCGAGCGAAGCATCGAAGGAGGCAATATGGTTGAAAATTTTCATTGGAGACCTTGGAGTTGTACCAGCCATAAAGGAGCCTATGGAGATTTTCTGTGACAATGAAGGAGCGGTTGCCTTAACCAAGGAACTAAGGGATCATGGTAGATCCAGACACATCGACAGAAACTACCACTTCATCAGACACCGGGTAGAAGAGGGACTCCTTGTGTTCAAGAGGGTATCGTCAGAGGAAAATCCAACAGATCCCCTCACAAAGGATATAAGCTGAGTTAAGCACTTACAACATGCGAGGAGCATTGGTCTGAAGGACGATATTAGTTTTTGTGATTAGATAGATGTTTAGAAACTTGTAATAGATAAATGTAATTGACATTTGATGATTAAGTAATGGAGATTTATTTATGAGTAAAGTTTACTATCTTGTGTCAATTGTTTACTATTGTTTAACTTTTGCATGCTTTATTTCCAGAATAATTAGATTGTTCAAATTCTCCACAGTCAATCATACTTTGAGTGTAAGTAATGAGGCAAGACTATCATGAATTGGTTTGTAGATTGTCTAAGTGTTTAGACATAGCAAAGGTTTGCTGCAATGTTCATGAGTAGTTCTGAAATAAGATTTGAGTATTGGATTAAACCCACGCTCATGTGAATCACTTCATGGAATTTATCACGAGTGATTATGAGACGATAATACCATATAATCTTTAAACCGAGATATATGAGTTATTGTTTACAAGTTGGTTGTGCATTGATAATTCGTAAACGCATTAGTATCTTGATGTTATAAAACATATTCATGTGTACAATTTGATGAGTAAATAGTACAAGCATATAAGTCAAATTTTATATGTTCCTTTTATCCTAAGAGGGTAAAAGTGATATCTTGGGCCTCTTAATGTGTTGACTTATGTGTCGGGCCCGGTCAGGACTGAATTGATGTGTTCAATTAAGTTCTATATCAAACAAATCAGAAGTTGGGAAACCAATTGTTGGACATTGAGAATGATTATGTTCCATGTCTTTGTCCACACGATATATTGTAGAACGGACGATTATCTGATCATTTATCTAAAGGACGTGTCATTAACTAGGTCAAAGTTCGACAACGGCTTTTGAGAGCTAGGAATGCTAGTCGGATTTTAAAGTCATATTTACAGTTATAGATATTAGATTTATCCAAGTGGGAGACTATTGGATTAGGTGTCTAAACCCATAACTATAATTGATATGTACTTGTTCCGATAATAGCATGGTCCTTTTGGGTTGCCTTCACCATAGCAATTTGATAGGATGAATTATGGAGAAAGAGGTTGATAAATGATTTATTAATATATTATACGGATAATATATTAATTGATAAATCATATTATTTAATTAGTATTGATCAGAAATTGATTTTGAATTAATTTAGTGATCAAAAGAGACTGATTAAAAGTAAGGGGACTGATATTGCAAATCATTAATAGTTGCAAGTTAGGCTGATGGACTCCTAAAGAAGGAGTGGACAAAATCTATGGGAAGCCCATAGAGATTTCGTCTAAGGTGCCTTCTAGAAGTGTTTATGGATTGGTTAAGGCTTAAGCAGAGAATTAGGGTTTCCACCTAAAACCCTAGCACCTCAACCATATAAGGATCCCTTGGCTTAAGGTTTCCGGCCCCTATGCATTCTTTGAGAACCCTAGCTGAAATCTTGAAGCCTCCATCACATCTCTCTTGTTTATCCTTTGCTAAGTGGTGTTTGTGACTCCATTAATGGTGCATCACTTGAGGCACTAAGCTCTTAAAGGTTAAGATCAAGCTACCAACAAGAAAGGTATTCTTCTAAACCCTAATATGATTAGATTTTGTATTACTTGTATGCCAGATTAGGGTTTTGCTTTGGAAAATTAATTTCCATGTATAACTTGAGAAAACCCTAGATCCAAAGCTAATAGGGTTGCATGTACACATAGGAATGATGTAATGCTCAAAACCCAACAGTGGTATCAGAGTTTATGGTGTTTTTCTGTTATATTTGATGCAATTATAATTTTTTCAAAGTTAAATCAAAATCGTTTTGCTCAATGTCTGCTGAACTCGACGAGTCCAAAGATGGACTTGACGAGTTGGACCAACTCGACGAGTTGGTTCGTCTGTTGGCATATTTTTTGGATTTCGTGCCTAAATTAAATAAGGATCATTACCTTAAATTGTTTTAACTATTTAAATTCGAATTTTCTAATATGGTAAAGAATATCCTCGTCTAATTGAAAGAAAGAAAGTTTTGAAAAGTTTCAAAATTTACCCTCAAGTTTTTGGAATTTAAAATGTGATTAAAAAAATTTAATTTTGAAATATTAAATTCTAAAATTCTAGTGTTTTAAAAGTTTAAATACATCGCTTATACTATTATAACATTAAAAGATTAATATGTATATATATATATATATATATATATATATATATATATATATATATATATATATATATATATATATATATATATATATATATATATATATATATATATATATATATATATATAAGATGAGTCAGGTTTACCGTTAGTAGGATTCATTCACGAAGCTGGTCTATAAGGGTGTTTAAGGAAGCAGACTATAAAATGACTGCCATTGTAATAAATGTCATGTTGTTAGCATCATATTCATTTGAAACCTATAAAATTTTTGAACTTATTTAATAACTATTACAACTCAAAAATATTTTTAACCAATTAGAAACTCTACAACCGAAGAGTTTTTAACTAATGATGTTTGATTGTTATTTATGGCATTTAATTCACTTGAAATCTACAAAAATTTTCAAGTTATTTAGTAACTACTACAACTCAAAAGTTGTTTTTATCAATTAAACAATACAACTTAAGAGTTTTTTAACTTATGATATTTAGTAAGTAGCTATGACACTTAATTGGTATATATATATATATATATATATATATATATATATATATATATATATATATATATATATATATATATATATATATATATATATATATTTGTATATATTAATTTTATTATTTTTTCATTTATAATTACCATTTTCTAATTTGAACAACTGAACTCATTTTTATATCATAACTTTCAATATGTAAAGTTTGGTGTATCAGAATAAACTGTAAACACCGTTTAAGTTTTATCAACCTTCAAATATAAATTTTCGTTGCACTCAATCAACAATTTTATGTCTTAAAATGTCATTTTTTTACTTTGTTATAGAGTAATTTTTGGGCTTGTATTCTCGATAAAAGATATTAATTTTAAAATATTCACCATAATATTAATATAGTACATGAACTCAAGGAAATCATTCGTAGGAGCCAATAGAAGGGAATGCGGTTTCATCAGCTATGCTTTATGCGCCAGATTTACGTCGTTTTTGATGATCAGATATATTATACAAATTATCATATCTTAAAAAATTAATTAAACTATTGTTTAGTTAGTTTTGTTGACATAGACGTGTTTATAAAAGTCTTTGATAACGATATGTGAAATGACATAAATATGTATGTAAATCGTAAATTCTAACATATTTTAGCAACATAGTTACTATCTTGCGCAACACGTGAGAATTCGGGTAGTGTCTTATAATTCGGGAAGCAGCCCAACCCCAAGGAGTTAGAAGTCGATTGTCAAGCATTCAATACTTTGGACAATTCTAGCAAAATGTTATTTAAATATGTTTATTCATATACTTCAAAGTATTAAATAAATTTCAAAACATATAACATCATTAACTTAAAAAAAAGATTGGATTTAACGTAAATAATTTTTATCTTTATTTTTTGCATTGCGTGTATTTAAAGAAAAACCCAAATATGAATTTGATTAAGGGATAATGACTTGAAAGGGTAACGAACTTTCGATTTTGTTCACATTTAGTCACTAAACTTTTTTTCGTTATCAATTTGCCACTGAACTATTGAAACTCTTCACATTTTACCCTTATGACCGGTTGTTACTGGTCATAAGGGTAAAATGTGAACAGTTTCAATAATTCAGTGGAAAATAGATAACAAAAAAAAGTTTAATGACTAAATGTGAACAAAATCGAAAGTTCGTTTCCTACTCATAAAAGTTTAATGAGTAAATGTGAACAAACTTTCTTCTTGTATTATGGTTTTGCAAATTATGTATTTTTGTTAAATTTTAACAACATTTGTTGATAAAGAAATCTATAAAATAATAAAAAAAACCCGAAAAAGGTATAAAAAACGAAAAACGAAACCAATATTATATGTATAAGTTTTATGTTATAAAACTATGCAATATTATATGTTTAAAAATTATCCTAATATTATATGTATGAATTTTGTGTTATAAAATTATGCAACATATAAATTGACATACATTAAACCATATGCGTTGTTTATAAAAGGATACATACATACATTGATCCATTATATATGTTGTTATACTTCATGTATTGACATACATTATATTAGTATATTTACTGTTAAAAAGGATATCGAAAATGAAAGTCAACTTGTTTAGAATTTGAACATTTTTAATTTACCCGGATAATTGATTTATATTTGAGATTGTACTTTCTTAAAAAGTTTGAATAATTATTAAAATTTATGATTATTTAATTAGACATATAAAGTTAAGTAAAAATGTTAACATGATTTATGAAGTGTTGCGTCCAAACCACACCATCCATGTTCCCTTTACAAAAATATTTTTTTTAGAAAAAAGCAGCTATATATTCAATAATTAAAACAACGCTATTTCTTTTCTTTCAAAAAAGTCACTCATAATTTTAAAAGGTTTTAGAAAAAATAATTCATATTTAAATAACTATTTAAATAAAATAAGGTTTTTAATTTTTTTTCAAAATACAACGTTGCTAGAGTTTTTTTTTTTTTTTTTTTGTTTAATAGATTTGTTCATCAACAAATATTGCTAGAATTTAACAAAAATAAATAATTTGCTAAAACATAATACAAGAGGAAGTTTGTTCACATTTAGTCATTGAACTCTTTTAGAGGGAAACAAACTTTCGATTTTGTTCACATTTAGTCACTAATTTTTTTTCATTATCTATTTGCCACTGAACTATTAAAACTGTTCACATTTTACTCTTATGACCGGTAACAACAGGTCATAAGGGTAAAATGTGAACACTTTCAATAATTCAGTGGCAAATAAATAACGAAAAGAAGTTTAGTGACTAAATGTGAACAAAATCGAAATTTTGTTACCCTTTCAAGTCATTATCCCTTTGATTAATGATTCCCTTAACAGTATTCCAACTAAAATAAATAAATCATAGCCTATTGAAAATGGCTAGCGAATTTAAAAGGTAAGCAATTGTTTCTTATATACATACTTTGGGCAGTTTGACTTCTTTTTCTTTAGACTATGGGCGTGTTCGGCAAAACTAGATGATAGCGGGTAGCAGGTAGCTTTTGATTTTGGAGCTTTCTGTTGAAAGTTACTCCATGTAGCTTTTGATTTTGGAGCTTTTTGTTTAGGCTAAAAGCTAAACGCTCTCTTGTCGTCGAACAAGGCTTTTTCTTTTTAACTAGCTTTTTTTGACAAGCTAGAAGCTAGAAGCTCCCAAAAGCTGCGTGACGAACATTCCCTATATATCATCAAAGTGACTTAATCTCTTCATTAAACACCATTCTTACTAACAATATGTTACATATTGTTGGTAAACTATTTTCCCATCATGCCAAATATATAATATATGATACAAAATATAGACATGGGCTAAGGAAGCATGGACAACTAATACAATGAGCTACACGACAACTAAAATACAATATATAAATATATATGTCTAACATCCTTTGCAGTCGGAATAGTAGACCGTGAACAAATGTTCATATTGGATATGAAATCAAGAAATAGATATGAAGAAAGCCCTTTAGTGAAGATATCAACACTCTGAGACGATGAGTGTAACACCCGTATCCTCAGGTATGTTTCTTAATATAATTTTTGTCATTTGTACATTTCGGTGCCCTACGCTGGGCATAGGATGGCCTCCTACGATTGATGTAGGTGACAAAAGAGGAAGCCAGAGCAGATTCAGATCGAAGTGGGTCAGGCGAAGAGACCCAACACTCAGGATTCACCTTTGGGAGGAAATCAGGGTCGGGGCCTTTGTGCCAAGTGTGGGAGGACCCACAAGGGATATTGTCGGGAGACAGGGAGAGGATGTTTCAGTTGTGGTCTAATGGGTCATTTCAACAGGGATTGCCCTAATGGATTTGTTCCAATGTGTTTTCGCTGCAACCAAATGGGCCACAAGATGGACGATTGTCCGATGTTAAAGGGTGGAGCAGCGAGTGCACCCGCTTCGGTTACTTTGAGGACCACTAACGGTCGTGAGGGCAAAGCAGAAGCCCTAACAGCTAGGATCCGAGCATTTTAGCTTCGGTTAGGGGAGGCCAGAGTTTCATCGGAGGCTATCGCGAGTATGTTATTATTGATGTATCTCACTTAGAGAAACGTCAAAGGATAACAGAGTCGTCAACTTAGGAATGGCCCATCAAAAACCCATTACTCGAACAAGAGTTGGGAGTGGGACATAGTCCATGAGACCATGCGTTCTTGCACTAGTGATCTGGCCTCTGGATTGGAACCCTTTTAGGAGAGAAACTCCCGTTCCAAATAATACAAAGAAGTACCAGTTACCCCAGAGGCACATGTGTAGTGCTCATTGATCTACCAACTAGTCGTTCTACACCAATAGAAAACAGCCACCCGCGGGGCACGATCTACCAATCGAAGGCCGCCTCGTCCTGCCTTTCCTGAAAAAGTAGAAGATACTATCAGGGATCTGTCCCCCTGGCCACAAGTATAAAAAGGTCCATTCTCCACCAAGAGAAGGGATCGACTCTAAAATCCATGTCTTATACTCTTGACATAATACCTTCTCTCAAGGGAACTCACTAACTTGAACTTCAGAGCCTCATTTCGGGATCACCTCCCAGATGATGTCTGATGATCTTGTTTTCTTTGTTGTGATTCTGAGGCTTACATTTTTCACCCCTCAAGGATTTGGAGTTAAGTTGGAGACTTATCACAATAGTTGGTGCCATCCGAGTGTGTACTCACTATTGCACAACAAATCCCTCTCAGTGAACATCTTGGTAATCTCCGTCACCGACTCAGTCGTCTGCCTCAAATCTAGGTACTCTTGGGCCAGTCTCTCCTTCTCCACTAGGAGAACATATCTCATACATAACATCTCCAAGAACCGCTCCCAAGTCACCGCAACCCTTTGCTCAGAAGTGTAAGAACTAGTCACCAATCTCCAACAACCCTTCGCCCCCAACCTGAGAAGGTTTAGGGTGCACTTGACCTTCTAGTCATCTGGACAAGAACATTTGAAGAAACAACCGTCCACATCAGACAGTCATCTCATCGCCACAATTGGATCCTCGGCCCTATCAAACTTCGAGGGCTTCGCATTGTCAAATTCCCACTGGAAAGCTCTCTCTCCTTGAATCCTTACAATAGTGACAATCACGGTAACTGCAGCGACATCAGTCTCAAAAAGTGCAACATAATGATCATCGGATATCTCAATCATGGCAGTCTTGACCAACCCAAACAACTCCATAGTAGCTTCTCTGATTGCCTCAGCCACTCCTGCAGCAATGATCCTATGGATCTCCGCCTCACTCAAGCCTGCCTCCCAATGCTGCCAACTCCTAATCCTCAACCATCAATAGCCACCATACTGAAAATATACCAAGGAAAGATCAGACTTCAAAACACAATGCTCAAAACACCAGGCCCTACTCCTATTAGTTCCTTAGTAGCCTCGAAATTCCTCCTGAATTTCATACGAATCATGTGTTTTTAGTAGCATGGGCCCATACTACCTTCCACACCTATCCCTAGTCGATTCGAAATTTATCCCAAGGTCCTAAGTCATTGTACTAGACTACTCCTAGGTGTGCTAACACCCACTTCTCCTACGATCTACAACCAACTTCCTAGGATTATCCTCGCTCCCACACCACTGGTTGCGTTTCTACATGCTTGTTGTACATAATATGGGGTCATATAGATTGTCGAATAATCAACTCTGCCCTAAATCCACAACCAAACAAGGAATATGAAGTAAGGCCAAGTCGATCATTCTAGGGCTATTCAATCCTGACCATATAAACTAATCAACATACACATATCAATCACACAATCAAGTAACATAACAAGCAACTCCTTATACCAAAGGGAAATAGTAAACTCGGGCACTCTTATTTAACAGTTTCTAAAACAACCTTATCCACTAGCATACTTTTCTAACAGTTCACATATCAACAAAATCAAGAACTCAGTGCATATAAGAAGTAAGGGTATTTTGGGAGCCACTCTCATGTTTGGCTCTGGCTGACTGTACACACCACATCCTCCTAAAAAACTAAAGTTAAGTCAAGGTACACGTTCCCGATCCCAAGCCAACAATCAAACAAGAACATGACAAGAGACCGAGCCCATGTCCATAAGCCAACCCTTTTATTATAAATTCTTTTATTTATTTTATTTTATTTTTCAAAAACATTTTGCACAAACTCTCGGATCCCAGTTTGAGATTGGATTCACACAAGTGTTCCTCCAATTCGCTCGAACAAGGGCTCTAATATCAACTTGTAACGTCCCATTTTCACAACCCAAAATTTTCATTTTATTAAAGTAAGGCTTCCCAATTATAAATCTGCTATGAAGAAAACCGTTTATTCCAAATATATTTATTGAAAATCAGAGTAATATTTAAAGCGTGTAATCTTCCTTGCTGCTGGTGAATGTGTACAATCATGCCTTCGCCTTCCCATGAAAATTGATGATACCTGAAACAATAATCAACTAGGTAAGCACAAATCTTGGTGAGTTTCCACCAAAATACCCCATACGATAAACATAAAAGCATGCATAACAACCCACAACCTCCCGATTGGAATGCTCAGGATCAGTCCTCGGACTTGAATGCTAAGGGGGGTTTGTTGGTCTGCTGCCTTAACCCAACCGCTCCTATTGAGCCTTCATGGCTTCGACTTATAGCCAGCCCACACCAAGTATCTTGGCCTACAACACAAAGCAGGACTGTCTCAACCTACTACCACCATATGTTAACATATAAACAATGAAGGATCAAGAAGACACATAATACATGCAAATAGCAATTAAACAGCTCACTACCGTCTACAGGTCCTATCACAGTATATTGTCCCGCTACTATATAACCTCCATGAAATGCGTAACCAGAAGTAACTAGAGGTGGGATAGCCACCTGAACAGATGATCCTACTCTAGAGCCACAGACAAACAAGGAATATGCAAGAAAGCCTAGATCAATAGTTCTCAGGCTATCCTTCATGACCACATACACTCCCTAGGGAACTCCACTAGATGATAACCAAAAGTTATAGGTAAACATAGAGATCTACAAATCACTACCAGGGTACAGATCTAACAGATCACTATAGCATATCAACATTCTATATACCATGATACAGATCATACAAATCACTACAACATAACAACATCTTATATACCAGGATACATATCTAACAAATCACTACAGCATCGCATCATCCTATATACCAGGATACAGATCTAGCAGATCACTACAACATAGAAACAAACTATATACCAACAATGTAAGGGATGCATAATCGTATATACTCAGAGGTGAGATAGACACCCGGACAGGTGATCATACTCTAGAGCCACAACCAAACAAGGAACGGGTAAGAAAGCCTAGATCAAGAGTCCTCAATCTATCTTACATGGCTATACACAGTCCATAAGGCATCCATCTACTAATAGATAACCAAAACTAGTGGGACGACATTGGTGCCTTCGACACACGGTACAATGACATTCACCTGAACTGAAGAACTCTGAGACGTTGCGATACAATCCCTTTCAGCACTGCTGGCTCCCACGGATCTACTAACACCGGAACTAGATAAAATCTTAATCACCAGTCAAAACCCTTAATTTTGAGCTAAAGTCAAACTTGGTCAAAAACTCAACAGTCAACACAGTCAACAAAAGTCAAAGTCCAAGGCTAGTTGAGTACGCCTTGTGTACTCAACTTACGCCCAACGTACGTGGGCTGGCTTAGTACGTCCAACGTATGAAACTTATGTCCAGTGTACGTGAGTTGGTTCCAACCTTTCCATTAAGCACTTTATCCCTTAAGACCTTTTGTCTAGAGTTCAGATCTAAGTCTAAATGATGCTCTAAATCATAAAGTTTCCAACTTTATGATGTTGCATGGCTAGAAAGAGTCCAAATCCAAAACCATAACTTATCATAATATTCTAAGCTTCATAACACATGCATGAATCGAAAAACAAGGCCAATATCATATTTGTATGACTTAACACCCTCTTATACACCTAGAAATGCACCTCACAAGAGCAGTAACAATCCATACTCAAATGGACCAATTCAGGGACAAAAAGGACATAACTTTGACCATTAAACTAGATTTATCGATGCAGGCATAAAGGTACAAACTTTATACCTTTTGGAGATGAATGAGGGAGGAGAACTTCCAGATCCAAGGTTGCTTCAAGCTTCTAAGCACAATCACCACATTCTTATTCCTTTAAAGGACTCAAAAAAAGTCTCAAACTAGGGTTAGGGTTTCAATGGAGGACGCTGAAGGGGTGGAGGTTGAGAATAGAAAGGGTTTTAAGGGAGTTAAGGAGCTTAAATAGGGCTCAAAACCCTCAAATTAGGGTTTGGCACCTGAGTGCGTATGCCTTGAATAATCCTATTACACCCAACATAATAGGTTAAGCATTTGTAATCAATCTGAGCTAGTATACCCGACATACACCCTGTAAGCCCAACATACTAGGCTTAAGCCCAAAAACCTCCTAACTCCCAAAGGCCATAACTTTTTCTCCCTAACTCCGATTTCGACGATCCTTATATCCATGGAAAGGTAATGAGAAGCTCTACAATCCTATAGACTCTCCTTTGCCTTAAAATCTTCCAAACTTAATCCTAAATTCATAAAAGTCACGAACCATCACTTTACTATTATACCCTTGATCTCCAATGAAACATCCCAAAAATTTCAATAAATTTAAAATTTTCAAATCAACCCTTTAACAAAAGAAGTGTTTACAAAAGCGTTGTTTCCAAGACATTATTTAAAAGTCAGAATCGCTTTCCACGTAGTTTTCAAAACATTCACATTATCAGAGTTTTCCCAGAAATCATAAATCCAAAACACGAGGATGTGTACGGTTACGCCTTCGCCCTGACAAGATTCGCTGAAGTACCTGAAATTGTAAACCAAAACTATAAGCACAAAGCTTAGCGAGTTCCCCTAAAATACCGCCACAGCACATAATCATAAACATAACAACAAGCAACGTATATATAGAGCCTTCAGCATGTCTGGACCGCTCACATAATCTTCAACATATCTAGATCGCCTCACCGGTCCTTCAGTCTATTTAGACCGTTCTCCGGGCCTTTGGCCTGACTGGTACGCCCTACTGGCCTTCATTCTATCCATGACGCCCTGGGTATGTTGGCCTTCAGTACTAAGTAGGTCTGCCTCAACCTAACCATACACACACCACCATGTCGCCATACACATAACAAATAAGCAGGCATATTACATACTGATATAAATATTACAGGGTTTTTTTGACTAGCAGCACAAATCAGTATAGTCTCAACCCAACCACACTATGCACACAAGACCGGTAAACATATAGCCAGAACAGATTAACTGGAAGATCTAACATATCACTATGTATATCATCATCCTATCAACCAGGATACCGGCCTAACAGATCACTACAACATGGAAACATCCTATCTACCAGGATACCGATCTAATAGTTCACTACAACATACAAGCATACGATAAACCAGGATAACAATGCAAAACGGTAGGCATTGGTGCCTTCGACCCACAAATACAGTGAGGAAGACTCTCCTCAAATGCAGAAGCTCCCCAAAGGAAAATCCCTGGCCGCCACCCTGCCGGCTTCCTGAGCTACCAATACCAGCAACACACCAAATTATTAATTGGGTTCCATGCTATAATCCATAATCCTTACTTAGGGTAAAATGAGCATTGTACCCCTGACCGAAATTGAACCAAAACTAAGGCCCAAAACCAAAAGATCTACAAAGGCCCACTAATGGCCCAATTTTCCAAATTGGGCCCAACCCCATATGGGTCTTATCCTAAGCCCATATTTTCCTTAAATATAAATCAGGTAACCACAAACACCCCTTGGGACAAACTTGGTCAAAGACATAAGTCAAAGTCAAAGTCAACGACCCAAGTTGACCCAACTCGCCGAGTTGCCCTTCAACTTGTCGAGTTTCCTTCATCAGACTGAAAAAATCGAGAAGAACCGATCCAACTCGCCGAGTTCATCAGGAACCAAACATCTTAATCCATTAAGCCGACATAATCGAAACTAACAGCTTCCCCACTCAAATCTTAACTGAAATAACATTTAGAAGGGTAAAGTTTCCAACTTTACCCCTAGGGACCATCAGATTAGGCTCAAAACCCAAACCCTAGGCTTAAAAGGTTAAGGGCTTAATCAATAATCACTTAATTACCAAGACAAGGCCCCAAAATACAGATCTGGTCCTTTAAGGCAGCATGGTCACATAAAGCGTCCAAATTTACACTCATGCATGGCTACGGGAGGCTCAAAAGCTCATAAGAGACCAAAGAAGTGGTTAATAGATGCATGAAGCCCTTACGACCATAAAGTTGGGAACTTTATGCTAAAAGAACTCATGAAGATCATAGATCTGAAAGAATAAACACTTGGGACTTCTACTTCCCCAATAATCACCCATCCATGGCTAAAAGCATGAAATTGAACCAAAGAAGAGATCTAAGCAAATATTAACCAAGGTTAGAACTTTATACCTAAAATGTGCTAGAAATGGAGCAGAGAATCAAGATCTAAAAGCTCCTACTTGAACCACCACCTTACACCAAGCTATTCTTCCTTTCAATGAGTTTCCAACACACCAATACACACCCACAATGAGATCACAACACTCAAGGAGGATATAGGGTTTTGAGATTAGCGTTAGGGGCTATGGAGGTTGGGAATGAGGCCACCACCTAGAACTTAATGTGTTTAAATACGGTGAAAAACCCAAAAATTAGGGTTTCTTAAACAATGTCCAACTCGTCGAGTTCCCTTCACCAGCTCGACGAGTTGTTCCTTAAAAACATGCGACCCAAAAGCTTCCAACATGTTGAGTTTATGCCTTAAACTCGACGATTTGGCCCCTAAAAAGGGAATTTATTTCCATAAATGGCCTTCTAGATTTCAGATGTTACATCCAAGGCACAAACCGAACTCTTGGATCACATAATCTGCATTACCCACTTCCAAATGGGTCTAAACCTCTCTTTCCCCAAAACCTGAGGCCTTATGATACTTGATTTTTGGGTCACGTACTTGATCTTTGGGTTACGACCCTGAATTATGAGACGACTCGAAACAGGGTGTTACAATGGGATTTCCAAACAGTATACTTTGTATACCAGATAGACCCTACCTCCGATATGATCCTACCTGGTTATTTATTACTTGATAGATCTTGATGTAAATATTGTTGGATAAGGTGTCTAAGTTCATAACTATTTCTGGTATGTACTTGACCCGACCCTTCATGGTCCATTTGGGTTGCATGGCACCATGCAATTGGATAGACTAAATGAGAGAAATAACACTTGTGGTTATTAATATATTATAAGTTCTAATATATTAATAATATTATTTAATTATTTTGATCAAGAATTAATTTAGAATTAATTAAGTGATCAAAAGATAACTAATTAAATATATGGGTTGATTATGTAAATCATCCATAACTTATATAGTGGGCTAAGAGGCTCCATGGATAATCAAGTTGGGTTGAACCCATTGGATGCTCCATGGGAGTTACAAATCCATGGGTCATGGAAATGAAGAGTCATGACACATTAGGGTTTACATGGTGTAACCTTAAATGTGTCAACACTATATAAAGCTCATGTTTTCTCCCAAAATCGGTTACACATGCATACTTGAGGGCTAGAGCCGATTTTTAGAGTGTTATACTTTCTCTCCAAGTTTACTCCATAGCATTTGGTGTTGTGTGAAGCATTTGAGGCATCACACTTGGGGTGCTAGGCTCACAAGGTTTCAAGGATCAAAACCAACAACAAGGTATGTAGTTCTATCTTTTATTCAAGTTAAAATTATTCCCCATGTATGCTAGATAGGATCATAGCCTTGGAAATCAACTTTGCATGATAATTAGACAAACATAGATCCAAGGTTATTAGGGTTGCATGTACACTTAGGAAGTGTAAGAATGCACAAAACCCATTAAATATTGGGACTAGTGAGGAATCTAGACTATAATAGTCACCAGGATTATAAAACTAGACTAAGGAATAGTACTTTATGTGTCTAAGTCTTTTGAAAGTACGAAGCAAAGCACTGCCGAAATCGCCAGTCGTCCACTTTTATCAAGTGAGTACATAGTACTGTTCATGAACATGATTTTAATACTAGTATTAATTAAAGTATTAAATATTTGTTAGAAAGTTTATATGTGAGCTATAAGCTCATTTCCTGGTTTATGTGTTAGAAATGTATTTGAGGATATACTGTATGCGAACTAGATATGGTTCTATATATGTTAAAAGATATATATATATATATATATATATATATATATATATATATATATATATATATATATATATATTATCACATGATAACAATAATAGAATTATTATTAGGGAAAAGAATAAAAGTATACTAATGCCTAAATACTTTATGTTAAATATATACACTAAGATAGGATAGTGTTGTCTAGATAAAGTTGGTATTAGAAGTTTAGTAGTTATGCTCGTTAATAAAGATAAAACTTATTATAGATACCTAGTCTAATTAAGTTTGATATCGGGTAGTCTCATTCGGAATATGTGTATGTAAGTTAGGAACGGAAAGTAGAGTTCTATTATATGACATTTTCAGGTGTTAATGGTACGAGATACGTACTGGAGTACAAATCGTATTCCTTTTTGGATGACCTAGAATGGTGGGTCCAGATCGGGCAACTTTAATGGTATGTCTGCATATTCTTTTGGATAACCAGAAATGATGGGTCCAGATCAGACAACTGTAAAGGTATATCAAGTATATTTGGTCATCTTCCAGATGACAAATGCTTTCATTAGGCGGGATAATCCTTCCAAACAATCGTAGACTAGAATATGTTATGATTGATTCGTATGGGTATGTTTAGGTATGAGGGTTTATAGATATTTAAGTCAGACACACACACACACACACACACACACACACACACATATATATATATATATATATTATAACAATGTGGGATTGAAATCCCTATGTACTCACTAAGTTTCCCAACCTGACCAACTCCGTTTCTTTGTATCATAGGTAGCGATATGAAGGTACTGGTAGATAATGTATTTATCTGCTGAGAGATTAAAGGAGTTAGTAGGCTGCTAGATATTGATGTAAAGCTTGTTTATGCTTATGTTTTGTAATAGTTATGGAATCTCAAGTTTTTAATAAATAAATGAAAAACATTTTCTTTGGAAATAATTTTTATGGTAAAAATTATGCATTTACAACGATCACTCTGATTTAAAATAAGCAAAAAACAAAAGTTTTAAAATGGTCGTAGAATTTAGGGATGTTACAGATATTCGGGTTGATGAACCCCTGAAGTATATGGAGATACCGATTGTGATCCTTGATAAGAAGACGAAGACGTTGCACAACAAGGTGGTGGGTTTGGTTAATGCGTAATGGCAGCATCAGAAGGGTTGGGGGTGGACATAAGAGCCCGAGGAGGAGAAGTGAGAACACTAAACAAATCATTTTGCAGCAGTGGACTTCGAGGACAAAATATGATTCAAGTGGGGGAGAGTTGTAACACCTGTTTCCTCATGTATTCTTCTTAATATTTATTTTTTTCCATTTTATACATTTTGGGTGCCCTATGATGGGTTTAGGATGACCACCTACATTGGTCGTAGGTGAATAATTCCATTGAGGGATTAATGCCCTATGTTGGGCGTAGAGATGTCTACACTGGGCATAGGAGCGTAGGATCTACACCCCAATTGAGGGGTTGTGAGCCTTGTTTAAAGGATCTAAATCCTTGAGGTCCTCCCCATGCTCAACCTCAACCCCCGTTGTTAGTTATCTCGAAACCCTAGCCATCTTGTGAGAGTTTTGAAGGCTTAGTGTGGTTTTTTTGGTGCATTATGAAGAAAGAGTCCGTTGAAGAAGCACTTGGGAGTCCCAATCTTTGTAGATACAGACTTTGCACTTTATCTATATTCTCAAGGAGTTATAAAGCTTGCACCTTCATGTTCCTTATGATAAATCTAATTAATTCATGGGTTTTTATGCTTTTTTCCCTTAACCTTGGTCTTTATGGGTATGAGCTACTCCAGACCTTATGAGTGTCATTTCTAGATGATTATGAGCTTGTAGAGTCATAAACATGGGATCCTGGTCACATCCATCCATGCATGAGATCTTGATCATTTGAAGGTTTTTTGGACTTACGGTTTGGTCTTATGCCCTTTTTAGCCAAGAAATGGAGTAAAGTCAAAGACTTTACCCCTAGAACTTGCTTTAGGTCCAGATATGATGATTGGATGGTTAGTCTTTGTGTATAAAGAGCATCTTAATAAGTTGGAAAAACAGTGTGCTACGATGGGCGTAATTTTGGCTACACTCAGCGTAGCCTGAAGTGTCCCCGTTTTTCCATCAGAGGCTCTATGTGGGGCATAGAGAATGTTGGTCAAAATGGATTATTTGTCAAGTGGAGTGGGTTCTAGTCTTGGAAGGGTAAAATGGTATTTTACCCTAAAGTAGTGTGGGGAGTTCCAGTGTCGGCTGATCGAGTGTGAGATTTGTTTGTCTTCAGATTGAGGTGAGTCTTCTCACTATATTATGTAAGATGCTAACTGTCTTTGTGAATCTTGCATATGTATGTTGGGTTTAGCTCATCCATTTGTATATTGGATTGGGCCCACTCATTAGCATGATTAGGCTAGGCTCATTTATATGGATCTTAGGCTGGGCCTATTTACATGATTTGGTTGGGCCCATTTATATGTATGTTAGGCTGGGGCCATTTGTATGGTATGTGGTTTTCTGGGGAACTCACTAAGCTTTGTGCTTATAGTTTAGTGCTTTAACATTTTCAGGTACTTCTAATTCTAAAGGGATGGGCCCAGTTGACTGCACAACGTTTCCCCATATGATTTTCCGTATTGATGATTTTTGTTATACTCTGATATGTAAGATATATTTATATTATGTTTGATGTTGGTACAAATGATGTATGAATTTGATGGCTTAAAAATAAAAAAAATCTATCATTATTTTGGGATATTACAAGGTAGGGACGTGAAGCACATGGATCTGACCCATAACGACCTTTTCTCGCATAAAGTGATTGCAAATATGTATATATTTAGTGTGCAGATGTTGAACCAGTTCAAGAAATAGATATGATGTAATGTCCTGAAATTTTAAGGCAAATTTTTAATTTTACAAAACAACATTTCATTCATTTGTGATAAATACCATTCTTTTACATTCAAAAGTCATTTATCTTATTGCAGAGTATATGAAGAAATAGGTTGCCAATGCGTGTGTACAGTCGAACATGGCCCTTATTATTATATGATGGAGTACCTGAAAACATTTAATATCGACAAGGTAAGTGTTAGGCTTAGTGCGTTCCCCCAATATACCATATACCACAATATACATACACACATACATGCAAATAATGGTTCTATTCTAGACTTACGGCCTACATGCCATTTCATCTTAAACACGAGTCTACGTATACTTACGGCCTTCATTCCATTTCGTAATACGAGTCTATATGTACTTACAACTTACATGCCATTTTGTTAACACGTAGGCATGTAGGATCCTGACCTCTTTGTCATTCTCCAATCATCCCCTAACTAATTGGCAATAATTTATAAGCATAATGGTAATGTACCCGACGAGTATTAACCTATAATACTACCGCTTATTAGATACTAGGGAAATACGGAAATGTGGGTTAGACCTATCACTAATCCCAATGAATATTTATAGTTCTATCAAATAAGGAGCAGTCAAGTCGAACAATTGGGAGACATGACCATTTCGACATATAGCCTTTCTGAAATCCAACAACCAAGCCAACATAACAATTCTAATCACCTCTCCCATAAGTAGATCAATTAGTATAACGACTTGGAATTACCGAGAAATCTTAATTATAGATTCCTAGTAACAATTTATAACTATAATTATAAATTACACAGATGCAAAGTAAGTGTAGCCCACTTACAAATTACAATTGATGAGAACCGGGATCTAAGCGAGCAGAACACTAACTCGGGAACTCCTACTCAAATATTACAACTAGCTGAGAACTCAGGGGTGTCACAGGGCTTCTCGGTGGGCTAAAAACAAAGGAAAAGGGCTTAAACTAAGACAAAATCTGTTAGAACTGAAAGAAATCCAGAGGGAGTGTTTGTAAAGTTGTGGGAGAAAGAATGAGGTTTGACCTCCTATTTATAGCCTTTTTTCGTGTGCACGGAGTGCAAATGGGGTGCACGTCGTGCATTTTAAGGAGACGTATCCCAGCCATTTTGTGCCACATGTCAGACTCTCTGTGGTTCACGTTTTCACTTTCAAGAAGCGTGCGTCGCACACCTGGCGTACACCATGCGCAACGTAAAACATACATTTTGTAAATTCCATAACTTCTTCATACGGACTCCGTTTTTGACGTTCTTTTTTCCACGCTTAGCTCTTAACGAATACTAAAAATTTCCTTTAGACTCCATCGGCTAATTCTAAATTTATTTTTAGCCCGTATGTTTTTTTATGGTTTAATGATTTTGCAAAATTCATAACTCTCTCGTACGGACTCCGATTTTGGAGTTCCTTTTACCAAAATCTTATCTTAAAGAGTACTGCAATTTTCATTTTGGTGACTTTACCCAAAAGTTAACCATTTTCTTTGTACCTTTTGACGTTAATAATTTTTTATTACGCAGTTGATTTTTATATCTTATAAAATTCATATCTCCTTTATATGAATTCGGATTTCTACGGACTTCACATTTTCGGGATCACATCGACGTATACTTTCAAATATGTAATAATGTGTGTGTGTCTATATATATATATATATATATATATATATATATATATATATATATATATATATATATATATATATTGGCGCACTTATTTTTACGATTTACGGATGATTCGGCTATGATAAAAATGGGGTGTTACATATGAAGAAAACCCTTCGGTGAAGATATAAACATACTGAGGTGAGGAAGGGACGTGAAGCACACGAATATTACCCGTAGTGACCTTTTCTCACATAAAATGAATGTCAATCTCTATATGTTTAGTGTGTTGGTGTTGAACCAGATTTATGGATAACTAAATGGCATTAAGATTATCATAGAGAGTAGTGGGAAATGGTGGATAGTTGAGGTCACATAATAAATTGTGAAGCCAAAAAGTATCAACTAGGACATTCGTCACACCTCGATACTTAACTTCAGTGCTTGACCGAGAGATAGTCCATTGTCACGTAGATGACCAAGAGAGAAGATTTTGGCCAAGAAAAACATATTGCCCATTAGTAGATCGTCTATTAGATGGACAACCTGCCCAGTCTACGTCAAGGTAGGCAACCAGACCACAAGATGGCGTGAGATATAGTTGTAAAAAATGGTCAAATGTACGACGAACATATCTCAAAATATGGTTGAGAGACGTGTAATGAGGCTCTCTCGGATCATGCATGAATAATCACACATGTTGAATATTATATGTAATGTCAGGTCTAGTAAAGGTCAAGTATTATAATGTGCCAACAAGACTCCTATAAAGAGTCGAGTCATAAATTAGAGGTCTGTTGCCATCAAACTTAGTTGATGTGTTAGCTAGAGTGCGATCAAGTTTGTAGTTAAGCATCTTGGCCTACTCAAGAATCTATGTAACATATGTTTGTTAAGATAAAAACATGTCATGACTATCTATAGTGTAGGAATAATATTCCGGTAATGTACGAAAACAAAAAAGAAAATAAAAAAATTGAGGCATGTGTTTAACACATTGTCCTTAAAACAATTTCGCCCGCTACCGGGTGTTTGTTTCCCAGGATACAACAATTTGAAGTAGTTCTTCTAGACCACCCGAACCCTCAATAGGCATGGATATCCTCAATATAGCTAGAAAAAAGAAGAGGATGAAGATGAAGTGGGGAAGAAGAGAGTTTTCTTGTATCCTTTTTTTGTGTACTCAAATGTTTTTAGAGTAGTGGTATTTATACTACACATTCTATAACCTCCCATTTAACCACCTCTATTAATCACAAAGATTAATGTGTGTTAATATGTAATTAAATTGTAATATTAATTACAATTTCAGTTACGAAAGAAAGAAATATTTGCAAGAATGGTCCATAAACTTTTCTTTTCTTTCTCGCACCGATTAAACTCTTTTATTTATGTCTTCCAACACCCCTACTTTAAGGATTAATTTATAATTCATATTAAATCCTTTTTGGACGTGTTAAAAAAATGGGGAAAACCCATTTTTATAAATTGGTTAACACCAATTTTCCAACAATCCCCCACATGAATGAAAATTGATCAAGCATTATCAAGCTTCCCATATAAAATCCAACAGTTGAATCATGCATAGGATAGGTAGGTGTTACCCTTTGAACCTTCCCTTAAGATACATATTTATTTTACTAGCAGACCAGTAGACTCGATGTCCTTGAACTGTTATGACATTTGTGTAAATAATCAATATGTGTCTCACATGAATCACCCTGACCTAGTTAGGTTCTCATTGATGTGTCTGTTATAGTCATTAACACTTTCCTGGTTCTGTAAGAGCTCTTAGGAATGTGCCCATACAATTCCATTTGAAGTGACCCCACTTCTCTCTTACATAGGTGATTCTGTAATAATCATTAAAAGCTAATTAGGGATTATTTTCAATTTATCATCCACGACTAAAAGCTTAACCTGCATCACTATTTGTTTTAGGAATGTGTTGGGGTTAACCCCCACAGTGATTCATAAATGTTATATGCAAGTAGGTTGTCCCATTGAACCTAGATCTTGGGATCTCCAATTAACAAGGTTGGCTTTTCCTTTGCAATAACTTATTAATCTATGGGTTTTAGTCCCATTCCTCATAAAAACCTCTCATTCCAAACATTTCGTTAATGGATCTGTATTCTTCTTTTGACTTTATGTAATCATTAAAGATAATTCATCTTGAGAGTCATTGTTGAATGGTGTTATGTATTTGAAAAATATGTCTAGACTCACCATGTACACATATAGGAGATATTGACTTATCATGGGACGTCTCCCAAGAACTTACAAAGCCCTTTAGTTTCATTACCTATCATTGGATAAACTTGCAAATTTGTTCTCCTACATTTTCCAACAAATGTTGACCATTATCAATATGGTTACTCTTACACCATAGTTACCACTATTGAATATGCATAATTGTGTCAACATAATACGATAAGCATATGTACTACATGTATTTGTGAATTCACAATAACATTGGCTAGATGTAATTATGAACATTCCAAGCATGAGTTTCCTTGTAGATATCACATTTTTCCATGCAATTTCTTGCTTTAACCATCTACATGTAAAATTATTTAGGCATCCTCTCTCAAGGATCCTAGTATGCCATAAAATAGAATAGCACTTTAAAGTGCCATTTATATGGATCTATTTCATCACATCCATTAATGTTGAGTGACTTATTCAAAATTTTGATACCCTTGGTTCCAAAGCTTGCTTTAATCATATAATGACTTTACTACTCACACATTTTATTACTTTCCATCAGGTAAGATAACTACTTGGCAGTTCCATGTAGATTTATACTTCTAAATCTATGTTTAGAAGTTTTATTTTCATATAAGAATGATACGCTTCTAAATTTTGAAAAGTTAAACCACATATAATTATAAGAACATAGAAATGAAATTAATCAAGACATTCTTATGTTTGTAATCCAAACATGTATTTCAAATATATCATCAACTCTTACTTCTCATTTGGAAATCCACTAAACTGCGGTAATTTCTCAAGCTTAATAGTTCAACCGAGAGAACCATTATCAGTTTTTACAAATTATTCCAATATGATTTTCTAAGAAACGATCATATGATTCTAAATTTAGAATACTAATATTTCCACTCATAGTCCTTTCAACTTCATATTGAATATCTTAATATTCACCAAAACCTTTATCTTGTTTTGATGAATTCTAACCAATATTAGTCGATTTAATGGAAATATCTTCTTAGAGTATAGAAGTATCATTTGATTCTAAATTTCCAAACAAGAAATCGGTACATATTTCTATTGAAAGCATAGACCATTATGTTCTAGTTGATTCTCATATTCTTTGGATGTATCTGCTTTCATTTTTCTCTCGAAAATACATATATAACCTAGTGGCTTACATCCTAGAGGTATATCCACTAGATTTCATGTGTGATTTTGCAAGATAGAATCTATTTCACTTTTAATTGCCTCTCTCCATTGAGGTATTTCAAAGGATTCTTTTTCACTGTTGATTCCTTTTTGAAAGTTTGAGGCTCTCTTTCAACCAGATAATTATAAGAATCATCTCCAAAAGATTTCTCAAATCGTGCCCTTTTACTCCATTGAGGCTAAATTTCTTCCTCTAATTCTCCATCATGAGACAATTTGTTATGCCCAATTATTTTTGGAGCAATTATCAAAACATAAAAAACACTTTTGCATTTGTCGATTCTATTAGCATGCCTTTATAAATCTCCAACATTTTAGAGTCATATAGAGGAATACAATAAGAACTACTATTGTTCTGTGCATAACCAATAAAGATGCAACCAACAATTTAGTGTCCAATCCTTACAACCTTGGGGTTAGGTATAAAACCTATCTAAGACACCCCCACATTTGAATGTATTCGTAAGATTGTTTTATATCCGACAATAACTTGTATGATGTTTTATTCTTTTTCTTTTGGGGTATATTATTTCAAAGGTAGTTAGCTTACAAGATAGCTACCCCCACATTAACCGGGGAAAACCATAACTTATCAACATGACATATCTTATAAGATACGATTTTTCCTTTCTGTGACACCATTTTTATTGTGGTGACTAAAAGGCAATAATCTCATGTCTTATACCAAGATTTGAAAAACAAATTCTTCAAATGGTGATGTATTCACCTCCACAAGCACTTCTTAGTACTTTAATCTTTTCATTGAAATGATTCTCAACTTCACTTTTATACACTTAAACTAGTTTATCTTTTCATGTTTACTTGTAAGTAAATTAACGTAACAAATTGTAGTGCAATCATCAATAAAAGTGATAAAGTACTTGTTTCCACCTTTACATGAATTCGACTTCATATCCCATATATTTGTGTGAATCAATCCAAAGGGTTTAGTTGTCCTTTCAATGGACTTGAATGCTTGGTGTATTAACTTTGATTCAACATGTGTGTTGCATCCATATTTTGACTTATATGAAAGTGAGGCATGTGTTAAAGTTTGATTAACCATCTTAATGTGTCAAAATCAACATGTCCAAATCTAGCATGTCACACATTAGATATTTAAGCAAGTAAGCAAAAGAGTTATTCAACTCATTGATATTAGGCTCATTAGCCAATATATGGAATTTAAACATTCCACCATCCGCATAATACTTGCCTATAAACATATCATTTTAAGTTAGTACAAACTTATTGGACTCAAACACCAAAAAAAATCCATTTTTGTTCAACAACCATCCAAACACTAATTTCTTCCTAATCAATGGAACATAAAACACACCATTAAGTGTTAGCTCTTTTCTATGTGATCCCATTTTTGAATGTTTATAACACCAAATTTAAGTGTTTAGAATCATAATTTCAAGAATAAATTTTTGCCTCAACTTGGACAACCTTATAATTCTTGAGTCACTCCCTCTTTAAGCACACATGGCGTGTAACACCCATATTAACCCATCACTCATGGAGTTAGCATCCATAGAGTTTACTTCAGAAATCATTCCACTTTGCACGTTGACATTTCTAAAATCACTTATACACTAAATATAAATGTTTAGAATTCTAATTTACAGAAAATATGTTTGCCTCTTACTTGGACAAAGCTCAACATAATTAAAATCTATATTTGAACAATTATGAAACTTGATTTCTAATGCAAGAATTCTAAAATTTGATTTCTCATGCAGAAAACTGATGCATAAATTATAATATCAGAAAACTTATGTTTTCTTTCAACAAAACTATTTAAAATATGATGTTTTTAAGTAAAACCAAGTTGTTTTCTAATTTGCAAAGCTTTTTTTTACATAAAATTCAAGTCGTTTTGACTAAACAAAGCCTTTTTGTTTTTCACAAAACAATGCAGTCTGTTCAAGATTGCTTTAGCCACACTTAAACGTGCTAAAAATGCAATATAAGTTCATAATCCAGTAGCCCTATCTCTTAGCTTTCCAGGTACTGTTTTCACAAGTTCATACAATTTTTCTACAATTTATTATGAATTTTACAAAACTGTGTATCATAGTTGTTAAAATCTAACCAGTTAGTGAAAATCGTATTTTTCACCCTAGTTAGAGTTGTTTACAGCTTTCGGCCAAAACTAATGAAACGAAGTAGACTGATACACCAAACGTTGAGAATTGGTTTAAAAAAAAAAAGAGTATTCATGACTAATTTATGATCTTTCAAAGATTGGGACAAATTAGAGCAATTCACAGCAACACATAAATTGTGTTTTCGAGTTAAGCTAGCTTCTTAACTCATTAGATACTTAATATAATCAGTACCGAAGCTGGAAAATCTGATACTTAAAACCAAATACATGTCTTAATGACTTAATGACCAAAGGTGCTTCAAAATCACAAAAAGAATCCATTTTTTTATGAAAATCGTACAATATCAAAATAATGTAAGTAAAATTGTTTCCAATTTGTAGTTCGATTCGTACAAACAAATTTGTTTTAAGATTGTAGGAATAAAAACTGAGGTATGTGTTTAACACATTGTCCTTAAAACAAATTCGTCCGTTACCGGGTGTTTGTTTCCCATGATACAACAATTTGAAGTAATTCTTCTAGATCACCCAAACCCTCAATAGGCCTAGATTATATCCTCAATATAGCTAGCGAAAAAAAGAGGATGAAGATGAAGTGGGGAAGAAGAGAGTTTTCTTGTATTATTTTTTTTGGTGTACTCAAATGGTTGTATAGTAGTGGTATTTATACTACACATTCTATAACCTCCTATTTAACCACCTCTATTAATCACAAAGATTAATGTGTGTTAATTTGTAATTAAATTGTAATATTAATTACAATTTTAGTTACGAAAGAAAGAAATATTTGCAAGAATGGTCCCTGAACTTTTCTTTTCTTTTTCGCACCCATTAAACTCTTTTATTTATGTCTTCCAACACCCCTACTTTAAGGATTAATTTATCATTCATATTAAATCCATTTTGGACGTGTTAAAAAAATGGGGAAAACCCATTATTATAAATTGGTTAACACCAATTTTCCAACATATAGTAACCGTAATGCCAAGGAAGTAGTTTAGATATCCTAGATCATACATGGCAAACTTAGAACGTAGAATGGTAATGACCTGCCGAAGGAGACGAATGAATCAGACAGTCAAGACAATATCATATACATATAGCAGCAAGTAAGCAATGTAGGTACCTTGTTTGTAAATAAAGAGAGAAGATTATGATTTGTTATCGATAAATTCAAAGTTAGTAATGAGCATAGCAAATATATGGTACCATGCCCAAAGGGCCTGCTTAAGGACATAAAGAGATCTCTGAAGAAGGCGTACATGATCTGGAAATGATCAATTGCGAAAACCTAAAGGTTGATGCATGTAAACATTATCGTGAACGTGGTTGTGAAGAAATGCATTCTTCACATTTAACTGATGGATAGGCTAGTGGTGAGAGATAGACAAGTTGAGAGTATTATGAATAGTGACCAATTTGACAATCTGGCTAAAAGTCTTGTCACGATCAATATCAGGATGTTGGCTACGACCGTTTGCAACTAGTCACACTCTGTACTAAGCTAAAGTCCCATATTCATTATATTTCTATTTGAATAAGCAAACACAGTTAACAACATTAGCATTAGGAGGTTGAGGCATAACTACCCAAGTTCCATTAGAAATAAGTGCATTGCATTCTTCAGTGATAACATGATAACAATTAGGATCTCAAAAGGCTTGAAATCAGTTACGGGGAAGATGTGACATCCCCAAAATCACGGCCAGAAAAGATCGATTTTCATTTATGCTTTTAAAATAATTTCAGAGTAAATCCTTTTGATTTGAAAGAGTTGCAGAATTTGTTCCCAAAAACAAAGTATGATAAAATAATATTTACCAAAGCATTTCATAAAGAAATGTATTTTCATTATATAATCAAAACTCGGGATGTCATGTTCCGATACAGACCATAAAGCATAAACGATAACATTACAAGTCATTCAACAAATATATACATATACAGACTTGTAAACAAAACAACTTGACAATTCATCCATCTTATGCCCTTGTGCCACTTCCTGTAATACAAATAAAACTGAGTGGGTCAGGCTTGGGAGCCTGGTGAGCATATAGGGTTTTCAACCCACAATAAATAATTATATTTAATTCCACCAACCAACAATAACCCAATTACCCATTCCCGTTATTCTCACTTTACATCCCTAAGACAACTAACATAAGGGACCTAGTCTAAGAATATTTCATCGAGGCGACAACACATGCTTCAGGGATTCCTCAGCAATATAAGTCAAATAAGGCAACCATGAGGGGGATGGAGTACAGCGAATGAACACCCAAGTTCATTAACACCTACAGGTGGCGAGCCTGCTAGTGTTCCACAGGACTGTCTAGAAAAGTCTGTGGTTGTCATCTAAACTCTGCTAGATGACTAAATCAAAACAACATCGAGGCCTCTCATCTGTTTATCACACAACTATCTACCCATGTTCTACCCGACATATTAGTAGATAAAAATATATATTTTTATACATAGTTTAAAACCTGTATAGCATTCTCATTCAATACATATTCCAAACAACAGATGAGACACATACACATAACACATATTTCATAGAGAATAAATCAGATCCATGAGATAGAAGAAAGTGAATATACATTCAAACATATAACAACAAAATATACACATAACACGTATTTTATATAAAATACTTCATAATTATGCGTTAGAAGAAAGTAACCACACACTCACTTGATCAGAAGATGATCGGACAGCACTACGACTTGTAGAAGTAGTATTCTTCGGCAGATCTGGAAGATCTTCACAAAAACCGGACTCCTCGCGGGCAGAGCTTCGGCTCGGGAATCGCACTTCTCGGGATCTTCGGGGATTCGGGACTTGCTTCGGGTCTCGGGAATGATACCGGGGCTTCGGGATAATTCTTGCACGAAAAACAATGCAAAAACGCGAGAGAAAGGGAAGAAATGAGCAAAGAACTCGACTGCCCTCGACATCCTTTTATAGGGGCTGGAACTTCGAATTAAGCTGGGCGTAATCTGAAATTACGCTGGGCGTAATGAGGATCAGCTCGCTGACTCCCCCCCTTGGATAATATCGGATAATTTATATTTAAATTAAATATCGAAAATATTTAATAAACTTCAAAAATTCATATCTTCCTCATACGAACTCCGTTTTCGACGTTCTTTATATCCAAGCGTAGGTGAGACTACAATCTACAAATTTCGATTAGACTCCGTCGGCTAATTTTGACTTTATTTTTATTATTTATTTTTAGTAGGCTGGGACAGAAAACTCCGTTATAAAATCATAACTTTTTCATACGACGTCCGTTTTCGCCTACCTTTTCATCGTTTCATTACAATTAATGAGATCTTCGATTCTCGTTTAGATTGTTTCGGCTAAAAACCGTTCGGTCTCAAATCGAGTATTCGGGCTGCATACTGCTAAGTCGAAACTTCGAAAAATCATAACTTCCTCATACGAAGTCAGATTTGGGTGTTCTTTTTATGCACGCTCTCGGTTTAACAAATTCTATGACTTTCGTTTAGATCACTAAGGCTAAATATCGCTCTAACGTAAATTTCACTTTTTACGTCATTCAGCGTTGTTGGTTCTGTCGCGAAACTTCGACAGGTCATAACTTCTTCGTTATAACTCGGATTTCGGCATTCTTTATATCTCCGGAATCCTTGTTTTAACCACTACATCTTTATGCAAAGATATTGGGCTTATCCCACACTTCAAATTTGACGCTTATTTTATTCTTAATTCATTAAATTATAATAATTAAGAAAATAAACACATAATTCACATAATTCACATAATACTCAAATATTTCATCATTAATACTTCAAAAAGAGTTACAAGGGTTAACCTAGACTATTACATCAATGATAATGCCTAGCCTGGAAACGCGGGCGTTACAAAAGAGACTATGAGGAGGTCGGGAGGATAAAATGTAAAGATTTAATTTTTGAATAGGTTTAGATTGGAACCGAGTCTTTGATCACAATAACAATAATTTCAGCAATATGAGAATATCGGCGGTCGCTAGCTCCTATGATTTGAATACACATCAATTCTCGATCCCCGCTGTTATCTGCTACATTCAAATGGGTCTGAGGTTGAATCATATCATTTTTATCTATTTTTTACAATACAAAGGTCGAAGAAAGAAAAAGAAATATTGTTTGTCCATAAAAAGAAACCCGCACCCGCTATTTGTTTTACACAAGGCCTATTTCTTTTTTATCCTGAAAAGATGTCGTGTCTAGCTGGAGCAGCCATAGGGTGAGTGTTTGTAGGAGGAATGGTAGAAGATTGCAGTGTCAAGTGTGAGGGTTAGGTTGTATTATGGGATGTGGAGGTGGAGATAAGCATAGAGGGGGTGGTATATGTATCAGTGTTGGGAGAGGGTGACCGAGTGGTGGAGATGGAGACGTCGGTATTGACGGTGGTTCCAGAATTGGCATCGACAGATCGAGGCATGGACACAAGAGGGTGAGATGTGTAGTTCGGTTCATTTAACATGTTTGTTCATTATGAATATGGAGAAAGTCATAATTGGGTGCAAGGTTTCAGTTCATGGAACCAAACGGGAAGATAGACTTGTCAAATATGACATGTATGGAGATAATGATTTGCTTGGAGTGGAGATTGAGGCAATGATATCCTTTATGATTGGAATGGTAACTGAGGAATATGCATGGAGTGAAAATGGGTTGAAACTTGTGATAAGTGTTAATATGTAGATAGCAAAGACAACCGGAAACATGAAGATGAGAGTATAATATTTGTTTGTTAAACGGTTTGAGAAAAGGTGTGTCATGATGTAAATATGTTAAGCAAGTGAGTAGCTATGTGGATGGTTGTACCCAATATGTTTAGAAAGTGAGCGGCCATGTGGATGGCTTCCACCCAATATGTTGGAGGAAGGTGTGCTTGATACAATAGGGTGTGAACCATATTGTTAATGGTTTGAAGCATGCGTTCGGATTTTCCATTTAGTTGATAAATATATGAACATGAAAAACACATATGAATATCGTGAGTATCATATAATTTATGACATTGTTAGTTGTCATATTCTTTAACATTATCATATTGGAAAATTTGGATTTCGGTTTTGAATTGATTTTTTTACATAGGCACGAAATGGTAGGAATTTGGAAAATACCTTGGATTTTTCTCGTAACGGATACACCCGAACAAAATGAGAAAATTAATCAAGGAACATAACATAAAATTTATTCCATTATTACTTTGCAAGGGAGAAGTTCAAACATCAAAATGAATAAAATGAAATAGAGAACTGGCATGAGTTTGAGATAAGTCAAAAGTCAAATAAACGTGCTTGCCAAGTTAACGAGCATTCACACTACATGAGAAAACTTTTTATTACATGAAATAAAATTATGGGATACTAAATGCTTGAAGACTTGTTGATCAAGGTGATCGATTCTTAGATTCCAAGTGGATGAGCTAACAAAGATGAACACTTGAGGAGACGAGACTGTGACCGAATAAAGATCGTTTGTGTTGTTACATCAAAGGAGGATTTGACGAGTCCGGTAATCCTTCACAAAACAACCAAATTCCCCAAACAACTTATTATCATGGGTATATTGTTGCACAAAAGTAAGGTTTTGTAACATTGTAAATTTTCAAATAAAATTTTCATTTTTAAAATCACATAAACTTAATATCGCATTTCCCAAAAACCACAAAATGTATAAGTTGTCAAAACATAAGTCAACAATGTTTCATAAAATCCCAGAATCCTCATAATCATGATATCTAACTGGTGTGTACAATCAAGTCGGTGCATTCCTACGATCCTCAAAAGTACTTGAAACACATATCACACAACACGGTAAGCATGAAGCTTAGTGAGTTCCCTAAAATACCACATACACAAATAATAAGCCTCTCATGGCCATAACTTGGGACAGACCCTCTGGTCTCATGCGTCTCGGTGAGGACCCTCCGGTCTCACGGCTCGGTGTCGACCCTCCGATCATGTGTCTCAGTAAGGACCTTCCGGTCTCACAGCTCGTTTTGGACCCTTCGGTCCTACTCAGTAAAGCACAGAATAATATAGCATATATCATAAAGACAAAATGCATAATATCACATAACTCAGTATAAGCACATAGGACCCTCTGGTCGATAACTCAAATAAGACCCTTTGGTGAGACAATACTACCACTCAGGTAAGTATAGTGAGAAGACTCACCTCGTGGAGTAAAGCAATATATCCCACACTCGAACTGCTGGTCTAGACTCCGCCTACACATATCACAATCATATCTACTTAACAATTATATAAAACATTAAGCTAACTCCTCTACTAAATCTCCTAAAAGGGTGAAAGAACATTTTTACCCCTCCATGCTATCCAAAGTCCACAACTTGACCCAACACTAAAAGTCAACATAATTCAACACTCAAGTCAACAGTCCATGTTGACTCAACTCATCGAGTGCAGCTCATGAACTCGTCGAGTCCCCAGTACTCATAAATCATGAAATCCCGAGTCAACTCATCGAGTTGCTAGCCAACTCGTCGAGTCCATGCAGAGTCCAGAAGCCCGGGGAAAAACCCTAACCACTCATCGAGTTGTCTCATCAACTCGTCGAGTTCACTCTGAAACTAGAAACGGGAAAACCCCACTCAACTCCTCGATTTGGATTCCTAACTCATCGAGTTTCTCAGCCCTTTCTCTGTAAACTCATTCTAGTCAATTCCAATGCTTCAAACTCCAGATCCAACCTCCTAGGATGGAGTTACCACATAAAGTTGCTACCTTTACGATCATGCAAGGCCTCCCAAGACTAAATCACCCAAAACTAAGCTCAAGAAGGGGTTTAGGACATGAAGACGGGTCAAAGGTTCATAAAAGCTTGAAGATTTAGGTACGTGGGACCTAGAGAAGTCCATATCTGAAACTCATACCCTCAGGGCAAGCTTAACTCGAGAATGGCCCTCATTTTTTACCAAAAGCCCATAAACTCACATAAGAAGAGATCTAAGGAATGGAAAGCCAAGGTTGTGAATTTTTACCTCCCACTGTATGCCAACACGATGTAGATGCTGGATCAACAAGCTTTTCCTCGTTCCAAGCCTCTAGGTCCTCAAGCTTCTTCAATAAATGCTCCAAAAACACACTTTTGGCCTCACACACACACTTAGCTTGCTAGGGTTACTCTCTGGACGTGAAAGGTGGTAAGGAAGGCAAGTTAAAGGACTTAAGGTCCTTTAGATAGGTTGCACATCCGATAAATTAAGGTTTCATCACACAGCCTCAACTCGTCGATTCCATCCCTCCAACTCGACGAGTAGGCTTCCTAACCCACGCATCATGATCAACTCCTACACGACGAGTTGGGGACAAGCAACTCGTCGAGTAGGCCCTTCAACTTGCACTAAATCCTCAAGTTTCCACATCCAGAAAATCGGAGTGTTACAGGTTTTTAATAATATAAGGCGTAATCAGAACATTTTCTAAGGATAAGGTGCAAAAAGGATTTTGGCTTAGAGTGGTGGTACACGTGTGAGTGGCAGAAATATGAGATCCATTTCCTACTGAATCTAAAAAATTATTGCACTTATCGTAAAAAGACTTAAGAATAGATGACTTGACATGAAGATGTGTGGTTGTGTCATTGTCCATGTACCAATCAACATTGATCGGGTCTTCAACCTTTATGGTGCTAAACTTTTGTGGAAGAGTCGTAGATTAATCGGTTGTAACATGAAATTGAACCAATGCAAATCATTAGGGTGCCCAATGAATAGTGCTTGTTGCTGTTGGGCCAGTGGGACAGAAAAAGGTTGTTGGGCTGTTGAAACAGGAAAGTCCTAAGGATGATGAGGTGTCGTGTTGTTGAGTTTGACTGGTTTATCAGGTTGTTTGAATTGGTGTTGCATGAAGACCATCATGATTATTTGCGCGCTTACGTAGAAATGAAAGAAGGAATGTCGTCACCTAAAAGAAACAACTTCCCCATCTGTTGCCACTAATCGTCGTAGGAAAAGCACCTCTACCACGTTGCTATCGACTGCCACCCCTGCCACCAAATCAGTCATCTGGTCGTTTGCCTCTTCTCCCACTATTTTTACCGGTTTGAGAATTAAAATTTGCAAGATTTGAATTTTGATCCTAGAAATTACGGGGGAGAAGAGGAGTCAGAGTGAGGAACTTGAACCAATCGGTTTTGATTTTAAATTATGTGTTCTTCTTCAAGGGTAAGGATGGAGCGCATCTCTATAAACGATTAGAATGGAGAGCGTTGACAAAGAGTAATAGCTATAACATACTTAGGGGACAATATATTAATAGAATAAGTGACAAGATTTCTTTCTATAATGGGATCCCTGATGTTAGTGAGCAAGTTGGAAAATAGCTTTTATGCGAGAACAATATACCATGATAGTCACTGATAACGATACTGCAAAGTTCGTTATCACGTTCCAACACTTTTGCTTCTTTATTTTCCCATAAAAGATATTCAATGATCTTAGCAGTAGAGTCGTTTTTGGAGAAGGTTTTGATATAACCTACCATATAACCATTGGTTGACAATAGAGTCCACTTTGCACCAGTTTTTATCAGCAGGTTTGTGACTAGTGCAATCTAGATGATCAAAGACGGAATATCTAATGAAGTGGGTTTTGAAAAAAGCTCTCTATAAGAGTCATAATTCAATCGATATAAATCCAAAATGATAAGGACATAGTATTGGATATTGGTGGTTCCATGTATCTTGTCATTAGTCATGGAGAAAGAAGATGAAAATAATAGTATATGAGAAACATAGGGAGATGTCAACCAGAAGAGAAGAATAGAAGGATCGGCAGGAGTAGGGTTTAGAAAAAAGGCTTGATACCATGTTGGTAAACTATTTTCCCATCATGTCAAATATTCATTAACATCAATATATAATATAAAATATAGACATAGGCTAAGGATGCGTGGACAACTAACACAATGGGCTTCACGACAACTAAAATACAATATATAAATATATACGCCTAACACATGTGTTTATGGTTCTATCTCTTGTTTGGAAATGAATTGATGACCTCAATGGGGAATCAACTGGTTTCTATGTATATATTTTGTTACTTTCCTTTTTGTACAACACAATTCCTCAAACTAAATTTGTTTGTTTAAAGGATACTATTATAACTAAATATTGCATGTACTTGCGTATTTGGCATCTACATTCTATGTGACAGTTGTTTTTAACCTAATTAATTTCTTAAAAATATGAATGAATCTTCTAATCATCTATTTTTTTTCTTGTGACTTAACAATGATGATTTGGAGAAGGTGGGTGTTTTGTGCAATTTACAACTCCCTTTTGGCTCATCTTTTTTATTGAAAGGTTTTGGTTCATGACTTTAAGGTTTATCAAAGATATTTTAGAAAATGTTTGTCTTACTACTTCATGAGTCATTTGGTTATAGCATGGACTTGTTCTGTAAAAAAAGGAGTTGTTCCATGAATTTCGATAAGTCGATTTTTTGGGTGTATAATAGGAGCAAGAAGCTAAAACAACATGTTGGATGCAATGCCTTACTGTAGCACCTGGTTTCCGGTATGTGAATTTTATTTGAGCATTGCCCTAATTTAGCCTTAGACTCGGCGAGTCATAGGGTCCGACTCGCCGAGTAGGGACGAGACTCAGGACGCGTTTTAAGTAGGCGACTCGACGAGTCCATATCCTGGACTCGGCGAGTCACCGCTGCGGGATGAAACCCTAAGTTTCAAGGGTTTGCACCCTATTTAAACTCTCATTCCGCCCCAACTCGTCCCCATTCACCCCCAGAACTCCCCCTACATCGTTTTCCCTTGTTTTCTTGAGAGTTTGAGGTGTTCTTGGTGTGTTCTTGAAGGTTTTGAAGAGTAAGAGGAGTAGATCAAGAAGAGAAGAAGGAGATCAGCCATCCTTGTGTCATTTCAACATTTCCTTTGAGGTATAACCCGTTTTCCCCTTGATTCTATGCTTAAAACTTCATTTGGGTCCTTCTTGGTCAATTCCCCAAGTTTGCATGTTCATTATATGTTGTAATAAGGCGTTTGGCCTTTGGATCTATGTAAGATTGAGCTCCAGGAGCTCATATCTGTTAGCTTTTTGGCCTCATGAGGCTTGTTAGCCCTAGATCTACCATTTTGAGACATTTTGAGCCTTATAATCCATATTGGTGAATATCCACACGTAAAGTTGGAAACTTTACGTGTGATTCGTGTCCTAGAAGTCCAGATCTATGAATGGCATGGTCTGGAACCGAGCAAATCGGTATATTTAAGGAGTGCATGGCGACGACTCGGCGAGTCGCATAGGTGACTCGGCGAGTCTGGTCGCGAGTCACCGAATTGGTCCCTTCTTCATGTGTCGAGTTGAGCCTTGAGTCACAGGGGGTGACTCGGTGGGTTGGGAGCTGAACTCACCCATGTTAGGACTCGGCGAGTCAATGCCATGACTCGGCGAGTCCAAGGCAATCTTCATAGCTCAAGAACAGACTCGGCGAGCTGTTCATACAACTCGGCGAGTCTTAGCATAAAGTGTTCATCGGATGAAGATGAACTCGACGAGTTGTTCATACAACTCGGCGAGTAGGATGAAGGTGTTGAATGGCAGTTAGAAGGTGAACTCGTCGAGTCATAGCCCGACTCGACGGGTAGAACCAGGGACCCAGGACATTGGTTTGCTAGGGACTCGGCGAGTGGTGATCCACTCGGCGAGTCGGGTCAACTGAAAGTTGACTCCAGCTTTGGCTTAGAGTTAATCCAGGGGTAAAATGGTCATTTTACCTAAAGGACAGTTAGCAGTGTTTGATCGAGTATGTCATGGAAATTGCAGCCGGAGGACTCCCGGAGCAGCAGCAGTCAGTTAGTTCCCGATCAGTTCAGCAGCTACTTTGAGGTGAGTTACCTTCCAGTAGCGGTGGGTCTAAGGCCACAATGCCGACCCACCAGTAGGAGTTGTATGATAGATGATTGTCTTTGTGATATCATCTAAGTTCGCTAGTACCTGACATGTTATATGCTAGCATGATATGCTGTATGTGATAGTAGTAGAGTTTGGTTGTTCGGACCGAAGGGTAGTCAGACACCCCAGATACGTCTGACAGTATGTGACGATATGTATGCATGCTGGCTTGTTATGTTATATGTGATCGTAGTAGTAGGGGTGAAATAGTCCCCGAGGATCGGTTGTTAGGACCGATGGGTAGTCAGCACCCCAGAATGGCTTGACACGGGTAAGACGGCACCCCAGAATGGCCGTATGGGTAGGTCGGCACCCCAGAATGGCCGTACCGGGTAGTCAGGCACCCCAGAATAGCCTGGCAGTATATATGTTATGTGTTTGTATGGTATGCGGTACGTTGGGGGAACTCACTAAGCTTTGTGCTTACGTTTACAGTTTTGTTTTCAGGTACCTCTGCATCGAAGGGGAAGGAGCCGGCGCGGTAGCGGCACGTCATACACACACTCTTCGGTTTCCGCATTTATGAGATTTACTGGGATTGTACTCTGATATTTGATGGGATGTACGGTTTGGCTTTTGAGAACATGGTTGCAATGTGTTATGGTGTGAACAAATAATGTTTCTTTTATTTAGACAATGTTTTTATTTATTAATGTTTTCTAAAGTAATATCAAACAAAAAAATTTTGGGTCGTTACAAGTTGGTATCAGAGCCCTGGTTTGAGGGATTCGGACACGCCTTCGGGAGTGTTTGGACTCAAACCGAGGGATTGAAAGATTTTTCCAAAAGAAATTATTCTTTAAAACCCGGAAAAGAGTCACGAGAAAGAGTAAAGTGTGTGACGTGCGCGACCGGCCGAGCTCAAGTAAGTATTCCCCATAGTACCCATACAAGTTTATGTTATGTTTATCAGCTTTATGAATATTGCATGTTAGAATTGAGTAGACAGCAGTAGGGTAGCCTGTTTAGGTTATGCCTGATAGTATGAGCTTAGCATCCTATGTTAAGTGTCGTTTCTTGTTCTAAGAACAGTTTTGGCTTGAGTCTGTTTTTCCTTATCCGAATGCTGCTTGCTTCGTGCTCGGTGGGATTCTGAGTAATGGGAGTGAGCCACTAGGTAAACACGTCACACCACATGTAATCGGGGTTGAATAATCCCAAGGTGTTGGAACTGGCCCTATTGCGCAGCTCTTGTTTGAGTCCAACCGTTGTAGGGACGGGCCTTTTACTTGAAGGATGATCTAATCCTCATCACAGGTGGTGGTGTTTAGGTGGTGGCTAACTGGCATTATGAGGAGACCTACAGCAGCTGAGGACCAGTTGTGTTGAACTTGAGTTCTCCCTAGGGCAAGCCTAGGGTGAGAATATCGGAGAGTAGCGGTAGTAGAGGGGAGTTGGTGGAGTCGAGGAATTCCTCGGAGAAGGTATGGATAGATGTGGAAGGTAGTATGGGCCCGTACTACTGAAAGCAGAGGATCCGTACCCGAGCCGAGGAAGGCCAAGACGAGACCAAGGAACCTGTAAGTAGTTGAGATCCCTCAGAAAGTAGCAGTACCACTAATGATTATTATTGATGTTTTGCAGAATGGTGGTACTTCGACCGAGACCGACAGATGGCGGGTCAGGAGAGGGGTCAGGTTCGGGATCTGGCACCGAGCCGATTGAGGAGAGGCTACGTGAGTTCATCACGTCGGAGATCACTAGGGGCATCCTTGAGTCGACCCCCATCATCTTTGGGTCGATCAAGGAAGGGATCGTGGAGATGATGGAGGATCGCCTACGGGCATTCAGGAGCGACTTGGCCTCTAGCCAGTCAGGATCTCGCACACTGTCCTTCAAGGACTTCAGGAGCAGTGGTGCGCCGGATTTCCATGGGGTGAAGGACCCCATTGTCGCCAGGCGGTGGATTGCGGATATCGAGTCCGCCCAGTTGATCAGCTTCTGCCCCGAGGGGTCGAAGGTGAGGTACGCAGCAGGGTGTTTACGGGACCGGGCCCGAGATTGGTGGGAGTCAGTGGGTGACTCGATGGGAGCCTCGGCTATCGAGGCAATGACCTGGTCGGACTTTGTGGCTAGGTTCAGGGCAGAGTTTGCGCCAGCGGTCGAGCTTCAACAGCTGGCCAGGGAGTTCTTAGACATGAGGCAGACGACAGAGACCGTGGCGGAGATCACCGCCAAGTTTCGGGAGAGGGCTTTATTGGTGCCCCAGTATGCAGGTGACGAGGATATGAGGAAGACTCGTTACCATGATATGCTACGAGCTGACATTCGGGAGCATGTTAGTTTTTCGGCTTGCCCTACCCTGGACTCCATGATTGCCAGGGCTAGGGAGAGAGAGATAGATTTGGAGCACATCCGGAAACGGAAACTTGAGGATGGTCAGTCATCGGGGGCTTCGGGGAAGAAGCCCAAGGGATCAGATGGGAGGCCGAAAGGCCAGTCGGGACCGAGCCGCTGCAGGAGGTGCGGCAGGCCGCACGAGGGGGCGTGCAGGATGGGATCGTCAGGCTGCTACAAGTGCGGCAAGTTTGGGCATATCAGCAGGGATTGCACTGCTCCTACAACCGTTATTCAGACATCGGAGTTGCTGTGTTTCCACTGCAACCAGAGGGGCCACAAGAAGGCCAATTGCCCCATGTTGACAGCTTCAGCGCTAGTGAAGGCGCCAGCTCCAGCGACCCTGCGGATCACGGATGGCCGTCAGGGCAAGGCAAAGGCTCCAGTGGTGAGGAGTCGGGCATTTCAGTTGACTGCCGAGGAGGCACGCGCCGCGCCCGATGTGGTGACGGGTATGATTCCTTCCTTCTATCTTTTATTTTACGTTGTTATGATATTGATATGTGCTCCGTGTGTATACATGTGTATTAGGATCGTTCCATGTGAACGGCATCCCGGTTCAGGTATTGTTCGACTCGGGTGCATCCCGATCGTTCGTTTCTCTTGCTCTTAGCAAGAGATTTCATGAGACTTCAGGCGAGTTAGATTGCCCGTTAGAGGTAGAGATTGCCGATGATCGATCGGTGCGAGCATCGATGGTGTTTCGAGATTGTGTCCTGCGACTGTTTGAGGAGTGTTACCTGGTAGACTTGGTTCCCATTCCATTGCGTGGGAACAAGGTGATTATTGGTATGGATTGGTTGAGCCCTAATGGGGCAGTGATAGATTGCGCACAGCAGCTAGTGCGAGTCAAGACCCCAAGCGGGGGAGAGTTAGTGATTCATGGAGAGCGGCCGCAGTGTGGACCCACTGTATGTTCAGCAGCGAGGGCTAGGCGCTACCTTCAGCAGGGATGCGCGGGTTATGTCGCGTACGTGATGGACACCCGGGAGGCGGGTAAGGCGACCGTGAGCGAGGTCCCGGTGGTTCGAGATTTTGCTGATGTTTTTCCGGAGGAACTACCTGGGATACCTCCGGAGCGACAGGTGGAGTTCAGGATTGACCTCGTTCCCGGTGCGGCTCCGATAGCCAAAGCACCGTATCGGTTGGCTCCTCCCGAGATGCAGGAGTTGTCTACGCAGCTGCAGGAGCTGCTGGACAAGGGATTTATTCGGCCGAGCAGTTCGCCCTGGGGAGCCCCGATTCTGTTTGTGAAGAAGAAGGATGGGTCGCATCGGATGTGTATAGATTATCGGGAGCTGAACAAGGTAACGGTGAAGAACCGTTACCCGCTTCCGAGGATTGATGACCTCTTTGACCAGCTTCAGGGCGCATCTTGGTTCTCCAAGATTGATTTGCGTTCGGGTTATCATCAGATGAGGGTCAGGGAGGAGGATATGCAGAAGACCGCGTTTCGGACGCGCTATGGCCATTACGAGTTTGTGGTGATGCCGTTTGGGCTCACCAATGCTCCTGCCGCGTTCATGGACCTCATGAACCGTGTATGCAGACCGATGCTGGACCGGTCTGTGATAGTCTTTATCGATGATATCTTGGTTTATTCCAAGACCCGGGAGGAACATGAGGAACATTTGAGAGAGGTGTTAGAGACCCTGAGGAGGGAGAGCTTGTATGCCAAGTTCTCCAAGTGTGAGTTTTGGTTGCGCAAGGTGCAATTTCTGGGGCACCTCGTCAACCAGAACGGGATTCTGGTCGATCCGGCCAAGGTCGAGGCCGTGATGAGATGGGAGGTTCCGAAGTCCCCATCTGAGATTCGGAGCTTCCTAGGATTGGCAGGCTACTATCGGAGATTTATCCAGGATTTCTCCAAGATAGCCGTGCCCCTGACGCGGCTGACGAAGAAAGCCGTGGTCTTTCGGTGGGGACCCGAGCAGCAGGCTGCATTTGAGACGCTGAGACAGAGATTGTGTGAGGCGCCGATCTTAGCCCTGCCAGAAGGCGTAGAGGATTTCGTGGTTTATTGCGATGCGTCCATTTCTGGGTTGGGCGCGGTGCTGATGCAAAGGGGGCATGTCATTGCTTACGCTTCGAGGCAGCTCAAGCCTCACGAGGCGAACTACCCGACGCACGATTTGGAGTTGGGGGCGGTGGTATTTGCCCTCAAGATTTGGCGACATTACCTCTATGGGGTTCGGTGTACCATCTACACGGACCACAAGAGCTTGAGGTACCTCATGGACCAGCCGAATCTGAACATGAGGCAGCGTCGGTGGTTGGATGTGGTGAAGGATTATGATTGCGAGATCCTTTACCACCCGGGAAAGGCCAATGTGGTGGCCGATGCGCTTAGCCGCAAGACGGCGCCGATCAGGGACGCCTGTTTGAGGATGACTGTGGTGACTCCCCTGTTGGAGCAGATTCGGGAAGCTCAACAGGAGGCTATCAAGGAGGAGCATCGGAAGAACGAGCGCGTAGTAGGTCAGGTTTCCTCCTTCGATTATGATAGCCGAGGGTTATTGACACTACACCATAGGGTGTGGGTGCCGTATCACGGGGGCGTGCGCCAGATTTTGATGGAGGAGGCGCACAAGTCCCGATTCTCTATTCATCCCGGGGCGACGAAGATGTATAGGGATCTTCGTCTAGACTATTGGTGGCCCTGCATGAAGCGGGATGTGGCATGGTACGTCGAGCGGTGCTTGACCTGCAGGAAGGTCAAGGCCGAACATCAGAGGCCGCATGGCAAGATGCAGCCGTTGGACATTCCACTGTGGAAGTGGGAAGATATCACGATGGATTTTATCACGAAGCTTCCTAGGACCGCGCGTGGAGTGGATTCGATTTGGGTCATCGTGGATAGATTGACCAAGAGTGCTCACTTTATTCCGATTCCGGAGAGCATATCGGCCGAGAAATTGGCCGACATCTATATCAGGGAGATTGTGGCACGGCATGGGGTGCCAGTATCGGTGATCTCGGACAGGGATGTGCGTTTTACTTCCAGGTTTTGGAAGAGATTCCATGACGAGTTGGGCACTCGTCTGCATTTCAGCACCGCCTTTCACCCGCAGACAGATGGACAGAGTGAGCGGACCATCCAGACTTTGGAGGACATGTTGCGGGCGTGTGTTCTGGATTTCGGTGGTAGCTGGGATACCTATCTTCCTTTGGCTGAGTTCTCCTACAACAACAGCTATCACGCGAGTATCGACCGCCCTCCCTTCGAGATGTTGTACGGACGGAGGTGTAGGACCCCGATATGCTGGGGTGAGGTTGGCCAGAGAGTTATGGGAAGCACCGAAGTGGTGCTCAAGACGACTGAGAGAATACAGCAGGTCCGGAGCAGGCTTCAGACTGCTCAGAGTCGACATAAAAGTTATGCCGACAAGCGTCGATCCGATTTAGAGTTCCAGGTCGGGGATATGGTCCTCCTGAAGGTGTCACCGTGGAAAGGCGTCATCCGATTCAGGAAGCGGGGCAAGTTGGGCCCGCGATTCATCGGACCGTTCAGGGTCTTAGCCCGGGTGGGCAAGGTAGCATATAGGCTGGATCTGCCAGCCGAGCTTAGCCAGATCCACAGCACTTTCCATGTTTCGCAGTTGCGGAAGTGCCTAGTGGACGATTCTGCAGTAGTACCTTTGGAGGATATTCAGGTTGATAACAGCCTGAACTACATCGAGCGCCCAGTCGCAATCCTCGACAGGAAGTCGAAGGATTTAAGGAACAAGAGGGTGGAGCTAGTGAAGGTGCAATGGCAGCACCGCAAGGGTTCAGAGTGGACTTGGGAGCCGGTAGACGAGATGATGGAGCACTACCCCGAGCTGTTTCAGGATCAGGCAGCAGACTTCGAGGACGAAGTCTAAAATAAGTGGGGGAGATTTGTAGCACCTGGTTTCCGGTATGTGAATTTTATTTGAGCATTGCCCTAATTTAGCCTTAGACTCGGCGAGTCATAGGGTCCGACTCGCCGAGTAGGGACGAGACTCAGGACGCGTTTTAAGTAGGCGACTCGACGAGTCCATATCCTGGACTCGGCGAGTCACCGCTGCGGGATGAAACCCTAAGTTTCAAGGGTTTGCACCCTATTTAAACTCTCATTCCGCCCCAACTCGTCCCCATTCACCCCCAGAACTCCCCCTACATCGTTTTCCCTTGTTTTCTTGAGAGTTTGAGGTGTTCTTGGTGTGTTCTTGAAGGTTTTGAAGAGTAAGAGGAGTAGATCAAGAAGAGAAGAAGGAGATCAGCCATCCTTGTGTCATTTCAACATTTCCTTTGAGGTATAACCCGTTTTCCCCTTGATTCTATGCTTAAAACTTCATTTGGGTCCTTCTTGGTCAATTCCCCAAGTTTGCATGTTCATTATATGTTGTAATAAGGCGTTTGGCCTTTGGATCTATGTAAGATTGAGCTCCAGGAGCTCAGATCTGTTAGCTTTTTGGCCTCATGAGGCTTGTTAGCCCTAGATCTACCATTTTGAGACATTTTGAGCCTTATAATCCATATTGGTGAATATCCACACGTAAAGTTGGAAACTTTACGTGTGATTCGTGTCCTAGAAGTCCAGATCTATGAATGGCATGGTCTGGAACCGAGCAAATCGGTATATTTAAGGAGTGCATGGCGACGACTCGGCGAGTCGCATAGGTGACTCGGCGAGTCTGGTCGCGAGTCACCGAATTGGTCCCTTCTTCATGTGTCGAGTTGAGCCTTGAGTCACAGGGGGTGACTCGGTGGGTTGGGAGCTGAACTCACCCATGTTAGGACTCGGCGAGTCAATGCCATGACTCGGCGAGTCCAAGGCAATCTTCATAGCTCAAGAACAGATTCGGCGAGCTGTTCATACAACTCGGCGAGTCTTAGCATAAAGTGTTCATCGGATGAAGATGAACTCGACGAGTTGTTCATACAACTCGGCGAGTAGGATGAAGGTGTTGAATGGCAGTTAGAAGGTGAACTCGTCGAGTCATAGCCCGACTCGACGGGTAGAACCAGGGACCCAGGACATTGGTTTGCTAGGGACTCGGCGAGTGGTGATCCACTCGGCGAGTCGGGTCAACTGAAAGTTGACTCCAGCTTTGGCTTAGAGTTAATCCAGGGGTAAAATGGTCATTTTACCTAAAGGACAGTTAGCAGTGTTTGATCGAGTATGTCGTGGAAATTGCAGCCGGAGGACTCCCGGAGCAGCAGCAGTCAGTTAGTTCCCGATCAGTTCAGCAGCTACTTTGAGGTGAGTTACCTTCCAGTAGCGGTGGGTCTAAGGCCACAATGCCGACCCACCAGTAGGAGTTGTATGATAGATGATTGTCTTTGTGATATCATCTAAGTTCGCTAGTACCTGACATGTTATATGCTAGCATGATATGCTGTATGTGATAGTAGTAGAGTTTGGTTGTTCGGACCGAAGGGTAGTCAGACACCCCAGATACGTCTGACAGTATGTGACGATATGTATGCATGCTGGCTTGTTATGTTATATGTGATCGTAGTAGTAGGGGTGAAATAGTCCCCGAGGATCGGTTGTTAGGACCGATGGGTAGTCAGCACCCCAGAATGGCTTGACACGGGTAAGACGGCACCCCAGAATGGCCGTATGGGTAGGTCGGCACCCCAGAATGGCCGTACCGGGTAGTCAGGCACCCCAGAATAGCCTGGCAGTATATATGTTATGTGTTTGTATGGTATGCGGTACGTTGGGGGAACTCACTAAGCTTTGTGCTTACGTTTACAGTTTTGTTTTCAGGTACCTCTGCATCGAAGGGGAAGGAGCCGGCGCGGTAGCGGCACGTCATACACACACTCTTCGGTTTCCGCATTTATGAGATTTACTGGGATTGTACTCTGATATTTGATGGGATGTACGGTTTGGCTTTTGAGAACATGGTTGCAATGTGTTATGGTGTGAACAAACAATGTTTCTTTTATTTAGACAATGTTTTTATTTATTAATGTTTTCTAAAGTAATATCAAACAAAAAAAATTTTGGGTCGTTACACTTACCCTTTCTTTTTCCTTATGTATTTTTTATTTGCTTAGGTACTTGCTAGCCCAGTTCAATAATTTATGTCATTTAAAAAATTTGCTAACATATACATAATGTTGTTATGCTATAGGTTATATCTAACACCTTTTCTTACTCTTTTAAACCAAATTGAATATATTAGTATAATATTTATTGAAGAAGGTAAATACATGTCTTCCTCCTCTTATCTATCCAACTCAAATATAGAGATGCGCTCTCATATCGTTGTTGTAAGGGTGTGAAGACTTGATTAAATGTGCTTGATCATCCTAATGGAGCACTTAAATGCATATGGGTAATTTGGGAATACTTACTTGAGCTCGGCTGATTGCATGCATCACACATTTTTCTCTTTTCAAAGTTATTTTCTCTTTTAAAAATTTTTTTTGAAAAAAAAATGATTTTCTTTTGAAAATTTTCATACCATGTCCTTAGTTTGAGTTCACACACACCCGAACTGTGCCTGAATCCCTCAAACCAAGGCTCTGATACCAACTTGTAACATCCCAAAAATGCGAGCTAAAAATTTCGTTTTTAAATCATTAATAAAACCAATAATCATCCATCGTCATAATAATAACCAAGGATCATGTATCTCAAAACATCATGTCAATACTGTATCAAAATCATATAAGTAATTATCAGAGTTTAAAAAAATCCCAGGCTAAATTTATGGTGTGTGCCATGCGATCATCCCGAGCCCTTCCCATTGCTAGTGGAAGTACCTGAAACAAAAACCGAAAACTGTAAGCATAAAGCTTAGTGAGTCTCCCCAAGCTACCACATACTATACATATAATCATATATTAGGCCTAGCCCACTGCATCAGGCCCTGCCCGGCATCGGACCGAGGTCCGGCATACTTGGGCCTAGCCCCAGCATCGGGCCCCGCCCGACATCAGACCGAAGTCCGGTATACATATCATGAGCATAACATAACCATATACATAAATATAAACATAACAAGGAAGCTAACATTCCTCAGGCTTGCCCCAGCATCGGACCAAGTCCGGAACACATAATCACATACATGCAAGAATCATGAAGACATCAAGCATACTAACTACATCGGGCCCCGCCTGACATCAGACCGAAGTCCGGAACATAAAACCTACATCGAGCTAACCCCGACACATACAATCATACATAAACGGGCCGACCTTGGTGCCTTAGACCTGTTCCTATAGGAGAAGACTCACCTCTCAAAATGAATACTGAACTCGAGTGAGGAATCCATGCCTGCTGCTCCTGCGAATCTCCGACTATAAATTCCATAATAACACTTAATCAAAAACTGATAACTCTTCATAGGGTAAAATGACCATTTTACCCCTGATCAAAGTCAACGCTCTGGTCACAGTCAACATTCTGGGTTGACCAACTCGTCAAGTCAACCTTTCAACTCCCCGAGTTCTATAACTCACAAATCCTTAAAACGCGATTCAACTCGCCGAGTAATTCCACCGACTCGTCGAGTTATACCGGGCTGCTTAGTCGCGACTTGGCTCATCCACTCGTCAAGTCCTTCTACAGACCCACCGAGTTCTACTAACTGAAATTGGGACAACATGGAACGACTCGTCGAGTTCCCTTATGGACTCGACGAGTCCTTCTGTCTGTTTGGCCATCTTAACAGATTAAGCCCCTATCTTCTAGATCCATGGTCCTTAGCTCGTTTTCCCACTGGAAAGGCCCTTCTAAGGGTAAAGTTTCCAAATTTACCTGTCCATCACTCTTCTTAAAGGGTTTCAACAAAACCCTAATTCTTATAAGACATGAATCTTGTCCAAAAGGCCATAGAATCTCAAATCCACGCATACAAACCTAGATCTAGGGTTTTTGCATCTGTTGGACACCTAAAGCACCAAACTTTCCTTCCATGCATGGTTTTTTAAGGCTAAAAAGATTATAAAATTGCTTATATGCTTGCATGGGGCTTCCATGGTCATAAAGTTTGCACCTTTATGCCATGGAACCCTTTCTAGATCCTAGATCTGAGATATGAGTCACTTGGGACGTCCAAACCCCAAGGACCAAGGTTCTTGACCCAAAACTTTCATAAAATGGACACAAATAGATCTAATAGAAGAATGATCAACTTGGAAACTTGATTACCAGAAAATGTAGCAAAAGGAGTGTAGTTTTTGGATCTACTCCTTCCATCTTGAGTCTTTTATCTTGTACTTCTTCCACAAGCTTCACAAGGCACAAAAACACTCAAAATGACAAGAAATAGCTCAAGCTCACTTATGGTGGATTAGGGTTTTGATAATAGGGCTTGGAGGTGATGGAGGCTGGAATGGAGGCCATATATGATGCTTAAATAGGGTGCAAACCCTAAAGATAATGGTTTCATCCGTCTTGTCCTACTCGTCGAGTTCGAGCTGCGACTTGTTGAGTAGCTCATTAAAACCCCGCGCACAATCTTCCCTTTACTCGACGATTCGGGGCTACCAACTCGTCGAGTCCCTCTTTCAAAATAAATAAATACTTAATTAATTGCATATAGGGAAACGGGCGTTACATATGCGGTTGTTAGGTGTCAATTCAAACAAAATAAATTATCAAAATATAATGAAAGATGAACCAACTTAGACACATTAAGGAATAATATGATGGAAGTAAAGTGCATGTTCTCATGGAAACAAATTATACCAAAGATGTGAAAAATTATGATTGTCACTTAAATGAAATAAACACAATGGTGGTTTTCTTTCTGTTGGTTTGCTTTCAGAAACTATTACTACTAGCATGAAATGTATTAAAAATAAAACATTACAACATAAGGCTTATCTTTGGTTATACTACCATGTATTAAAAATAAATTCAAATAATAAAAAACATTCCAACATAATGATTATCTAATTATAATTTAGTTTATGATCATCAATAATTATGGTGAAATGAACTTATAAAAAATGAATTATATTGAGACGTTACTACAACAAAACGAGTTTAATGCGACCTTTTCACAACAGGTGCATTTGATTACAAAGAAGGTGTTGCCGAGCAAAAATGTTGCACTAAAAGATTTGATGCAACTTTGTTTAAAAAAAAGTTGCCAATTTTATTTAAAAAATGCAAAATTAATACAATTGTTTACTGTTTTGGCTTCATTTACGACAATTACAATATCGAACCAAATAAAGAGAAAATGAAACTTACAAAAATAGTCAACATAGTTTCAAGCTTTGGATAACAAACAAGAACAACTAAATTTCTTGAGTTCACATACACATATGTTCGGACAACTATAATCATCCAAGGGTACACAAAGAAAATGTTAAAAAAATTTAGGGTTCTTTTCGTCTTTTTATTTTTTTATTCACAAGCTAATTTGGTATCAAAGTTGCTCAAACATATTGCAAAAGCTTGAAATGCAGATAAAGGGTACCGATAATCCATAGTGAACATATCTTTACCAACTTTCCCAAACTGCAAAATTACTTTATCATGCTCCGGCTGAGAACCCGAACCACTGGCGGTGGTTGGGTGGCAATAAGTTAAAAGTTCTTGACGGAAGCAATCGTCACCCGTCCCCTGAAATTCAAACACCAACATTGCAACTATTTGTGCCACCTATAGGGCATCTCCTTCTCCTTAGGCAAGGCTGCAACAGCAACGACATCAGTGGCTGCTGCAGCGGTGGCGCTAGCTACATCGGCATACCATTCGTTAAATATGGCGATTAGTTCGGTCTTGATAGATCTGAACATCTATGGAATCATTGCTCTTACGGCGGCTGATACGGGTACTTCTATCCAGTTGTGAATGTTAGTCTCACTTGGTCTTGATCCTTCTGATCCAGAACCTGAAATGGTTCCCCTCATGATCATTAACATTCGGGAGGTATAGACAGGGCTAGATTAATACGAATCTATAAACTATTGTGGGGTAACGATTGATCCTTTCTAGCTTCTTAGTAACCTTATGACTCTTCTTGATTCAAGTATGAACCCTGTATTTCAAGTAGTATGGGCCTTTATGCTACTTTCCATACATATTTATACTTATTCCAAGAGTCATCCCAATGTTTCTAAGTCACTACACTCTCTTATAGACAGGCCTTATCACACACACAATGCGGAAATACGTTGTCAGTGCATGTCTACAGTCGAACCTCACCCTTCTTATTATCTGATGGAGTACCTGAAACCATTTAATATCAACTGGGTAAGCGCTAGGCTTAGTGAGTTACCTCAATATACTATATACCACAATACACATACATGCATACAAATAATGGTTGTATTTTAGACTCACTGCCTACAATCCATTTCGTCTTCAACACGAGTCTACGTATACTTATGGCCTTTATTCCATTTCATAAAACGAGTATATGTGTACTTACGGCCTACATGTCATTTCGTTATCATGAGGGCCTATAGGCTCCCAACCGATTTTTAATTCCGCCATCATCCCCTAACTAATTCATAATAACTTATAAGCATATCAACCATCATGAACATAGATACTATGTATTTGGCTCTATAGGCACACAAAAAACTATACTATGGGCTCTACTCTACTGATTCCTATATCCTAACATACACGAATATATACTAGGATACATAATATAGTGATATGAATTCACCTGGACAGTTGCTCTGACAACTAACAACTGACGATCCTACTGATGGTAATGTACCCGATGAGTATTAACCTTTAATATTACTGCTTATTAGATACTAGGGAAATTTGGCAATGTGGGTTAGAACTATCACTAATCCCAATGAATACTGATTGTTTTATCAAATAAGGAGCAGTCAGGCCAGACAGTTGGGAAACATAGCCTTTTTGAAATCCAACAACCAAGCCAACATGACCATTCTAGTCACCTCTCTCATAAGTAAAGTAAGTGTAGCTTACTTACAGAGAGTACTGTTCATGAGAACCGGGATCTAAGTGGGTAGAACACTGACTCGAGAACTCTTACTCAAAGATTACAACTAGCTAAGCACTCATGGTGTCGCTGGCTAAACTCGAAGGAAAAGGGGCTAAAACTAAGAGAATATGTGCTAGAACTGGAAAAAAAAAATTAAGAGAGTGTTTGAAAAGTTGTAGGAGAAAGAATGAGGTTTGTCCTTCTATTTATATCCGTTTTTAGGGTGCACGACGTGCAAATGGGGTGCACATCGCGCATTTTAAGGTGACGTCTCCCAGCCATTTTTGTGCCACGTGTCAAGCTCTCTGTGGTCCGTGTTTTCACCTTCTAGAAGCGCACGTCGCGCACCACGCTCGGCACAAAACACATATTTTGTAAATTCTATAACTTCTTCATACGGACTCCGTTATTGACATTCTTTTTCAATGCTAATCTCTCAACGAGTAATACAACTTTCTTTAAGCTCCATCGGCTAATTCTGATTTTATTTTTAGCACTTATTTTTATATGATTTAATGATTTTTGCAAAAATCGTAACTCTCTCATAGGACTCCGATTTTTATGTTCCATTTACCAAAATTCTTATCTTAAAGAGTACTATGATTTTCATTTTGGTGACTTTACCCAAAAGTCAACCATTATCTTCGTACCTTTTAACGCTAATAATTTTTTATTATACGGTTGATTTTTATATCTTATAAAATTCATATCTCCTTCATATGAATTCGGATTTCTACAAAATTTATATTTTCGGGATCACTTCGATGTATACATTCAAAGATATATATATATATATATATATATATATATATATATATATATATATATATATATATATATATATATATATGTTTTGGCACACTTATTTTTATGATTTACGAACGATTCGGCTATGATAAAAAAAATGGGTTGTTACATATGAAGAAAGCCCTTTGGTGAGGATATCAACATACTGAGACAAGGAAGGGATGTGAAGTAGACGGATATTACCCATAATGACCTTTTCTCAAATAAACTAAATGTCAAACTCTGTATTTTTAGTGTGTTGATATTGAACCAGATTTTTGGATAAGTAAATTGCACTAACATTATCATAAGGAGGAGCGGGAAATGGTGGATACTAAAGGTCATGTAATAAATTCTAAAACCAACAAGTCTCAATCACGACATTCATAACACCTCGATACTCAGCTTCAGCGCTTCATCTATAGATAGTCCATTATCGCTTAGATAACCAACACAGAAGATTTTGGCCAAGAAAAACACATTACCCATTAGTAGATCATCTATTAGATGGACAACCTACCCACTCTGCATCAGAGTAAGCAACCAGACCACGAGATAGAGTGACATATAGTTGTAAAGCTTGGTCAAATGTACGACGAACATATCTCAAAATACGGTTCATAGACGTGTAATGAGGCTCTCTCGGATCATGCATGAATAAACACACATGCTGAGCCATATATGTAATGTCAGGTCTGGTAAAGGTCAAGTAGTATAATGCACCAACAAGACCCCTATAAAGAGTCGAGTCATAAACTAGAGGTCTGGTGCCATCAAACTTAGCGGAGGTGTTAGTTGGAGTGCGATTGAGTTTGCAGTTAAGCATCTTGGCCAACTCAAGAATCTGTATAACATATTTTGTTGAGATAAAAACATTGCATGACTATCTCTAGTAACTGCAATGCCAAGGAAGTACTTCAGAGATCCCAAATCATACATGGCAAACTCTAAACGTAGAATGGTAACGTCCTTCCAAAAGAGACTGGTGAATGAGGTAGTAAAGACAATATCATCTAAATATGGAAGCATAAGCAATGTGGCTACCTTGTTTGTAAACAAAAGAGAGAAAAATATGATTTGTTGTCTATAAATTCGAAGTTAGTAATGAACTGAGAAAATATATGGTACCATGCCCAAAGGGCATGCATAAGGACATAAAGAGATCACTAAAGAAGGCATACATTATACGGAAATGAGCGGTTGTGAAAACCTAGAGGTTGATGCATGTAAACAGTCTCGTGAACGTGGTCATGAAGAAACGCATTCTTCAAACTTAACTGATGAAAAGGCTAGTGGGGAGAGATAGCCAAGTTGAGAATAATATGAATAGTGACTGGTTTGAAAATCGGGCTAAAAGTCTTGTCACAATCAATATCAGGTCGTTGGCTACGACCATTTGCGACCTTACATGCTTTGTACTGAGATAAAGACCCATATTCATCATATTTATGTTTGAATAAGCAAATACAGTTAACAACATTAGCATTAGGAGGTTAAGACATAAGTACCCAAGTTCCATTAGAAATAAGTGCATTATATTCATCAATCATAACATGATAAAAATTAGGATCTCAAAAGGCTTGAAATCAGTTACGGGTAAGAGACTATGAAGAGGATTCAATGTGAAGATTTAGTTTTTGAATAAGTTTGGAGATGTCGCGTCGAGTAGGGGTAGCCATATGGTAAGTGTTTGTAGGAGGAATGAGAGAAGATTTAATTGTCGAGTGTGATGTTTAGGTTGTATTAAGGAGCGTGGAGGTGGATAGAAGCATAGAGGGGGTGGTATATGTAGCGAGAGTTGGAGAGGGTAACCGAGCGGTAGAGATGGAGACGTCGGTATTGACGGTGGTGTCGGAATAGGCATTGACAGACGGAGGAGTGGACTCAAGAGGGTAAGATGGTTAGTTAGTTTCATTCAACATGTTTTGGTCATTATTAATATGGAGAAAGTCATAATTGGGTTCAAGGTTTCGATTCATCGAACCAAACGGGAAGATGGAGTCGTCAAATATAACATGTATAGAGATAATGATTTGCTTAGTGTGGAGATTAAGGCAATGATATGACATGTGTTGAAGCTTGTGAGAAGTGTTAAGATATGGATAGCAAAGACAACCGAAAACGTGAAGATGAGAGTGGGACATGTGTTTGTTAAACAGTTTGTGAAAAGGTGTATCATGATGTAAATATGTTGAGCAAGTCAGTGACCATATGGATGGCTTTTACCCAATATGTTTAGAAAGTGAGCGGCCATGTGGATGGCTTCCACCCAATATGTTGGAGGAAGGTGCTTGAAACAATAGGGTGTGAACCATATTGCTAATGGTTTGAAGCATGCGTTCAGATTTTCCATTTTGTTGATAAATATATGGACATGAAAAACACATATGAATATCGTGAGTATCATATAATTTATGAAATCGTTAGTTGTCATATTCTTTACCATTATCATATTGGAAAATTTGGATTTCGGTTTTGAATTGAGTTTTTTATATAGGCACGAAATGGTAGGAGTTTGGAAAATACCTTGGATTTCTCTCATAATGGATACACCCAAACAAAATGAGAAAATTAAGCAAGGAACATAACATAGAATTTATGCCATTATTACTTTGCAAGGGAGAAGTTCAAACATCAAAATGAATAAAATGAAATGGAGAACTAGCATGAGTTTGAGATAAGTCAAAAGACAAATAAATGTGCTTGTCAAGTTGACGTACATGACACACTAAATGAGAATCCTTTGTATTACATGAAATAAAATTTTGGGAAACTAAATGTTTGAAGACTTGTTGACCGGGGTGACCGATTCTTAGATGCCAGGTGGATGAGCTAACTAAGATGAAAAATTGAGGAGATGAGAGACCGAATAAAGATCGTCCATGTTGTTACATCGAAGGAGGATTTGACGAGTCCGGTAATCCTTCACAAAACAACCAAATTCATTAAACCCAATAGTACACTTATTATAATAGGTAAATTGTTGCACAAAAGTAAGGTTTTTAATAATCTGAGGCGTAATGAGAACATTTTTAAGGATAAGGTGTGAAAAGGATTTTAGCTAAGAGTGGTGGTACACGTGTGAGTGGCAAAAATACGACATCTATTTCCTACTAAAAATAAAAATTTATTGCACTTATAATTAAAAGACTTAAGTATACATGACTAAACATGAAGATGTGCGGTTGTGCCAGTGTCCATGCATTGATCAACATTGACCAGGTCTTCGATAGTCATGGTGCTAAAATTTATAGAAGAGTTGCAGCTTGATCGGTTGTAACATGAACTTGAACCACTACAAAGCAGTGGGCTGTCCAATGAACATTGTTTGTTGTTGTTGGCCCAGTGGTACAGAAAAAGGATGTTGGGCTGTTGGAACAGGAAAGTCCCAAGGATGATGAGGCGTCGTGTTGTTGTGTTTGACTAGGTCATCAGGTTGTTTCACTTGGCATTGGATGAAGACCATCATGATTATGTGCATGCTTATGTAGAAACGAAAGAGGGAATGTCGTCGCCTAGAAGTACAGATGTTATTCGGGTCGGAACCGGACCGAACCCGAATAACCCGAAAACTGAATAAGGGTAATTGCATGAACCGAAAACCGAATCGATTAACGAATACGGGTTTGGTTCGGTTCGGGCATTAATCGGTTCGGTTTGGTTATTACCCGAATAACATGTACAAGATGATTAAAGACCTAATATAACTGGAAAAAAACAAATAAATTGTATTAGAATTCTATGACCCGAAGAATAGAATAACAATGTACTTTTATACATCAACATAAAACATTAAGAGACTAACATAACACAATAACACATTGAAAGAATAACATTCGCATAGTAGATTAACGTAATGAGAATTAATTTCTTACTTGAGTTTCTTGAGTTGGAGCCCAATGTTCCATGACTAAACAAAGTAGGAATTCGTGAACCCTTAGAAACAGTAAGAAGGGTTGATTTTTGAAAGTTTGAAACAATAGGAAGGATCAACAAAAATTATTTCTAGTTTGGAAATAGATGAGAAGATTGGTAGATTTTGAAATGACGAGAACGAGAGTAGGTTTTTTTCTGTTATGAATGATGAGGACAAAAGTGCGAATCGTGATTTGATTTATGTCGATCAGAGAAAGGGGAGGAGGAATGCTTATTCGGGTCGGGTATTTAGAACCGAATAAGCTCTTATTTGGGTAATCCGAGAACTGAATAAGCATAATATAGATATCTGAAACCCTAATCAAACTGCTTATTCGGGCCTAATTCGGTTCGGTTTGGTTTGGTTCGAGTTTTCTGGACAAATTCTCATCCCTACCTAGAAGAACCAACTTCCCCATTTGTTGCCATTAATCTTCGAAGGAAAAGCGCCTCTACCATGTTGCTATCGACCACCACCCCTGCCACTAAATCTATCGCCTGGTCGTCCGCCTCTTCTCCCACTATTTTGACCGGTATGAGAATTAAAACTTCCAAGATTTGAATTTTGATCCTGGAAATTATGATTTACATTAAGAACGTTAGGGAAGAAAAGGAGTCGGGGTGAGTAACTTGAACCAATTGGTTTTGATTTTGAATCATGTGTTCTTCTTTAAGGGTAAGGATGGAGAGCATCTCTATAAACAACGACAATGGAGATCGTTGGCAAAGAGTAATATCAATCACATACTTAGGGAACACTAATGGGGGCCCTGATGTTATTGAGCAAGTTGGAAAATAGTTTTGATGGAAGAACAGTATACCATGATAGTCGCTGATAACGATATTGCGAAGTTCGTTTTCAAGTTCTAGCACTTTTGCTTCTTTATTTTCCCATAAAAGATATTCAATGGTTTTAGCAGTAGAGTCGTTTTTGGAGAAGGGTTGGAGATAACCCACCATATAACCATTGGTTGACAATAGAGTCCATCTGGATGATCAAAGACAGAATACCTAATGCAGTGAGTTTTGAAAGAAGCTCTCTCTAAGAGTCGTAATTCAACCAATCTAAATCCAAAATGAGAGGGACATAGGATTTGATATTGGTGATTCCATATATCTTGTCATTGGTAATGGAGAAAGAAGAAGAAAATAATAGTAGATGAGAAACACAGGGAGATGTCGACCAGAAAAGAAGAACAAAAGGCAGGGGCGGCTTAACCATTTTAGAGGCTCTAAGAAAACAAAAAATTGGGGCCCTTTAGGAAAGCAAATAGATTCGAACCCAAGACCCTTGGTTTGCTAAACCACCACTTTTACCACTAGGCCAAGCTACAACTTGTCTTTGCAATCCAGGAAATAAGTATATATACAGATATAATTAACATAATAAGATTTAAAATTAGAGGCCCTTTAGAATTGGGGGCCCTAAGCCCTTGCTTGGTTTTGTAAAGCATAGAGCCGGCCCTGACAAAAGGATCGACATGAGTAGGGTTTAGAAAAAAGTATTGATACCATGTTGTTGGTAAACTATTTTCGCATCATGTCAAATATTCATTAACATCAATATACAATATAAAATATAGACATAGGCTAAGGATGCGTGGGCAACTAACACAATGGGCTTCACGACAATTAAAATACAATATATAAATATATATACGTCTAACACATATGTTTATGGTTGTATCTCTTGTTCGAAAATGAGTTAATGACTTCAAAAGGCATCCAACTGTTTTCCATGTATATATTTTGTTACTTTCCTTTTTGTACAACACAATTCCTCAAACGAAATTTGTTTGTATAAAGGATATTGTTATAACTAAATATTTCATGTACTTGCATGCTTATTTGGCATCTACATTCTATGTGAGTTGTTTTTAACCTAATAATTTCTAACAAATGTAATCATCTATTTTTTTTTTTCTTGTGACTTAACAGGGGTGATTTGGAGCAAGGTGGGTGTTTGGTGCAATTTACAAGTCCCTCTTGTCTCATCTTTTTTATTGAAATGTTTTGGTTCATGACGTTAAGGTATCAAAAGTATTTTAGAAATTATTTGTCTCACTACTTCATGGGTCATTTGATGATAACAGGGACTTGTTCCATAAAAATAAAATAAAACAACAACAACAACAATAATAATAATAATAATAATAAGATTTATTCCATGAAGTTTGATAAGTCGATTTTTTGGTGTATAATAGGAGCAAGAAGCTAAAACAGGTTGGATGCAATGTCTTGCCCTTTCTTTTTCCTTATGTATTGTTTGTTTGTTTACGTACTTGCTAGTCCGGTTCAATAATTTATGTCGTTCAAAAAATTGCTAACATATGTACGATGTTGCTTTGCTATATAGGCCATAGCTAACACCTTTTCTTACTCTTTTAAACCAAATTGACAATATTAGTACAATATTGATTGAAGAAGGTAGATACATGTCTTCATCCTCTTATCTATCCAACTCAAATATAGATGTGTGCTCTTTTAAGGGTGTGAAGACTTGATCAAATGTACCTGATCATCCTAATGTAGCACTTAAATGCATATGGAGCATCAGGAATCCTAATGGAGCACTTAGAGGCACATGAAACATTAAGAATCCTAATGGTGCACTTGGATGCACATAGAGCATTAGGAATCCTAATGAAGCATTTGAAGACACATGGAGCATCAGGAATCATGATAAAGCACTTGGAGTTTAGGATGAAGCATCTGGCAGAAGAGTGAAGCGTCAGAAGATGTGTCATGCATCAAGATACGCCACCAAGGATCAAGGTGTGCCACCTTATGGCCATGATGCGCCATCTAGGTGGGCTTGATTAGCTACAGAGTGTTGATGTGTTGCTTATGTGCTACCGGAAGGACGATGCGTCACCAATGGACATTATGCGGTTGTTAGGTGTCAGAATTCAACAAAATAAATTATCAAAATATGATAAAAGATGAACCAACTTAAACACACTAAGGATTAATACGAAGGAAGTAAGGTTCATATCCTCAGAAACAAAATTAACAAATTATACCAAAGATGTTCAAAATTATGATCGTCACTTTACAAAATAAAAACAATCGTCGTTTGCTTTCAAAAACTACTACTACTAGCATGAAATGTATTAAAAATAAAACATTACAACATAAATGTTAATGTTATCTTTTGTTATAGTGTATTAAAAATAAATTCAAATAATAAAAAAACATTCCAACATAATGGTTATCTTTTATTATAATCCAAAGTTATGATCATCAATAATTACGGTGCAACTAACTTATAACAAATGAATTGTATTGACACTTTACTACTACAAAACGAGTCTAATACAACATTTTCACAACAGGTGCATTTGATTACAAAAAAAGTCTCACCGAGCAAAAAGGTTGCACTAGAAGATTTGACACAACTTTGTTTTAAAAAAGTTACCAATTTTATTTTAAAAAATGTAAAATTAATAGAACTTTTTACCGTTTTGGCTTCGTTTACGACAATTACAATATCGAACCAAATAAACAAAATCCATAACATAATTGCATATACGCCAACAACATTAGACTAAATCATATAATACCTCATAAAGATCATTTAAAACAGAGTCCAAAATAGCATCAGGAACTCGTCCATGGATGCACCCAAAAAATGAAACTTACAAAAATAGGCAACATACTTTCAAGCTTTGGATAACAAACAAGAACACCTAAGTTCACATACGCATATGTCCGGACAACCGTTATCATCCAAGGGTACACAAAGAAAATGTTAAAACTTTTCAGGGTTCTTTTCGTCTTTTTTTTTTATTCACAAGCTAATTTGGTATCAAAGCTGCTTAAACATATTGCAAATGCTTGAAATGCAGATAAAGGGTACCGATAATCCATAGTGAACATATCTTTACCAACTTTCCCAAACTGCAAGATTACTTTATCATGCTCTGGATGAGAACCCGAGCCACCAGCTGCCGCTGCCGCCGGTGGCGGCGGCACTGGCGGTGGTTGGGCGGCGATGAGTTGAAAGTTCTTGACGGAAGCAATCGTCACTCGTCCCCTGAAATTCAAACACCAGCACTGCAACTGTTCGTGCCACCTAGGCGCTTTGTTTTTTAACACCAGGGGCATTTTCGACTTTTCACTCTCGGGGACATCGGATGAGGTGGCAGCTCCGATGATCTCGGAGAATCTTGAAGAGCTGAATTCGGTTGACCGGTCAAGGGATTTTGAGAAAGAAATTGACCGGAAGGAGTCTTCTAAGGAGGAGGAGGAAGGAAGGAGGAGCTCCGGTTGACCGGGGACTGAGCCGCCCGGGTCGAGTGATGAGGCGGGGATTGACTGCATGATGCAGTGCATCCTCCGTGGGCCCCGCGTTCCTAACACGTTGAGCTCGTAGGTGATGTGGGCAATGTTGTAGCTGCCACTTGGCACTTTTGGGGAGACTTTTTTGGAGTGGAATCTTCGGCTTGATCTGCCAGGTGGCGGTTGTGTATTGGTGTTGAAATGTGGTGGTTGTGTGTCGTATATTATGAACTTTGTCCCAAGGAAATTTGATCTGAAACATTAACATTGAAATAAAAATGCTGTGCTTTGAAAAAAAAAAAGTAAAATGATTTAATAAAGAAAGAAATGAGAAAGCATGTTTCTATTTCTTGAATTTATTCACCTTAGCTTTCCTATGTAAGTGCTGCTTGATCTTGAAATGTTATCAGGATCCATGGATATGACATACTCTGTGCATGTAGTTCTTCGTGTTCTTTTTGCAGATAGCAAGAACTTTCCATTTTCAACAAGCAAAGCAGCTGTATAACCAATGAGACATTTTGTGTTAATTTTATAAAAAAAATGTGTAATTTTTTTATTTTAAATGTTTTATGTCAATGCTAACCTGGACTAAGACAAAGGTAAAGATGATATGTCAAGTTGGATTTATCCCTTTTGATGAAACATTGAATAGTGCCATCGCGAGATCCAGGCTGAAAGAGAAAAGAAAAAATTGTTGGAAATTATAGAGAAAAAAAAAATACTTAAAATCGTTACATCAACAGAAGCATGTCACAAACCTGTTTCAAGGAAACAGGAAAAGTAATCTTCCCACATGATTCCGGAGTTCTAACAATCTCCTTACACATACTCCTCCAAGATCTACAAACAGCCGCACAAGCAACCACATGTTTTCTAGCAGGCCAACTGCTTTCACTCTCTTCCAATCTTTTAATCACATCAAAAAGAAGCTCAGGTGGGAGATTAGCCCATCGACTGTTTTGAATCACAAGAGCCGAATGATTATTATCACTCAAATCATTAACCGAACCCTGTGATTTCCCTCTGTTATGCCCCGAAAGCCTCACTTCAAAACCGCGCCTCGATAAACTCCCAATTCCATCCCTCACATCGCGAACTATGCTTCTGAAAGACATTAATTGCAAACCAAAGCACGATTTCTTTTTCCCACTGAAAAAAAGCTAAGATTCCATCAAATCTGAACTGTATTAGCCCCAATCAAGATCTGCAAAACCCATGTCGAAAATACCATCAAATTGAAGCTGCTAATTTGCATTTTGAAATCAGAAAGAACATAAATGGAGATGTAAGAAATATAAACGGTGAAAATTTATGGGTTTTTTTTTTTTTTTTTTGTAATTTCGTGTTAAGTGATTCGAGAAAATCAAACACTAGATCCTGTAAGTATCTTCAGACATCACTTAAAAGTAAAACACTTTACTTTTTACTTCAAAAGGCGAAATTAGGGCAGATGAGAATTACAGGTAACATAACCAACATATGATGGCAGATTAGAGATCTTACCTTTGGGAGAAAAGTTGACCTTGAAACCCTTGAAGATGATATGTTAGGCCTGATAATTTTAAGAAGATTTTCTCATAGAACTTTCTACAAACAGGTGGAATGGAAGATTGAAGAAGCAGATCAGAAAGAATAAAGGGAAATTTAGGTCAGACCTCGAAACAAATATATATCACAGACACACACGCATGCTCTCGGTCTGAATCTCTCTCTTCTTCGGACTCAAAGCGAACATTAAATCCAGCTCAACAAACCAGGGGAAGGTGGAAGGAGTGGAAAAAGTCTATGAATATTAAAACATTTTACTTTAGCGTGAGTTACAAAACTTTCCCCTCAACTGATGCTAATTGACATTTTTAGTACTCCAACTATTTCTCTAATTATATTTCTTAAAATGTCCCTTCGTCTCTTTGTTAAAAGGGTCACAACCATAAACAACTTATAAACTATAATGCTATTTCTATTATTTATATATTTTTCCATAATTGCCAAATTGCATTAATAGAACAATATATACATAGTACAAGATACAATGGGATATATAAGGTTGGGCTAATCTAATACACACAACGTATATACACGAGACATATTGTAACGACCCAAAATCAATGGGTAAAAATTTCATTTTTCAATACATTTAAAACACATATATCTTCTAAATCCAAACATTCCAAAAACATGATTAATTAAAAACATTTATCAAATTTCATCCCAAAATCATATATTGCGGAAACACGGGTGTGTGCGCTGCGATCAAGTCGGGCCTTCCTTTCCCAACTGATGATACCTAAAAGCATAAACAAAACTATAAGCACGAAGCTTAGTGAGTTCCCTAGAGCATACCCCACACAATCATATAAACCATATCAATCGCATATACACATATAGGGATGCCATGGAAACCCTCCAAGGTCTTACTCCGGGTGCCATAGGAACCCCCCTAATGGTCTTAGCCCACTGCCATGGGAACCCCCACATGGTCTTAGACTGGAATGCCATGGGAACCCCCACATGGTCTTAGAATGCCATGGGAACCCCTAATTGTCTGACATCCAATTGCCTCGGGACCCCCCCCCCCCCCCCCCCCCGGGGTCTTCCATTCAAGTATCACAGAGACTGCTAGCATATCATATATCACATAATCAACAATAATCCACATATCATAAAATAGGTCATGGGAACCCCCACATGGTCTTCGCATAAATACATAACATATTGACAGCATATTCGCAAACATCCACTATATGCAAGAGTCACGAAGGACTGGCATAATACATATAACTAATTGTCATGGGAACCCCCACATGGTCTTAACTAACTGCCATGGGAACCCCCACATGGTCTTCACATAAATACACAATGTATCGATAGCACATTCACAATAATCACCACAACTAAATAAATGGGTCGGCCTTGGTGCCTTCGGCCCATTGGTATGGTGAGGAGACTCACCTCATACTGTCGAAGTCTTGCGGATAAAACTCTAGTTGGTGGTTGACAGATTCTCTAACTATCAACATCAAAACAACACCCAATTAATAATTGGGTTCCAATACATAACCATAAGTCCATGCTTGGGGTAAAAAGGACTATTTTACCCTTAACCTAGTTTGGTTCGAAACCAAGGCCCAAACTCACACTCTGAATGACCAAAAGTCAAATAGTCAACCAAGGCCCAACATATGTCCCAATTTCCCAAATTGGGCCCAAACCTCTACATGGACTTATCTTATGGCCCAACCATTTATCCTAGTCCAAACACTTGCCATTCTAATGGTCCAATATCTCATAATCATGAAGGCCCACTTATGGCCCAATTTTCCAAATTGGGCCCAAGCCTCTCCAATGGGCCTTATCCTAAAGCCCATAATTTCCTTAGTCCATAAACATGTTCCCCATTTAGCCCACGAAGGCCCACAGGAAGTTAGTCCAAGAAATGGCCCAACAAGAACCCAAACCCAATTAGGGGTTTTCACATAAAGTGACGATTAGGGTTAAGTGTTCTTACTTAACCCATCACGGACTTAATCCATTAAGTTCATCACTCCACTAGACCAAACATACAATATGGTCAGGCGTAATTTAAATTTCTAAATCCAACGGTCCAACGCGGGTCCCAACAATTCCAAATCTCACATTTCCAAAATTAGGGTTTTCTAAACCCTAATTAGGGTTTCCAACCCATTCACATTCCAATTAGTCCATTTGTGAAGTTTTAGGTCAAATTAGGGTTTTGCTAGGCTAATTACTACCACCTTGGATAGTGGTGGTCAACGGCGGCTCACGGCGGCGGCCACCGCCTCATGGTGGCGGTTATGATTTTTTTGGCTAAAAATGTCCAAGCATCTCAAAATAACAATCACACACACAAAAGCACACAGCCACCCAAGGTGGCGGCAGAATGGCGGTGTGAGGTGGCAACCACCACCTCACGACAGTGATGGATTGTTTTCCTTGAATAATCTAGCCATACAATATACATATGATATTACACCATCAAACACACACCTACTACACAATGAATCACACATACACACAACCAGATTCAATAATACACATGATATTACCACCCTTGTGGCGGTGGGCGATGACTGGAGGCGATAGCCTCCACCTTACGGCGGTGGTGATGGATCCTCTTGTGGTGTTAAGCCAAACAAAGCACACACACACACACGATATACATAGCAGCAGAAGAAGCACACACACACACACGCGCGTCTTTTGATCGTAAAATGAACCCAATCACACACTTGTGGCGTACAACGAATCGGCAGCAACAACGACGTTAACTGTCGGCGGAAGGACATCGGCAAGAGCTGAAATAGCATAAAAGAATAAGCGATTGGAGCTGCCATGATCTTGTCGGAACAATCCAGCAACGGCAACAACATAATGGTGGCTGCTCGACGGTGGCTCCGTCTTCAACAGGAAAGGCGCAACGGCAAAAGGAACGACAGGACTGGATGGTTGATGGCTCCCATTAACGGCATCGACGTTGGCTCGTCGGTCTCAGCGTATGTCGGCAACAGCGGTCCGCCGATGGCCTTGATCGATCAGAACAACAATAGGGGGGGGAGTCGGGTGGTGGCGACTGGACAATGGAGAAGAAAGTGGCGGCTGGAGCATACATCATTAGGGTTAAGGTTATGAAAAGGTGACGAGTTTTTATGCTCCCTTCCATTTTCAAACTTTAGTCCATATTAACATTTTCAGTCCCTCCTCCTCTCATTCCTTTCAAATAAGGTCCATAAATTACCATTAAGCCCCTTAGCCTCCAAAATCTATTCAATATAAGTCCAAATGATACCAAACACCCCCTGACTTCTAAAAATCTTTACAAAATATATCCCAAAATTACACTTTTACCCCTGAAAGTCCAAATTATATCATTTGGCTCCCCAAAACCAACACCCCACTAAATATTATGGAATTTAGGGTTACTATAAAATAATATAAAATATAAATTTACATCTCGGGGTTCCGGGTTTATTATTTAATTACTCTATTTCAAACGGATTGTTACACATATACATACACGAATACACCCCCGCAATTTGAAGGGTCCCTTAGTGAAGATATCAATGTACTGAAGGCTGGAAGGGACATGAAGCACCCTAACTTGTCCAATGATGACTCTGTCCCGAACAAAGTGAATATCAATCTCAATGTGTTTCGTACGTTGGTGTTAAACGAGATTAGTTGAGAAATAAACTACATTGACGTTATCACAGTAGAAAATAGTGGTGTTCGAGAGAGGCGATACAGTTCTCGTAATAAGTTTTGAATCTAATAGGTTTCAGCAACGACGTTGGCGAAGCCTTGATACTCGGATTCAGCACTGGACCTAGAAAAACTAGATTGGCGTTTGGACGAACAGGAAAAGAGATTATCACCCAGATATACATAATATGCCGATCAGCAAGAAACATGACAACCTCCCCAGTCTGCATCAGAATAAGCAATAACATCTGGTAGAGGATAGGTGAATATGAAGATCATAATCTAGTGTATCTAGTCTATGGCGTAGAATGTGCTTGAGAGCATGAAGTTGAGACTCTTTAGGGTCATACATGTATAGACAAATCCACTGAACTACGAAGGAGATTTCGGTTGAGTGAAACTCAAATATTACAGTCCACCTGCCAGACTAGGGGTGTTGATCAGGTAAAATTTTCGGGTTTCGGTTAATTTGGGTTTTTCATATTAAAAAAATTACCCGTTACCCAAACCAAATTAAATTCGGGTAATTCAGGTTTGGGTAGTTCGGGTAATGGGTCGGGTAAGGATAATTTGGGTATTACCCGATTTTTTTTAATTTTTATTTTTTAGTGGCACCTAAAAATAAATGTAATGAAATAAGTATATTGTACTAAACTTTGAACATTGAGATTTTTTACTCAATAATATTTGAGATATCAAGTATTCGTTTAACAATTTAATCAAATCTAGAATACTAAACATTGTTGAGTCGTCTTCAACACTTTCTTGCAATCTTTAAAACTTATATAAAATTGAGCAACGTGAATAAAAAACATAAAAATCAGGGAAAAGAACAGGAAAACAGTTAAAAACATGAAAATCAGGAAAACAGTTAAAGTTTCACTTTGCAGCTTGATACTAATCTATTCATATTATTAGATTTATACAATGTGAATAACCCTCCTAACAAATCCATAATGGTATAAAGAGTTTATAATCATGCAGTTTTCAACCAAATTATAATCAATTTAACCAATCTCTCTATAATATTGACCTTTAAAGTATCACCATTTTATGTTTTCTAATAATTTCAACCAAAAAACATCCAAACACGGCAACATACAAACTGAAATTCCTTGTTTGTGAAATTAAAATGGATGAAAACTAGCTTAGTTGTTTGAAATCAATAATAAATTAAGATATTCCATCAAATTAACCTTGAAATACCAAATTGTTATTAAATAGTATGTTAGTGCAAAATCTGATTTTTTGGAACCTGTTTGCAGCCATGAAATTTTTTTGACTAAATTTTCAAGTTTAACAGTAATTTTTTTTGTTTTTATATGCTAGATGTTTAAAATCGCAAATGCGAAGACAAGAAACCAACGACAAAACAAAAACTAAGTGGAGGACCCTACTCTCTATCTTTTTCTATAATCAAAGTAAATGCTTTTATGATTTCTTCGTGACACCCAAATCAAATTAACTATGATCATATTTCATTCCATAAAGTACAGTAATTTTTAAACAAGAAGCTTCGAATTAATCCTAACTATTAAGATAACACAAATGTAACTTGACTCTGAAAATCAATGACAATAAGATAACTAAACCTACTTTCACAAAACGAAGCTGATGACCGGTGATGACAAGCTGATAAGCGGTGAAGACGAACGATGAGGGTTTTTTTGAGTTAATGATGGAGAATGAGGGTTAGAAAGAAAAAAGAATGAGGTAAATAGAAAGAATGGAATTACTATTAGGACGGACAGACCATCAAAGGGATAAGTGGTATTTACCTATTGGGCCATTTTTTCTTAAAGATAAATTGGGTAATTCGGGTATACCCGAAACCCAACAAATGTACCCTTTTACCTGAACTGAAAAAATTGGGTTACCCGATTACCCGAAACCCGATTTACCCAATACCCGAAAAAATCGGGCGGGTAATTCAGGTAACGAGTATTTTCGACAAGGCTATGCCAGACTACAATAGAGAGTAGGATCGACAACCGGAGGACTTACTGTTGGGTTTTAAGCACTATAACAATCGTACGGTGCACATACAACCTTAATGCTTTGGATATAAGTTTTCTCAAGTTATACATGCAAATTTCATTTATCCAAAGCATGAGCCCTAAGACTAGCATACATAATTTGAAATTCATATGTAAATAAGGGTTTTAGCATTACCTCACTTGTTATGTAGCAATAACAAGAACACCTTGACCTTTGAAAGCTTAGTGCCCAAGTGTTACACCTCTAATGGAGTCACAAACACCACAAATAATGGAGGATAATGAGAGAGAGAGGCTATGAGGCACACAAAACGGCTAGGGTTCTTCTTGGAACTCTTATTGACCATTTTGGTGGTGCTAGGGGTTACATTTATAGTGTCAAATTCTTATGGTTTCACTTATAAACCCTAATTCACTTCCTTGGGCCTTATTCCAATAATCCATATGATAAGCCCTTTGGAATAACTCTTCACAGACTCCCACAAAGAATTAGTCCATCCTAATCAACATGGATCATGTAACGCCCGTAGATCAGGGCTAGTCAATTTAGAGACAATAAGCGTCAAAAATGACTTTTTGATAGAAGATTATTTAGGATGAATAATCATAACTAAGTTGTAGTATATGTTACAAGGTTTCCGTGCATATAAAGAACGCCAAAATCCGAGTTATAACAAAGAAGTTATGACCTGTCGAAGTTTCGCGACAGAACCGACACAACACAGCGCGACGTAAAAAGTGAATTTACGTTAGAGCGATATTTAGCCTTAGCAATCTAAACAAGAATCGAAGATCTAGTTGTTGGTATCGAAGCGATAAAAAGTTAGGCGAGAACGGACGTCAGACGAAGAAGTTATGAATTTATAACGAAATTTTCTGTCCCGACCTATTAAAAATAAATAATAAAAATAAAAGTCAAAATTAGCCGACGGAGTCTAAACGAAAGTCGTAGAGCGTAGTCTCACCTACGCGTGGATATAAAGAACGTCGAAAACGGAGTTCGTATGAAGAAGATATGAATTTTCGAAGTTTATTAATGAATTAATAATTAAATTTAATTATTAAATCCCGGTATTATCCGAAGGCGAGTCATCGGACTCATCCGAAGTACGCCCCGCGTACAGTGAAGCATGACGACCTTTGCACTCGAGTTCTTCGGATGATGCATGCAGTGACGAATTCGAACGCGTCCGCCCCGCGTACGCCTGTACGCCCCGCGTACTTCGAGGCTCCAGCCTCCTATAAATAGGATGCGAGGGCAGCCGGTTCTTTTGTTCATTTTCCCTCTTCTCTCTCCCGTTTTGCATCGATTTTCGTTCCAGAAATACCCCGAAGCCCCGGTATTATTCTCGAGCCCCGAAGCAAGTCCCGAGATCCCGAAGATCCCGGGAAGTGCGGTTCCCGAGCCGAAGCTCTGCCCGCGAGAAGTTCGATTTTTGTGGAGATCTTCCAGATCTACCGAAGAATCCTACTTCTGCAAGTCGTAGTGCTGTCCGATCATCTTCTGATCAAGTGAGTGTATACTACCTTTCATAAACACGATAATAATACAAGTATGGTTTGAGTGTATTAAGTATATTGTTGTTTATATGTGTGGGTGTGTAGTTACTTTCTTCTAACACATAAATATGAAGTATTTGCTATGAAATACGTGCTATGTGTTTATATGTTATTTGTCTATTTGAGATGGGTATGGAAATTGGAGTTTTATACAGATGTTAAATGATTTAAACTGTGTAAGTATTTATATCTACAAAATTGTTGGGTAGAACATAGGTAGATGGAATAGTTGGTGACTATGGAGTTAGCGCCTATTGTATAAACCTTGGCGACGATGTGACTTCGTACCTATTTGATGAACCTTGGCGACTATGGAGTTAGCGCACATTGAGTAAACTTTGGCAACTATGGAGTTAGCGCTTGTTGAGTAGACCTTGGCGATTATGGAGTTAGCGCTTGTTGAGTAGACCTTGGTGACTATGGAGTTAGCGCCATATAACTATGGATTTAGTACTTGATAAATAAGCTTTGGCAGCAATGGAATTCGTGCCAAAATTCCTTACGAATAAATGAATGAAGGATAGTTGGTTCTTAGGGTAAAACCTTAAGAAGATAATGGGGATGGGTAATTGGGTTGATTGTTTGCTGATTAAATATAATAATTATATTATTGTGGGTTGAAAACCCTATATGCTCACCAGGCTCCCAAGCCTGACCCACTCAGTTTTCTTTTCATTACATGTAATGGCACAAGGGTATAAGTTGGTGGACTTGACGAGAGATTTTGGATTATAGATCAGTAGTTAAATAACTATTGTAAGGTCTATTTTATATTGTTTATGCTTTTGGTCTGTATCGAATATGACATCCCAAGGTTTTATTATTTAATGAAAATACATTCTCTTTGAGAAATGTTTGGATAAATGGTTATCATATTTTTGTTTTTGGGAACAAATTCCGCAACAATTTTCCTTAAACGATTACTCTGATTTTAAAAACAAAACATAAACAAATCGGTCTTTTCTGGCCGTGAAATTGGGGATGTCACAGTTGGTATCAAAGCATTAGTTTAAGCGAACTAGGAATATGGATTTATTTCTAGACTTAAACTTAGAATGCAAAGCAATGATTGTGAGTGGAGTGTGTCCATTATATTTTAGGTAGTACACCTAAATTGACACAGGCACTATTTTATTTTAGGAAAATTGCCTAAAATGCTATTATGTGCTAATTGTTATATGTTTGCCATATATGACGTTAATTGTTCGGATCTATGGTCTGTTGCCGATCGGATCTGGAAACCTTATGTGTTTAGGATTCTAAGCGTGCGTCTACGATATTAGAACTAACATGTAAACGTTTCGGAGTGATAATGATGATTTGAATATCTATCGTGACTAAGGATCTAATTTCACCTTATTCGGTGTATAGATCAAAAATGGTGAGAACGAGGAGTGGAGTTGGAAATGCTGATGAAAAAAGGAATCAAATACCAGTAATTGAACAAATACCTGTTGTAGCAGCAGCGCCTGAACCAATGACAATGGCCAGAGTTCAAGTGATGATCCAGGCAATGTTGAATAATTAGATGGAAGAAACCAGACGTCTGATCAGGCATAATCGCGAGGAATTGTCAATTCAAGTTGAAGAGCCCGAAGTAAATGGAGGTCAGTCTGAAGGAGGGAACTACAGTGGGACCGTTGGCCAAGCCAACCCACCAATAGTTCGCCAAAACAACCAGGATAGAGGAAATGATGGACGTCGATGCAAGTACAAGGATTTCATGGCATCCAAACCACCATGTCTTTCTGGGAGCCCGACACCGGTGCAAGTCATGGACTGGATCTCCGAAATGGAGACAATGTTTGAAAGTTGCGAGTGTAACAACAGACAGAAGACCGCTCTTGCAATCCTTCTGTTAAAATCTGGAGTATTGAGCTGGTGGAAGTTACTGGCTGGTTCGATGCCTAAGGGGGAAGCTAGCAAGATGTCTTGGGAAGAATTCGTGGTGCAACTGAAATTGCAATACTGCTTTGAGCAAGATCTTCTGGAAATCAACAATGAGTTCCAGAATCTGAAGAAAGGAAAATTGAGCGTTACTGAATATGCTACGAGCTTTATGGAGAAAATGAAGCTTATTCCACACCTAATTCCAACTGAACTTTCCATGGTCAACAAGTTTGCCAATGGATTACCAGCGGACTTTGGTCCGATAGTCAAACAAGCAACCACTCTGAAAGCCGCCATTTGGGCAGCCAAGAATGTTGAGACCCAAATTAAAGAAAAGGGTCTGGAAAGAGCTGAAGTTGGAGAGAAAAGGAAGCGTGAAGGTTCTTCAATAATCGACAAAGAAAGTAAATTCTCGAAATCTGGGGGAAGAGATGAAGCTAAATGGTGTGAGAAGTGTAAGAAGAAACACTTCGGGAAATGTAGTGAGGAAATGACTTGTTACAAATGTGGGAAGACAGGGCACTACGCCAATAAGTGCGCACCCCTCAAGAAGGTGTGCTATAGGTGTAACGAAGAAGGTCATATTTCTAAAGACTGCCCACAGAAAAACACACTTCCACAGCCAAGGGCATTCAACATGTTCCTCAACGAAGTAGAAAAGGATGGGAGGATTACAAGATGAAGACTTCATATTAATATATAAAGTCTGTATCAGGAAGCATAGCCTGTTAGAGGCATAGTATAGGGTGAACTTGAACTTTTGTGTAATAGTTTCAAGAATTAATATAAACCCTGGTTTTGTTATCTGATGTGTTGAATGATTATATGATTTATGTATGGTGACTTGGTTAACTGCGAGACAATACTTGGGACGAGTATGAGTAGGTGTGAATGGTAGTAGAGATCTATACTACCGGAAGCACAGGACTCACGCTTGGATCAGGGGAAGTCACAAGGTTATCAAGAAGCTAGTAATTGATTCCGTTTTATTCAAGTATGACATTACCATTGTTTCGGTAATGTCTAATAAGATAGTTGTTATTCCGACCCTAGGGGTCATATCAATTGAGTCCAACTACGATGAGAGGTCATCGGGACACGACCCATTGGTTAGTTACTATAGATAAATGAATGTATTTATCCTTAGAAGAAGAAGGAGTCCACAATAAGGATTTATTTTGTAACTTAAAGATGTCGATCTAAGTCCAACATAGTACGAAGAGCAGATGCAGGATTGAGCATCAAGGTTATTACTTAGAATGGAGAGATAACTTATGGAGTCAGTATACGAATCCTATTTCATTGATGATTCCGGGACGTAATCATCCTAAGGGGGAGATAATTGTAACGCCCGTAGATCAGGGCTAGTCAATTTAGAGACAATAAGCGTCAAAAATGACTTTTTGATAGAAGATTATTTAGGATGAATAATCCTAACTAAGTTGTAGTATATGTTACAAGGTTTCCGTGCATATAAAGAACGCCAAAATCCGAGTTATAACAAAGAAGTTATGACCTGTCGAAGTTTCGCGACAGAACCGGCACAACACAGCGCGACGTAAAAAGTGAATTTACGTTAGAGCGATATTTAGCCTTAGCAATCTAAACAAGAATCGAAGATCTCGTTGTTGGTATCGAAGCGATAAAAAGTTAGGCGAGAACGGACGTCAGACGAAGAAGTTATGAATTTATAACGAAATTTTCTGTCCCGACCTATTAAAAATAAATAATAAAAATAAAATTCAAAATTAGCCGACGGAGTCTAAAAGAAAGTCGCAGAGCATAGTCTCACCTACGCGTGGATATAAAGAACGTCGAAAACGGAGTTCGTATGAAGAAGATATGAATTTTCGAAGTTTATTAATGAATTAATAATTAAATTTAATTATTAAATCCCGATATTATCCGAAGGCGAGTCATCGGACTCATCCGAAGTACGCCCCGCGTACAGCGAAGCATGACGACCTTCGCACTCGAGTTCTTCGGATGACGCATGCAGTGACGAATTCGGACGCGTACGCCCTGTGTACTCCAAGGCTCCAGCCTCCTATAAATAGGATGCAAGGTCAGCCGGTTCTTTTGTTCATTTTCCCTCTTCTCTCTCCCGTTTTGCATCGATTTGCGTGCCAGAAATACCCCGAAGCCCCGGTATTATTCTCGAGCCCCGAAGCAAGTCCCGAGATCCCGAAAATCCAGAGAAGTGCGGTTCCCGAGCCGAAGCTCTGCCCGCGAGAAGTTCGATTTTTGTGGAGATCTTCCAGATCTACCAAAGAATACTACTTCTGCAAGTCGTAGTGCTGTCTGATCATCTTCTGATCAAGTGAGTGTATACTACCTTTCATAAACACGATAATAATACAAGTATGGTTTGAGTGTATTAAGTATATTGTTGTTTATATGTGTGGGTGTGTAGTTACTTTCTTCTAACACATAAATATGAAGTATTTGCTATGAAATACGTGCTATGTGTTTATATGATATTTGTCTATTTGAGATGGGCATGGAAATTGGAGTTTTATACAGGTGTTAAATGATTTAAACTGTGTAAGTATTTTTATCTACAAAATTGTTGGGTAGAACATAGGTAGATGGAATAGTTGGTGACTATGGAGTTAGCGCCTATTGTATAAACCTTGGCGACGATGTGACTTCGTGCCTATTTGATGAACCTTGGCGACTATGGAGTTAGCGCACGTTGAGTAAACTTTGGCGACTATGGAGTTAGCGCTTGTTGAGTAGACCTTGGCGATTATGGAGTTAGCGCTTGTTGAGTAGACCTTGGCGACTATGGAGTTAGCGCCAGATAACTATGGATTTAGTACTTGATAAATAAGCTTTGGCAGCAATGGAATTCGTGCCAAAATTCCTTACGAATAAATGAATGAAGGATAGTTGGTTCTTAGGGTAAAACCTTAAAGAAGATAATGGGGATGGGTAATTGGGTTGATTGTTTGCTGATTAAATATAATAATTATATTATTGTGGGTTGAAAACCCTATATGATCACCAGGCTCCCAAGCCTGACCCACTTAGTTTTCTTTTCATTACAGGTAATGGCACAAGGGTATAAGTTGGTGGACTTGACGAGAGATTTTGGATTATAGATCAGTAGTTAAATAACTATTGTAAGGTCTATTTTATATTGTTTATGCTTTTGGTCTGTATCGAATATGACATCCCAAGGTTTTATTATTTAATGAAAATACATTCTCTTTGAGAAATGTTTGGATAAATGGTTATCATATTTTTGTTTTTGGGAACAAATTCCGCAACAGTTTTCCTTAAACGATTACTCTGATTTTAAAAACAAAACATAAACAAATCGGTCTTTTCTGGCCGTGAAATTGGGGATGTCACAAATCATTATCCCAAACTATATGTATTACTGATTTACTTAATCAGTCCCCGTTAATTTAATCAGTATCTTTTGATCACTAAATTAATTTCAAATTAATTTCTTATCAATACCAGTTAAATAATATGATTTCTCAATCAATATATTATTCTTATAAAATATTAATAAATCATAAATAACCTCTTTCTCAAATATCCATCCTATGAAGTTGCTCTGGTGAAGGCAGCCCAAAAGGACCATGCTACTACCGGGTCAAGTATATACCAATTATAGTTATGGACGTAGAAACCTAATCCAACAGTCTCCTACTTGGATGAGTCTAATAACTATAACTGTCAATGTAACTTCAAAATCTGATTAGCAATCGTAGCTCTTAAAAGCCGCTATCGAACTCTGATCATATCAGAAACGCGTCCTTTAGATAAGGGATCAAATATTCCTCCATTCTATAAGATATCGTATCGACATGAGAAATGGATTACAATCATTCTCTCTGTCCAAGAGTTGTTTCCCGATTTCCGATTTATGACGACTGACTAATGGAACAAATCAAATCAGTACATGCTTGTCCAAACGCTTCAGGTGTCATCATTAAATCATCGAGGGGCCCACAAATATCGCTTTTATCCCCTTAGGGTAAAAGGAACCGATAAACTTCGACTCATATGCTTGTACTATTTACTCATCAAATCACACACACCAATATGTTTTACAACATCAAGTTACTGATGCGTTTACATATTATCAATGCGCAACCAACTCGTAAACAACAACTATATGTCTCCGTTTCAAGAATATAAGATATTATCATCTCACAATCACTCGTGATAAAATCCATGAAGCGATTCAGATGAGTGTGGGTTTAATCCAATACTCAAATCTTATTACAGGAGTACTCATGAACACTGCAGCAAACTTGTGATATGTCTAAACACTTAGACAATCTACAGACGGATTCATGACAGTCTTTCCTCATTACTTACTTCCAAAGTATGATTGATTGTGGAAGTTTGAATAACCTAGTTATTCGGGAGGTAAAACATGCAAAGTGAAACACAAGAATAATCTAATCCAATATGGTCTCAAAACTTTTTAAATATAAATAAAACACTTATTATTTAATCAAAATATCAATTAGACCTTACTCATTGTATAATGTTTCAGACAATCAACTCGACACTTGAATTAAACCAATAGTTATGTCATGCTCCAAGCACACACACTATGTTTATCTATGGTCCTTACTTTGTGAAATAGATCGATTGAACACATTTTTAATGACGCTTATTTCAAAATTCCTAATCCTTATCTATAAGTGTAAGAATACCAAATTCTTGCCACGATTAGAATGTGTTAGAGTCTAAACTTTTATGCAATTATCTTTTGCAATGTCAATGCACCAAAGTCATAAAGACTTAGCCAATGATATTACAAAACATTCCAATGGATATTTATAACAACATAATTCCATGGAAATGACATGTCAAATTCAAGGTACATTCATTTGAACATCCTTCTTGCATAAAAGTTTCTAATCTTACACATAGATTCTTAATATCTAACTCCTATTATGAAATGTTTCCATAATTACCATATGACTATCCATTCTAAATAGAATCCTATCTTTTTAGAATTATATCAAAATGGCCCATCCATTACTTTACTTCCAACTATCCTTAAGCAACCAATCTTCAACAAACCTTAGATCATTTTTGACAGTTGTTTAACTAATTTAGTCATATCCGGTTCTAGTCCTTTTTCCCTCTTAATGCCTTAGGCATTTGGAAAATTAGAACACGTGAATATTATAGCATATATGCAGTCGATCCTATACCCGAAGCATATATGATACAATTCATAATGTCTTACATAAAGACATGGTACTTGATCAGTCTTTTGCTATAATATTTCCATATATAGAATTCCCATGTTAATGCATTCCAATATGGTAATCATATATGCCCATGAATAAGTCTAATTAATATTTCAATCTAAGCCTTTAGATTTGAAATTACATATAAGCATCCTCTCCCTTACTATAGCGAAACAACTTTTCAAATTCTGCAACTTTGCAATTTAAAAATTAGTTTCCTATAAGTAGCATTGTTGTGTGACAATCCGAAATTTCCATTCTGTGCAAACAATATCAAGTCAATAGAAGCTAGATCAGTTGCAGTAAATTTTCAGACTTTTGGTGTAAGTTTGAGTATTTCAGGATTTACACTGAAAGAGATATCAGGAGAGAGGATGCACAAGGGTATTGTGCAACTCTGTTATTCCAAAACTTGTTGATATTAGAATTCAATGCCTGAATAAAAATATTTTCTGCCAAAAACCCCAGGAGTATATATATGATTCTGAGCCATAATTATTCATTTGTTACATTTCCAACTAGAGAAAAGTCGGTTTCTCTCTCACGGATCTTCGGACTTTCGTCCCAAAACGTGAGTACTTCTATCTAAGTGTGTTATAAGGCTTGTTATGTGCTTAATAACCTAGAAATCACATCAAAACAACAAGATTAAAGAGTTTACGGCCCAAGAACATCTTGGACCGTAAACCCTTCTTTAAGGGGCAAGAGTGCCCTAGTCCTTTCCTCTTGCAATGAAACTAGCTTAGACTCGTATCCTAATGTATTTAGGACTAGAAAACAAGCCAAGAACACCAAGAGTAAGGTGTTCACGGCCCAAGAAGATCTTGGACCGTGAACTCCAAACAATAGGGCCAAAGTGTGCTTTAAACTCTCCTTACGCCTTGGACACTAGCCTAGATTCATTCCTAGTTAAGTTAGAGGCTTGAAAACACCAAAAACAACCTTTCCATGAGAGATTATGGCCGTAATCTCTAAAGGAAGTGGTCCCAGGGCCGTAAACTCCCCAAAGGTGTTAAATGGTGCCCTATTCTCTTTTAAGGACCTTCCCATTAAGTAGAAATGCTTCTTAGGGTCTTATAAAGCCTCAAAACATCAAGTGGTCAAGTAAGTAGGAGCTTACGACCGTAAACCCATGAGTTTACGACCGTAAACTCCTTTGTTGATGACATTAGGGCCGTGAACTCCATTAAGGAGTTTTCCTTGAATCCTACACACACTAGCTTGTCCCTACAACACTTAGATGCAATCCTAGAGGCTAATAACACTTCATAAAGGTGTTTAACATGTCCTAGCATGTCTAGACTTTGTTTATTAGTTGTTTAAAGACTAATTTGTTACATATATGTGATATTATATGTTAACTAGGATCATAGAGTGTGTTCAAGACTTCACTTGACACCTAGCAATCCTACATCTTCAGTTCATCCGTACCACTCACTACAGGTGAGTTCATACCCCTTAATCAATGTTTTAAATGTTTTTCAATGTTTTATGGGGTGGGGGGGATACAAGTAGAATCATGCTAGTTATTATATCAATCACATGTGATTAATAAGCAGCATTCAAATGATTTACTACTCATTAGCTGTTTTACCAAACAGTTTTCTTCACTTGATTTTCATAAACATTTTATATGTTTAAAACTCCTTATTAAACTGTTCATTTACACTGTAGGTTTCATTTCAAACTCATTTACAATTGTGTTTCAAACAAATGTTCTTTATACTTAAACTGTTTTATCAAGCAAATACTTCCAGCCCGTTGTATAGGCTGACATCAAGTCGACCTTTTCTTAGATAATAATCATGTTCAAAGGTTTTACAAAACTTATTTTATGCTTTTATATTGTCATAAAGGTTCTTCAAGTCAATTCAATACCCTTGGGTAGCAAGGGTATACTTTCATTTCCATACGTACCAGTTATATTACTAGTAAGCTACCATATGGGTAGTTTAGGAAGATACTAATACGTTTACTAGAATACGGAATCATACCACGAGTCAGTTCATTCACGAGTCTATATATACTAGATAGAGAGAGAATACACATTACAGCTAGTACACACAATACATTACTATACATGCTAGATAGAGAGAACACACGTTACAGCTAGCACACGCAGAACATTACAGTACACTACTATACTATTACATGAGTACGTTTACATGCGTACATTTACATGAGTACATTTACCTGAGTACATTTACACAGATACGTTTACATAGAGACCCTGTTATAAGCATGCCTATATATGTATAGTTATATAAGTAATGTTTAACGAACTTAGGAAGGCTATCCACTCTATTTCCTTTTAACCGTTGGGATGTGGTCTGGTGAGTATCAGGTATCCGTCCGAAGGTCGTTTAAATATGAGTTATATATCATGTGTACATATATGGACATAATAGTTACTTTCAGTCAATACATTACCTTTGGGTAGCAAAGGCATACATTCATATACTTTTCCATAGATCCTATATGATGATAGGACAGACATCACTAAGTGCTATAGCATGGAACGATTTCAGGATCTAACTATACCAATGAATCACAACGCATTGTGATAGTTATATTGGGTATACATGATCATAGTAATGTGGATGTTCATGGCTTGCAAATATGCAGGGGTCTTGTATGGTTCCCAAAATCCCTTTAACAGGGGAGGGTCTAGCTTGGGATCTAGCCATCACATTATGCCTTATCCCTCAAATAAGGCAATATTAATACAAAGGTAGTCACTTATTTCAAATACTACAGTACTTACAAGATTACAATAGACTTAAGGTAGTTAGTACGGTTGTAGTTATTTGATACTACACCATAGTACTATTTCATTTTCCCATTGTATTCACTTCGTGATCATTCACACGATGCACGGTAATGTAGATACTATATTTTTGGTTAATGATATTCAGAATTTGGGAAAGTACACACTCTTACAAGAGACACACACAGATACTATATGCCTTGGTAGAAGGACACTTTTAGTAGGAAACATATGGTTTTCTAGGATGCTCATATACATTTTCATACTTACAGTTCATATACATACAAATACTTACATAAAAATTAAGACACTAAAATACTTATGATCTCACCAGCTTTAAAGCTGATACTCTCTTTCAAAATAACTTGTATCATCAGGTCAACAATAGACAGATACCGATGCAAGTTTTAGAGAAGATGAAGCTCGTTCAAGACTCATCTTTCATTTTGATTTATACTTTAGTGTTTATCAAATTTTGACAGAACACACTTGTATTAAAATTATATTATTAATGAAATTGATGATGTTGTTGCTTGTTTACTACGTTTCCGCCGTTCATGGTTTTGGGGTGTGACAGATTAGTATTAGAGCATTGTTTATAGTAAATTAAGTATATCAACCCATAAAAGATATACAGACTATAAATACAATAGGATTAAAAATACTCTGACTAAGAGTTTATACTTTAAATAATAAAATATTTAATTAAGTATACGTGCCTGCATTCATACTAAAATCAGTGTCACTAGGGCAGTACAAAAGAATTACGATTGTTGGGCAACACAGGTGGACTTAGAGACATATATTCAAAACTGGGAAGATATAGCCTGATCAACTATATTATCCTAGGGTTGACTAGCATGTGCCTAAGTGTAGTTGTGTGGTTGGAACAAGTCTAAAATCTTACGAACAATACCACAATGAGAACAGTAGAACATAACATTAAACTTAAAATACCATAGGGTATTTGGTGTTACTATAAGTACTTTATACTTGAGAACTAAAACGGGATCTTCATTACTAAGTTGATTGTTGCTAAGTGGATACACTAAGGCTATATGTAACTAGGATGTTATAGGCTTAGAATCTGTGAAAATTTTGCTTTACCCGTATTCTGTGTGAATTTGGAGTTAAGGTCACTTATTAGATATAGTGATGTAAATAATGAAGATTTTCTAAATAATTATCTAGATAGTTCGTCTAATAATTATTTTCTTACCCCAATTCTTGCGTAGATAACATGGCTGGACTCCATCCCCACGGCAACCAGTACCTTCCGAATGAGGTCATTGCTGGATGGTTTGAAGAAGAACCAGAGAATGATCATCCTATCCCTGTGAATGATCACCATGATGAAGACCTTTCGGACGGTGCTAACTCCGAACCCGAGGTTGAGAACCTACCGCAGGCAGCTCCCTTTCCAATTCCTAACCCTCGTCCGACTTTTCATGGCCCGACGCCTGAGTAGGTGGAATGCTTGGAAACATGGAGCCAAGGACAAGATCTGCCCATGCCATTTAATGGTGACCGAAGCTTTTATGACCTGAACAATGGGGGCTCAGCAGACAGAATCTTGCCAATCCTAGCCCGCAGAGTGGCTCGAAATGAGATTCAAGGCAGGACAGCCCTACATCAGATCACAGAAGTTGTCGCCGATGCGAGAATGCATACCCTCTGCACCATTCGTCTAGAAGATGCTCGTGAGAGATCTGAGAGGAACCATGAAACCCTGCTGTAAGCACTGGCTGAATCACGAGCCGAAGTTATAGAACTCCGAGTACGCCAAAGGGTGTACGAAAGACACCTACTTGATGTGAAACATCAACTGGCTGAGCTGAGAGTTCACCAGAGGGATGACCATCGCCAGTAGTAGATGCTTTACTTTATTGTTCCTTGTTAAAAATGAATCATTTTCTGTCTATGCCCGATGTGGCATTATCTATGAAACTATCTTGTACTGTATGTACTTTAGTTAGGCCTTTATGCTATCGAGAACTATTTCTTTGGATATGATGTAAGACCTTTTTACAAGGTCATTTTCCCGAACTTTTACGTCATGAATATCAAAGATATTGACAGTTTACTAACTTTTGTGTCATTTTCTTTATTCAAATACTCTTGTTATACTTTCATTTGAGTCTACCTGAAACATGCTTTAGTCAAGTCATTAGACTATATCAATTTAGTTCCAGAGACATTTCCAAGTCTCTTTTAGTGGTTCGATCATGTTATTCACCAACCAACGATACCTCGACTTGAACGACAAGCGTCTTGAGACCATTCTTTGAACTTACTTCCACTCAGTACTGGGACTGCATCATAGGGATGTAGATCAAACCTTCGCGAACACACTTCCATTCCGTGCTAGGACTGCATCATAGGGATGTAGGTCAAACTTTCGAGAACATACTCTTACTCTTTACTTGAACAATCAGAGTACATCTAGGGTCAACCAGAATCGATCACAAAATCCTTATCTTTCGTGTTAACATAATCATGCCGTCATCCAGAAACAATCAGCCGAACAACGAAACCTATGCTTTTCCTATGGATACTGCTACTTTTCAAGCCGCAGTTACAGCTGCCGTGACAGCTGTCCTTGCAAACCGCAACACTGTCAACGCAAACAAGATTGAAAAAGGAGTTGACAATCCCGATCGTGTTAACAATCCGAGAAATCAACTAATAGTAACAGTCGCCACCGCCCAAAACAACAACTCAGAGTTCAAGAAACGAAAACGTCAAGCCCAAGTAGAACGCAAGCAATTTCAGAGAATTGCCATGCAACAACAACAACACGTGGAAACCTCTGCCATCCTAGTACCGAGCAGACCATATGAAGGAACACTCCCGAAGTGCGACCGGTGCAACTATCACCACAAGGGAATTTGCCAAGTACGACAATGCAAAAATTGCAACAAGATGGGGCACATTGCTCGTTTCTATAGAACTACCTCCACCACTGGAGCAAGCCTAGTTTGCTATAGTTGTGGTGAGGCAGGGCACTATTACAGAAATTGTCCAAAAGAGAAGATCAACGAAAGCAACCGTGTCCCCATAACTCCTACTCGACACTTCACTTCCACCACCAATGTTGGTGCTGTCCAGATATGTCACCAATGCGGTGAAATTGGACACCTCAAGAAGGATTGCCCGATAGCGAAGAACTCTGGCGCAAACGGGAAGATTCTCAGGATCACAACTGTAGGAGAACCTGCTCCGGAACCACGTCAATGTAATTAAGGTGTTTCGCTATAACAGACTTATAAACCATCCAAAACTAGTGCAACAAGAGTCTTACCTTTTGCGAGATCCCGTCAGTATAGGGATGCTCGTGCTGCGTATACTTGTCTTTTGTAGTATACCTTATTCGCAGCAATAGTCTTGTAGTAAGTCTAAAGTACTGTAACTCTGTTGATGGTTGCACGGTTGTGTTTTGTCTGGAAAAGCCTTATGTTCAAATCTAATGTCTTTAAATTTCCTTATGATTCTGACATTATCATACGACACGATTTAATTTGATCCACACAAAACCAGCTTCATACGTACATCTCTTTCTTCGAGATCGCTTTTCCAGCGAAGCCGTCATATCAGAACACCGAAGTACTCATGCATGGAGTACCTCATAGTTCTTTTCCTTTCCGAAGAAATCCCCGAAGTACCACTCGTACAGTACGTCAAGTTCAATCCAAAGATCCATACGGTTGATCTGTCGCGGAAGAATGTATACATATGGGTGATATATAATCAAGGTTCTACAGGTTTAGAATTGATGATTCCAGTTTAACTTCTTTTTCCACGATGGGATGTGAGCTTAAAGAAGAATCAGTTATTCAACTATCTTTTCAATCTTAATTATATACGACTCGTGTACACGAGATTGTGATCGTTGAACCATGTATGAATTCTAATATGAACTTCAGGACGGAGAACTGCCCAAGACTACGAGTAATCGCATCCTCATGTGAACAAATTTAGAACCCAGTAAGACTTCTGTAAACAGATTTCCCTACAGTCTAAACACCTACGAAGATACAAGAACAGTCCGGACAACTTAGCGAACTACTCAGTAATAGAATTGTAAGACCAGGCTTCTCACCCTGGAGAGCTCCGGTCTTATCCTTCCAGGAGTAGACGGATTGTATCATATGTACCTCGGCTATCGAGGACTCCGTCAAGATTTCCATTAGAAATCGTTATCTTTGCCTTGCATAGATGAATCGGTTGAGCAAACGCAAGGAACGAGTTACCTTTCAGAAATGGACCGAGATCCGAATATCAGCAGTTTCGAGTGTTAGGGAAGGATGTCCTGAAGACTACCCTCCGAACTCGATGCGGAAGCTTCGAGTCCGTAGTGATACCCCTCGGATAGGACCAATACGCCCATAATATTCATGAGCTTAATGACTAGGGTACGCCATTCTTACATAGATTAGTTCGTCATTCCCTTTGTAATGACTTACTTATCTACCCTCGTAGTAAGAAGGAACCCGTGGAAACATTACCCTCGGAGATACTTTTCGCGAAGTTCTCTAAACACGAGTTTTGGAATTAAAGAGTTAGATTCCTAAGACACATTATTAGTGATGTGGGAATTATTGAGTACTCTTTCAATTTATCAAAACCGTTGAGAATTTGTCGACACTAGAGACGCCGACAGTAATTCGCCAAATTCTAGGTCTTGTAGACCTACTATCGTAGTCCATTCAGAACTCCTCGCAAATTACAGAAACCCTTTCAACTTTGACCCAGCAAGGGGTGGCCCTTGACTGGTAAGTTAAGCAAGAGACGCAACCTTTGGAATTCCAAGTGAGAGACCAAATTCTTTAAGAAGTCTCACTCTAGGGATGGCTTAATATGCTTTGTAAAGTGTGGAAAGCTAAATCTAAGATAGTTAGGACCTCCGAGATTCTTACCAGAATCGGTCCTGTATCTCACAAACTAGACCTACTCCACGAACTCATTAACGTACATTTTACCCATCGCGTCTCGATCTTGAAACCTTACCTTTCCGTTAGGACTCTCGTAAGTCCACTCGACGAGATCGAAATTCACGAGATCCTTATCTTCGTATAAGAACCGTACTGACCCTCGACCGAGAGGTCAAGCGGATGAAGCAGCATCGCCTCCTTTTTGTGAAGGTTCATTGGGATACCAACCAAGGACCCGAATTCACTTATGAGCGCGAGAACCAATCGATTAGGAAGTTTCCACCTCATGACTCGATCATTCATACCTACTTCCTTACCTAAATTCTAATTTTGGGACGAAATTCCCTTTAACAAGGGGATGATGTGACAACTCGAAATTTCCATTCTGTGCAAACAATATCAAGTCAATAGAAGTTAGATCAGTTGCAGTAAATTTTCAGACTTTTGGTATAAGTTTGAGTATTTCAGGATTTACACTGAAAGAGATATCAGGAGAGAGGATGCACAAGGGTATTGTGCAACTCTGTTATTCCAAAACTCGTTGATATTAGAATTCAATGCCTGAATAAAAGTATTTTCTGCCAAAAACCCTAAGAGTATATATATGATTTTTAGCCATAACTATTGTTACATTTCCAACTAGAGAAAAGTCGATTTCTCTCTCACGGATCTTCGGACTTTTGTCCCAAAACGTGAGTACTTCTATCTAAGTGTGTTATAAGGCTTGTTATGTGCTTAATAACCTAGAAATCATATCAAAACAACAAGATTAAAGAGTTTAAGGCCCAAGACCATCTTGGACCGTAAACCCTTCTTTAAGGGGCAAGAGTGCCCTAGTCCCTTCCTCTTGCAATGAAACTAGCTTAGACTCATATCCTAATGTATTTAGGACTAGAAAACAAGCCAAGAACACCAAGAGTAAGGTGTTCACGGCCCAAGAAGTTCTTGGACCGTGAACTCCAAACAATAGGGCCAAAGTGTGCTTTAAACTCTCCTTACGCCTTGGACACTAGCCTAGATTCATTCCTAGTTAAGTTAGGGGCTTGAAAACACCAAAAACAACCTTTCCATGAGAGATTATGGCCGTAATCTCTAAAGGAAGTTGTCCCAGGGCCGTAAACTCCCCAAAGGTGTTAAGTGGTGCCCTATTCTCTTTTAAGGACCTTCCCATTAAGTAGAAATGCTTCTTAGGGTCTTATAAAGCCTCAAAACATCAAGTGGTCAAGTAAGTAGGAGCTTACGGCCGTAAACCCATGAGTTTACGACCGTAAACTCCTTTGTTGATGACATTAGGGCCGTGAACTCCATTAAGGAGTTTTCCTTGAATCCTACACACACTAGCTTGTCCCTACAACACTTAGATGCAATCCTAGAGGCTAATAACACTTGATAAAGGTGTTTAACGTGTCCTAGCGTGTCTAGACTTTGTTTATTAGTTGTTTAAAGACTAATTTGTTACATATATGTGATATTATATGTTAACTAGGATCATAGAGTGTGTTCAAGACTTCACTTGACACCTAGCAATCCTACATCTTCAGTTCATCCGTACCACTCACTACAGGTGAGTTCATACCCCTTAATCAATGTTTTAAATGTTTTTAAATGTTTTATGGGGTGGGGGGGATACAAGTAGAATTATGCTAGTTATTATATACATCACATGTGATTAATAAGCAGCATTCAAATGATTTACTACTCATTAGCTGTTTTACCAAACAGTTTTCTTCACATGATTTTCATAAACATTTTATATGTTTAAAACTCCTTATTAAACTGTTCATTTACACTGTAGGTTTCATTTCAAACTCATTTACAATTGTGTTTCAAACAAATGTTCTTTATACTTAAACTGTTTTATCAAGCAAATACTTCCAGCCCGTTGTATAGGCTGACATCAAGTCGACCTTTTCTTAGATAATAATCATGTTCAAAGGTTTTACAAAACTTATTTTATGCTTTTATATTGTCATAAAGGTTCTTCAAGTCAATTCAATACTCTTGGGTAGCAAGGGTATACTTTCATGTCCATACGTACCAGTTATATTACTAGTAAGCTACCATATGGGTAGTTTAGGAAGATACTAATATGTTTACTAGAATACGGAATCATACCACGAGTCAGTTCATTCATGAGTCTATATATACTAGATAGAGAGAGAATACACATTACAGCTAGTACACACAATACATTACTATACATGCTAGATAGAGAGAACACACGTTACAGCTAGCACACGCAGAACATTACAGTACACTAATATACTATTACATGAGTACGTTTACATGCGTACATTTACCTGAGTACATTTACACAGATACGTTTACATAGAGACCCTGTTATAAGCATGCCTATATATGTATAGTTATATAAGTAATGTTTAACGAACTTAGGAAGGCTATCCACTCTATTTCCTTTTAACCGTTGGGATGTGGTCTGGTGAGTATCAGGTATCCGTCCGAAGGTCGTTTAAATATGAGTTATATATCATGTGTACATATATGGACATAATAGTTACTTTCAGTCAATACATTACCTTTGGGTAGCAAAGGCATACATTCATATACTTTTCCATAGATCCTATATGATGATAGGACAGACATCACTAAGTGCTATAGCATGGAACGATTTCAGGATCTAACTATACCAATGAATCACAACGCATTGTGATAGTTATATTGGGTATACATGATCATAATAATGTGGATGTTCATGGCTTGCAAATATGCAGGGGTCTTGTATGGTTCCCAAAATCCCTTTAACAGGGGAGGGTCTAGCTTGGGATCTAGCCATCACATTATGCCTTATCCCTCAAATAAGGCAATATTAATACAAAGGTAGTCACTTATTTCAAATACTACAGTACTTACAAGATTACAATAGACTTAAGGTAGTTAGTACGGTTGTAGTTATTTGATACTACACCATAGTACTATTTCATTTTCCCATTGTATTCACTTCGTGATCATTCACACGATGCACGGTAATGTAGATACTATATTTTTGGTTAATGATATTCAGAATTTGGGAAAGTACACACTCTTACAAGAGACACACACAGATACTATATGCCTTGGTAGAAGGACACTTTTAGTAGGAAACATATGGTTTTCTAGGATGCTCATATACATTTTCATACTTACAGTTCATATACATACAAATACTTACATAAAAATTAAGACACTAAAATACTTATGATCTCACCAGCTTTAAAGCTGATACTCTCTTTCAAAATAACTTGTATCATCAGGTCAACAATAGACAGATACCGATGCAAGTTTTAGAGAAGATGAAGCTCGTTCAAGACTCATCTTTCATTTTGATTTATACTTTAGTGTTTATCAAATTTTGACAGAACACACTTGTATTAAAATTATATTATTAATGAAATTGATGATGTTGTTGCTTGTTTACTACTTTTCATTGTTTTGATACTGTACATGACGTCCTCCACCCCATGACGTTTCCGCCATTCATGGTTTTTGGGTGTGACATGTTGACCCGCAATACTTAGTATAATAATTACGCTCCCACTAGCATAATAATTACATTCTTACTAGCATAACACTTATGCTCCCACTAGCTTTGACATGTACCCAGAAATCAGTTGGTTTTCTAGAAATCAATACTTATTAACTTTCTTACCAAAGTTCAAATTCTTGATACGAGATGCTTCGATAAGTCTTTGTCTAAGCTCATACACTTTTTATTAGAAAGCTCATATGTATGTCTAAACTATTTCAGAACTAACAACAATAAGTTCCAAATGTTCAAACTATTTGCCATTTCTCATAATTCGAACTATGAATAGGGATATCGTAATCATAATTGAATTTGAGAATGCAACTAACACATCTGCTATCTCCTCAAAATCTTCTTAGTGAAAGCGTTTCCTCAAAGTCATTTTCATAAAGTGGAGAGAAACCTTATGTCACTTAGAATTTATGGTGTATGTGTTCCTATGCATGTGAATCTGTCATTTCCAACCATTATCATATGACAAAATCAAACTCATATGGACTAAACTTGTTTAATCTTAAATTCTTGCCACTTGGCAACACAAGGGCCTACCACGTCTTCCAAGGTGTTGAGCAGATCACCCTTACTGATCAATGAACTTTCTCTAATCAAGGTGCTTTGCCTTATGCAAACAATTGAGACCTTATAGAACTCACATGCATAGTCAACTTTGACTGGAATTTGGCATAGAAACAAGAATGTGTCAACACGATAGGTTACAAACCTCAAGTCGTGTTCTAGTGATAAACAACAGGTTTACTCTTGATTAGTTCTTGAAGTTATTCAAGATCATTAAGACTCCCACTGACCTCTTCAAATATAAGATTATCTTGCCAATAAATGTCACACCCCCAAACCTGAATGGCGGAAACGTTCGGGGGCGGATGAATTCATGTGGTAACATAACAAATGAAGACATAGTAAAGAAAGCAATACAACCATCATATATATAATTGAAAGTTTACATTTGTCAAAAGTTACATGTTCAAAACCAATTACAATATGATGTCAAAATATGAGATTAAACTGGCGCCGCAACATCTCTTCTTCAAAAGCATATTAATACCTGAAATTACTGAATCCCTGGTACATACAAGTAATTTTGAAAGAGTAGATCAGCATTTAAGCTGGTGAGTTTCATAAGTATTAAATGACAATGTTTGTATGAAATGAAATTTTTTTGTCCTTGTTTGTTTGTTTCTAGAAAATCTTATATTTTCTAATAGTATAAAAGTAGCCTTCTCTCAAGACCAATGTTTGTTTCTAAAAATGTATGTAAGTGTAAAATAACCAATATGTTTGAAAACCTCGTAAATCAATGTATTTTTAATACCCCATGTGAGTTTTATAACCATACTATTAACTCGGAATGCCTATACACAACATTCTTGAGGTGTTGGAATGTTATGACGTTTGTCACCCCAAATGATGGACTGTAGCTAACAGTCAAGGCGCGGGTTGTCAAGCCCGTATAGATCTATACACAAACACCATGCTCCCCCTCCAAGGGATTCTGGTATATAATACAGGACTTGAAATGTGTACTCGAACGTACGTGAAGTTAATGTCTCACAAACCGTGGTATAAAAACAGATTTACGTGTTAAAATGTTCGTTTGTTCTTGTATATGAAAGTGACTTCTTGAAAATCGTGTTTCTAGTATGTAAAAGTTAGCAATTTCCTCATAAAACTATACCTATTATAGTTTTCTAAAAGTGTGTCTTGTTTGTTTAGAAATACCTAGAAAAGGAATCACTTGTTATGAAAGTATAGATTTTTGTAGAGCCTAAGATAGACAAGTATACATATAATCTAAGAAAATGTTTAGTTTATACATGCATTACAACAATTTATATTTCAAAAGATACAATGCTATTGTAACATATTTTATATATGAGAGTTCCCTATAAAGTTTATAAATCACATATGATTTGGTTATATAAAAGCATATAAAAATTCTTTATCTAACACATGATAATACTCGTGTGTTTTACTTGTATTCCCCCCTTGAAAGCATATAAAAGCATTTATAGAACATTTAAAAGGTTAATTAAGGGGTATGAACTCACTTGAAAGTTTGAAGAAAGGGAGATGGAATCCGGGCAGAGTTTCGTCTCGTGAAACGGATTTTTCTCGGGAATCTCGGGAGTAGAAACGATCTTCGGGACTTGAGCAAAATGACCAGGGCTTCGGGTTAGAACGGGCACGGAAAACGAGGCAAGAATGCACAGGAAATGAGAGAAATGGAGCCCTTTCTTCGGAACCCTCACATCCCTTTTATAGGGGTTGGGAACCACCTCGGTACGCAGGGCGTACGAGGGTACGCGGGACGTACACGTACGTCATGCATGACCGAGTCCTCGAATGCCTCGGACTTCGGATGGGACTTGCTAGCTTCGCATAGACCGGGACGTGGACGATCCGAGGCCTAGGCCTTGAGTACGCGGGGTGTACGAGGGTATGCAGGGCGTACTTCGGCCCTATCTGCTGACTCCCTTCGGATAATACCAAACATTTATAATTAAATTTATATTTAATTTAATTAATAAACTTCTAAAATTCATATCTTCTTCATACAAATTCCGTTTTCGATGGTCTTTATATCCACGCATAGGTGAGACTACGCTCTACAACTTTCGTTTAGACTCCGTTGGCAAATTTTGAAATTATTTTTATTATTTATTTTTAAAAGGGTCGTGTTTAACGAATTTCTGTAAAAATTCATAACTTCTTTATTTGACGTCGGTTTTTGCCAGACTTTTTACCGCTGAATTACCATTGTTGAGACCTTCGATTCTCGTTTAGGTCATTCCGGCCAAAAGTCGCTCGGTCTCCAATTCGAGTTTTTAGCTGACTGCTGCTATGCCGAACTTGGAAAAATCATAACTTCAATAAACGAAGTCGGATTTGGGCGTTCTTTTTACGTACGATCACGGTTTAATGACATTAAACATAGTAGGAATTTAAATAGAAACTTTTTGGACCTTTTATTATCAACGTTAATTTCATTAACTCAAAGGTGGTTACAATACTTGACTTTTTAGGTCATTACAAAGAGTTGAAATATCAAGTTGTCACATCATCCCCCCGTTAGAGGGAATTTCGTCCCGAAATTTAAAATAGTAAAGATACTAGTGGATCAGAGAAAAAGATGAGGGTACTTTTGTTTCATCTGATCTTCACGTTCCCATGTGAATTCAGGTCCCCGCTTGGCGTTCCAGCGAACCTTCACGATGGGTATGCGACTTTGTTTTTTTTGTTTGACCTCTTGGTCCATGATTTCTTCCGGTTCTTCCACAAAGTTGAGGCTCTCATTGATCTCGATCTCATCGAGTGGAATAACAAGAGTCTCATCGGACATACACTTTTTCAAGTTCGAGACATGGAAGGTTGGATGTATGTTACTAAGTTCACGCGGTAGGTTAAGTTTGTAAGCGACAGGGCCGATTCTAGCAAGAATCTCAAAAGGCCCTATGTATCTTTGATTTAGTTTCCCACGCTTCCCAAAGCATATTAAACCTTTCCACGGTGAGACCTTCAATAAAATGTGGATTTGGTCAATCTGTCGACGATGACCCATATGGTATCAAGTCCACCCGTCGTCTTGGGCAACTTGGTTATGAAGTCCATGGTAATCCGTTCCTATTTCCATTCTGGTATCTCCGGTTGTTGTAGTAATCATGACGGTTTTTGATACTCGACCTTAACCTTTGCGCAAGTAAGGCATTTACTTACAAAGGTAGCAATTTATGCTTTCATGTTAGGCCACTAGTACAGTTTCTTAAGATCCAGATACATTTTATCTGAACCTGGGTGAACGGAATATCTTGTGTTGTGTGCTTCGGTCATGACTACGTCTCTGAAACCACCATGTTTCGGTGTCCAGATTTGGTCCATGAGATAATATGCTCCGCCACCCTTGACTTCTAGATTCTTTTCCATTCCTCGCAGGGATTCACCCGACACATTTTCAGGTTGCAAAGCTTCCATTTGTGCCTCCTTAATTTGTGTGGATAAGTGGGAATGGATAGTCATAGTCAGAGATTTGACCCTCCGACCAGTGTATTCCTTTCGACTGAGGGCGTCAGCCACCACGTTGGCCTTGCCAGGATGATAACGAATTTCACATTCGTAGTCATTGAGTAACTCAACCCATTGTCATTGTCGCATGTTGAGTTCCTTCTGATTAAAAATGTGTTGAAGGCTCTTGTGATCGGTGAAAATAGTACTCTTTGTGCCGTATAAGTAGTGTCTCCAGATCTTCAGAGCAAATACTAGTGCTCCTAACTCAAGATCGTGGGTCGTATAGTTCACTTCGTGTGTCTTAAGCTGTCGGGAGGCATAAGCAATAACCTTCCCTCTCTGCATAAGAACACAACCAAGTCCTTGGTTGGATGCATCACAATACACTACGAAATCTTCTATCCCTTCGGGGAGGGATAGTATCGGTGCGGTGCACAAGGCCTGTTTCAGCGTTTGGAACACCTTTTCTTGTTTCGCTTCCCAGTCAAAGGACACGCCTTTCTGGGTTAATGTAGTAAGAGGTTTCGCAATGCTATAGAAGTTCTTTATGAATCTGTGATAGTAGCTGGCGAGACCTAGAAATTGACGAATCTCTGTAGGTGTCTTTGGTGCCGACCAGTTCTCAATGGCCTTAATTTTGGAGGGGTCCACGTGTATCCCTTTCTCGCTAACAACGTGGCCCAAAAATTCGACTCTTCGAATCTAAAATTCGCATTTAGAGAACTTTGCATAGAGTTTCTTCGATCGCAGTGTTTCTAGGACTTTTCGTAGGTGCTGACTATGCTCTTCCTTACTTCGGGAGTAGATAAGTATATCATTGATAAAGATGATGACGAACTGATCCAAGTAAGGACAGCATACCCTATTCATTAGGTCTATAAATACTGCTGGTGCGTTGGTTAATCCGAACGACATCACTACAAATTCGTAGTGCCCATAACGAGTTCGGAAAGCTGTCTTGGGAATATCCCCCTCTAGTACTCGTAATTGGTGATATCCGGATCGTAGATCTATCTTTGAGAAGTAGTTTGATCCCTGTATTTGATCAAATAGGTTGTCAATACGGGGTAGAGGATAACGGTTTTTGACGGTAAGTTTGTTCAGTTCTCTGTAGTCAATGCACATACCGAACGATCCGTCTTTCTTCTTTACGAACAAGACCGGTGCTCCCCAAGGTGAGAAACTTGGTCTTATGAATCCTTTTTGAAGGAGTTCATTAAGTTGACTGGAAAGTTCCTGCATCTCTGCTGGTGCGAGACGATAAGGCGATTTTGCTACTGGGGTAGCCCCTGGAACTAAGTCGATTCTAAACTCGACTTGGTGTTGTGGTGGTAATCCCGGTAGTTCTTCTGGAAAGATATCAGGAAAGTCGCGTACTTCTGGAATGTTCTTGATGTCCTTCAGTTCCTGACTTGTATCAACGATGTGCGCTAGGAATGCTCAACAAGCCTTCCGCAAACACTTTGGAGCTTGGATGCACGAAATGATGCGAAGGGTTGTACTTGATTTGTCTCCGTAGATAATTAATGGTTCGTTGTTAGGGAGATTAAGACGAAATGCTTTCTCAAAGCACATGATGTCGGCGCAAAGAAGACTCAACCAATCCATGCCGTCTATGACGTCGAAACTTTTAATTTGGACCGGCATGAGATTGATTGGGAAAGAATGACCGTCTAAAGTTAACGTACAGTCCATGTATATGCAGCTAGTGCTTTCGGTTTTTCCATTGGCCATCTCTACCGTAAATGATTTTTCTAACTTGCTAGGTTTAGGTTTAAGTAAGGGAATAAAGTTTTGACCCACGAAGCTTCTCTCCGCTCCACTATCGAATAATATGCATGCATATGAATTATCTAGAAGGAACGTACCAACAACTATAGTCGGATCAGCTACGGCTTCATCGTGGCCTATAGCTAAAACTCATCCCACCCCGTCGGTATTTGCTGCCTTTGGGTAGTTCCTCTTGTAGTGGCCCACCTCACCACAACCGTAGCAAGTCTAGCCTACACCCGCATTGGGAACTTGAGTGATCGGCTTTGCGGGATCCTTGCAGAAACGGGCAGTGTGCCCCTTTTTGTTGCAGTTGGCGCACTGCATTTCCCGACAAGGTCCATGATGGTGGTAAGTGCATTTGGCGCACTTTGGAAGGTTACCTACATAAGGCTTGGTTGGGTAGGTATTTGTAGGAACTGTAGTAGGTACAGTGGCAGCATTCACTGAGACCAGTTGTTTGTTCGTGGATTCTTGGGAAGACCCACCCTTCCCTTTATTCCATACCCTCTTCTTGTTATTGTTGTTGTTGTTGTTGTTGTTGTTGTTGTTGCTGTTGTTGTTGTTATTGTTGTTGTTGTTGTTGTTGTTGTTGTTGTTTCCCTTTTGTGGTTCTGGTGTAGCAACCGTTGAGTTCTGATGACCTCCATAATCAACAAGAGATTGTGTCAGTTCCTTGGCACTTTCAAAAGTGTCAGGTTTTGAAGCTAACACGCTTGACCTAATTTGGGGAGACAGCCCCCAAATGTATCTCTCTATTTTCTTGCTCTCAGGAGCAGTCATATCTGGGCAAAGGATTGCTAGATCACAGAACCTGTTGGTATAAGTTGCGATGTCATTACCAACCATTCCAAGAGTCCAGAGTTTATGCTCGAGTTTTTGAATCTCTCCTCGTGGACAATATTCTCTCATCAGCATGACCTTTAAGCTCTCCCAGCTTATGGAGTTTGCCACTATCAGGGTAAGTACCTTAACGTGGCCATTCCACCAAGTTAAAGCTCTATCAATAAGGGTGAAAGTTGCAAATTTGACTTTGCTGTGCTCGGGACAGGAGCAGATTTCAAAGACTGATTCTGTCCTTTCAATCCACTGCCTCAGAGCTATCACACCACCAGTTCCATAAAACATCCGGGGTTTGGCATTAGTAAAATCTTTATAGGTGCATTCTCGGGGTTTCCCATGACTCTCACCATGGTTGGATAGGTGTGTGCCAGTTCCCGAGCCAGTAGTACTCGAGTTATTGATCTGTGACATGGCAGCTGCTACCGCTGCGGTGACTGCTGCTTGGAACATGACAACATCAAATTGAGGTGGTGGAGGTGGTGGTGGTATAGGTGCTTCCCCACCGTTGTTTCGTCTTGGATTCCTACGCGGAGGCATCCTTCAACTATAGGTTGAAAAGATAACGATAAGAGTTACTTAGTATAGAAACTGAATGTGTCTTATGAACCAAATTGCTATAGTTCGACGACAGATGATAGTATGAGTCTTAAAATAGTAGAATGAAAGTTGTTCGTAAGACTGAAAATATGGATCAAGCATTTGGTTTTCGCGAAGACTTTCCAAGGATTTAGTGAAATACTCAACGTAGTAATAATAGTGCCACTCATATTAATATAATAGTTGATACAACGATCATGAAAAATTGACCCCTATAAGGGTCTCCGGTTACAAAGTTTGAGAAATTTAAAGACTTTTAGCCGAGGTCCTAACTTATAACAAAATTTGAGATTCTTGCAAGCACTACTTGCGACGTAGGTTGCGCTTGGAGCTTGACTTCGCATCCGATTGCTTTGACTCCATTAGACGCCTATCAAAAGCGGCTTGTTGCTCCCCTAATTTGGTGAGGGCCGCAATCATTTGCGCTTGGAATGCCTCAGTTTGGAGTTGAGCATTGTCTTGCATTCTGTCCAGCCTACGGATGTCGGAAGTGTGAACCTGTACTTCCACGTTGACATCCCGAAGTTGGCTAGCTTGAACTCCGGATTGATAGGACTGATTGGCTAGCTTACCCACCATTACTGGGAGTGCCCGATCAGCCGAACCTCCGTCTCGGACATCGTAGAAGTCCCGGAACATGCCGTAGGGAGGGCGTAGGTTTTATTGTTGGCTCTAATGGTGGAGGTGACTTCCCCAGACGGGAGTTGGTCCTTGAAAGTTCCTTACAAAGACGGGAGGTTGTACGGGTGGTGGGCTGATCACTTTCGACTCTGAGTCGGTACCGGAGTCATCCTCCACTTCTATGGGTTCCTCGTCCTCTTCGGGATCATCTTCGACCCATCCTCCGTTGCCTTGGTTGGGAAAGTAGGGGTCGCCAGCGTGGTGAAATCCAGCCATTTGACTGTACGAGAAATAGGGTTATAAGAATTGAATAAAGTTGAGACATGCAAAACATGTAAGTTAAAATAGTTTAGGTAGCAAATACTCCTATAGTATTTAAATTCTTGTGTTTGATTCTTGTAACGGTTTGGTAAGTTTTGACTTGTTGCTTACTATGAGCAATCCTCGATATATATTGGTCCGATCTCGGACAAATATAGTTGATCACGCTATATTTGTCCCAAACCTGATTATATATATCGAGTTTTAATCATAGTGTCAACTTGTCTAAATACTTGTTGTATAGTTAAAATCATGAAAATAATTTTGTTGTATGCATGTATTTGTACTTAAATGAACTAACAATTTAAGTTAAACGTAACGCTGCTTAAGCGTAAAAAAACAAAAGAAAAATGTTTTGTCAGAGAGTATTAGTCCCTTAAGCATTTATAGTTTGTATATCTTATGTGGTTCGATATACTTAGTTCACTATAAACATTTCTCTGATACCAATCTGTCACACCCCCAAACCTGAACGGCGGAAACGTTCGGGGGCGGATGACTTCATGTGGTAACGTAAGAAATGAATACATAGTAAAGAAAGCAATACAACCATTATATATATAATTGAAAGTTTACATTTGTCAAAAGTTACATGTTCAAAACCAATTACAATAGGATGTCAAAATATGAGATTAAACTAGCGCCACATCATCTCTTCTTCAAAAGCATATTAGTACCTGAAATTACTGAATCCCTGGGACATGCAAGTAATTTTGAAAGAGTAGATCAGCATTTAAGCTGGCGAGTTTCATAAGTATTAAATGACAATGTTTGTATGAAATGAAATGTTTTGTCCTTGTTTGTTTATTTCTAGAAAATCCTATATTTTCTACTAGTACAAAAGTAGACTTCTCTCAAGACCAATGTTTGTTTATAAAAATGTATGTAAGTGTAAAATAACCAATATGTTTGAAAACCTCGTAAATCAATGTATTTTTAATACCCAATGTGAGTTTTATAACCATACTATTGACTCGGAATGCCTATACACAACGTTCTTCAGGCGTTGGAATGTTATGACGTTTGTCACCCCAAATGATGGACTGTAGCTAACAGTCAAGGCGCGGGTTGTCAAGCCCGTATAGATCTATACACAAACACCATGCTCCCCCTCCAAGGGATTCTGGTATATAATAAAGGACTTGAAATGTGTACTCGAATGTACGTGAAGTTAATGTCTCACAAACCGTGGTATAAAAACAGATTTACGTGTTAAAATGTTCGTTTGTTCTTGTATATGAAAGTGACTTCTTGAAAATCGTGTTTCTAGTATGTAAAAGTTAGCAATTTCCTCATAAAACAATACCTATTATAGTTTTCTAAAAGTGTGTCTCGTTTGTTTAGAAATACCTAGAAAAGGAATCACTTGTTATGAAAGTATAGATTTTTGTGGAGCCTAAGATAGACAAGTATACATATAATCTAAGAAAATGTTTAGTTTATACATGCATTACAACAATTTATATTTCAAAAGATAAAATGCTATTGTAACATATTTTATATACGAGAGTTCCCTATAAAGTTTATAAATCACATATGATTTGGTTATATAAAAGCATATAAAAATTCTTTATATAACACACGATGATACTCGTGTGTTTTACTTGTATTCCATCTGTCACACCCCCAAACCTGAACGGCGGAAACGTTCGGGGGTAGATGACTTCACGTGGTAACGTAACAAATGAATACATAGTAAAGAAAGCAATACAACCATCATATATATAATTGAAAGTTTACATTTGTCAAAAGTTACATGTTCAAAACCAATTACAATATGATGTCAAAATATGAGATTAAACTAGCGCCACATCATCTCTTCTTCAAAAGCATATTAGTACCTGAAATTACTGAATCCCTGGGACATGCAAGTAATTTTGAAAGAGTAGATCAGCATTTAAGCTGGTGAGTTTTATAAGTATTAAATGACAATGTTTGTATGAAATGAAATGTTTTGTCCTTGTTTGATTGTTTCTAGAAAATCCTATATTTTCTACTAGTATAAAAGTAGCCTTCTCTCAAGACCAATGTTTGTTTCTAAAAATGTATGTAAGTGTAAAATAACCAATATGTTTGAAAACCTCGTAAATCAATGTATTTTTAATACCCCATGTGAGTTTTATAACCATACTATTGACTCGGAATGCCTATACACAACTTTCTTCAGGCGTTGGAATGTTATGACGTTTGTCACCCCAAATGATGGACTGTAGCTAACAGTCAAGGAGCGGGTTGTCAAGTCCGTATAGATCTATACACAAACACCATGCTCCCCCTCCAAGGGATTCTGGTATATAATACAGGACTTGAAATGTGTACTCGAACGTACGTGAAGTTAATGTCTCACAAACCGTGGTATAAAAACAGATTTACGTGTTAAAATGTTCGTTTGTTCTTGTATATGAAAGTGACTTCTTGAAAATCGTGTTTCTAGTATCTAAAAGTTAGCAATTTCCTCATAAAACTATACCTATTATAGTTTTCTAAAAGTGTATCTCGTTTGTTTAGAAATACCTAGAAAAGGAATCACTTGTTATGAAAGTATAGATTTTTGTGGAGCCTAAGATAGACAAGTATACATATAATCTAAGAAAATGTTTAGTTTATACATGCATTACAACAATTTATATTTCAAAAGATAAAATGCTATTGTAACATATTTTATATACGAGAGTTCCCTATAAAGTTTATAAATCACATATGATTTGGTTATATAAAAGCATATAAAAATTCTTTATATAACACACGATGATACTCGTGTGTTTTACTTGTATTCCATCTGTCACACCCCCAAACCTGAACGGCGGAAACGTTCGGGGGCGGATGACTTCATGTGGTAACGTAACAAATAAATACATAGTAAAGAAAGCAATACAACCATCATATATATAATTGAAAGTTTACATTTGTCAAAAGTTACATGTTCAAAACCAATTACAATATGATGTCAAAATATGAGATTAAACTAGCGCCACATCATCTCTTCTTCAAAAGCATATTAGTACCTGAAATTACTGAATCCCTGGGACATGCAAGTAATTTTGAAAGAGTAGATCAGCATTTAAGCTGGTGAGTTTTATAAGTATTAAATGACAATGTTTGTATGAAATGAAATGTTTTGTCCTTGTTTGATTGTTTCTAGAAAATCCTATATTTTCTACTAGTATAAAAGTAGCCTTCTCTCAAGACCAATGTTTGTTTCTAAAAATGTATGTAAGTGTAAAATAACCAATATGTTTGAAAACCTCGTAAATCAATGTATTTTTAATACCCCATGTGAGTTTTATAACCATACTATTGACTCGGAATGCCTATACACAACGTTCTTCAGGCGTTGGAATGTTATGACGTTTGTCACCCCAAATGATGGACTGTAGCTAACAGTCAAGGCGCGGGTTGTCAAGTCCGTATAGATCTATACACAAACACCATGCTCCCCCTCCAAGGGATTCTGGTATATAATACAGGACTTGAAATGTGTACTCGAACGTACGTGAAGTTAATGTCTCACAAACCGTGGTATAAAAACAGATTTACGTGTTAAAATGTTCGTTTGTTCTTGTATATGAAAGTGACTTCTTGAAAATCGTGTTTCTAGTATCTAAAAGTTAGCAATTTCCTCATAAAACTATACCTATTATAGTTTTCTAAAAGTGTATCTCGTTTGTTTAGAAATACCTAGAAAAGGAATCACTTGTTATGAAAGTATAGATTTTTGTAGAGCCTAGGATAGACAAGTATACATATAATCTAAGAAAATGTTTAGTTTATACATGCATTACAACAATTTATATTTCAAAAGATAGAATGCTATTGTAACATATTTTATATACGAGAGTTCCATATAAAGTTTATAAATCACATATGATTTGGTTATATAAAAGCATATAAAAATTCTTTATATAACACACGATGATACTCGTGTGTTTTACTTGTATTCTATCTGTCACACCCCAAACCTGAACGGCGGAAACGTTCGGGGGCGGATGACTTCATGTGGTAACGTAACAAATAAATACATAGTAAAGAAAGCAATACAACCATCATATATATAATTGAAAGTTTACATTTGTCAAAAGTTACATGTTCAAAACCAATTACAATATGATGTCAAAATATGAGATTAAACTAGCGCCACATCATCTCTTCTTCAAAAGCATATTAGTACCTGAAATTACTGAATCCCTGGGACATGCAAGTAATTTTGAAAGAGTAGATCAGCATTTAAGCTGGTGAGTTTTATAAGTATTAAATGACAATGTTTGTATGAAATGAAATGTTTTGTCCTTGTTTGATTGTTTCTAGAAAATCCTATATTTTCTACTAGTATAAAAGTAGCCTTCTCTCAAGACCAATGTTTGTTTCTAAAAATGTATGTAAGTGTAAAATAACCAATATGTTTGAAAACCTCGTAAATCAATGTATTTTTAATACCCCATGTGAGTTTTATAACCATACTATTGACTCGGAATGCCTATACACAACGTTCTTCAGGCGTTGGAATGTTATGACGTTTGTCACCCCAAATGATGGACTGTAGCTAACAGTCAAGGCACGGGTTGTCAAGTCCGTATATATCTATACACAAACACCATGCTCCCCCTCCAAGGGATTCTGGTATATAATACAGGACTTGAAATGTGTACTCGAACGTACGTGAAGTTAATGTCTCACAAACCGTGGTATAAAAACAGATTTACGTGTTAAAATGTTCGTTTGTTCTTGTATATGAAAGTGACTTCTTGAAAATCGTGTTTCTAGTATCTAAAAGTTAGCAATTTCCTCATAAAACTATACCTATTATAGTTTTCTAAAAGTGTATCTCGTTTGTTTAGAAATACCTAGAAAAGGAATCACTTGTTATGAAAGTATAGATTTTTGTAGAGCCTAAGATAGACAAGTATACATATAATCTAAGAAAATGTTTAGTTTATACATGCATTACAACAATTTATATTTCAAAAGATAGAATGCTATTGTAACATATTTTATATACGAGAGTTCCCTATAAAGTTTATAAATCACATATGATTTGGTTATATAAAAGCATATAAAAATTCTTTATATAACACACGATGATACTCGTGTGTTTTACTTGTATTCCATCTGTCACACCCCCAAACCTGAACGGCGGAAACGTTGTGGGGCGGATGACTTCATGTGGTAACGTAACAAATGAATACATAGTAAAGAAAGCAATACAACCATCATATATATAATTGAAAGTTTACATTTGTCAAAAGTTACATGTTCAAAACCAATTACAATATGATGTCAAAATATGAGATTAAACTAGCGCCACATCATCTCTTCTTCAAAAGCATATTAGTACCTGAAATTACTGAATCCCTGGGACATGTAAGTAATTTGGAAAGAGTAGATCAGCATTTAAGCTGGTGAGTTTCATAAGTATTAAATGACAATGTTTGTATGAAATGAAATGTTTTGTCCTTGTTTGTTTGTTTCTAGAAAATCCTATATTTTCTACTAGTATAAAAGTAGCCTTCTCTCAAGACCAATGTTTGTTTCTAAAAATGTATGTAAGTTTAAAATAACCAATATGTTTGAAAACCTCGTAAATCAATGTATTTTTAATACCCCATGTGAGTTTTATAACCATACTATTGACTCGGAATGCCTATAGACAACGTTCTTCAGGCGTTAGAATGTATTGACGTTTGTCACCCCAAATGATGGACTGTAGCTAACAGTCAAGGCGCGGGTTGTCAAGCCCGTATAGATCTATACACAAACACCATGCTCCCCCTCCAAGGGATTCTGGTATATAATACAGGACTTGAAATGTGTACTCGAGCATACGTGAAGTTAATGTCTCACAAACCGTGGTATAAAAACAGATTTACGTGTTAAAATGTTCGTTTGTTCTTGTATATGAAAGTGACTTCTTGAAAATCGTGTTTCTAGTATGTAAAAGTTAGCAATTTCCTCATAAAACTATACCTATTATAGTTTTCTAAAAGCGTGTCTCGTTTGTTTAGAAATACCTAGAAAAGGAATCACTTGTTATGAAAGTATAGATTTTTGTAGAGCCTAAGATAGACAAGTATACATATAATCTAAGAAAATGTTTAGTTTATACATGCATTACAACAATTTATATTTCAAAAGATAGAATGCTATTGTAACATATTTTATATACGAGAGTTCCCTATAAAGTTTATAAATCACATATGATTTGGTTATATAAAAGCATATAAAAATTCTTTATATAACACACGATGATACTCGTGTGTTTTACTTGTATTCCATCTGTCACACCCCCAAACCTGAACGGCGGAAACGTTCGGGGGCGGATGACTTCATGTGGTAACGTAACAAATGAATACATAGTAAAGAAAGCAATACAACCATCATATATATAATTGAAAGTTTACATTTGTCAAAAGTTACATGTTCAAAACCAATTACAATATGATGTCAAAATATGAGATTAAACTAGCGCCACATCATCTCTTCTTCAAAAGCATATTAGTACCTGAAATTACTGAATCCCTGGGACATGTAAGTAATTTGGAAAGAGTAGATCAGCATTTAAGCTGGTGAGTTTCATAAGTATTAAATGACAATGTTTGTATGAAATGAAATGTTTTGTCCTTGTTTGTTTGTTTCTAGAAAATCCTATATTTTCTACTAGTATAAAAGTAGCCTTCTCTCAAGACCAATGTTTGTTTCTAAAAATGTATGTAAGTTTAAAATAACCAATATGTTTGAAAACCTCGTAAATCAATGTATTTTTAATACCCCATGTGAGTTTTATAACCATACTATTGACTCGGAATGCCTATAGACAACGTTCTTCAGGCGTTAGAATGTATTGACGTTTGTCACCCCAAATGATGGACTGTAGCTAACAGTCAAGGCGCGGGTTGTCAAGCCCGTATAGATCTATACACAAACACCATGCTCCCCCTCCAAGGGATTCTGGTATATAATACAGGACTTGAAATGTGTACTCGAATGTACGTGAAGTTAATGTCTCACAAACCGTGGGATAAAAACTGATTTACGTGTTAAAATGTTCGTTTGTTCTTGTATATGAAAGTGACTTCTTGAAAATCGTGTTTCTAGTATGTAAAAGTTAGCAATTTCCTCATAAAACTATACCTATTATAGTTTTCTAAAAGTGTATCTCGTTTGTTTTGAAATACCTAGAAAAGGAATCACTTGTTATGAAAGTATAGATTTTTGTAGAGCCTAAGATACACAAGTATACATATAATCTAAGAAAATGTTTAGTTTATACATGCATTACAACAATTTATATTTCAAAAGATAGAATGCTATTGTAACATATTTTATATACGAGAGTTCCATATAAAGTTTATAAATCACATATGATTTGGTTATATAAAAGCATATAAAAATTCTTTATATAACACACGATGATACTCGTGTGTTTTACTTGTATTCCATCTGTCACACCCCAAACCTGAACGGCGGAAACGTTCGGGGGCGGATGACTTCATGTGGTAACGTAACAAATGAATACATAGTAAAGAAAGCAATACAACCATCATATATATAATTGAAATTTTACATTTGTCAAAAGTTACATGTTCAAAACCAATTACAATATGATGTCAAAATATGAGATTAAACTAGCGCCACATCATCTCTTCTTCAAAAGCATATTAGTACCTGAAATTACTGAATCCCTGGGACATGCAAGTAATTTTGAAAGAGTAGATCAGCATTTAAGCTGGTGAGTTTTATAAGTATTAAATGACAATGTTTGTATGAAAGAAATGTTTTGTCCTTGTTTGATTGTTTCTAGAAAATCCTATATTTTCTACTAGTATGAAAGTAGCCTTCTCTCAAGACCAATGTTTGTTTCTAAAAATGTATGTAAGTGTAAAATAACCAATATGTTTGAAAACCTCGTAAATCAATGTATTTTTAATACCCCATGTGAGTTTTATAACCATACTATTGACTCGGAATGCCTATACACAACGTTCTTCAGGCGTTGGAATGTTATGACGTTTGTCACCCCAAATGATGGACTGTAGCTAACAGTCAAGGCACGGGTTGTCAAGTCCGTATATATCTATACACAAACACCATGCTCCCCCTCCAAGGGATTCTGGTATATAATACAGGACTTGAAATGTGTACTCGAACGTACGTGAAGTTAATGTCTCACAAACCGTGGTATAAAAACAGATTTACGTGTTAAAATGTTCGTTTGTTCTTGTATATGAAAGTGACTTCTTGAAAATCGTGTTTCTAGTATCTAAAAGTTAGCAATTTCCTCATAAAACTATACCTATTATAGTTTTCTAAAAGTGTATCTCGTTTGTTTAGAAATACCTAGAAAAGGAATCACTTGTTATGAAAGTATAGATTTTTGTAGAGCCTAAGATAGACAAGTATACATATAATCTAAGAAAATGTTTAGTTTATACATGCATTACAACAATTTATATTTCAAAAGATAGAATGCTATTGTAACATATTTTATATACGAGAGTTCCCTATAAAGTTTATAAATCACATATGATTTGGTTATATAAAAGCATATAAAAATTCTTTATATATCACACGATGATACTCGTGTGTTTTACTTGTATTCCATCTGTCACACCCCAAACCTGAACGGCGGAAACGTTCGGGGGCGGATGACTTCATGTGGTAACGTAACAAATGAATACATAGTAAAGAAAGCAATACAACCATCATATATATAATTGAAAGTTTACATTTGTCAAAAGTTACATATTCAAAACCAATTACAATATGATGTCAAAATATGAGATTAAACTAGCTCCACATCATCTCTTCTTCAAAAGCATATTAGTACCTGAAATTACTGAATCCCTGGGACATGCAAGTAATTTTGAAAGAGTAGATCAACATTTAAGCTGGTGAGTTTCATAAGTATTAAATGACAATGTTTGTATGAAATGAAATGTTTTGTCCTTGTTTGTTTGTTTCTAGAAAATCCTATATTTTCTACTAGTATAAAAGTAGCCTTCTCTCAAGACCAATGTTTGTTTCTAAAAATGTATGTAAGTGTAAATTAACCAATATGTTTGAAAACCTCGTAAATCAATGTATTTTTAATAACCCCATGTGAGTTTTATAACCATACTATTGACTCGGAATGCCTATAGACAACGTTCTTCAGGCGTTAGAATGTATTGACGTTTGTCACCCCAAATGATGGACTGTAGCTAACAGTCAAGGCGCGGGTTGTCAAGCCCGTATAGATCTATACACAAACACCATGCTCCCCCTCCATGGGATTCTGGTATATAATACAGGACTTGAAATGTGTACTCGAGCATACGTGAAGTTAATGTCTCACAAACCGTGGTATAAAAACAGATTTACGTGTTAAAATGTTCGTTTGTTCTTGTATATGAAAGTGACTTCTTGAAAATCGTGTTTCTAGTATGTAAAAGTTAGCAATTTCCTCATAAAACTATACCTATTATAGTTTTCTAAAAGCGTGTCTCGTTTGTTTAGAAATACCTAGAAAAGGAATCACTTGTTATGAAAGTATAGATTTTTGTAGAGCCTAAGATAGACAAGTATACATATAATCTAAGAAAATGTTTAGTTTATACATGCATTACAACAATTTATATTTCAAAAGATAGAATGCTATTGTAACATATTTTATATACGAGAGTTCCCTATAAAGTTTATAAATCACATATGATTTGGTTATATAAAAGCATATAAAAATTCTTTATATAACACACGATGATACTCGTGTGTTTTACTTGTATTCCATCTGTCACACCCCCAAACCTGAACGGCGGAAACGTTGTGGGGCGGATGACTTCATGTGGTAACGTAACAAATGAATACATAGTAAAGAAAGCAATACAACCATCATATATATAATTGAAAGTTTACATTTGTCAAAAGTTACATGTTCAAAACCAATTACAATATGATGTCAAAATATGAGATTAAACTAGCGCCACATCATCTCTTCTTCAAAAGCATATTAGTACCTGAAATTACTGAATCCCTGGGACATGTAAGTAATTTGGAAAGAGTAGATCAGCATTTAAGCTGGTGAGTTTCATAAGTATTAAATGACAATGTTTGTATGAAATGAAATGTTTTGTCCTTGTTTGTTTGTTTCTAGAAAATCCTATATTTTCTACTAGTATAAAAGTAGCCTTCTCTCAAGACCAATGTTTGTTTCTAAAAATGTATGTAAGTGTAAAATAACCAATATGTTTGAAAACCTCGTAAATCAATGTATTTTTAATACCCCATGTGAGTTTTATAACCATACTATTGACTCGGAATGCCTATAGACAACGTTCTTCAGGCGTTAGAATGTATTGACGTTTGTCACCCCAAATGATGGACTGTAGCTAACAGTCAAGGCGCGGGTTGTCAAGCCCGTATAGATCTATACACAAACACCATGCTCCCCCTCCAAGGGATTCTGGTATATAATACAGGACTTGAAATGTGTACTCGAATGTACGTGAAGTTAATGTCTCACAAACCGTGGGATAAAAACTGATTTACGTGTTAAAATGTTCGTTTGTTCTTGTATATGAAAGTGACTTCTTGAAAATCGTGTTTCTAGTATGTAAAAGTTAGCAATTTCCTCATAAAACTATACCTATTATAGTTTTCTAAAAGTGTATCTCGTTTGTTTTGAAATACCTAGAAAAGGAATCACTTGTTATGAAAGTATAGATTTTTGTAGAGCCTAAGATACACAAGTATACATATAATCTAAGAAAATGTTTAGTTTATACATGCATTACAACAATTTATATTTCAAAAGATAGAATGCTATTGTAACATATTTTATATACGAGAGTTCCATATAAAGTTTATAAATCACATATGATTTGGTTATATAAAAGCATATAAAAATTCTTTATATAACACACGATGATACTCGTGTGTTTTACTTGTATTCCATCTGTCACACCCCAAACCTGAACGGCGGAAACGTTCGGGGGCGGATGACTTCATGTGGTAACGTAACAAATGAATACATAGTAAAGAAAGCAATACAACCATCATATATATAATTGAAATTTTACATTTGTCAAAAGTTACATGTTCAAAACCAATTACAATATGATGTCAAAATATGAGATTAAACTAGCGCCACATCATCTCTTCTTCAAAAGCATATTAGTACCTGAAATTACTGAATCCCTGGGACATGCAAGTAATTTTGAAACAGTAGATCAGCATTTAAGTTGGTGAGTTTTATAAGTATTAAATGACAATGTTTGTATGAAAGAAATGTTTTGTCCTTGTTTGATTGTTTCTAGAAAATCCTATATTTTCTACTAGTATGAAAGTAGCCTTCTCTCAAGACCAATGTTTGTTTCTAAAAATGTATGTAAGTGTAAAATAACCAATATGTTTGAAAACCTCGTAAATCAATGTATTTTTAATACCCCATGTGAGTTTTATAACCATACTATTGACTCGGAATGCCTATACACAACGTTCTTCAGGCGTTGGAATGTTATGACGTTTGTCACCCCAAATGATGGACTGTAGCTAACAGTCAAGGCACGGGTTGTCAAGTCCGTATATATCTATACACAAACACCATGCTCTCCCTCCAAGGGATTCTGGTATATAATACAGGACTTGAAATGTGTACTCGAACGTACGTGAAGTTAATGTCTCACAAACCGTGGTATAAAAACAGATTTACGTGTTAAAATGTTCGTTTGTTCTTGTATATGAAAGTGACTTCTTGAAAATCGTGTTTCTAGTATCTAAAAGTTAGCAATTTCCTCATAAAACTATACCTATTATAGTTTTCTAAAAGTGTATCTCGTTTGTTTAGAAATACCTAGAAAAGGAATCACTTGTTATGAAAGTATAGATTTTTGTAGAGCCTAAGATAGACAAGTATACATATAATCTAAGAAAATGTTTAGTTTATACATGCATTACAACAATTTATATTTCAAAAGATAGAATGCTATTGTAACATATTTTATATACGAGAGTTCCCTATAAAGTTTATAAATCACATATGATTTGGTTATATAAAAGCATATAAAAATTCTTTATATATCACACGATGATACTCGTGTGTTTTACTTGTATTCCATCTGTCACACCCCAAACCTGAACGGCGGAAACGTTCGGGGGCGGATGACTTCATGTGGTAACGTAACAAATGAATACATAGTAAAGAAAGCAATACAACCATCATATATATAATTGAAAGTTTACATTTGTCAAAAGTTACATATTCAAAACCAATTACAATATGATGTCAAAATATGAGATTAAACTAGCTCCACATCATCTCTTCTTCAAAAGCATATTAGTACCTGAAATTACTGAATCCCTGGGACATGCAAGTAATTTTGAAAGAGTAGATCAACATTTAAGCTGGTGAGTTTCATAAGTATTAAATGACAATGTTTGTATGAAATGAAATGTTTTGTCCTTGTTTGTTTGTTTCTAGAAAATCCTATATTTTCTACTAGTATAAAAGTAGCCTTCTCTCAAGACCAATGTTTGTTTCTAAAAATGTATGTAAGTGTAAATTAACCAATATGTTTGAAAACCTCGTAAATCAATGTATTTTTAATAACCCCATGTGAGTTTTATAACCATACTATTGACTCGGAATGCCTATAGACAACGTTCTTCAGGCGTTAGAATGTATTGACGTTTGTCACCCCAAATGATGGACTGTAGCTAACAATCAAGGCGCGGGTTGTCAAGCCCGTATAGATCTATACACAAACACCATGCTCCCCCTCCATGGGATTCTGGTATATAATACAGGACTTGAAATGTGTACTCGAGCATACGTGAAGTTAATGTCTCACAAACCGTGGTATAAAAACAGATTTACGTGTTAAAATGTTCGTTTGTTCTTGTATATGAAAGTGACTTCTTGAAAATCGTGTTTCTAGTATGTAAAAGTTAGCAATTTCCTCATAAAACTATACCTATTATAGTTTTCTAAAAGCGTGTCTCGTTTGTTTAGAAATACCTAGAAAAGGAATCACTTGTTATGAAAGTATAGATTTTTGTAGAGCCTAAGATAGACAAGTATACATATAATCTAAGAAAATGTTTAGTTTATACATGCATTACAACAATTTATATTTCAAAAGATAGAATGCTATTGTAACATATTTTATATACGAGAGTTCCCTATAAAGTTTATAAATCACATATGATTTGGTTATATAAAAGCATATAAAAATTCTTTATATAACACACGATGATACTCGTGTGTTTTACTTGTATTCCATCTGTCACACCCCCAAACCTGAACGGCGGAAACGTTGTGGGGCGGATGACTTCATGTGGTAACGTAACAAATGAATACATAGTAAAGAAAGCAATACAACCATCATATATATAATTGAAAGTTTACATTTGTCAAAAGTTACATGTTCAAAACCAATTACAATATGATGTCAAAATATGAGATTAAACTAGCGCCACATCATCTCTTCTTCAAAAGCATATTAGTACCTGAAATTACTGAATCCCTGGGACATGTAAGTAATTTGGAAAGAGTAGATCAGCATTTAAGCTGGTGAGTATCATAAGTATTAAATGACAATGTTTGTATGAAATGAAATGTTTTGTCCTTGTTTGTTTGTTTCTAGAAAATCCTATATTTTCTACTAGTATAAAAGTAGCCTTCTCTCAAGACCAATGTTTGTTTCTAAAAATGTATGTAAGTGTAAAATAACCAATATGTTTGAAAACCTCGTAAATCAATGTATTTTTAATACCCCATGTGAGTTTTATAACCATACTATTGACTCGGAATGCCTATAGACAACGTTCTTCAGGCGTTAGAATGTATTGACGTTTGTCACCCCAAATGATGGACTGTAGCTAACAGTCAAGGCGCGGGTTGTCAAGCCCGTATAGATCTATACACAAACACCATGCTCCCCCTCCAAGGGATTCTGGTATATAATACAGGACTTGAAATGTGTACTCGAATGTACGTGAAGTTAATGTCTCACAAACCGTGGGATAAAAACTGATTTACGTGTTAAAATGTTCGTTTGTTCTTGTATATGAAAGTGACTTCTTGAAAATCGTGTTTCTAGTATGTAAAAGTTAGCAATTTCCTCATAAAACTATACCTATTATAGTTTTCTAAAAGTGTGTCTTGTTTGTTTAGAAATACCTAGAAAAGGAATCACTTGTTATGAAAGTATAGATTTTTGTAGAGCCTAAGATAGACAAGTATACATATAATCTAAGAAAATGTTTAGTTTATACATGCATTACAACAATTTATATTTCAAAAGATACAATGCTATTGTAACATATTTTATATATGAGAGTTCCCTATAAAGTTTATAAATCACATATGATTTGGTTATATAAAAGCATATAAAAATTCTTTATCTAACACATGATAATACTCGTGTGTTTTACTTGTATTCCCCCCTTGAAAGCATATAAAAGCATTTATAGAACATTTAAAAGGTTAATTAAGGGGTATGAACTCACTTGAAAGTTTGAAGAAAGGGAGATGGAATCCGGGCAGAGTTTCGTCTCGTGAAACGGATTTTTCTCGGGAATCTCAGGAGTAGAAACGATCTTCGGGACTTGAGCAAAATGACCAGGGCTTCGGGTTAGAACGGGCACAGAAAACGAGGCATGAACGCAAAGGAAATGAGAGAAATGGAGCCCTTTCTTCGGAACCCTCGCATCCCTTTTATAGGGGTTGGGAACCGCCTCGGTACGCAGGGCGTACGAGGGTACGCGGGGCGTACGCGTACGTCATGCATGACCGAGTCCTCGACTGCCTCGGACTTTGGATGGGACTTGCTACCTTCGCATAGACCGGGACGTGGACGATCCGAGGCCTAGGCCTTGAGTACGCGGGGCGTATGAGGGTACGCAGGGCGTACTTCGGCCCTATCTGCTGACTTCCTTCGGATAATACCAAACATTTATAATTAAATTTATATTTAATTTAATTAATAAACTTCTAAAATTCATATCTTCTTCATACGAATTCCGTTTTCGATGGTCTTTATATCCACGCGTAGGTGAGACTACGCTCTACAACTTTCGTTTAGACTCCGTTGGCAAATTTTGAAATTATTTTTATTATTTATTTTTAAAAGGGTCGTGTTTAAGGAATTTCTTTAAAAATTCATAACTTCTTTATCTGACGTCGGTTTTTGCCAGACTTTTTACCGCTGAATTACCATTGTTGAGACCTTCGATTCTCGTTTAGGTCATTCCGGCCAAAAGTCGCTCGATCTCCGATTCGAGTTTTTAGCTGACTGCTGCTATGCCGAACTTGGAAAAATCATAACTTCAATAAACGAAGTCGGATTTGGGCGTTCTTTTTACGTACAATCACGGTTTAATGACATTAAACATAGTAGGAAGTTAAATAGAAACTTTTTGGACCTTTTATTATCAAAGTTAATTTCATTAACTCAAAGGTGGTTACAAAACTTGACTTTTTAGGTCATTACAAAGAGTTGAAATATCGGGTTGTCACAATAAACATTCCTTGACAACAAATATTTAAGAGTTAGTGTGGATTCTTATCAAGAATGACACTTCATATAATTGGTCTTAGTTGGTCTTTGTTTTATCCAAAACATCACAACCACCAATTTCAAAATGTACAAGAGCAAGAAGCATTTATACTCCACATTTTATGATGTGTTATAAACCTACTTAGGACATGTCAGTCAAAGAACAATCTTGGAGTATGACTCTAAGACTTGATTTTGGAATGAAGTACGACTCATCTTTTGATTTAGCCATTTTGACAATTCCTGATTCCTCTTCTTAGCCATACAAAGGCACTAAGATGTCCTTTATAGGATCAACTGTGATATGGTTTCATAATCATTAGGATGATTATAAAACACGATACTAAAGTACTCTCCTTTCCTTTTCAGATTGGAGAAACTCTTTATCTTTCTGCCTAACTGATTCTTCTTATTCGTTCTGCCATACTTTGAAACTTTTCAAGGTATTAGAATTATACTTAATCTTGTAAGCATAACCATATTTACTGAACCATTAGTAAATCATGACGAATAGCTTTATCATTCTTTGTGGTGGACCTGACCAATACACATCAATGTGCACTAGATCCTTAGGTCTTTCACTTGACTCACATACATATATGAACAAGGAACTAGTCTTAATTTCCCAAAGATGAAGGTTCTCATTCATCACACAATACAATTTGGATGATTCCAAGTTTATGTCCAATTGAAACTTTGGTGATGAGAATCTTTCCTTATTTGGTTAATTTTGACACTACCACAAACGATATAACTAAGAATCAAATCCATTCATAACATTGCTAACAATATATAAACACCAATTTTCACAAATGCCACCACAAGGAAATATAAAATAAGAAAAACAAAATTTTTCTTTATTTATAAAAATGTGGAAAACTTGTCCTTACAATGCAAATTCATATGAAAACTATGTTACTAAATATTTCTAAGCAATCTATCATAACTCCTAAGTAGTAGCTCAAAAATCCGATCATCGAACCAAGCGGTCGAAATCCATCTCTTCGCGATCAGACTTATCTCACTCTTCCTTTAAGCCTCCTTTCTTTTCTTCGATCCTACAAAACATCAAAATGCAATCTTATCACATCATGTATTAAGATTATATAAATAGGAACTAAATAGAGTTAGATAGTGAACTTACCTGAAGCAAATTCATACATTTTGACCTTACCATCCTTGTGATCCTTCCAAGTAGATACAACAGCTTCACATCCAATACCCCTTCTCTTGGCAATAGAAACAAACAGACTCTTTCGGAATGGTACATGGGACAATCTCAAACTTAGCCTTTCTCTTTACCATTTGGTCAAACGGTTTGACCATGGCTGATCCCTTTCCATTGGGAAGAGAAGAATTTTTTGGACTTCCAATGTTGCCATTGTCAATATCCATGGAAGTTTGGTAAGCAGATCTTGCATTCAAATTTGCTTGACCAGTGTGCCAAATCATTGTTGATTCAGCAGCAGTTAGCAAAAATGTAAGATAGATAAGGGTCATGTCGTGATCTGTCATATAGTAGTCTTTAACAAAATGACCATATGAATCTGGAAGTGATTGAAGAACCAAGTCAAGTCAACATCCAACTTCCTTGGGAAAATGACACCCAACATTCCCAGCCAGTCAATATGTAACTTCATCTCCAAGACGTGAACACATACAAACTTTCCATCTTCGTGTTTGCTTGCCAATAGGGTTTGAGTGACCTTGAACTTTTCAAGTCGACAAGCACGTGAGTCAGGGAGAACTATTGGAGGAGGTGGAGGAAGTGAAGTATGATTTTGTAACACCGTAATTTTCAAAACTAAAATTTTCATTTAAATTCATCTACCTCCTAAATATCGTCATACTCACTTAGTAGCTGACTCCCATTGTCGAGAGTTGCACAAAGCACAAAGCAAGCAACATTCGGGCATCGCAGCATCTCCTTCAGCACGTAAAACCTCCTTAGGTTATTATCCACTCTCCGTCCATATACTTAAAGGATATCCCCGACTCTAACAACTCCGCCCCACGTGGGCATCTGGCTACCCTCTCGGCAGGCTCCTCATATGCTCATATAGATACCTCTTCTAGATTACTCCTCTACTCGAATCCCCTAAAAGGATTCCTGTTGGAAACTCTTACTCAACACATACTCGAAAACACATCACATATAATAGCTGTTGGGTCAAAAATATTGTTTATACTTTTCTTTTCTAGGAAAGTATATTTTTATGTAATATTGTATGTGTTTGCGGTTTGTGTGTACGGCCGTACACAAGGTGTGCGGCTGTACACATATGTATGGCTGGAGGTCCATATAAATAGAGGAGTGCATGTGGGAGTGTACGGCTAATAGTTACAGAAGAGAGAGAAAGTTAGGAAGAAGAAGTGTGTGTGTGAGAGAATCTATTGTAAGGAGCATAATTCATATTGAATACATCATTAGATTCATAATCTTCTTCTTCTCCTTCTCTTGTATATTGATCTGACATCATCCAATTGATTGGGATTCCGCACTATCAATTGGATCTGATTGATACACAAGCAATTTTGGGAACTTACAATTGGTATCAGAGCTTGGTTGTATCAATCATTTTTGTCAGATCTGGAGCTTATTTGATCTTATTTTGAAAAGAGAATAGCGTTTTTGGATAGATCTCGCAAAAATAAGGGGGGTTACTTCTTTGCATTTTTCATAAAAACGAGTTTTTAATCGAGTTTTAAAGCAAAAAGGGTGAAAAACGTCGTTTTTTTCGCGAATCTGTTGAAGGTGTGCGGCCCGGTTGAAGGTGTGGTGCTGGTTGAAGGAGTGCGGCTCGGAGAGTGCGCCTCGGTGTGTGCGGTCACGGTGTACGCCTCGGAGTGTGCGGCTCGGTCTCGGTGTGCGGTCCTCGTCCTCGTCCTCGCATCGCAACTTCGCGTCGCAGCTTCCTTGCATCGCTTCGCATCTAAAAAAATGCAAATCATTTTTGGAGGTGCCGGGGATCGAACCCGGGTCTCCTCCAAACAAAGCAACTCGCCTTACCAAATCGTCTAAGCTGACTGTTGATTCATACCTTCCGTTTTTATCCTTTATACATATAGAAGCAATCAGAAAATAATCAATAAGAGAAACCGAGGGCTGCAAGATTCGAACCTGAATGCTTTGGTTAAACAACAAAGCGCCCTTTCCAGCTGATCTATGTTGCTAGATGAAATAATTCTTCGAAATTTAGTTCACAACAAGTGCTTCTCGGTTCCAACTTTCGAAAATTGCCAATTTTAAACCCAAAAATCAATTCCTTTTATTTTTAAATTTCTTTTTCAACCCAAAATTTTTTATTTTAATTTTTGACTTTTATTTTTGACTTTTTACTTTAAAATTTTGACTTTGACTTTCAAGTTTGACCTTTGACTTTCAAGTTTGACCTTTGACTTTCTTGTTTGACTTTTAATTTTTCAAATTTAGCTTTTCAGTTTGACTTTTGAATTTGATTTTTTTTTTAAAAATTTAACTTTTAAGGTTGACTTTCTCGGTTATTAAGTCAAAGGGCAATTAAAAGAAAAAACAAAAAAAATTAATTAAAAAAAATTAAAAAAAATGACTTCCACATCAATTCCGGTAAATGAAGTTTCATGTACTCCATCTTGTAAAGCTACGATTAAATTTCTTCGCGAACAAATTGATTTATTAAAAAGAGAAAATGAGGACCTCAAATACGAAGGCTATACTCTTAGGAAAGGTCAGAAACCGTTAAAAGCTCAATTAGAAACAAAAATCAAGGATTTCCGGAAATTACAAGAAGATTACAACAACAAGTGTGAAAATTATGATCACATTAAGAAAAAACTTGATGTTGTAACTGAAGAACTTGACGCTTTGAAAATAAAGTGTGGAAAAACATATGTTAGTTTCAAAAATTACACTGCGTCAAGTAAGACAGTCGAGTCCTTATATGAAAACCAATTAAAATTCAAAGAAAATCACAACAAGGGTCTAGGGTATGATAGTGTTCCTCCACCTTTCAATCATAACTACACACCCATCCTTATGACACAGGACGAAATCGACAGGGAGGCACATCTTCGATATGGCAAACCAGCTAGATTTGTGTCAGGAGGTATTCAAGTTGAAGATACTAATGCTTCTACTTTATGTGCAGGTAAAGTAGCAGAGGATGAGAACAAGGAGAACACCATTGAACAAACCAACATCTCCTTGAACTCTGAATCTGTTGCTTCGAACTCAACTGCTTCTGATCAACCTACCGTTGAGAAATACAGGCCACCAATTCCAATGCAACAGAGTTGTTGTTGCAAGTGTGCATGTGGGAACAACAAGAGACAAGGCATGGACACGCCAGCAGGGGCAGGAAGAAACAACTTCCCAGTGAAGAAAAAGACATGCTTTCACTATGGAACACCTGGACATATTTCCAGAAATTGTCCTAATCGATCATACGTTCCCTACTATGCACAATGCTGGCAAAACACGCAAAGAGGGAGGTTTTCCAAAAGAAACCCTTCGGGTGTAACGACCCGTCTCCGGTATGATGATTCCATAGCATTTATTTTGAAGTTTGCAAGAGGGACTCGGCGAGTTCATAGCCTGACTCGCCGAGTAGGGACGGGATTTCGAGCACGTCTTAGCTGGCGACTCGGCGAGTCCATATTCTGGACTCGGCGAGTCTGTCTGTCTGGGAGAAACCCTAAATCCCCGGGTTGCCCACTATTTAAGCCACCTTATAGCCTCCATTATCGCCTCCTTCACCCTTAGAGAGCTGTGAGAAAACCCTAATTCGTTCTTGAGTGATTTTAAGTGATCTTGTGTGCATTTGTGAAGGCTTGAAGAAGGAGAAGAAGAAAGGAGCAAGGAGAAGAGTTGTAGAGCAAAGATTCAAGGGAAAACCAGAGTTCTTTGAGGTATTCTTTGGATTTCCTTCCCTTTTATGCTTTAAAAACCCCTCTAGATCTAGTTGATGCTATTCTCAAGCCTTATGTTGATATGGAAGCCCTATTATGTCGAGATATCCTTAGATCTGTTCATTTAGGAGTTGTAGAGCCCAGATCTATTGCCTTTATGGAGCTATTTTGCATCATAACCCTAGATCTACCCTTTTAAGTGCCTTTTTAGCCTTTATTCCCTTTTTCATGTGTTTGTACACGTAAAGCTGGAAACTTTACGTGGTAAATCAGCTTATTGGACTCAGATCTATCATTTGTATGTAATGGATTCGAGCAGAATCGAGTGTAGAATAGTTGCATGGCTGTGACTCGGCGAGTCGGAAGAACGACTCGGCGAGTCGAGTCGCGAGTCCCCGATTTCTTCCTTTTGAGCGGTGTCGAGTGGGACCAGTGAGTAGTGGAGTGGACTCAGCGAGTTTGAGGGTAGACTCAGTAATGAAGGGACTCGGCGAGTTGTTCATACAACTCGGCGAGTCCAAGGCAATCTTCTTAAGCTCAAGAACAACTCGTCGAGTTGTTCATATGACTCGGTGAGTCGGATGAAGATTGTCTGAGTTCTTGGATCGAGAGGGTACTCGTCGAGTCGATGCCATACTCGACGAGTAGCAGCGAGTAGGGTCGAGGAGTGAGAATAGGGACTCGGCGATTTGGCGGCCCAACTCGGCGAGTCAGGTCAACTGAGAGTTGACTTTGACCGAGAGTTGACCTTGACCGAGAGTTGACTTTGACCAAGGGTAAAAGAGTCATTTTACCCAGTGCAGTGTTTAGTATTTGATTGAGTGTGTTTATGGACTTGTAGCCGGGGAGATACCGGAGCAGCAGCAGTTAGCCCTCAGAGCCATTCACTCAGCAGCCAGTTCACGAGGTGAGTTTCCTTTCAGTAGGAACGGGTCTACGGCCACAATGTCGGCCCGTTTAATTAGCAGTAGTCCCGGACTTTGGTCTGATGCAGTAGCTAGAGTGCTTGATGTCTTTGTGATTCAAGCATATTTGTGTTATGTGTTCCGGACTCTGTTCTGATGCAGTATGCAGTATATGTGATTATAATAGTTGTTATGTTTTATGCTATGCCATGATCAGTCAGTTCCGGACTTCGGTCCGATGCAGTTGGTTCCGGACTTCGGTCCGATGCAGTTAGTTCCGGACTTCGGTCCGATGCAGTCAGTTCCGGACTTCGGTCCGATGCAGTTAGTTCCGGACTCTGGTCCGATGCAGGGGACAAGGTCCCAGTCAGTTCCGGACTTCGGTCCGATGCAGCTAGTTCCAGACTTCGGTCTGATGCAGTGGGCAAGGCCCAGTATGTGCTTTATATATGTATTGTATGGTATGTGGTCGTTTGGGGGAACTCACTAAGCTTCGTGCTTACAGTTTCAGTTTTGGTTTCAGGTACTTCCGCAAGCAGAGGGAAGAGCTCGGGATGATGGCATCGCACACACCACAGCTTCAGCTTTTATCCTGGGAGTTGATTTAGTTTTTGATTTTGATATGACATAGATATGATACAGTTTTCCGCACAGTGTTTTTATTATGTTTGGGATACATCACGTATGGTTTTATGATATGACACTCAGATTATAGTTTTTGGTTATATTGAAAAATGAAATTTTTGGGTCGTTTCAAGTTGGTATCAGAGCCCTGGTTTGAGGGATTCGGATACACTTCCGGGTGTATCTGAACTCAAACTAAGGGGAAATAAAAAGATTTTTAAAAGGAAAATGTTTTCTAAAAGAATTTTGAAAGCACTTAGAAAGAAAGAAATTTTTAAACGAGATAAGGGTGTGGTGCATGCGATCAGCCGAGCTCAAGTAAGTACTCCCAAATTACCCATACAAGTTATTTGTTCAGTTTCAGTTTTAGTAGAACAGCATGCTAGTATAGGACTAAGGATCTAGGAGGATGCCTTACGTGCTTGCTTTATGTGTCACAGCTTTATGAGTATTGCATGCTAGTATTGAGTAGACAGCAGTAGGATAGCCTGTTTAGGTTACGCCTGATAGTATGAGCTTAGCATTGTATGTTAGTACAGTTTCTCGTTATGAGAATAGTTTTGCCTGAGTATGTTTCCTTTATCCAAATGCTGCTTGCTTCGTGCTTTGTGGGGTTCTGAGTGATGGGAGTTAGCCATTAGGTGAACACGTCACACCACATGTGATCAGGGTTGAATAATCCCAGAGTGTCGGAATTGGCCCTATTGTGCAGCTCTTGTTTGAGTCCAACCGTTATAGGGACGAGTCTTTTACTTGAAGGATTATCTGAGCCTCGTCACATGTGATGGTGTTCAGGTGGTGGCTAATTAGCATTATAAGGAGGCCTTCAGCAGCTGAGGACTAGTTGTGTTGAGTCTGAGGTTTCCCTAGGGCAAGCCTAGGATGAGAGTAGCAGAGATCAGTAGTAGTAGAAGTGACTTGGTGGAGTCAAGGCAGTTCTTGAAGAAAGTACGGATAGATGTGGAAGGTAGTATGGGCCCGTACTACTGAAAGCAGAGGATCCGTACTCGAATCAAGAAAGGCCGAGACAAGACCAGGAAGCTAGTTGTAGTATCAATGATCCCTTGAGATATTTCAGTTTTCTGATGTAATTGTGATGTGTTTCAGAATGGTGGTTTTGCGTTCGAGACCAGCAGCCGGCAGTGGAGGTGCCGGGGAGGGATCAGGTTCAGGCTCGGGGGACGAGCGCATGGATGAGCAGACCCGAGAGTTTCTTTCTTCGGAGATTACGCGCATCATTATAGAGCAGACTCCTGTGATCTTCGGTTCGATCAAGGAGGGAATTCTAGAGCTGATGGATGAGAGATTGGGCACCTTCCGTGCCGAGGTGGCGGCCATGATGGGGTCGCGCACCCTTACATTCAGGGAGTTCAGGGCATGTGGAGCTCCAGACTATCATGGGGCGCGGGACCCCATAGCGAGTACTAGATGGTTGGCGGATGTGGCCAACGCTTTCCGCACTAGCAGGTGTCCCGAGGGGGACAAGGTCAGATTGGCATCCTGTCTTCTGAAGGACAGGGCACGGGATTGGTGGGAGGAGGTCGGACACTCCATTGGAGATGACGCAACATTGGACGCCATGACTTGGACTGATTTCTCTACCAGGTTTAGGGCGGAGTTTGCATCGGTTATTGAGGTGCAACAGTTAGCTAGGGAGTTTTAGGACCTCACCCAGACTACAGAGACAGTGGCGGAGATCACCGCCAAGTTCAGGGAGAGGGCTCTTCTCGTTCCTTAGTACGTAGCTGATGAGGAGATGAAGAAGGCCCGTTATCATGAGATGTTGCGGAGCGATATCCGCCGGTTTGTGAGCCGGTCCAGCTGTAAAACGCTGGATGACATGATTGCTAGGGCTCGGGAGAGGGAGATTGATCTCGAGATGGAGAAGAAGAGGAAACCGGAGGCGGTTTCGGGTTCAGGCGGTTCGGGCAAAAAGCCCAAGGTTTCAGATCACAGATCTAGGAGTCAACAGAGCCACGGTCGATGTGGCAAGTGTGGGAGATTGCACGAGGGGGCGTGCAAGGCAGGGAGTTCCGGCTGCTACAAGTGCGGTCGGATTGGGCATTTGAGTAGGGATTGTACGGCCCCTGCTACTGCCATTGCAGCATCAGATCTGATTTGCTTTCAGTGCAATCAGAGGGGACATAAAAAGTCCCAGTGTCCGAGTTTAGCTGCAGCAGGGAAGGTGGCTGCACCTGCCCCTGCTACTTTGAGGATTACAGATGGCCGGCAGGGCCGAGCCAAGACGCCAGTGGCGAAGAGCAGGGCGTTTCAGATGACAGCAGAGGAGGCGTGAGCGACTCCTGATGTGGTGACGGGTATGTATCTTCCCTTCATCTCTTTATTATTATTATTGATTGAATATTGCTTATGATTGTATGTTTTATTTAGGGTCGTTCTCTGTGAACGACATTTCTGCTATGGTATTATTCGATTCGGGGGCTACCCGATCATTCGTATCGCTTGCGCTTAGCAAGAGATTTAGTAGAGCTCCAGGGGAGCTGGATTGTCCATTAGAGGTTGAGATAGCAGATGATAGGACCGTGAGGGTCGGCAGAGTGCATAGAGGGTGTTCTCTTCAGTTGTTCGATGAGCAGTTTTCAGTGGACCTGGTACTTATTCCCCTGCGAGGGAATAAGGTTATTATGGGCATGGATTGGCTAAGCCCCAATGGGGCGGTGATTGATTGTGAGCTTCAGCTAGTGAGGGTTCGCACTCCCAGTGGGGGAGAGTTAGTGAATTAGGGCGAGAGGCCACAGCGGGGACCGACCTTTTGTTCCGCCGCAAGGGCGAGACGCTATGTTCAGCAGGGTTGCGCCGGTTTTGTAGCTTACGTCTTGGATGCCCGGGAGAAGGGCAAGACGACAGTTGATGATGTTCCTATTGTGCGAGACTACCCGGATGTGTTTCCCGAGGATTTGTCGGGGATACCTCCTGAGAGGCATGTTGAGTTCAGGATCGACCTAATTCCTGGTGCGGCTCCGATAGCCAAGGCACCGTATCGACTAGCTCCCCCTGAGATGCAGGAGTTGTCTACACAGCTGCAGGAGCTGTTAGACAAGGGTTTCATTCGGCCGAGCAGTTCGCCTTGGGGAGCGTCGATCCTGTTTGTGAGGAAGAAGGATGGGTCGTATCGTATGTGTATAGATTATCGGGAGTTGAATAAGGTAACGGTGAAGAACCGTTACCCACTTCCGAGGATAGATGATTTGTTTGATCAGCTTCAGGGAGCGTCTTGGTTCTCCAAGATCGATCTACGCTCCGGTTATCATCATATGCGGGTTAGAGATGAGGATGTACAGAAGACTACTTTCAGGACCAGGTATGGTCATTATGAGTTTGTGGTGATGCCATTTAGGCTCACCTATGCTCCAGCCGTGTTCATGGATCTCATGAATCGCGTGTGCAGGCCGATGCTGGATCGGTCAGTGATAGTATTCATAGATGATATCTTGGTGTATTCCAAGACGCAGGAGCAGCACGAGGAGCACCTGCGGGAGGTGCTGGAGGCTTTGAGGAGGGAGAGACTTTTCGCAAAGTTCTCCAAATGTGAGTTCTGGTTGCGCGAGGTGCAGTTCCTTGGTCACCTCGTCAACCAGAAGGGTATTTTGGTAGATCCGGCCAAGATAGAGGCCGTGATGCAGTGGGAGGTCCCGAAGTCTCCATCTGAGATTCGGAGCTTCCTAGGGTTGGCAGGGTATTATTGGAGATTTATTCAGGATTTCTCCAAGATAGCAGTGCCGCTCACCCGACTGACCAAGAAGTCGGTGGTATTTCGTTGGGGGCCTGAGCAGCAGACAGCGTTCGAGACCCTCAGACAGAGATTGTGCGAGGCTCCGATCCTTACCTTGCCAGAGGGAGTAGAGGACTTCGTAGTCTACTGTGATGCCTCGATCACAGGTATGGGAGCAATATTGATGCAGCGAGGCCATGTGATAGCTTATGCCTCGAGGCAGTTGAAGCCTCACGAGGCTAATTATCCTACCCATGATTTAGAGCTGGGGGCGGTTGTGTTTGCCCTCAAGATTTGGAGGCACTACCTCTATGGGGTCCATTGTACCATTTACACGGATCACAAGAGTTTGAGGTACCTTATGGATCAGCCGAGTCTGAACATGAGGCAGAGGAGGTGGTTGGATGTGCTAAAGGATTATGATTGTGAGATCCTTTACCATCCAGGGAAGGCCAACGTGGTGGCCGACGCCCTAAGCCGCAAAGTGTCGGCGGCCCCTATCAGAGATCTGTGTTTGAGGATGACAGTGATCACTCCGTTGTTGGAGCGGATCAAGGAGGCTCAGGTGGAGGGCCTCAAGGAGGAGAGGCAGAAGTGTGAGAGGATAGTGGGCCGAGTAGCCTTGTTTGATTATGACAGTCAGGGATTGCTGACGCTTCACGGGAGGGTGTGGGTACCGAACTGGGGTGAAGTAAGGAAAGTGTTGATGGATGAGGCTCATAAGTCTCGGTTTTCTATCCACCCAGGGGCGACGAAGATGTATCGAGATCTTCGACCTGATTATTGGTGGCCCTGCATGAAGCGGGACGTCGCCTGGTACGTTGAGAGATGCCTGACCTGCCGGAAGGTCAAGGCGGAGCACCAGAGACCTCACGGCAAGATGCAGCCGTTAGACATTCCCGTGTGGAAATGGGAGGACATCACCATGGATTTTGTCACCAAGCTTCCCAGGACCGCACGAGGAGTGGATTCGATATGGGTAGTAGTGGATCGGTTAACGAAGAGTGCCCATTTTATCACGATCCAGGAGAGTATATCGGCGGAGAAGTTAGCCGATATCTATGTGCGGGAGATCGTGGCACGTCATGGAGTGCCGGTATCGGTGGTGTCAGACCGAGATGTCCGTTTTACATCCAGATTCTGGAAGCGGTTCCACGACGAGATGGGTACTCGTCTCCATTTCAGCACTGCTTTCCACCCTCAGACGGATGGGCAGAGCGAGAGGACGATTCAGACTCTCGAGGACATGCTTAGGGCATGTGTTTTAGATTTCGGTGGCAGTTGGGATACGTATCTTCCGTTAGCGGAATTTTCGTATAACAACAGTTATCATGCGAGCATTGATCGACCTCCCTTTGAGATGCTTTATGGGAGGAAGTGTAGGACCCCGATTTGTTGGGGCGAGGTCGGTCAGCGAGTCATCGGGAGCACAGAGGTGGTGCTTAAGACGACCGAGTTGATCCAGCAGGTCCGTAGTAGACTGCAGACTGCGCAGAGTCGGCAGAAAAGCTACGCCGACAGGAGGCATTCGGACTTGGAGTTCTAGGTGGGAGATATGGTCCTTCTGAAGGTCTCACCTTGGAAGGGTGTCATCAGATTCCAGAAGAGGGGCAAGTTGGGCCCCAGATTTATTGGTCCTTTCAGGGTTTTGGCCCGGGTGGGTCGGGTTGCTTATCGGATAGATCTTCCTGAGGAGCTTAGTCAGATCCACAACACTTTCCATGTGTCTCAGTTGAGGAAGTGTTTGGTGGATGAGTCAGCAGTCGTTCCCCTAGAGGATATTCAGGTTGATAGCAGCCTGAATTATATTGAGAGGCCGGTCGCGATTCTGGACCGGAAGACCAAGACCTTGAGGAACAAGGAAATTCAGTTAGTGAAGGTGCAGTGGCAGCACCGGAAGGGGTCTGAGTGGACGTGGGAGGCTGAGGAGGAGATGAGAGAGCACTACCCAGAGATATTTGCAGATTCAGCCGTAGCAGACTTCGAGGACGAAGTCTGAGATAAGTGGGGGAGAATTGTAACGACCCGTCTCCGGTATGATGATTCCATAGCATTTATTTTGAAGTTTGCAAGAGGGACTCGGCGAGTTCATAGCCTGACTCGCCGAGTAGGGACGAGATTTCGAGCACGTCTTAGCTGGCGACTCGGCGAGTCCATATTCTGGACTCGGCGAGTCTGTCTGTCTGGGAGAAACCCCAAATCCCCGGGTTGCCCACTATTTAAGCCACCTTATAGCCTCCACTATCGCCTCCTTCACCCTTAGAGAGCTGTGAGAAAACCCTAATTCGTTCTTGAGTGATTTTAAGTGATCTTGTGTGCATTTGTGAAGGCTTGAAGAAGGAGAAGAAGAAAGGAGCAAGGAGAAGAGTTGTAGAGCAAAGATTCAAGGGAAAACCAGAGTTCTTTGAGGTATTCTTCGGATTTCCTTCCCTTTTATGCTTTAAAAACCCCTCTAGATCTAGTTGATGTTATTCTCAAGCCTTATGTTGATATGGAAGCCCTATTATGTCGAGATATCCTTAGATCTGTTCATTTAGGAGTTGTAGAGCCCATATCTATTGCCTTTATGGAGCTATTTTGCATCATAACCCTAGATCTACCCTTTTAAGTGCCTTTTTAGCCTTTATTCCCTTTTTCATGTGTTTGTACACGTAAAGCTGGAAACTTTACGTGGTAAATCAGCTTATCGGACTCAGATCTATCATTTGTATGTAATGGATTCGAGCAGAATCGAGTGTAGAATAGTTGCATGGCTGTGACTCGGCGAGTCGGAAGAACGAATCGGCGAGTCGAGTCGCGAGTCCCCGATTTCTTCCTTTTGAGCGGTGTCGAGTGGGACCAGTGAGTAGTGGAGTGGACTCAGCGAGTTTGAGGGTAGACTCAGTAATGGAGGGACTCGGCGAGTTGTTCATACAACTCGGCGAGTCCAAGGCAATCTTCTTAAGCTCAAGAACAACTCGTCGAGTTGTTCATATGACTCGGTGAGTCGGATGAAGATTGTCTGAGTTCTTGGATCGAGAGGGTACTCGTCGAGTCGATGCCATACTCGACGAGTAGCAGCGAGTAGGGTCGAGGAGTGAGAATAGGGACTCGGCGATTTGGCGGCCCAACTCGGCGAGTCAGGTCAACTGAGAGTTGACTTTGACCGAGAGTTGACCTTGACCGAGAGTTGACTTTGACCAAGGGTAAAAGAGTCATTTTACCCAGTGCAGTGTTTAGTATTTGATTGAGTGTGTTTATGGACTTGTAGCCGGGGAGATACCGGAGCAGCAGCAGTTAGCCCTCAGAGCCATTCACTCAGCAGCCAGTTCACGAGGTGAGTTTCCTTTCAGTAGGAACGGGTCTACGGCCACAATGTCGGCCCGTTTAATTAGCAGTAGTCCCGGACTTTGGTCTGATGCAGTAGCTAGAGTGCTTGATGTCTTTGTGATTCAAGCATATTTGTGTTATGTGTTCCGGACTCTGTTCTGATGCAGTATGCAGTATATGTGATTATAATAGTTGTTATGTTTTATGCTATGCCATGATCAGTCAGTTCCGGACTTCGGTCTGATGCAGTTAGTTCCGGACTTCGGTCCGATGCAGTTAGTTCCGGACTTCGGTCCGATGCAGTCAGTTCCGGACTTCGGTCCGATGCAGTTAGTTCCGGACTTTGGTCCGATGTAGGGGACAAGGTCCCAGTCAGTTCCGGACTTCGGTCCGATGCAGCTAGTTCCAGACTTCGGTCTGATGCAGTGGGCAAGGACCATTATGTGCTTTATATATGTATTGTATGGTATGTGGTAGTTTGGGGGAGCTCACTAAGCTTCGTGCTTACAGTTTCAGTTTTGGTTTCAGGTACTTCCGCAAGCAGAGGGAAGAGCTCGGGATGATGGCATCGCACACACCATAGCTTCAGCTTTTATCCTGGGAGTTGATTTAGTTTTTGATTTTGATATGACATAGATATGATACAGTTTTCCGCACAGTGTTTTTATTATGTTTGGGATACATCACGTATGGTTTTATGATATGACACTCAGATTATGGTTTTTGGTTATATTGAAAAATGAAATTTTTGGGTCGTATTTTTGGGTCGTTTCATCGGGCCACGTTCGGACAATGATGACTGGAATGCCACGAAGGGCAAGAGTTCAACACTCAAGGCCAAGAAATCAAATCCCCAGGTCAAGAAGGGAATGTCGGCCAAGAAGCCAAATCCAAGATATGCTCCCATAAAGTCAAAATCAAAGTCATCTCAACGACCGACATCAAGATCAAAAGAAAGTACTGAGCCACCCATCAGATCAAAAAAGAAATGGGTTAAACCCAACTACAAATGGGTTCTAAAGGCTCACTCTCCCAAATCTTCTTACGCTTCTAATATTTTTACATCTTCTGCTTGTGATAAGCAGGACATGTCATGGGAGAGGGTATCTTGCGTTGATGACAAAGGTCGACCCAGTTTCAAAATGGACTGGGTTCCAAAGACCAACTGATCCTGCTCGGTGTCAGAACAGCTATGGAGGCCTATCATCAGACTTCGGTTTGTTGATAGTGGCTGCTCCAGGCACTTGATAGGAGGCATCTCTCAACTATACAACATTCAGACATTTGTTTGAGAGTATGTGTCCTTTGCGGGAAGGGAAGAAAGGAAGTGATCACTAACGGGGTTTGTGCTTAATGACATGAAGAATTTTCAGATCTATTCTGAGTTTACGCGTGCTATTCTCAGACCTTCTGGATGCAAATTCAATCGGTGACTTACGGTTTAAGTTTTCTTCTCTATACTCCTGAGTTTTTCTTAAGCTGATTCGCTTTAAAGACAAATTTTTGTTTTAGGATAGTTTAAATTTGCGCATTTTATTTTATTTCATTTTTATGCACAAATTTAGGGGGAGAAAAAAATAGAAAATCCAAAAACAATAAAAAAAAATAGAAAATCCAAAAACATTAAAAAATAGAAAATCCAAAAACATTAAAAATTAGAAATTATGTTTGAGGGAGATGTTCTGGGAAGTGATATGATCATGTGATAACAGGCAACCTGAGTATGTGTAACGTACCCAAAGTTGAAGGGTCTATGCTCTGGTTTGATGTGTCGGTAGGCACGAAAGATTCTAAATGGACATGACTAAGCAGAATTGAACTTAGGAAATCAAATGACTTGACAAATCTTAACCTAGATAGTTCCGTTTAGCCTGACAATACGATGCTTGGATAGGTTGAGCAGGGAGATATATATGGGAATCTACTCGTCACATTAAATGAACCCGTACTTGGAACCGTGGTTTAACTTTTCCTCGATGTGCGGATTCTGTCCTTAATTCCGGTTGGATGTGGCGATTGGTAAATTCCGATAAATTAGGTCTGTAGAATATCATTTTCTTTCTTTCCGTCTGTTAGTCATATGTTGTCTCCTTTGCGTGACTTCCAATTCGACCTGGTACACAACATATGCAACTCTATTTCTCTGCAGGTTATATATGTGAAAGACTTCTTATCTGTTAGCCATATGTTGTCTCCTATGCGCAACTTCTAATCCGACCTGGTACACAGCATATGCAACCTTCTACTTCTCAACCCCTCTGAATCAATAAGTAATAAGTAATAGAATTCTGAATCTATCCTCTCTCTGAATGGTTGTCTGCTCACCCGGTGTAAGGAGTACTCTGGAAGTTCTTAATGGCCGGGGCATATCTGGAAGCGGGAAACACGTTCTAGTACACTTAAAATTGAACACATACAAATTGTCTATAGATCTCGCTGCTCAATTTAGGTGGACAACAATATCCCTGGTCGGTGTCAGCTAATGGTCCTTAAGATATAGTATCTAGAAACTTAGGATCAGATATAATATCTAGGAACTTAGGATCACATTGTCTTGTCACTTATAGTATGTCCTAATTTTGTCACAATTTTTCGTGTTTAAGTGGACAACAATACCGGCGATCGATCAGACAAAGACGTGAAGATGGAAGGTACCGACAAGCGGATAAAGGCTGTCTAAAAACTTTGATCCCAAATCATTCTAAAAGTTAGATATCATTTTATTAAATTTGTTCATAGTTTACCTCTATGCACAAATTTTAGGGGGATAATTAAAAAATATATATATATATATATATAAATCAAAATTCAAACAAAAATCAGAAAAATTCAAAAATCAAACAAAAAAAATAGAAAATTAAAAAAAATGTTATTTCTGTTTTATTTTTTCAGAAAATATGAAAAATCCAAAAAAAAAAAAAAATTTGTGTGCTAATTTTTCTTTTAGTTTTGTTTTGTCTTGAAAAGTGATTTCAGATGTAGATGAGACTTGTGCAGACTGTATTGAAGATCTTTTGAGCCAAGGCTTCATTCGTGAGCATCGAAGAATTCGCATTCGAAGGAGCAAGAAATGAAGATTATTCTTTCGACATTCAATCTGTCAACCCCAGAAGCATAGTGAAGCTGTACTTGAAGATTATGTGACAGATTGCAATGAAGCCTCCTCAATCAGTCTGCTGCTATCTTAAACCCGCTGAAGTGATCCAGAAGATTATTTCTCTCTGATGTTCTCCCTGAAGATTCTCAAGCTGAAAGAGCTATATTTCAAGAATCTTTTCAAGATGCCTCCTCACCCAACATGCGTTCAATGTCAAATTTTGAAGCAAAGCCCAACCGCTCGAGATGAAGTCATTCATGAAGATTCATCAAGTTCATCTTGAAGCTGTGAAGAAATCAAAGATTAAAGCTGAAGCCAAAGCTCCCATTAAAGATTGACAAGAAAGGCCAACTACTTTTTAGGGGGAGTTTGTTGGGCCAATTAGAAAAGAAAGCTATAAACCAAAGGGGAGATTGTTGGGTCAAAAATATGGTTTATACTTTGCTTTTCTAGGAAAGTATATTTTTATGTAATATTGTATGTGTTTGCGGTTTGTGTGTACGGCCGTACACGTGTGTACGGCCGCACACCCTGTGTACGGCCGTACACAGGGTGTGTGGTTGTACACATGTGTATGGCTGGAGGTCCATATAAATAGAGGAGTGCATGTGGGAGTGTACGGCTAACGGTTACAGAAGAGAGAGAAAGTTAGGAAGAAGAAGTGTGTGTGTGTGAGAGAATCTATTGTAAGGAGCATAATTCATATTGAATACATCATTAGATTCATAATCTTCTTCTTCTCCATCTCTTCTATATTGATCTGACATCATCCAATTGATTGGGATTCCGCACCATCAATTGGATCTGATTGATACACAAGCAATTTTGGGAACTTACAATAGCAACCCTAGGCTAAGGCATCACAAATCGGGCCACTCTAGTCTTAAAATATGAAATACCTAGCCTGTATCTAGCATGCATAATATCTCATACAATGTCTCATAAATATCTCATAACACAAAAGTAGGGTATTTTGGGAAATCACCGTTCAGGCTCCGGCTGATTGTACACACTGCTCTTTCTCGCTTTCTCTTTGAAACTCTTATTCGCTTTAGAAAAATCATCTCTTTTGAAAATTTTCTCAAATCCTTAGTTTGAGTCCAGATTTACCCGAAGGTGCATCTGAATCCCTCAGACCAAGGCTCTGATACCAACTTGTAACACCGTAATTTTCAAAACTAAAATTTTCATTTAAGTTTGCTTAATTCTTAAAACAATTTTCGTAAAAATCTCATTTTGTTTAAATTACAAAACATAACTCCATAATATATTAAATAATAATCTAGGATCCTCAAAAACATAACTCTTCCTCTGGTGTGTACAATCGAGCCGGTGCCGTCCCGTGATCCTGAGAAAAACATGAAACACATAACACATAACACGGTAAGCACGAAGCTTAGTGAGTTCCCCAAAGTACCACATATAACACATATTAGCCACTCGAGGCTATAACTCTGTGGGCCGTCTGGTCCTAACTCTGTGGACCTTCTAGTCCTAACTCTGTAAAGTCTGATATACACACAGCATAAATCATATAGTAATAATGCAGTGCAATACATCACATACATAACATACAAGATACTCTGACACATAACTCTAGTTACCACACAAGGTAAGGTATAGTGAGAAGACTCACCTGGCAAGCAGAAAGCAGTTATCCTTACACTTGAATCTTGAACTCGCCACCGCTTAACACATAAGGCAAATATCTCTAATTAACACTCGAAATCTCAACTCTAACTAAACCGATGATTTCTCTTTCCCTGTCTAATCGGGTAGTGGGTAAAAGACCATTTTACCCCTCCATGATCTCTATTACTTATGTTGACAAAAACCCCAAAGTCAACAGAAATCAACTCAAGTCAACGGTCAACTCTGACCAGACTCGTCGAGTGCATAAGAGAAACTCGACGAGTCCATGCGTGTCTTCCGATTCCTCCAAGGCCTCACTCGACTCGTCGAGTAAACCTTCCACTCGACGGGTTTTCACTAGATTCGAATCGTGAGGCAACCCGACTCGACTCATTGAGTCTTCCCATGGACTCGACGAGTTTCCTCCATGATTATGCTCATTCAACCTTCTGAGGTCAGATCTGCTTCTCTAACTAGTAGATCTAACCTTCTAGCACTCAAAAGTCACGTAAAAGTTTAAACTTTTTCGTTCATGCAACACACATATAGCCACAAATGGAGAAATAACCCATAAAATGATAGCCTAAGCCCCAAACTTATAAAGGACTGCATAAAGCTTGGGAATAGGGACTCTCTGGACCTCTCAAGGTCCAAATTTGAAGATATTGACACAAGAGGACATCACATACTCTAGATCTTTTACCAAAAGAAGAGAAGAAACCCTAGATTCATGAAATCTATTACACAAACGAAGATGGACATGAATCCTTACCTCTCACAACAACTGTGAACAAAATGATGGAAGATTTGACTCCCACAAGTGCGACATCCCCAAATTTCTCGGCCAGAAAAGACCGATTTAATTTATGCTTTTTAAAAATCAAATCAGAGAAATCTTTATAAAAGATGTTGCGGAGTTGGTCCCCAAAACAAAATATGATAAAAGTTTGTCAAAACCTTTCTTTAAGAAATATATCATTTCTTTTTATATCAAAACCTCGGGATGTCATGTTCCAATACAGATCAAAAGCATAAACAAGACATTATAAGCCTTACGTCAATTATTTGTAACTACTGGCCTATAATCCAAAATTCACTCATAATCATCATCCGACTATGCTCGGGGTCCTCTACCTGTAATATAAACAGCTGAGTGGGTCAGGCTTGGAAGCCTAGTGAGCATATAGGGTTTTCAACCCACAATACATAAATTTATTATGTTTATACATCAATCAATCAACCTAACTACCCCAAACCCCATTAATTTCTTAAGGGTTTACCCTAAGAATCAACTACCACTCCTTCCTAAGGATTCATCCTAAGGAATAGACACAAAGTCACATCGTGACCGGGGTTTATACAACAGGCACTAATTCCATAGCTGCCAAAGTTTATTCAACATGTGCTAAGTCCATAGCTCTCATTTATCGACAGTATTATTTACAGGTGTTCTCTCCTGCAATACATGTCAATGGGTTTTTAGAGTACAACAAATGAACATATAGTTCATTACACCTACAGGTTGCGTGCCTGCTAGTGTTCCATAGACTGTCTAGAATAGTCCATGGTTGTCATCCATACTCTGCTGAATGACGGGGGCCAACAATTTGGGTAAGTGATTCTCTCAAATTTTCACCACTCACCCTTAACTTATGATCAATATTATTGATCATCTCCTTTATCCAACTCACCTTTCATCATACCCACTATTTCATCTACCCATGTTCTACCCAACATATTTTGTAGATAAAAAGCATATACAGTTTAAAACTTGTATAAAACATCAATTCAACAGTCACTTCAGTCAAACAATTAATATATTTACACATAACACGTATTTCAAGGTAAATACTTCATATCTATGTGTAAATTGAAAGTAACTAAACACTCACTTATTTTGGTGAAAATCGGGCAGCAATTCGTTTCCTAAAATGATCGTTTCTAATAAAACCGGGAGTTTTATTGAGAAACCGGGCTCTGCGAAAGGTCGGGCTTCGAAACCGAAAAGATAAATTTTCCGGGCTTCTCGGGCTCTTCGTGGGGTATTCCGGGCTTTACAATCGATACCGGGGCTTTGCGGGATGTTAAGATGAAGAAAATATGGAGAAAGGGGCTAAAAGTGGCAAAATTCCAAAAGTAACCGGAAACCCTCGCAGGTACCCTTCTATTTATAGGGTCCGAAGTTTGATCCAACGGCTGAGAAGTCTCCGGATCCGACGGCTAAGAGGCTTCGCAGAGGGTCTCGCACATGCCTCGCATGGCTCGCACCTGGCTCGCACATGCGAGGGCTCGCTGTCGGCTTCTAAGTGGACCGCGGCTTGCTGGCGCACCTGCGAGGCTCGGAGCTAGGCTATGCGAGGCTCGGACACACGCGGCAGCTGGGCGAAGCTTCGACTGGGGAGCTGGCTGCTTCGGATTGGGCCTCCTCCTCGGTCGAATTAGAAGAGGACACGTGGCTCGAATGACTCAGCAACCTCGGTGACTCAGAAGCCTAATGACTCAGCATCCAGGTGACTCAGCAGGACACGTGTCACATTCTAAGCGAGGGTGACGTGGCAATTGTGTGACTATGCGAAATTTCTCGGTTTTCATGCCAAAACTTCTAAAATCCATAACTTTCTCATACGAACTCCGTTTTTGACGTTCTTTATATGCACGCGTAGCTAAAATTACGATCTACAACTTCCGTTTAGACTTCGTCGGCTAATTTTGATTTTAATTTTATATTATTATTTTTAACAGACCGGGACAGGAAATCCGTTAAAAATTCATAACTTCTTCATCCGACGTCCGTTTTCGTCAGACTTTTTACCGTTGTGCTCCTAATGACGAGACCTTCAATTCTCGTTTAGGTTGTGTCGGCTAAAAACCGCTCGATCTAAAATTCGAGTTTTTAGCTGTCTACTGCTACGCTGAAACTTCGAAAAATCATAACTTCCTCATACGAAGTCAGATTTGGGCGTTCTTTTTATCGAACTTCTCGGTTTAACGAATACTACGAATTTTGTTTAGATTACTAAGGCTAAAAAGTAGTTTATCAAAAACTCACTTTTTACGACATTCAGCACCGTGCCGGTTTTGTCGCGAAACTTCAATAGGTCATAACTTCTTCGTTATAACTCGGATTTTGGTATTCTTTATATCCCCGAAATCCTTGTTTCGACCACTACAACCTTATGTAAAGATATCGGGCTTATCTCACACTTTAATTTTGACGCTTATTTTTATTTTTAATTAATTAAACCCTAATAATTAAGCATAAAACACATAATTCACATAAAATTCACATAATTCCTTTTCATTTCTTCTAAATGAGTTACAAAGGTTAACCTAGACCATTATGTCAATATTAATGCCTAGCCTAGAAACACAGGCGTTACACACAAGACATCCCAACTCGAAATCCCACCTTCCCTTTGCTAAAACACACCAAAGGATGATGGACTAGCCCTCCTCTTGCACTACAAGCTTTCTCTCTGCTCTCTAGGGTTTCTCAGGGTGTAATGGCCGCAAATGAAGGCCATAAGGACCTTTAAATAGGTCTCAAACCCGGACAATTAGGGTTTTCCTTAACAGCGCTGACTCAGCGAGTCCAGATACTCGACTCGTCGAGTCCCCTCATTAAACAGGTCACCAAGTCAGGATCCTACTCAACGAGTTAAGGCGTCAACTCGCCGAGTCTCTTCATGTCCCAACATAGAATACTCAAATTTCCATGCCTGGATATCCGGATGTTACAATTCTCCCTCACTTGAATTAGATTTCACCCTTGAAATCACTCCTTAGCCACTTATAGATTGAAATTATCAACCCGAAGGGCACTACCAAAATGATCTTCATACTACACCGATATCTTTCTCTACGGACACCCAAAACCACGTAGAACTTCCAAAACCAGAGTTTAAACCAACTCTTTCGCCGCTAAAATACTTCTTCCCAATACCCAGAAACTCTAGTGGCCTGACCCCCCGCCAGATCGCCTACTCGAGCGATCACCATGATATTCGCTCCTCGAATATCAACCCTGATTACTCACTGGCTCTCTGATTCTCATAAGACCACATCCAACAACCGGCTATCGCTCCGCCAAATCGATCATGCTAAATCATCCAAATCACGCCCCATGAAATAAAAGGGTTCACACTCCCCCAGGGCACATCTACTAAACTGCTATCAGAAAGCACCCGAAAAAATAATCCTCAACACTCCGTCCTCAGATACAAAAGAAGTAACCCGATCGCTTAGGAGTGTCCTCAGAAATCACCATAACATGATCCAACATGTCTCACTAACTTCCTTCTCGTCTCAACTATCTCAGCCCAATGACACTCAAGTCACGAAATCCTCTTTACCCCAAAACGAACACTACAATGCAACCAAAGATCGACTCAACCCCGACTTCTGATGTCTACTGCGTATAGCTTCGCACATCTCACAGTATCTCCTGCACCTGAGTGCTGACCTATACAGGTTTAAGACATCCAATGACAACAATACCCCTCATCCCAGAATTCACCTCAGAATTCCAAAATTTCATCTCGCTTACCCACATACCATCAGTGCCAAACTCAACTCGAGAGTTTGGTCCAACCCAAAGTTGGAACCTCGTATCCCAATGAAACACTCATCTTATGGCTCAACCTACGCCCTGCGCGAATACCACTTTTCCAATTCCCTCATGTTGCGACAATCACAACTCAAATAAAAAATAATTATTCCCGACAGAGACGGAGACCCTAGTCTCGCCCCTGGTTCAACCACCATGCTCCAAAAACTCAATACTAGGGCTACTCAAGCCTAAAACTTTTCTGCATCCCACTCTGATCGGAGAGCACTTCATCATCACACTCTCTTGTTGTCTAGTGAGTACTATGGCTCCCCGCAGCATTATGATGACCTCTCGATGACTAGTGAGTACTACGGCTCCCCGTAGCATCACAACACCCTCTGACTAGTGAATACTACGGCTCCTCGTAGCATCACAACACCCTATGACTAGTGAATACTACGGCTTCCCATAGTATCACAACACCCTTTGACTAGTGAATACTACAGCTCCCCGTACACCCTCTGACTAGTGAATACTACGGTTTCCCGTAGTATCACAACACCTGCTGACTAGTGAATACTAAGGCTCCCCGTAGTATCACAATTCCCTCTCTTACCACCCCATAATCTCATTCTCACTACAAAACCACACTATGTACACTAACTCATGCTCCGCAAACGAACATAGATAGCTACGCACACTTGTCCCAAATGCATTACAGATTCTGGTGGCAACCGCCATAACAAAATACCTTTCCCTACTGAATCCACATTCTTAGATAATCCATTCTGACGACAATACCTGAAGGCTCCCGCTGGAACCGTAGGTACTTGATACACCACTTGCCATCTAAAACTCAAGATTCTAAAATAATTCCGAACTCAGGACATTATACCCGGATACCTCGTAACACCATCACAGATTATCCCGATGTCCTGCCTCAACCACTGATCTCTCACTCATGACGTCATACACAAATACCTCAATGCATTCCCTCAGAAACTCATAACTATCCTTAATTTCACATAGCGCATAACTTCGGAGTATCCCGACACCCAGTTGGAACACGAGGAAAGCGCTAATGCTTCAGAACACGCTGATGATCTTCCGAAATTCTTTCCTTTGCTGCTCAAAACCCTTGCAACAATACACAATTCGACCTGGGAGTTGGCTGCTCGATCATCTTCTATCTACCCCAAAGGGGCATACACAATCCATACTTTGACTCAGAAGTTCTCAACTGCTCATACCATCCTTACGAGCCTTCCACTTGGAACGGCCCTAGCCACTACCAGGTTCCTAACCATTGGCCACCTGTCGTGGAGACACTCATTCTTTCTCACACACGTACCAAATGCATTATCTCGCTCTGCACCTCTCCTCGATCACCAATAACCCTAGTCTCATGAATCCGCACCGCAGGTCTCTAAATCCCACTTCCTAACCACTCTTTTAACAAATCTCTATTCCATTCAATAAGATACCCGGTTCTTCCCCACTTGGGGTTCGAACCTTCACCAATTGGCGCACAAACAATCCATCCCACAGACTGTTTTCACTAGCAACATCGCACCTACTCTTGGAAGGTGCTACGCAATGCTCGACGACCTCCATTAAAGAGATCAAGCAACCTCAAATACTCTGAATCTCCGGTGAACTCCTCAGGAACTTCTCATCACGACTGCCTCTAGTTGTTCAAGTCTCATACCATCCCAATATCGGACATCTTATTTGTCCAGTAATATCCCTGACTCTTAGACTGGAACAATAAATCATCATACTCCTCGGCCTCTACTTCCCAACCAACGTTCCAACACATGATTCATCACGATAACAGGGACTCCATTCCCATACTCCATACCCATCATAGACAGAAGAACCACCGTCCTGATATACTCGTCTGGATTACCCGCTGATACCGATACCATACGCCTTACTATACTCAAATAGGGTGCAACATGGTCATTGACCATCTCAGTCCCATCCGACTACATACTCATGATATATCCTTACCTCGCGGCCGACATGCTACCAAATACTCTGGCAGAAGGTCGTCATCAATGTCAACCCACATAGTTTACTACTAAACCCAAAACTGAAACCTCACGCCTCTCATGTTTCCCATAAGAAACATAAATAGCACCACTCAGGTCACAGAAGGTGACATCTCCTCTATCGGTTGATTGTTTAACTTAGATCGCAATCCCCCCATAAGCCATCTCTACTTACCCTCGATTCTTGCGACTACATCTGACATATCACCAAAAATACTTTGAAATTCTCTCGACCTCCCTCACAAAGGATGCCTCTTCGGACTCAATCATGGCCCTCATGCCTAAAACCCCATTGCGTCCAATCTCCACCTAATCAATCATGACCGGATAACCGGAGAACCACGAGCATCATTTGCTATGAACCATGGTACTCAACCCATGACGTCACTTCTCAATCTGCTATGATGCATGGTATTCAAACCATGACATCACTCCTCAATCTGCTATGATGTATGGTACCCGAACCATGTCATCACTCCTCAATCTGCTACGATGTATGGTACTTGAACCATAACATCACTCCTCAATCTGCTACGATGCATGGTACTCGAACCATAACATCACTCCTCAATCTGCTATGATGTATGGTACTCAAACCATAACATCACTCCTAAATCTGCTACGATGTGTGGTACTCGAACCATAACATCACTCCTCAATCTGCTATGATGTATGGTACTCGAACCATAGCATCACTCCTTAATCTGCTACGATGTATGGTACTCGAACCATAACATTACTCCTCAATCTGCTATGATGTATGGTACTCGAACCATAACATCACTCATCAATCTGCTACTGTCACACCCCAAAACCAAGAACGGCGGAAACGTTCTGGGGCGGAGGACGTCATGTACAGTATCACAATAATGTAAAGTAGTAAACAAGCAACAACATCATCCATTGCATTAATAATAGAATTATTATACAAGTGTTTTCTGTCAAATTTTGATAACCACTAAAGCATAAATCAAAATGAAAGATGAGTCTTCAACGAGCTCCATCTTCCCTAGTCCTTGCATCGGTACCTGTCTATGATGACCTGAGGATACAAGTAATTTTGAAAGCGAGTATCAGCTTTGAAGCTGGTGAGATCATAAGTATTTTAGTGTCTTAATTTGTATGTAAGAATTTGTAAGTTTATGAACGGTAAGTATGGAAAATGTATATGAATTGTAAGTATTGCAAATGTATATGAACTGTAAATGTAAAAATGTTTGTAAAACAACCGTAAACGTTTGAAAAACCCTAGAAATCCCTATGATTCCTAGTATTATATAAAGCATGTCTTCTACCAAGACCTAACTGTTCTCAATGTAGTCTTCTACCAAGACTTAACTGTTCTAAATGTTCGTTTCTTGTAGAAGTGTGTAATTTTCCCAAGGGTAACTATCATTTACAAAATATAGTTTTTACATTTAATGTTTTAGTGAAATGATCACTAAAATGTGAAAAGGGGAAATTAATGTAGTACTGTAGTGTTGTATTATAGGAACTACTGCTGTACTAACTACCTCAAACCGGATTTATATTAAGGCATCATGTGATTAATTGCACCATACTATCGACTGGTAACAATGACATACGAATGGTCATAAAACAAAATGACGTTTGGCACCCGCAGACCTGCATGTCCGGCTATAGCTAGCAGCAAGGTGTAGGATAGTCAATCCATTATAGATCTATACGCAAACTCACGCTCTCCCTCCAAGAGAATTCTGGCTACAACTTGGGCCATGACATTTAAGGCATGCTCCGATACAGTGGATCACAATTATTAACGTATTCATGTATATGTAATGTAATGAACTGTTCTAGCTGTAATGTGCGTGCTCTCTACCTAGCAAGTATAGTAATGTAATCATTCTAGTATCGTTGTATATGTTCTCTTTCTAGTATAGTTGTATATGTTCTTCTCTAGTATAGTTGTATATGTTCTTCTCTAGTATAGCTGTATATGTTCTTCTCTAGTAGTAAGTATTGACTCATGAATGAACTGACTCATAGTATGATATCACGTTCTAGCAATAGTTCTAGTATCTTCCGAAACTACCCATATGATAGTTTACTAGTAATCTAATTGGTACGTATGAACATGGATGTATACCATTGCTACCCAAGGGCATAGGATGAACTGGAAAGGCCTTTATGACTATATATGTACATATGTTATATAACTAATATTTAAACGACCTTCGGACGAGTACCCGATATCCCACTAGACCACATCTCAAGCGCGAAAAGGAAATAGGGTGGATAGCCTTCCTAATTCTTTTAAATATTTCTTATATAACTATACATATAGAGGCATGCAATTTATAATTTAAAAGCATAAAATAAGATTTGTAAAACCTTTGAACATAAATATTTTCTAAGAAAAGACCGACTTGATGTCGATCTATAAAATGGTTTTGAAGGCATGGGTTTGATAAAGCAGTTTAGTATAAAGAACATTTGTTTGAAACACAATTGTAAATAAGTTTGAAATGTAATATATAGAGTAAAATGTACAGTGTAATAAGGAGTTTTTAAACACATAAAGTGTTTATGAAAAACATTGGAAGGAAACTGTTTGGTAAAATGGCTAATGAGTAGCCAATCATTTGAATGCTGCTTATTAATCACATGTGATTGATATAATAATTAGCATAAATCTACTTGTATCCCCCCATAAAACATTTAAAAACAGTTTAAAACATTGATTAAGGGGGTATGAACTCACCTGTTGTGGGTGATACGGTTGAACTGCAGAGGTAGGACTGCTACGTGTCAAGTGAAGTCTTGAACACACTTATGATCCTAGTTAACATATAATTGCACATATATGTAACAAATTAGTCTATAAACAACTAATAAACAAGTCAAGACACCCTAGGACATGCTAAAAACCTTTATCAAGTGTTATTAGCCTCTAGGATTGCATCTAAGTGTTTGTAGGGAAAGCTATTATGTGTAGGTCTCAAGGAATACTCCACCATGAGGTTCACGGCCCTAATGACCCTACTAAGTGAGTTTACGGTTGTAAACTCATGAGTTTACGGCCGTAAGCTCACACTTATGTTACCATTTGATGTTTGATGCTCTATAAGGCCCTAATAAGCATTTTTACTTAATGGCTTGGTCTATGGAAGAGTTTAGGGCATAATATAGCTCCTTTTAGGAGTTTACGGCCCTGGGACCATATTCCCTTGGAGTTTACGACCGTAAACTCCCTTGGAATGCTGTTTTTGATGCTTTCAAGTCCCATACTCACATAGGATATGTTCTAGGCAATTGTTCAAGGCTTTAGGAGGAATTATGGCACCATTTGGAACCATTTATTGGAGTTCACGGCCCTGGAACATTTTGGGTCATGAACACCCTTTTCTTGGTGTTTTAATGGTGTTTGTTTGCCCCAAACACACTAGGGTACTTGTCCTAATTTGTCTCTTGGCTTAAGGAAGATTTTCAAGGCATTTTGACACCTAAACATGGAGTTCACGGCCCTGGAACACCCTTGGCCGAGAACTCACTTTTCATCCTTGATTTTAATTGTTTTGTGGTCTAAAACATGTAATGCTAGTCCCTATGTTGAGTTCCAAGGCTTTGAGGGACATTGGGACACTTTTGGCCCTTAAAATGGAGTTTACTCTCCGTGTGTTCTTGGGCGGTAAACTCCCAAATCTTGGGGTCTTGATCCGATTTTGATGTTTTCTAGTCATATACACACTAGCATACAAGCCTAAGGTAGTTACCTAACATGGGGAAAAGACTAGGTAGCGTTTAAGCCACATATAGGAGTTTACTCTCCAAGAACGTTCTTGGGCGGTAAACTCCCGAATCTCACAGGTGAACACGTCACACCACATGTGATCAGGGTTGAATAATCCCAGAGTGTCGGAATTGGCCCTATTGTGCAGCTCTTGTTTGAGTCCAACCGTTATAGGGACGAGTCTTTTACTTGAAGGATTATCTGAGCCTCGTCACATGTGATGGTGTTCAGGTGGTGGCTAATTAGCATTATAAGGAGGCCTTCAGCAGCTGAGGACTAGTTGTGTTGAGTCTGAGGTTTCCCTAGGGCAAGCCTAGGATGAGAGTAGCAGAGATCAGTAGTAGTAGAAGTGACTTGGTGGAGTCAAGGCAGTTTTTGAAGAAAGTACGGATAGATGTGGAAGGTAGTATGGGCCCGTACTACTGAAAGCAGAGGATCCGTACTCGAATCAAGAAAGGCCGAGACAAGACCAGGAAGCTAGTTGTAGTATCAATGATCCCTTGAGATATTTCAGTTTTCTGATGTAATTGTGATGTGTTTCAGAATGGTGGTTTTGCGTTCGAGACCAGCAGCCGGCAGTGGAGGTGCCGGGGAGGGATCAGGTTCAGGCTCGGGGGACGAGCGCATGGATGAGCAGACCCGAGAGTTTCTTTCTTCGGAGATTACGCGCATCATTATAGAGCAGACTCCTGTGATCTTCGGTTCGATCAAGGAGGGAATTCTAGAGCTGATGGATGAGAGATTGGGCACCTTCCGTGCCGAGGTGGCGGCCATGATGGGGTCGCGCACCCTTACATTCAGGGAGTTCAGGGCATGTGGAGCTCCAGACTATCATGGGGCGCGGGACCCCATAGCGAGTACTAGATGGTTGGCGGATGTGGCCAACGCTTTCCGCACTAGCAGGTGTCCCGAGGGGGACAAGGTCAGATTGGCATCCTGTCTTCTGAAGGACAGGGCACGGGATTGGTGGGAGGAGGTCGGACACTCCATTGGAGATGACGCAACATTGGACGCCATGACTTGGACTGATTTCTCTACCAGGTTTAGGGCGGAGTTTGCATCGGTTATTGAGGTGCAACAGTTAGCTAGGGAGTTTTAGGACCTCACCCAGACTACAGAGACAGTGGCGGAGATCACCGCCAAGTTCAGGGAGAGGGCTCTTCTCGTTCCTTAGTACGTAGCTGATGAGGAGATGAAGAAGGCCCGTTATCATGAGATGTTGCGGAGCGATATCCGCCGGTTTGTGAGCCGGTCCAGCTGTAAAACGCTGGATGACATGATTGCTAGGGCTCGGGAGAGGGAGATTGATCTCGAGATGGAGAAGAAGAGGAAACCGGAGGCGGTTTCGGGTTCAGGCGGTTCGGGCAAAAAGCCCAAGGTTTCAGATCACAGATCTAGGAGTCAACAGAGCCACGGTCGATGTGGCAAGTGTGGGAGATTGCACGAGGGGGCGTGCAAGGCAGGGAGTTCCGGCTGCTACAAGTGCGGTCGGATTGGGCATTTGAGTAGGGATTGTACGGCCCCTGCTACTGCCATTGCAGCATCAGATCTGATTTGCTTTCAGTGCAATCAGAGGGGACATAAAAAGTCCCAGTGTCCGAGTTTAGCTGCAGCAGGGAAGGTGGCTGCACCTGCCCCTGCTACTTTGAGGATTACAGATGGCCGGCAGGGCCGAGCCAAGACGCCAGTGGCGAAGAGCAGGGCGTTTCAGATGACAGCAGAGGAGGCGTGAGCGACTCCTGATGTGGTGACGGGTATGTATCTTCCCTTCATCTCTTTATTATTATTATTGATTGAATATTGCTTATGATTGTATGTTTTATTTAGGGTCGTTCTCTGTGAACGACATTTCTGCTATGGTATTATTCGATTCGGGGGCTACCCGATCATTCGTATCGCTTGCGCTTAGCAAGAGATTTAGTAGAGCTCCAGGGGAGCTGGATTGTCCATTAGAGGTTGAGATAGCAGATGATAGGACCGTGAGGGTCGGCAGAGTGCATAGAGGGTGTTCTCTTCAGTTGTTCGATGAGCAGTTTTCAGTGGACCTGGTACTTATTCCCCTGCGAGGGAATAAGGTTATTATGGGCATGGATTGGCTAAGCCCCAATGGGGCGGTGATTGATTGTGAGCTTCAGCTAGTGAGGGTTCGCACTCCCAGTGGGGGAGAGTTAGTGAATTAGGGCGAGAGGCCACAGCGGGGACCGACCTTTTGTTCCGCCGCAAGGGCGAGACGCTATGTTCAGCAGGGTTGCGCCGGTTTTGTAGCTTACGTCTTGGATGCCCGGGAGAAGGGCAAGACGACAGTTGATGATGTTCCTATTGTGCGAGACTACCCGGATGTGTTTCCCGAGGATTTGTCGGGGATACCTCCTGAGAGGCATGTTGAGTTCAGGATCGACCTAATTCCTGGTGCGGCTCCGATAGCCAAGGCACCGTATCGACTAGCTCCCCCTGAGATGCAGGAGTTGTCTACACAGCTGCAGGAGCTGTTAGACAAGGGTTTCATTCGGCCGAGCAGTTCGCCTTGGGGAGCGTCGATCCTGTTTGTGAGGAAGAAGGATGGGTCGTATCGTATGTGTATAGATTATCGGGAGTTGAATAAGGTAACGGTGAAGAACCGTTACCCACTTCCGAGGATAGATGATTTGTTTGATCAGCTTCAGGGAGCGTCTTGGTTCTCCAAGATCGATCTACGCTCCGGTTATCATCATATGCGGGTTAGAGATGAGGATGTACAGAAGACTACTTTCAGGACCAGGTATGGTCATTATGAGTTTGTGGTGATGCCATTTAGGCTCACCTATGCTCCAGCCGTGTTCATGGATCTCATGAATCGCGTGTGCAGGCCGATGCTGGATCGGTCAGTGATAGTATTCATAGATGATATCTTGGTGTATTCCAAGACGCAGGAGCAGCACGAGGAGCACCTGCGGGAGGTGCTGGAGGCTTTGAGGAGGGAGAGACTTTTCGCAAAGTTCTCCAAATGTGAGTTCTGGTTGCGCGAGGTGCAGTTCCTTGGTCACCTCGTCAACCAGAAGGGTATTTTGGTAGATCCGGCCAAGATAGAGGCCGTGATGCAGTGGGAGGTCCCGAAGTCTCCATCTGAGATTCGGAGCTTCCTAGGGTTGGCAGGGTATTATTGGAGATTTATTCAGGATTTCTCCAAGATAGCAGTGCCGCTCACCCGACTGACCAAGAAGTCGGTGGTATTTCGTTGGGGGCCTGAGCAGCAGACAGCGTTCGAGACCCTCAGACAGAGATTGTGCGAGGCTCCGATCCTTACCTTGCCAGAGGGAGTAGAGGACTTCGTAGTCTACTGTGATGCCTCGATCACAGGTATGGGAGCAATATTGATGCAGCGAGGCCATGTGATAGCTTATGCCTCGAGGCAGTTGAAGCCTCACGAGGCTAATTATCCTACCCATGATTTAGAGCTGGGGGCGGTTGTGTTTGCCCTCAAGATTTGGAGGCACTACCTCTATGGGGTCCATTGTACCATTTACACGGATCACAAGAGTTTGAGGTACCTTATGGATCAGCCGAGTCTGAACATGAGGCAGAGGAGGTGGTTGGATGTGCTAAAGGATTATGATTGTGAGATCCTTTACCATCCAGGGAAGGCCAACGTGGTGGCCGACGCCCTAAGCCGCAAAGTGTCGGCGGCCCCTATCAGAGATCTGTGTTTGAGGATGACAGTGATCACTCCGTTGTTGGAGCGGATCAAGGAGGCTCAGGTGGAGGGCCTCAAGGAGGAGAGGCAGAAGTGTGAGAGGATAGTGGGCCGAGTAGCCTTGTTTGATTATGACAGTCAGGGATTGCTGACGCTTCACGGGAGGGTGTGGGTACCGAACTGGGGTGAAGTAAGGAAAGTGTTGATGGATGAGGCTCATAAGTCTCGGTTTTCTATCCACCCAGGGGCGACGAAGATGTATCGAGATCTTCGACCTGATTATTGGTGGCCCTGCATGAAGCGGGACGTCGCCTGGTACGTTGAGAGATGCCTGACCTGCCGGAAGGTCAAGGCGGAGCACCAGAGACCTCACGGCAAGATGCAGCCGTTAGACATTCCCGTGTGGAAATGGGAGGACATCACCATGGATTTTGTCACCAAGCTTCCCAGGACCGCACGAGGAGTGGATTCGATATGGGTAGTAGTGGATCGGTTAACGAAGAGTGCCCATTTTATCACGATCCAGGAGAGTATATCGGCGGAGAAGTTAGCCGATATCTATGTGCGGGAGATCGTGGCACGTCATGGAGTGCCGGTATCGGTGGTGTCAGACCGAGATGTCCGTTTTACATCCAGATTCTGGAAGCGGTTCCACGACGAGATGGGTACTCGTCTCCATTTCAGCACTGCTTTCCACCCTCAGACGGATGGGCAGAGCGAGAGGACGATTCAGACTCTCGAGGACATGCTTAGGGCATGTGTTCTAGATTTCGGTGGCAGTTGGGATACGTATCTTCCGTTAGCGGAATTTTCGTATAACAACAGTTATCATGCGAGCATTGATCGACCTCCCTTTGAGATGCTTTATGGGAGGAAGTGTAGGACCCCGATTTGTTGGGGCGAGGTCGGTCAGCGAGTCATCGGGAGCACAGAGGTGGTGCTTAAGACGACCGAGTTGATCCAGCAGGTCCGTAGTAGACTGCAGACTGCGCAGAGTCGGCAGAAAAGCTACGCCGACAGGAGGCATTCGGACTTGGAGTTCTAGGTGGGAGATATGGTCCTTCTGAAGGTCTCACCTTGGAAGGGTGTCATCAGATTCCAGAAGAGGGGCAAGTTGGGCCCCAGATTTATTGGTCCTTTCAGGGTTTTGGCCCGGGTGGGTCGGGTTGCTTATCGGATAGATCTTCCTGAGGAGCTTAGTCAGATCCACAACACTTTCCATGTGTCTCAGTTGAGGAAGTGTTTGGTGGATGAGTCAGCAGTCGTTCCCCTAGAGGATATTCAGGTTGATAGCAGCCTGAATTATATTGAGAGGCCGGTCGCGATTCTGGACCGGAAGACCAAGACCTTGAGGAACAAGGAAATTCAGTTAGTGAAGGTGCAGTGGCAGCACCGGAAGGGGTCTGAGTGGACGTGGGAGGCTGAGGAGGAGATGAGAGAGCACTACCCAGAGATATTTGCAGATTCAGCCGTAGCAGACTTCGAGGACGAAGTCTGAGATAAGTGGGGGAGAATTGTAACGACCCGTCTCCGGTATGATGATTCCATAGCATTTATTTTGAAGTTTGCAAGAGGGACTCGGCGAGTTCATAGCCTGACTCGCCGAGTAGGGACGAGATTTCGAGCACGTCTTAGCTGGCGACTCGGCGAGTCCATATTCTGGACTCGGCGAGTCTGTCTGTCTGGGAGAAACCCCAAATCCCCGGGTTGCCCACTATTTAAGCCACCTTATAGCCTCCACTATCGCCTCCTTCACCCTTAGAGAGCTGTGAGAAAACCCTAATTCGTTCTTGAGTGATTTTAAGTGATCTTGTGTGCATTTGTGAAGGCTTGAAGAAGGAGAAGAAGAAAGGAGCAAGGAGAAGAGTTGTAGAGCAAAGATTCAAGGGAAAACCAGAGTTCTTTGAGGTATTCTTCGGATTTCCTTCCCTTTTATGCTTTAAAAACCCCTCTAGATCTAGTTGATGTTATTCTCAAGCCTTATGTTGATATGGAAGCCCTATTATGTCGAGATATCCTTAGATCTGTTCATTTAGGAGTTGTAGAGCCCATATCTATTGCCTTTATGGAGCTATTTTGCATCATAACCCTAGATCTACCCTTTTAAGTGCCTTTTTAGCCTTTATTCCCTTTTTCATGTGTTTGTACACGTAAAGCTGGAAACTTTACGTGGTAAATCAGCTTATCGGACTCAGATCTATCATTTGTATGTAATGGATTCGAGCAGAATCGAGTGTAGAATAGTTGCATGGCTGTGACTCGGCGAGTCGGAAGAACGAATCGGCGAGTCGAGTCGCGAGTCCCCGATTTCTTCCTTTTGAGCGGTGTCGAGTGGGACCAGTGAGTAGTGGAGTGGACTCAGCGAGTTTGAGGGTAGACTCAGTAATGGAGGGACTCGGCGAGTTGTTCATACAACTCGGCGAGTCCAAGGCAATCTTCTTAAGCTCAAGAACAACTCGTCGAGTTGTTCATATGACTCGGTGAGTCGGATGAAGATTGTCTGAGTTCTTGGATCGAGAGGGTACTCGTCGAGTCGATGCCATACTCGACGAGTAGCAGCGAGTAGGGTCGAGGAGTGAGAATAGGGACTCGGCGATTTGGCGGCCCAACTCGGCGAGTCAGGTCAACTGAGAGTTGACTTTGACCGAGAGTTGACCTTGACCGAGAGTTGACTTTGACCAAGGGTAAAAGAGTCATTTTACCCAGTGCAGTGTTTAGTATTTGATTGAGTGTGTTTATGGACTTGTAGCCGGGGAGATACCGGAGCAGCAGCAGTTAGCCCTCAGAGCCATTCACTCAGCAGCCAGTTCACGAGGTGAGTTTCCTTTCAGTAGGAACGGGTCTACGGCCACAATGTCGGCCCGTTTAATTAGCAGTAGTCCCGGACTTTGGTCTGATGCAGTAGCTAGAGTGCTTGATGTCTTTGTGATTCAAGCATATTTGTGTTATGTGTTCCGGACTCTGTTCTGATGCAGTATGCAGTATATGTGATTATAATAGTTGTTATGTTTTATGCTATGCCATGATCAGTCAGTTCCGGACTTCGGTCTGATGCAGTTAGTTCCGGACTTCGGTCCGATGCAGTTAGTTCCGGACTTCGGTCCGATGCAGTCAGTTCCGGACTTCGGTCCGATGCAGTTAGTTCCGGACTCTGGTCCGATGTAGGGGACAAGGTCCCAGTCAGTTCCGGACTTCGGTCCGATGCAGCTAGTTCCAGACTTCGGTCTGATGCAGTGGGCAAGGACCATTATGTGCTTTATATATGTATTGTATGGTATGTGGTAGTTTGGGGGAGCTCACTAAGCTTCGTGCTTACAGTTTCAGTTTTGGTTTCAGGTACTTCCGCAAGCAGAGGGAAGAGCTCGGGATGATGGCATCGCACACACCATAGCTTCAGCTTTTATCCTGGGAGTTGATTTAGTTTTTGATTTTGATATGACATAGATATGATACAGTTTTCCGCACAGTGTTTTTATTATGTTTGGGATACATCACGTATGGTTTTATGATATGACACTCAGATTATGGTTTTTGGTTATATTGAAAAATGAAATTTTTGGGTCGTATTTTTGGGTCGTTTCATCGGGCCACGTTCGGACAATGATGACTGGAATGCCACGAAGGGCAAGAGTTCAACACTCAAGGCCAAGAAATCAAATCCCCAGGTCAAGAAGGGAATGTCGGCCAAGAAGCCAAATCCAAGATATGCTCCCATAAAGTCAAAATCAAAGTCATCTCAACGACCGACATCAAGATCAAAAGAAAGTACTGAGCCACCCATCAGATCAAAAAAGAAATGGGTTAAACCCAACTACAAATGGGTTCTAAAGGCTCACTCTCCCAAATCTTCTTACGCTTCTAATATTTTTACATCTTCTGCTTGTGATAAGCAGGACATGTCATGGGAGAGGGTATCTTGCGTTGATGACAAAGGTCGACCCAGTTTCAAAATGGACTGGGTTCCAAAGACCAACTGATCCTGCTCGGTGTCAGAACAGCTATGGAGGCCTATCATCAGACTTCGGTTTGTTGATAGTGGCTGCTCCAGGCACTTGATAGGAGGCATCTCTCAACTATACAACATTCAGACATTTGTTTGAGAGTATGTGTCCTTTGCGGGAAGGGAAGAAAGGAAGTGATCACTAACGGGGTTTGTGCTTAATGACATGAAGAATTTTCAGATCTATTCTGAGTTTACGCGTGCTATTCTCAGACCTTCTGGATGCAAATTCAATCGGTGACTTACGGTTTAAGTTTTCTTCTCTATACTCCTGAGTTTTTCTTAAGCTGATTCGCTTTAAAGACAAATTTTTGTTTTAGGATAGTTTAAATTTGCGCATTTTATTTTATTTCATTTTTATGCACAAATTTAGGGGGAGAAAAAAATAGAAAATCCAAAAACAATAAAAAAAAATAGAAAATCCAAAAACATTAAAAAATAGAAAATCCAAAAACATTAAAAATTAGAAATTATGTTTGAGGGAGATGTTCTGGGAAGTGATATGATCATGTGATAACAGGCAACCTGAGTATGTGTAACGTACCCAAAGTTGAAGGGTCTATGCTCTGGTTTGATGTGTCGGTAGGCACGAAAGATTCTAAATGGACATGACTAAGCAGAATTGAACTTAGGAAATCAAATGACTTGACAAATCTTAACCTAGATAGTTCCGTTTAGCCTGACAATACGATGCTTGGATAGGTTGAGCAGGGAGATATATATGGGAATCTACTCGTCACATTAAATGAACCCGTACTTGGAACCGTGGTTTAACTTTTCCTCGATGTGCGGATTCTGTCCTTAATTCCGGTTGGATGTGGCGACTGGTAAATTCCGATAAATTAGGTCTGTAGAATATCATTTTCTTTCTTTCCGTCTGTTAGTCATATGTTGTCTCCTTTGCGTGACTTCCAATTCGACCTGGTACACAACATATGCAACTCTATTTCTCTGCAGGTTATATATGTGAAAGACTTCTTATCTGTTAGCCATATGTTGTCTCCTATGCGCAACTTCTAATCCGACCTGGTACACAGCATATGCAACCTTCTACTTCTCAACCCCTCTGAATCAATAAGTAATAAGTAATAGAATTCTGAATCTATCCTCTCTCTGAATGGTTGTCTGCTCACCCGGTGTAAGGAGTACTCTGGAAGTTCTTAATGGCCGGGGCATATCTGGAAGCGGGAAACACGTTCTAGTACACTTAAAATTGAACACATACAAATTGTCTATAGATCTCGCTGCTCAATTTAGGTGGACAACAATATCCCTGGTCGGTGTCAGCTAATGGTCCTTAAGATATAGTATCTAGAAACTTAGGATCAGATATAATATCTAGGAACTTAGGATCACATTGTCTTGTCACTTATAGTATGTCCTAATTTTGTCACAATTTTTCGTGTTTAAGTGGACAACAATACCGGCGATCGATCAGACAAAGACGTGAAGATGGAAGGTACCGACAAGCGGATAAAGGCTGTCTAAAAACTTTGATCCCAAATCATTCTAAAAGTTAGATATCATTTTATTAAATTTGTTCATAGTTTACCTCTATGCACAAATTTTAGGGGGATAATTAAAATATATATATATATATATATATAAATCAAAATTCAAACAAAAATCAGAAAAATTCAAAAATCAAACAAAAAAAATAGAAAATTAAAAAAAATGTTATTTCTGTTTTATTTTTTCAGAAAATATGAAAAATCCAAAAAAAAAAAAAAATTTGTGTGCTAATTTTTCTTTTAGTTTTGTTTTGTCTTGAAAAGTGATTTCAGATGTAGATGAGACTTGTGCAGACTGTATTGAAGATCTTTTGAGCCAAGGCTTCATTCGTGAGCATCGAAGAATTCGCATTCGAAGGAGCAAGAAATGAAGATTATTCTTTCGACATTCAATCTGTCAACCCCAGAAGCATAGTGAAGCTGTACTTGAAGATTATGTGACAGATTGCAATGAAGCCTCCTCAATCAGTCTGCTGCTATCTTAAACCCGCTGAAGTGATCCAGAAGATTATTTCTCTCTGATGTTCTCCCTGAAGATTCTCAAGCTGAAAGAGCTATATTTCAAGAATCTTTTCAAGATGCCTCCTCACCCAACATGCGTTCAATGTCAAATTTTGAAGCAAAGCCCAACCGCTCGAGATGAAGTCATTCATGAAGATTCATCAAGTTCATCTTGAAGCTGTGAAGAAATCAAAGATTAAAGCTGAAGCCAAAGCTCCCATTAAAGATTGACAAGAAAGGCCAACTACTTTTTAGGGGGAGTTTGTTGGGCCAATTAGAAAAGAAAGCTATAAACCAAAGGGGAGATTGTTGGGTCAAAAATATGGTTTATACTTTGCTTTTCTAGGAAAGTATATTTTTATGTAATATTGTATGTGTTTGCGGTTTGTGTGTACGGCCGTACACGTGTGTACGGCCGCACACCCTGTGTACGGCCGTACACAGGGTGTGTGGTTGTACACATGTGTATGGCTGGAGGTCCATATAAATAGAGGAGTGCATGTGGGAGTGTACGGCTAACGGTTACAGAAGAGAGAGAAAGTTAGGAAGAAGAAGTGTGTGTGTGTGAGAGAATCTATTGTAAGGAGCATAATTCATATTGAATACATCATTAGATTCATAATCTTCTTCTTCTCCATCTCTTCTATATTGATCTGACATCATCCAATTGATTGGGATTCCGCACCATCAATTGGATCTGATTGATACACAAGCAATTTTGGGAACTTACAATAGCAACCCTAGGCTAAGGCATCACAAATCGGGCCACTCTAGTCTTAAAATATGAAATACCTAGCCTGTATCTAGCATGCATAATATCTCATACAATGTCTCATAAATATCTCATAACACAAAAGTAGGGTATTTTGGGAAATCACCGTTCAGGCTCCGGCTGATTGTACACACTGCTCTTTCTCGCTTTCTCTTTGAAACTCTTATTCGCTTTAGAAAAATCATCTCTTTTGAAAATTTTCTCAAATCCTTAGTTTGAGTCCAGATTTACCCGAAGGTGCATCTGAATCCCTCAGACCAAGGCTCTGATACCAACTTGTAACACCGTAATTTTCAAAACTAAAATTTTCATTTAAGTTTGCTTAATTCTTAAAACAATTTTCGTAAAAATCTCATTTTGTTTAAATTACAAAACATAACTCCATAATATATTAAATAATAATCTAGGATCCTCAAAAACATAACTCTTCCTCTGGTGTGTACAATCGAGCCGGTGCCGTCCCGTGATCCTGAGAAAAACATGAAACACATAACACATAACACGGTAAGCACGAAGCTTAGTGAGTTCCCCAAAGTACCACATATAACACATATTAGCCACTCGAGGCTATAACTCTGTGGGCCGTCTGGTCCTAACTCTGTGGACCTTCTAGTCCTAACTCTGTAAAGTCTGATATACACACAGCATAAATCATATAGTAATAATGCAGTGCAATACATCACATACATAACATACAAGATACTCTGACACATAACTCTAGTTACCACACAAGGTAAGGTATAGTGAGAAGACTCACCTGGCAAGCAGAAAGCAGTTATCCTTACACTTGAATCTTGAACTCGCCACCGCTTAACACATAAGGCAAATATCTCTAATTAACACTCGAAATCTCAACTCTAACTAAACCGATGATTTCTCTTTCCCTGTCTAATCGGGTAGTGGGTAAAAGACCATTTTACCCCTCCATGATCTCTATTACTTATGTTGACAAAAACCCCAAAGTCAACAGAAGTCAACTCAAGTCAACGGTCAACTCTGACCAGACTCGTCGAGTGCATAAGAGAAACTCGACGAGTCCATGCGTGTCTTCCGATTCCTCCAAGGCCTCACTCGACTCGTCGAGTAAACCTTCCACTCGACGGGTTTTCACTAGATTCGAATCGTGAGGCAACCCGACTCGACTCATTGAGTCTTCCCATGGACTCGACGAGTTTCCTCCATGATTATGCTCATTCAACCTTCTGAGGTCAGATCTGCTTCTCTAACTAGTAGATCTAACCTTCTAGCACTCAAAAGTCACGTAAAAGTTTAAACTTTTTCGTTCATGCAACACACATATAGCCACAAATGGAGAAATAACCCATAAAATGATAGCCTAAGCCCCAAACTTATAAAGGACTGCATAAAGCTTGGGAATAGGGACTCTCTGGACCTCTCAAGGTCCAAATTTGAAGATATTGACACAAGAGGACATCACATACTCTAGATCTTTTACCAAAAGAAGAGAAGAAACCCTAGATTCATGAAATCTATTACACAAACGAAGATGGACATGAATCCTTACCTCTCACAACAACTGTGAACAAAATGATGGAAGATTTGACTCCCACAAGTGCGACATCCCCAAATTTCTCGGCCAGAAAAGACCGATTTAATTTATGCTTTTTAAAAATCAAATCAGAGAAATCTTTATAAAAGATGTTGCGGAGTTGGTCCCCAAAACAAAATATGATAAAAGTTTGTCAAAACCTTTCTTTAAGAAATATATCATTTCTTTTTATATCAAAACCTCGGGATGTCATGTTCCAATACAGATCAAAAGCATAAACAAGACATTATAAGCCTTACGTCAATTATTTGTAACTACTGGCCTATAATCCAAAATTCACTCATAATCATCATCCGACTATGCTCGGGGTCCTCTACCTGTAATATAAACAGCTGAGTGGGTCAGGCTTGGAAGCCTAGTGAGCATATAGGGTTTTCAACCCACAATACATAAATTTATTATGTTTATACATCAATCAATCAACCTAACTACCCCAAACCCCATTAATTTCTTAAGGGTTTACCCTAAGAATCAACTACCACTCCTTCCTAAGGATTCATCCTAAGGAATAGACACAAAGTCACATCGTGACCGGGGTTTATACAACAGGCACTAATTCCATAGCTGCCAAAGTTTATTCAACATGTGCTAAGTCCATAGCTCTCATTTATCGACATTATTATTTACAGGTGTTCTCTCCTGCAATACATGTCAATGGGTTTTTAGAGTACAACAAATGAACATATAGTTCATTACACCTACAGGTTGCGGGCCTGCTAGTGTTCCATAGACTGTCTAGAATAGTCCATGGTTGTCATCCATACTCTGCTGAATGACGGGGGCCAACAATTTGGGTAAGTGATTCTCTCAAATTTTCACCACTCACCCTTAACTTATGATCAATATTATTGATCATCTCCTTTATCCAACTCACCTTTCATCATACCCACTATTTCATCTACCCATGTTCTACCCAACATATTTTGTAGATAAAAAGCATATACAGTTTAAAACTTGTATAAAACATCAATTCAACAGTCACTTCAGTCAAACAATTAATATATTTACACATAACACGTATTTCAAGGTAAATACTTCATATCTATGTGTAAATTGAAAGTAACTAAACACTCACTTATTTTGGTGAAAATCGGGCAGCAATTCGTTTCCTAAAATGATCGTTTCTAATAAAACCGGGAGTTTTATTGAGAAACCGGGCTCTGCGAAAGGTCGGGCTTCGAAACCGAAAAGATAAATTTTCCGGGCTTCTCGGGCTCTTCGTGGGGTATTCCGGGCTTTACAATCGATACCGGGGCTTTGCGGGATGTTAAGATGAAGAAAATATGGAGAAAGGGGCTAAAAGTGGCAAAATTCCAAAAGTAACCGGAAACCCTCGCAGGTACCCTTCTATTTATAGGGTCCGAAGTTTGATCCAACGGCTGAGAAGTCTCCGGATCCGACGGCTAAGAGGCTTCGCAGAGGGTCTCGCACATGCCTCGCATGGCTCGCACCTGGCTCGCACATGCGAGGGCTCGCTGTCGGCTTCTAAGTGGACCGCGGCTTGCTGGCGCACCTGCGAGGCTCGGAGCTAGGCTATGCGAGGCTCGGACACACGCGGCAGCTGGGCGAAGCTTCGACTGGGGAGCTGGCTGCTTCGGATTGGGCCTCCTCCTCGGTCGAATTAGAAGAGGACACGTGGCTCGAATGACTCAGCAACCTCGGTGACTCAGAAGCCTAATGACTCAGCATCCAGGTGACTCAGCAGGACACGTGTCACATTCTAAGCGAGGGTGACGTGGCAATTGTGTGACTATGCGAAATTTCTCGGTTTTCATGCCAAAACTTCTAAAATCCATAACTTTCGCATACGAACTCCGTTTTTGACGTTCTTTATATGCACGCGTAGCTAAAATTACGATCTACAACTTCCGTTTAGACTTCGTCGGCTAATTTTGATTTTAATTTTATATTATTATTTTTAACAGACCGGGACAGGAAATCCGTTAAAAATTCATAACTTCTTCATCCGACGTCCGTTTTCGTCAGACTTTTTACCGTTGTGCTCCTAATGACGAGACCTTCAATTCTCGTTTAGGTTGTGTCGGCTAAAAACCGCTCGATCTAAAATTCGAGTTTTTAGCTGTCTACTGCTACGCTGAAACTTCGAAAAATCATAACTTCCTCATACGAAGTCAGATTTGGGCGTTCTTTTTATCGAACTTCTCGGTTTAACGAATACTACGAATTTTGTTTAGATTACTAAGGCTAAAAAGTAGTTTATCAAAAACTCACTTTTTACGACATTCAGCACCGTGCCGGTTTTGTCGCGAAACTTCAATAGGTCATAACTTCTTCGTTATAACTCGGATTTTGGTATTCTTTATATCCCCGAAATCCTTGTTTCGACCACTACAACCTTATGTAAAGATATCGGGCTTATCTCACACTTTAATTTTGACGCTTATTTTTATTTTTAATTAATTAAACCCTAATAATTAAGCATAAAACACATAATTCACATAAAATTCACATAATTCCTTTTCATTTCTTCTAAATGAGTTACAAAGGTTAACCTAGACCATTATGTCAATATTAATGCCTAGCCTAGAAACACAGGCGTTACACACAAGACATCCCAACTCGAAATCCCACCTTCCCTTTGCTAAAACACACCAAAGGATGATGGACTAGCCCTCCTCTTGCACTACAAGCTTTCTCTCTGCTCTCTAGGGTTTCTCAGGGTGTAATGGCCGCAAATGAAGGCCATAAGGACCTTTAAATAGGTCTCAAACCCGGACAATTAGGGTTTTCCTTAACAGCGCTGACTCAGCGAGTCCAGATACTCGACTCGTCGAGTCCCCTCATTAAACAGGTCACCAAGTCAGGATCCTACTCAACGAGTTAAGGCGTCAACTCGCCGAGTCTCTTCATGTCCCAACATAGAATACTCAAATTTCCATGCCTGGATATCCGGATGTTACAATTCTCCCTCACTTGAATTAGATTTCACCCTTGAAATCACTCCTTAGCCACTTATAGATTGAAATTATCAACCCGAAGGGCACTACCAAAATGATCTTCATACTACACCGATATCTTTCTCTACGGACACCCAAAACCACGTAGAACTTCCAAAACCAGAGTTTAAACCAACTCTTTCGCCGCTAAAATACTTCTTCCCAATACCCAGAAACTCTAGTGGCCTGACCCCCCGCCAGATCGCCTACTCGAGCGATCACCATGATATTCGCTCCTCGAATATCAACCCTGATTACTCACTGGCTCTCTGATTCTCATAAGACCACATCCAACAACCGGCTATCGCTCCGCCAAATCGATCATGCTAAATCATCCAAATCACGCCCCATGAAATAAAAGGGTTCACACTCCCCCAGGGCACATCTACTAAACTGCTATCAGAAAGCACCCGAAAAAATAATCCTCAACACTCCGTCCTCAGATACAAAAGAAGTAACCACGATCGCTTAGGAGTGTCCTCAGAAATCACCATAACATGATCCAACATGTCTCACTAACTTCCTTCTCGTCTCAACTATCTCAGCCCAATGACACTCAAGTCACGAAATCCTCTTTACCCCAAAACGAACACTACAATGCAACCAAAGATCGACTCAACCCCGACTTCTGATGTCTACTGCGTATAGCTTCGCACATCTCACAGTATCTCCTGCACCTGAGTGCTGACCTATACAGGTTTAAGACATCCAATGACAACAATACCCCTCATCCCAGAATTCACCTCAGAATTCCAAAATTTCATCTCGCTTACCCACATACCATCAGTGCCAAACTCAACTCGAGAGTTTGGTCCAACCCAAAGTTGGAACCTCGTATCCCAATGAAACACTCATCTTATGGCTCAACCTACGCCCTGCGCGAATACCACTTTTCCAATTCCCTCATGTTGCGACAATCACAACTCAAATAAAAAATAATTATTCCCGACAGAGACGGAGACCCTAGTCTCGCCCCTGGTTCAACCACCATGCTCCAAAAACTCAATACTAGGGCTACTCAAGCCTAAAACTTTTCTGCATCCCACTCTGATCGGAGAGCACTTCATCATCACACTCTCTTGTTGTCTAGTGAGTACTATGGCTCCCCGCAGCATTATGATGACCTCTCGATGACTAGTGAGTACTACGGCTCCCCGTAGCATCACAACACCCTCTGACTAGTGAATACTACGGCTCCTCGTAGCATCACAACACCCTATGACTAGTGAATACTACGGCTTCCCATAGTATCACAACACCCTTTGACTAGTGAATACTACAGCTCCCCGTACACCCTCTGACTAGTGAATACTACGGTTTCCCGTAGTATCACAACACCTGCTGACTAGTGAATACTAAGGCTCCCCGTAGTATCACAATTCCCTCTCTTACCACCCCATAATCTCATTCTCACTACAAAACCACACTATGTACACTAACTCATGCTCCGCAAACGAACATAGATAGCTACGCACACTTGTCCCAAATGCATTACAGATTCTGGTGGCAACCGCCATAACAAAATACCTTTCCCTACTGAATCCACATTCTTAGATAATCCATTCTGACGACAATACCTGAAGGCTCCCGCTGGAACCGTAGGTACTTGATACACCACTTGCCATCTAAAACTCAAGATTCTAAAATAATTCCGAACTCAGGACATTATACCCGGATACCTCGTAACACCATCACAGATTATCCCGATGTCCTGCCTCAACCACTGATCTCTCACTCATGACGTCATACACAAATACCTCAATGCATTCCCTCAGAAACTCATAACTATCCTTAATTTCACATAGCGCATAACTTCGGAGTATCCCGACACCCAGTTGGAACACGAGGAAAGCGCTAATGCTTCAGAACACGCTGATGATCTTCCGAAATTCTTTCCTTTGCTGCTCAAAACCCTTGCAACAATACACAATTCGACCTGGGAGTTGGCTGCTCGATCATCTTCTATCTACCCCAAAGGGGCATACACAATCCATACTTTGACTCAGAAGTTCTCAACTGCTCATACCATCCTTACGAGCCTTCCACTTGGAACGGCCCTAGCCACTACCAGGTTCCTAACCATTGGCCACCTGTCGTGGAGACACTCATTCTTTCTCACACACGTACCAAATGCATTATCTCGCTCTGCACCTCTCCTCGATCACCAATAACCCTAGTCTCATGAATCCGCACCGCAGGTCTCTAAATCCCACTTCCTAACCACTCTTTTAACAAATCTCTATTCCATTCAATAAGATACCCGGTTCTTCCCCACTTGGGGTTCGAACCTTCACCAATTGGCGCACAAACAATCCATCCCACAGACTGTTTTCACTAGCAACATCGCACCTACTCTTGGAAGGTGCTACGCAATGCTCGACGACCTCCATTAAAGAGATCAAGCAACCTCAAATACTCTGAATCTCCGGTGAACTCCTCAGGAACTTCTCATCACGACTGCCTCTAGTTGTTCAAGTCTCATACCATCCCAATATCGGACATCTTATTTGTCCAGTAATATCCCTGACTCTTAGACTGGAACAATAAATCATCATACTCCTCGGCCTCTACTTCCCAACCAACGTTCCAACACATGATTCATCACGATAACAGGGACTCCATTCCCATACTCCATACCCATCATAGACAGAAGAACCACCGTCCTGATATACTCGTCTGGATTACCCGCTGATACCGATACCATACGCCTTACTATACTCAAATAGGGTGCAACATGGTCATTGACCATCTCAGTCCCATCCGACTACATACTCATGATATATCCTTACCTCGCGGCCGACATGCTACCAAATACTCTGGCAGAAGGTCGTCATCAATGTCAACCCACATAGTTTACTACTAAACCCAAAACTGAAACCTCACGCCTCTCATGTTTCCCATAAGAAACATAAATAGCACCACTCAGGTCACAGAAGGTGACATCTCCTCTATCGGTTGATTGTTTAACTTAGATCGCAATCCCCCCATAAGCCATCTCTACTTACCCTCGATTCTTGCGACTACATCTGACATATCACCAAAAATACTTTGAAATTCTCTCGACCTCCCTCACAAAGGATGCCTCTTCGGACTCAATCATGGCCCTCATGCCTAAAACCCCATTGCGTCCAATCTCCACCTAATCAATCATGACCGGATAACCGGAGAACCACGAGCATCATTTGCTATGAACCATGGTACTCAACCCATGACGTCACTTCTCAATCTGCTATGATGCATGGTATTCAAACCATGACATCACTCCTCAATCTGCTATGATGTATGGTACCCGAACCATGTCATCACTCCTCAATCTGCTACGATGTATGGTACTTGAACCATAACATCACTCCTCAATCTGCTACGATGCATGGTACTCGAACCATAACATCACTCCTCAATCTGCTATGATGTATGGTACTCAAACCATAACATCACTCCTAAATCTGCTACGATGTGTGGTACTCGAACCATAACATCACTCCTCAATCTGCTATGATGTATGGTACTCGAACCATAGCATCACTCCTTAATCTGCTACGATGTATGGTACTCGAACCATAACATTACTCCTCAATCTGCTATGATGTATGGTACTCGAACCATAACATCACTCATCAATCTGCTACTGTCACACCCCAAAACCAAGAACGGCGGAAACGTTCTGGGGCGGAGGACGTCATGTACAGTATCACAATAATGTAAAGTAGTAAACAAGCAACAACATCATCCATTGCATTAATAATGGAATTATTATACAAGTGTTTTCTGTCAAATTTTGATAACCACTAAAGCATAAATCAAAATGAAAGATGAGTCTTCAACGAGCTCCATCTTCCCTAGTCCTTGCATCGGTACCTGTCTATGATGACCTGAGGATACAAGTAATTTTGAAAGCGAGTATCAGCTTTGAAGCTGGTGAGATCATAAGTATTTTAGTGTCTTAATTTGTATGTAAGAATTTGTAAGTTTATGAACGGTAAGTATGGAAAATGTATATGAATTGTAAGTATTGCAAATGTATATGAACTGTAAATGTAAAAATGTTTGTAAAACAACCGTAAACGTTTGAAAAACCCTAGAAATCCCTATGATTCCTAGTATTATATAAAGCATGTCTTCTACCAAGACCTAACTGTTCTCAATGTAGTCTTCTACCAAGACTTAACTGTTCTAAATGTTCGTTTCTTGTAGAAGTGTGTAATTTTCCCAAGGGTAACTATCATTTACAAAATATAGTTTTTACATTTAATGTTTTAGTGAAATGATCACTAAAATGTGAAAAGGGGAAATTAATGTAGTACTGTAGTGTTGTATTATAGGAACTACTGCTGTACTAACTACCTCAAACCGGATTTATATTAAGGCATCATGTGATTAATTGCACCATACTATCGACTGGTAACAATGACATACGAATGGTCATAAAACAAAATGACGTTTGGCACCCGCAGACCTGCATGTCCGGCTATAGCTAGCAGCAAGGTGTAGGATAGTCAATCCATTATAGATCTATACGCAAACTCACGCTCTCCCTCCAAGAGAATTCTGGCTACAACTTGGGCCATGACATTTAAGGCATGCTCCGATACAGTGGATCACAATTATTAACGTATTCATGTATATGTAATGTAATGAACTGTTCTAGCTGTAATGTGCGTGCTCTCTACCTAGCAAGTATAGTAATGTAATCATTCTAGTATCGTTGTATATGTTCTCTTTCTAGTATAGTTGTATATGTTCTTCTCTAGTATAGTTGTATATGTTCTTCTCTAGTATAGCTGTATATGTTCTTCTCTAGTAGTAAGTATTGACTCATGAATGAACTGACTCATAGTATGATATCACGTTCTAGCAATAGTTCTAGTATCTTCCGAAACTACCCATATGATAGTTTACTAGTAATCTAATTGGTACGTATGAACATGGATGTATACCATTGCTACCCAAGGGCATAGGATGAACTGGAAAGGCCTTTATGACTATATATGTACATATGTTATATAACTAATATTTAAACGACCTTCGGACGAGTACCCGATATCCCACTAGACCACATCTCAAGCGCGAAAAGGAAATAGGGTGGATAGCCTTCCTAATTCTTTTAAATATTTCTTATATAACTATACATATAGAGGCATGCAATTTATAATTTAAAAGCATAAAATAAGATTTGTAAAACCTTTGAACATAAATATTTTCTAAGAAAAGACCGACTTGATGTCGATCTATAAAATGGTTTTGAAGGCATGGGTTTGATAAAGCAGTTTAGTATAAAGAACATTTGTTTGAAACACAATTGTAAATAAGTTTGAAATGTAATATATAGAGTAAAATGTACAGTGTAATAAGGAGTTTTTAAACACATAAAGTGTTTATGAAAAACATTGGAAGGAAACTGTTTGGTAAAATGGCTAATGAGTAGCCAATCATTTGAATGCTGCTTATTAATCACATGTGATTGATATAATAATTAGCATAAATCTACTTGTATCCCCCCATAAAACATTTAAAAACAGTTTAAAACATTGATTAAGGGGGTATGAACTCACCTGTTGTGGGTGATACGGTTGAACTGCAGAGGTAGGACTGCTACGTGTCAAGTGAAGTCTTGAACACACTTATGATCCTAGTTAACATATAATTGCACATATATGTAACAAATTAGTCTATAAACAACTAATAAACAAGTCAAGACACCCTAGGACATGCTAAAAACCTTTATCAAGTGTTATTAGCCTCTAGGATTGCATCTAAGTGTTTGTAGGGAAAGCTATTATGTGTAGGTCTCAAGGAATACTCCACCATGAGGTTCACGGCCCTAATGACCCTACTAAGTGAGTTTACGGTTGTAAACTCATGAGTTTACGGCCGTAAGCTCACACTTATGTTACCATTTGATGTTTGATGCTCTATAAGGCCCTAATAAGCATTTTTACTTAATGGCTTGGTCTATGGAAGAGTTTAGGGCATAATATAGCTCCTTTTAGGAGTTTACGGCCCTGGGACCATATTCCCTTGGAGTTTACGACCGTAAACTCCCTTGGAATGCTGTTTTTGATGCTTTCAAGTCCCATACTCACATAGGATATGTTCTAGGCAATTGTTCAAGGCTTTAGGAGGAATTATGGCACCATTTGGAACCATTTATTGGAGTTCACGGCCCTGGAACATTTTGGGTCATGAACACCCTTTTCTTGGTGTTTTAATGGTGTTTGTTTGCCCCAAACACACTAGGGTACTTGTCCTAATTTGTCTCTTGGCTTAAGGAAGATTTTCAAGGCATTTTGACACCTAAACATGGAGTTCACGGCCCTGGAACACCCTTGGCCGAGAACTCACTTTTCATCCTTGATTTTAATTGTTTTGTGGTCTAAAACATGTAATGCTAGTCCCTATGTTGAGTTCCAAGGCTTTGAGGGACATTGGGACACTTTTGGCCCTTAAAATGGAGTTTACTCTCCGTGTGTTCTTGGGCGGTAAACTCCCAAATCTTGGGGTCTTGATCCGATTTTGATGTTTTCTAGTCATATACACACTAGCATACAAGCCTAAGGTAGTTACCTAACATGGGGAAAAGACTAGGTAGCGTTTAAGCCACATATAGGAGTTTACTCTCCAAGAACGTTCTTGGGCGGTAAACTCCCGAATCTCACAGATTTGCTATGTAATCTAAGTTATTAAGCACATTATAAGCATTATAAGACAACTAGAGAAGTGTACTCACGATTTGGGATAAAAACCCGAAGATCCGTGAGAGAGAAAATGGCATTTCTCTAGTTGGAAATGTAACTAATGACATAATTTTGTTCAGAATTCTATTTATAGTCCTGAGATATTTTTGGCAGAAAATATTTTTATTCCCGAAATGATTTCTAATATAACAGAGTTTTGGAATAATAGTGTTGCACGAAACCCTAGTGCATCCATTCTCCTGATATCTCCTTAAATGTAAATCCTGAAAAAAAAAACTGCCAAACTTATACTCTAAGTCTGAATTTTCACTGTAACTGTTCTACTTCTATTGGCTTCAAATGGTTTGTACAGAATGGAAATTTTGGGTTGTCACAGCTACGATGTATGGTACTCGAACCATAAAATCACTCCTCAATCTGCTACGATGTATGGTACTCGAACCATAACATCAATCCTCAATCTGCTACGATGTATGGTACTCGAACCATAACATCACTCCTCAATCTGCTACGATGTATGGTACTCAAACCATAACATCACTCCTCAATCTGCTACGATGTATGGTACTCGAACCATAACATCACTCCTCAATCTGCTACAATGTATGGTACTCAAACCATAACATCACTCCTTAATTTGCTACGATATATGGTACTCGAACCATAACATCACTCCTCAATATGCTACGATGTATGGTACTCGAGCCATAACATCACTCCTCAATCTGCTATGATGTATGGTACTCAAACCATAACAACACTCCTCAATCTACTACTTAGAACCTTCAGAATACTCCCTGTATCGAGTATGAGTCCTCTGCTTTCGGTAGTACAGGCCCATTCTACCTGCCACATCTACCCATACTTTCCACACAGACCATCCCAGAGCTCCTAAGTAGCAGCTCAACCTTCTCGTTCACCAATCCCATCACGCGTGCTCGCTCCTAACTATATTGGATTTAGCTTTCTACGTGATACGAAGCATATTAAGCCATTCCCAGAGTGAGTTCTCCTAAAGAACTTGGTCACTCATTTGGAAATCCAAAGGTTTCTTTTCTTGCTTAACTTCCCAGTCAAAGGCCACCCCTTGCTGGGTCAAAGTCGTACGGGTTTCTGTAATTTGCGAGGAGTTCTAAATGAACTCTGACAGTAGGTCGGTAAGACCTAGAATTTGGCGAATGACTGTTGGTGTCTCCGGTGTCGACAAATGCTCAACGATTTTGAAAAATTGAAAAAGTACTCAAAATTTCCCACATTACTAACAGTGTGTAATAGAAATTCGACTCTTCAATTTCAAAACTCGTGCCTAGAGAACTTCGCGAAAAGTTCCTCTGAAAGTAATGTTTCCATGGGTTCCTTCTTACTACAAGGGTAGATAAGTAAGTCATTACTTGGAGAAATGACGAACTGATCCAAGTAAGAAGGACGTACCCTATTCGTTTAGCTCATGAAAGCTATGGGCGTATTGGTCCTATCCGAAGGGTATCACTACGGACTCGAAGTGTCCGCATCGAGTTCGGAAGATAGTCTTCCGGACATCCTTCCCTAACACTCGAACTGGTGATATTCGGATCTCAGATCCATTTCTAAAAGTAATTCTTTCCTTGCTTTTTCTCAACCATTTCATCTATGCAAGGCAGAGATAACGATTTCTAATGAAAATCTTGACGGAGTCCTCGATATCCGAGGCACATACGATGCAATCCGTCGATCTCTGGGAGAATAAGACTGGGGGTTCTCTAGGGTGAGAAGCCTAGTCTTCTTATTCTATCGTTGTGCGGTTCGTTAAGTTGTTTGTACTGTTCTGGTATCTCCGTAGGTGTTTAGACTATAGGGCGATCTGTTTACAAGAGTCGTACTGGGTTCTAAGTTTGTTCACATGACGATGCGATTACTCGTAGGCTTAGGTAGTTCTCCATCCTGAAGTTCATATTAGAATTCATACCTGGTTTCACAATCTCAATTTCGTGTATACGAGTCGTATATAATTAAGATTGAAAAGGTAGTCGAATAACAAATTCTTCTTTAAGCTCACATCCCATCGGGGAAAAAGAAGTTAAAGTGGAATCATCAATTCTAAACCTGTAGAACCTTTATTATATATCACTCTTATGCGTACATTCCTCAGTGATAGATCAATCGTATAAATCCTTGGATTGAACTTGACGTACTGCACGAGTGGTACTTCGGGGATTTCTTCGGAAAGAAAATAACTATGAGGTACTCCTGGCATGAGTACTTCGGTGTTCTGATATGACGGCTTTGCTGGAAAAGTGATCTAGAAGAAAGAGATGTACGTATGAAACTGTTTTTGTGAGGATCAAATTGAATCGAGTCGTATGATAATGTCGGAATCATACTGAAACTTAAAGACATTAGATTTGAGCATAAGACGTTTACAGACAAAACACAACTGTGCAACCATGAACGGAGTTATAGTACTTTAGATTTACCACAAGACTATTGCTGCGAATAAGATATACTACAAAAGACAAGTATACGCAGCACGAGAATCCCTATACAGACAGGATCTCGTAAAAGCTAAGACTCTAGTTGCACTAGTTCTGGATAGTTTACAAGTCTGTTACAACAACACGCCTAAGTTACATTAACGAGGGTTCCGGCGTAGGCTCTCCTGCAGCTATGATCCTGAGAATCTTCCCCTCAGCACCAGAGTTCTTTGCTATCGGGCAATCTTTCTTAAAGTGTCCGATTTCACCGCATTGGTGACATATCTGGACAACACCAATATTGGTGGTGGAAGTGAGGTGTTTAGCTAGTGTTATGTGGACACGAGTTCCTTCCTCATTACTCCACCTTGGAAATTGCTTCCTAAAGCGTTCGGCTTTATAACTACTCTCGTGTGTAGGGTTAGTCCCAATGAAAGGGACTTGAGTGATGGTTCGTGCCGGTGCTCCACAGCCACGAGCATGGTGCCCTATTTTTAGGCAATTGCAACACTGCATCTCATGGCAAGCCCCATGATGATGGAAACTACACTTATCACACTTCGGGAGTTTTCCCTCGTATGGCCTGCTCGGTACTGGGATGGCAGGGGTTTCCACTTGTTGCTATTGCATAGCCAGCCTTTGGGATTTCTTGCGTTCTTTCTGGGCTTGACGCTTTCGTTTCTTATTCTCGGTCTTACGGCTTTGCGAGCCTGTAACTGTTACTGTTTGGCGACTTCCTGGATTGATACTACGATTGGAATCTTCAATCCCAACATCAGCATTGCTTGTGCTGATAGCGCTACGGTGCGCAAGGACAGTTGTCACGGTAGCCATCACGATAGTTGTAACTACGGTTTGGAAGGTAGCGGCGTCCAGAGGAAAGGTATGTTGGGTTATGAGAATTCTAACACTCCTAAGTGTACATGCAACCCTAAATACCTTGGATCTATGTTTTTCTCTATTATACATGCAAATATGAACATCCAAGGTAGTATCCTAATCTAGCATATAAAACTATCAATATAACAAGATAGAATACATACCTCTTTGATGTAGAAAGTATTCATGAAGCTTGAGTGCCTAGTTCCCTAAGTGTGACACCTCAAATGGTTCACACAACACCAAATACACTTGGAATAACTTGAGAGAAATCCACAACTCATGAAATCGGCTAGCCCTTATTTTTACACACTCTAGTGGCTGATTTTGGTCAAGAATAAGATCTTTATATAGTGTTACAATTAGGGTAAACCCTAATTGTCATGACCTTCCATTTCCTTGGATCCATGGGTTCAAATACACCATGGACCATCCTATGGGTTTTAGCCCAACTTGATTATCCATGGAGCATTAGCCCACCATACAAGTATGGATGATTTACACAATCAACCCATATATTTAATTAGTCTTCTTTTGATCACTCAATTAATCCTAGATTAATTCTTGATCAATGCTAATTAAATAATCTTATGATTCTTATTATTAATATACTAGAACTTATAATATATTAATAACCATAAGTGTCTTATTTCTCTCATTATAGTCTATCCAAGTGCATGATGCCATGCAACCCAAATGGACCATGCCTGGTCGGGTCAAGTCTTAACAATTATAGTTATGGACTTAGACATTAATCCAACAGTCTCCCACTTGGATAAGTCTAAAACTATTATTGCGTATGACTTCAGGAACCAACTGGCAATCGTAGCTCTCAAAAGCTTCTGTCGAACTCTGACCTTGTCGATGAACTCTGACATTTGTCAATGACTTGTCCATTAGATAAGGGATCATATATTCCTCCATTCTAGATATCATATGAACTGAGACATGGATTATAATCATTCTCTCTATCCATTTGTTGTTTCCCGATTTCCGATTTATGATGACTGACTAATTGAACAAATCAAATCAGTCTTGGCCCGGCCGAGCACTTCCATTTGTCATCATCAAATCATCGAGGGGCCCATAGATATCGCTTTTATCCCAAAGGTGAAAGGAATGGATAAACTTCGACTCATATGGCTTGTTCTACTACTTGTTGAATCATACACAAAGGCACGTTTTATAGCACCGAGTTACCAAATGCATTTTGGTGCAATCAATGTACAACCAACTCATAGTAACAACTCATATCTCTAGGTTTGAAGAATATAAGATATTATCGTCTCATGATCACTCGTGATAAAATCCATGAAGTGATTCCAATGAGCGCGGGTTGAATCCAATACTTAGAACTTATGAGCACTCATGAGTGTTGTAGCCCTTTGTCCAACACCTTAGACCTCTACAAGCCAACCCATGACAGTCTTAATTCATATCTACTTCCAACATATGACCGACTGTGGATGGTTTGAATAACTTAGTCATTCCGGAAGAATAACCTAGTTTATTCGGGAAGTCAAAACATGCAAAGTGAAACACAATAATAATTGAATCCAATATGGTATCAAAACCTATGAACATAAATAAAACACCTTTTATTTATCACCATATGATTACACATTATTCATCATATACTATTTCAACTATCAACTTTATTCTTGAATTTAAAACAATAGTTGTCCCATGCTCCAAGCATGTACACTATGTTTTCTAAACACTAGTCATGCCATACACCAAGTATGCATACTATTTTTGTCTATGATCTTTACTTTGTGAACGAGATCCATTGAACATAACTTTAATGATTCTCTTTTCACACTCCCAAATCGTTACTGCAAGTACAAGAATTCCAAATTCATGTCATTTACTAAAATCTGTTAGATTCTAAACTTATATGCATTGATCCTCTTGTAATGATTATGCACAAAGTCAGAAAGACTTGACAACAATCATTACAGAGTATTCCATAGGAGATCAGCTTCTTGGAAACATCCTTCTTGCATTAAGTTTCCTAATCTTACACAGATTGAATAATTTCTAACTTTGAAACATTTCCATATTCCATTTTGACTATCACTTCTGAATAGGAGTTGCCTCCTTACAGATTATGTCAATATGGTCCTTCCAAAATTATCACTATACTTCCAACTGTCCTTGAGCACCCAATCTTTGGTAAACCTTAGATTGTCCTCGACAATTGTTTAATCCTTTTAGTCATATCCACTTCTAAACCTTTTCCCTTCTTAATGCCCCAGGCATTTGGAAAATTTTAGAAAGGATGAATATAGCACATGTAATCGATCCTATATCCAAAGCATATGGGAATCGATTCATGATATCTCACATAAAGACTAAACCAGTCTTTTGCTATAACATTTCCATTTCAATTTGCCAAGTTCTCATAATTCAGATTATGAAAAGGGATGCCGTAATCATAATCAAATTTTAGAACGCAAATAATGGACTCATATACAAAATTTCCTTATGTTGAGCCATTCCAACATGAAATTCATATATATCCTTGACTAAATGATTAAAACCTCACGATCTAAGCTTATAGATTTGAGATGAAGTATAATTTCCTCTCCCTTAATTATAGCAAAACAACTCTTTCCCAATTGAAACTTTTCTTTTCTATAATTAACATTGCTAACTTGCAATACTTATCATAATTATCATGCTCCCACTAACATGATGATTATTAGCATAACACTTATGCTCCCACTAGCTTTGACATGTACTCAGAAATTAGCTGACTTTCTTACCAAAGTTCAGATTTCTGATACTAGATTGTTTTGATAAAACTTTATCAAAATCATACACCTTCCCTTAGATAGCACACTTGTGTGTCTAAACAATTATGAAGAGGGATGCCATAATCATAATGGTTAGACCTTTTTGCCACTTCTCACAAGTCCAGGTTAGTGTGCCGGTAAACCACACATGCTCCACTAACGACTTTGAAAATGCAAATATCACAATTGCTATCTAGCTAAAATCTACTTAGTGAAAGTGTTTCCTCACCATCATTTTCATGAATCGGAGGGAAACCTTATGACACTTAGATTTAATGGTGTATGTGTTCTTATCCATGTGAATTGTCAAAACCATAGACACAAGACAAGGATAATGACAAATCCATACTCATATGGATTGAACTCAATCTTAATTTCTTGCCACCTGGCAGCTCAAGGGCCTGCCATTGCTTCCAAGTTGTTGTGCAACTAATTGAGAACTCTAAGAACTCATATGCAAAGCCAACTTTAACTGGAATGGGCACAGAATATGTCAACACGATAGGTTATAAACCTCAAGTCATGTGCTAGTGAAGACCTTCAGGTTTTATTCTTGATTAGTTCTTGAGACTTTCAAGACCTTTAAGACTCCCACTGTCCTCTTGACATATAAGACTTTCTTGTCAGTTATTCAAGACATAGTGTGGATTCTAATCAAGACAAACACTTCACAAAATTGGCCTAAGTTGGTCTTTGTTTTATCCAAAATATCACAACTTACCAATTTCAAATGTACAAGAGTATAAAACTTTTACTCTTACATTTGACAAGTGTTTTAAACCTTCTTTAAGACATGTCACTCAAGTTACAATCTTGGAGTATGACTCTAAGACTTGTATCGGAACGAAGTATGACTCATCTTCTTGATTTAACCATTTCAACAATTCAAGTTCCTCTTCTTAGTCATAAGAATACACTAAGATTTCCTTAGAGAACTAACTTTGATATGGTTTCTTAATCATTAAGATGATCACAAAAACTGATACTAAAGTACTCTCCCATCTTTTCAGATTTGAGAAACTTTTATCCTTCTGCCTAATTTGATTCTTCTTATTCGTTCTGCCTTACATTGGAACCTTTTCCAATGTCTCAGAATTACACTTAAGCTTGTAAGTATAACCATATTTACTGAGCTTTAGTAAACTATGACGAATAGTCTTATCAATCTTTTGTGGTGGACTTAATCAGTGCACAAGAATGTGTACTCGATCCCTTAGTCCTTTACTTGACTCACACATCCATGTGAACGAGTAATTAGTCTTAATTTTTCCAATACTTGAAAGTTCTCATTCATCATGCTATACAACTTGCATGATTCCAAGTTTCTATCCAACTGAAACTTGGGTGATGAGAATCTTTCCTTATTTGGTAAATTTAGACATTACCACAAATGAAAGAATCAATTTCATATTTCCACTCATGCTATTAATGGAATCATATAAGCAACAATTTTTCCTCAAATGCCATTGTAAGGATATTTTAAAATAAATAAAATCTAAAATTTTCTTTTATTTTAAAACTTTGCGGAAAAACTTATCCTTACAATCCATATGAAAACTTGTTGTTATCTATTCCTAAGCAATATCTCATAACTCCTAAGAAGTAGCTCAAGAATCCGATCTTCAAGCTACACGATAGAAATCCATCTACGCGATCAGATTCAGCATATTCTTTCTTTAAGTTTCTTTACTTTTCTTTGATTCTTAAAACATCAACATGTGACCCAGTCACATCATGTATCAAGAATCTCAGATTAGAAACTTAGCAGAGTTAGATAGTGGACTTTACCTGAAGTAGAGTCTAACTTATTGACTTCAACATCCTTAGGTAAATTTGGCAGATTCGTAACCAATGTCCCTTCCTTTGGCAATATAAACATATGGACCCTTTGATAATGGTACACGGGACTATCACAGACTTAGCTTTTCTCTTTACCATTTGTTCAACCGAGTTGACTATGGCCGATCCCTTTCCATTGGGAAGAGAATGCATTTCTGGATTTCTTGTGTCACTATTGTCAATGTCCATCAAGTTTTAAGGAAGTTGATCTTAACAAATAGATAAGATCATTAAGGGGCTTGTCATAGTCTGTTTCATAGGTGTCCCAAAGGAACTCACTATGTGACTTAGAAAGTGATTGAACCACTAGCTTTCTCAAGACTTTGACACCCAACTCTCCCGGCTTGTCAATATGTGACTACATCTCCAAGATGTGATCACACCTAGACTTTGCCTTGCCAATAGGGCTTGAGTGACCTTGAACTTGGGGGTTAGGGAGAATAATTGGAGGAGGTGAAAGAAGTATGATTTCCATGGGATATCATCTTCATTTAGGAAAGCTTGTTTCAAGAGATTTGGGAAGATCATAAATGTCTAAACCAGACATCTTTTGGGAGATATTCAAGATAGTTGATCTTAAGTCCTTAATATGACACCCAATATGAAATATTAAGGCTAGGACCCTACAAACTATTTTATAACTTAGAAGAGGGATGTCGTAATCCAAGTTATAAAATATTTTAAGGTAGGTGAATGATGATTCACCAATTTCCACCAAGATAAACGAAATGTATTATTAGGTTTTAATTGGTTTTTGAAACTCCTAGATCTTTGAGATTCATTGAACTGTTTAATGGCATGTTTCAATCTCGAGTGTGCCCTTCAGGTTTTGTGACTGGGATGTCGAGGATCACAAAACAAGGTGTGACGTAACCATGCAAATTACTTGGTACCCTTAAGTGTTTACCCCTCAATTGATGTGCCGGTTAACCACACACGCTCCATCGATACTATGATAAACATTAAGTTACCCTTTACCTACCTTGTTAAATACGAGTTAGTGTGCCGGTTAACCACACACGCTCCACTAACTGACTTAAACAAAGTGCAAAGTGTAATTTCATGGATTAGCACCTTATTCACATTTTCCTAAGTAACTAAGATTGGGTATTATTAAGAATTTAGTTACTTAGTATTTATCATTAATACTTTTAATGAAGGGAGAATTCTAGTCCTGTCAAACCCGTTCGGCTAACGACCCTCCACCAGTCAAGCAAGCGGTGGGTGACAGTGGACACCCATTAAGTTGCCATTTTATAGGCAACAACCTTATACCCACCTTATAGACCGGCTTCGTGAATGAGGCGTACTAGCGGTAAGACTGACTTTACTCTTATACACACACACACACACACACATATATATATATATATATATATATATATATATATATATATTATTAACTTATAATATTATAAAGTATAAGGGTTGAATTTTAACTTTTAAAATTCTAAGGGTTAACTTGGAATTAAAGTATTCATAAGAGAAAACTTTACAAATTCCAAAACTTGAGGGCAAGTTTTGAAACTATTCAAAACTAATTAATTCCATAACTTATGTGTTTAAAGTAGTGTTAATCCAAAAACTCTTCAAGTTCCATAACTTGAGGACAAGTTATGGAAGACTTTAAACTAATAAAAGAATTAACTTTTCTTTATTTTATAACTTATGGAATTAATTAAGGTTACACTTTTTTTTTAATTTATTATTTAATGAAGAGACTCTTGGTCCTCCATAACTTGAGGACAAATTATGGAGTCATAACACCATTTAATTAGAACTAGACTCTTCATTTTGTAACCTTTGTCAACTTTTATGAGTTTTGTGAAACTTAAATGTGACTTTTCATATAACTTGAGGACAAGTTACAAAAACACATTTTAGAATCAACTCTTAGATTAATTTGGATTGAAAACAACTATTTCACTCAACTTTTCTATTAATCTAAGCAACTCATAAGAACAAGATAATTCAAATCAAACTCTTTCATGTAATTAGTCTAAACCTTAAACTAATACAAAACATGAATCTATTGACAATTATCTTTGAAATTGGATTAGCATGAACATTACCACATCAAAAACAAGTTTATAAGTTCAAAAACATCTTAGGGTAATGTTCCTAGTCCAATTCTAGCCAAATAAGTCAAATTTATGCTGTCTGGGGGTCCAACTCGTCGAGTGCACGAACCAACTCGGCGAGTTGGATGCTTTTTGCCTTGGACTCGGTGAGTCTGCTAGGCAGACAGCATCAAAACTCGATTTTCCAGCTTCTTTTGCAAGTATAACAAGAAAACAAGCCTAGGCTCTGATACCACTGTTGGGTTATGAGCATTCTAACACTCTTAAGTGTACATGCAACCCTAAATACCTTGGATCTATGTTTTTCTCTATTATACATGCAAATATGAACATCCAAGGTAGTATCCTAATCTAGCATATAAAACTATCAATATAACAAGATAGAATACATACCTCTTTGATGTAGAAAGTCTTCATGAAGCTTGAGTGCCAAGTGCCCCAAGTGTGACACCTCAAATGGTTCACACAATACCAAATACACTTGGAATAACTTGAGAGAAATCCACAACTCATGAAATCGGCTAGCCCTTATTTTTACACACTCTAGTGGCCGATTTTGGTCAAGAATAAGATCTTTATATAGTGTTACAATTAGGGTAAACCCTAATTGTCATGACTTTCCATTTCCTTGGATCCATGGGTGCAAATACACCATGAAGCATCCATGGACCATCCTATGGGTTTTAGCCCAACTTGATTATCCATGGAGCATTAGCCCACCATACAAGTATGGATGATTGACACAATCAACCCATATATTTAATTAGTCTTCTTTTGATCACTTAATTAATCCTAGATTAATTCTTGATCAATACTAATTAAATAATCTTATTATTCTTATCATTAATATACTAGAACTTATAATATATTAATAACCATAAGTGTCTTTTTTCTCTCATTATAGTCTATCCAAGTGCATGATGTCATGTGTAACAACCCGTCATTTCAGGTCCTTGAAATTCGAGTCTTGTAACCTCTTTGAAAAAGTAATTAGAATATCATCGAAAAATGAAGTATTCAAAGGCTTTTTTTGGAGTACGCTATGTAGTAGATATCGTCTTAAGGTTTCCAAGCATATAAAGAACACTAAAATCCGAGTTATAACGAAGAAGTTATGACCATTCTAAGTTTTCCGACAAAAACCGGCAATATGAAGTTACATAAAAACGCAAAGTTTCAATAAAATACTTTTTGACCTTAGGTGTCTAAATGAAAGTCATAGATATCGTTAAACTACATACGCACATAAAAAGAACGCCCAAAACGGACATCGTATGAAAAAGTTATGAATTATTAACGAATTTTCTTACCCCGACCTTTTAAAAATAAATAATAAAAAAAATAATTTCGGAATTTGCCAACGGAATCTAAACGAAAGTTGTAGAACTTAGTCTCACCTACGCGGGGATACAAAGAACGTCGAAAACGGAGTTCGTATGAAGGAGATATGAATTTTAGAAGTTTATTTAAAATAAATTTAAATTTAAATATAAACTCTTGGTAATATCCGAAGAAGAGTTAGCAGATAGGACCGAGGTACGCCCTGCGTACCCTCGTACGCCCCGCGTACTCAAATCAAGGGCCCCGGTTCATCCACGTCGCCCCTACTCCTCTATGCCCTCCCATCCGAAGTACGTAAGCGATGACGCCCTAGTACGCCCCGCGTACCGAGGCGGTTCAGCACCCCTATAAAAGGAATGCGAGGGTTCCGGGGAAACTTGCTCATTTTCTCTCGTTTTTCTTGCGTCTTGCCTCGTTTTCCATGCAATAATTATCCCGAAGCCCCGGTTCCCATACTCGAGCCCCGAAGGAAGTTTTACGCTCTCGAGATTCCCGAGAATCCCGAGAAAATCCGCTTTTTCAAGTCAAAGTTCTGCTCGGTTTTCGTCACACTTTCTTCAAATCTTCTGGTGAGTTCATACCCCTACAAACACACTTTAAATACGTTTTTAAATGCTTTTTTATACTCTTTTGGGGGGGGGGAATACAAGTAAAGACACGACTAAAACCGTGTGAAACATCGATCTTTTGCTATACTTTTCATACTGTTGTTTTAACTATCTTATGAAGTTATTATCATGCAAAACACCTCACAACACAACTTTACCCTCTTGGGATACAATATGTTTTATAAATAGAAATATGTTTTATTTATACATTTACATACAAATACATCATATCAAGGGTAACCATCGTTACTAAACCGTTTTATACATTCAAAGAACTTATGATTTATGCTTTGTCAAACATTGTGAAAAGGATAAACTTTGCATACAAAACTATTACTTTAATACAGACTTAGTTGAGAATCCGTGAGACATGTACATCTTCAAATACTGCCTTTTTGTTGGAAGGTATCGCTACAAGTCCTGTCTATAACCAAAGTCTCCCATTCGGAGAACGTGTCAAATGTGTATAGATCTATGCGGGAAGTCATGATCCCGCGCCCTGACTGTTAGCTACAGTCCGTCCTTTGGGGTGACAGTTTGTCATAACACTACGACGCCTGAAGAACGTCGCTACAGGCATATTATGTTTAGTATGGTTATAAAACTCGTCGGATATACAGTTATTATGGTATTATGTTTTTATGAACGAGTAGCTATTAAAACTATTCTTCACCTAACAAGTGCGATCTTCGTATAGCTTTATTATATAAAACTATGCTACAACTTTTAAGCATGTCAGTTGCTTGCGATTTTCGGTCTTAGAGACTGCCAGTTCTGTTAGGAAAATAAGGGTTTTCCCTGCATCTAAAACAAACAACTAATAGGAAAATAAGGGATTTTCTTGGTGTAACTATTTACAACTTATAACACGAACATTCATATGCATTTCATACTTTTATAAGAAAATAAGGGTTTTCTTGGAAAACACAACAAATCATATCTCAACTATTAGGGAAAGTATGGGATTTTCTGGATCTAATACATTCATTTTCAACCCAACGAACCATAACTCTTTTCATTTGAAAATACCGCGTTTTCTGGAAAACATACATGAACTTTCGAATGGCGTACATTTTCTCAAAACACTACTTATGAACTCACCAACTTATTTGTTGACACTTTCTCTTTGAAATAACTTGTATTCTCAGGGAACCGCTAAGTAGGTTTGGAAATCAACTATTGAGGATTAACGTGCTGACATTAATTACTTCTTTTGAAAGATGTTTATGTATTTATCTTTTGAACATGTAATGAATACAATTATGTAAACATTTTGGAAACTTTAATATATATGGTGGTGTGTACTTTCCTTTCTATGAACTGTTATGATACTAAATATGACGTCCTCCACCCCCGAACGTTTCCGCCTTTCTGGTTTGGGGGTGTGACAGATTGGTATCAGAGCATTGTTTATAGTGAATTAAGTATATCAAAACCATTTTGGTATACAACTATAAACACAACTGGGCAAAAACACTTTGAGTAAGAGTCATACTTTTAAAATTAAATTAATTTAGTTTTTGTAAAGTAGGCATGCATTCATTTCATATTAATAACATGGTCAGTATCATAATTAAAACAATATAGAAGTATTATAAATAAGTTGTGCAGTGCAGGTATGCCTTGGGACATGTAATCGGAACTGGGAAGAATGTAGCCTGATCAACTACATTTGTCCATGGGCCGACTAACGTATGCCAAGGAGTGTCTGCAATGGACAACAAATTTAAAACTTACCAAAAGCATATCGTTAAAGAATACTAAGGGAGTATTCGAGTGCCTTCAACCCTTAAACTTAAGAGTAAATTCCATGTGCTTTAGCTTATAGTCAATTCTTAACCCTATTCTCGTATAGACTCAAATGGCTGGATTCCATCACCCCGGTGACCCCTACTACCCCAACCAAGGTAATGGAGAAGTGATAGAGAATGATCCTGAAGAAGGAATGCAAGAAGAATCAGACTCAGATCCAGAGAACAATAACCTACCCTTAACGGCTCCAATTCAAAATCCTAATCCTCGACCAGAATTTCATGGCTCGACACCCCTTTGGGCAACTAACCTGGATAGGTGGAGCCGCGAACAGGATCAACCCCTTCCATTCAACAGAGACCGAAGCTTCTACAACCTAAGCGAGGGAGGCTCAGCAGATAGAGCCCTTCCTATATTGGTTCGTCGGATTTCTCGCATTGGTGAGCAAGGACGGACGACCATCCATCGAACTGAGGAAAATGATGCGAACACTGGAGTCAACACAGTTCGCATCCGACAGTTAGGATTAGCTCACGGGAGAATCGTAAATCATAATGAAGCGTAGAGAGAGCTAACAGCAACTCAAACCGAAGTGATAGAACTTCGGGCACGCCAGGCAAGACATGAACTACGTATGCTCGAGATGGAGCATCAGTTGACAGAATCTAAGGCCCATGTAGCCAGCTCGCGTAACAAATAATACCTGTTCCAAAATTTTGTCATAGCATAAGACCTTGGATAAAATCCTTACTTTTCTTAACCTTGTAATTGGAAACCTTTAGATAGGCCAAATTTTCCTAACTACAAAATGTAATGCACCATGTTTTATAATATATGATGTATTTCCTTTATTAAACCCTTTGCATACCCCTCCAATTCATGAGTTTATCTACTCTCCTTATGAGTCGAACTCAAAACCCTATTCAAGGGTAAACCAAACTTCTGATATAACAAATCACTAATGCGTGACTTTCGAATCATTAAAACTTATAGTTCTTCTTGTTATTTCCTTATCAGAACAATGTCTCCTCGTAGATCAGCACGTAGAAACGCAACCCCACCACCACCTCCTCAATATGACCCCAACATAGTGCAATCTGCTATCGTTGCGGCAGTAACGGCTGCACCGTCTCAAGCAAACGTTAGCGGCACAGCAAGGACTGGAAATAACCAACTTACCAACGCAACCCCATTCCTACAATTGGACACCGCCACTTTGCAAGCTACAATTATAGCCACAGTGGCAGCCATTATAGCATACAATAACTCTGTCAACTCAAGCAGCGAAGGAAACGATATCAAAAATCCTAATCAAAGAAACAATCGAAGCCACCTACCAGTAGCTACCTACAAGAATACCGCAAGGTGCGAAAACAAAAACATGAAACGAAAACCCTGGAGCAAGAGGGGAGGCAAATCAACTCAAAGAAACGCCAAAAAGCAATCAACAAACCATACCCCTACACCCAAAAGGTCGTACAACAGCAACCAGCCTAAGTGCAACCGATGCAACTTCCATCATCACGGACCCTACCTTGAAATGCATTGCGTTAGGTGCAATAGAAAGGGACACACCTTCCGCTACTGCAGAGAACTAGCCCAACCAACTGCTCTAGCCACAAATGTAGGAGTAGACCGTGCTTGCTATGAGTGCGGAGTAACGGGACACTTCCGAAGGGACTGCCTGGAGTCAAGCATCATGAATGCTGGTGGAGGAAGCCAAGTATTCGCAATGGGCCAAGAGGAGGCTATTGCAGACCCCACGGTTATTCTAGGTACATTTCTCCTTGATAACTGATTTACATACATTCCATTTGATAGTAGGGACGCAGAGGAGTTCCGTGAGTCACAAGTTTAAAAATCTACTCGAACAAACACCCCAACCATTAAACAAAACTTTCATAGTAGTAATAATGGAGATAGACTAAAAAGCACTGAAAACACACACGTAGAATGCACTATTCCACTAACGAACGTCTTACAATGAGAAGTACTGACATCAGCATTCGACGTGGAGTGGTGTGGCCCTACCCATACCAGTTCCATGTGTTATAAAAGACCCTTTCACTTTAACCATCGACTAACGAAACTCGATCGATTTATAATGACGAACCCGACACAAACACCAATTGGTTTCTACTTTCAAAACCCCAAAGTACTCATGTGAGGAATCTTTACAACCTTCCCATAGTATCCCCCAACAGATCATTTAGAAATACCACGCTTACAACAAGTCAAATCCAAGCTCAGAAACTAGCAGTGAATACAACCATGAACTTCAAAACATAGCTGCCCTAGTTCATCGAGTGAATATGCTAACATTTAGAAGAACATAAGTAAATAAACCCAAAACCGCACGATCCCAATCGGTCGAAGTGATAGGCGGAGTAATGAAGGTCCGCTGAAACACACACATTAGGATCTAGATTCATAAAGGAACAAGAGGAACAAATGGACCAGAGGCACTCACTCCGGAAACAATCAGCCAAGCAACGAAACCCCCATCCTCTATATCGACGCCGCTACATTACAAGCTGCAGTAGCAGCTGCTGTGACAACTTTCCTTACACACATCAACTCAGGCAACACAAGCAAGACCGACAAAGGAGTCGAGAGTTCCGATGGTAGTACCAAACCGGGAAACCAACAAATGGCAACAGTTATGGACTTGCGAAGCCATAAGACCGAAAGGAAGTGATGATATCGTCAAGCCCTAAAGGAGCGCAAGAGATCCCAAAGACTTGCCATGCCACAACAAGTGGCAACTCCTGCAGAACGCTTTAGGAAGCAATTTCCAAGGTGGGGTAATAAGGAAGGCACTCGTGTCCACATAACACTAGCTAAACACCTCACTCCCACCACTAAGGCTAGCACTAGCCAGTCATGCCACCAATGCGAGGAGATAAGGGCACCTCAAGAAGGATTGCCCTATGATTTTATGGGGGGGGGGGGGGGGGGAATACAAGTTAAAACATGCCAGTTATCATATCAATCATATGTGATTGATAAGCCGCATGCACAAGAATTTATTACACCGTCAGCTGTTTTACCAAGTATGATACTGTAAATGGTTTTCCAAAACGTCTTTACTTGTTCAAATCTTTTCTCAAATTGTCTCTCGCGCTGTATGTTTTACCTCAAAATTCAGTTACAACAGTATTTTAAGCAAAGGCTTTCTTTAGTTATATTTGTTTATCAAATTTATAATCAAAACTTGTTTATGAAAGATTTTCAAGGGTTTCTAAAGGTTTTCAAACTTATTTTACAAAAGAATACCAAGTCATGATTTTCTTAAGTGTAAAGGTTTTCCAAAGTTTTCATCAAAGTTTTCTTCCACGTTTTTATACTTCTACTTCATTAGATACTACTACTTCGTTATGCCTCTACTTCGTTAAATGCTCCTACTTAGTTAAATGCTACTACTTCATTAAACGCTTCTACTTCGTGAAACGCTTCTACTTTGTTAATGCTTCTACTTCATGAAACGCTTCTACTTTGTTAACGCTTCTACTTAGTTAAATGCTTCTACGTCATTAAATGCATGCCTGTACCTGTATAGTTATATAAATGATGTTTAAAGGACTTAGGAAGGCTAGTTCGCCCTATTTCCTTTTCCTCGTTGGGATGTGGTCTGGTGGGTATCGGATATCCGTCCGAAGGTCGTTTAAACATTAAATATATATCATGTATACATGTATAGACATGAAGGTTTACATCGATCAGTTCAGTTGTGAGTCTCTACCGTTAGTCCAGAGCTTACATCAGGATTCACTATTCGAGATGCATCTTCAAGACACGGATCTCCCCGTCGTCGAGTTGGTAACCATAGTCTCCTGTAGGGAGAGCGTGCATTGTGTGTATAGATCTATACGGGACTGGCACTCCCGCACCCTGACTGCTAGCTATAGTCAACGGCCTACCAAGCCAAGGGGTGACAAATGTCATATTTATTCCGACGCTTGCAGGGAGTCAAGTTCTCTAGTGTCAATCAGTATGGTTACGAGTATCTCCATGTTTACCTTATAATTCATGGCCTTAAGGTAACGAGAATTAACACTGTATTTCTGAAACAACACTTTTAGAATCATTCCTTGATTTAGACCTTGCTAGCTGTATCTTTCATTTGATACTGTTTGGGGTTTGTGTTTCTTTTAGACCTTGCTAGTCGTATCGTACATTTGATACCGATGGGGTCTGTGTTTCCTTTTGTTAGACTGAACCAGGCGTATCATTCAGTCGATACTCTCCTGGAGTCTATGATTTCTTTGCCTTAGTCAGCAGTATTTTCTGCTGAGGCATATGTTATTTTCCCTTAGTACTTTTACTAGTGATATTCTCCTACTTTCTTTAAAGTCAAATACCGTATTTTGGTAATGATAATATTTCAGGGAATTTCTCTTTAAAACAAAACACTGTCGAGTCTTGGTAGAAGACTGCTTTTATTTAGAAAATATAGGAATTTCTGTAAAGGACTCTAATACACCGTTGATTCTAAACTACTACTTTTATAAAGTTATTTTGAATAAAATGCTTACTTACACAAATGACACTAAATACTTATGAACTCACCAGCATTTATAAAAATGCTGATACTCGCTTTCCAAATAACTTGCATTCTTAGGTCAGCAATAGATAGGTACATCCCAGGAGCTTTTGATGAAGACAGTTTAGTACCAAGCTGCACCTATATTATTACTTTCATTACTTTGATGTTGCTATGAAATGTAACTTATGTAAAACTATTACTATTAATGCAATGGTTGTTGTACTTTGATTACTATACTGCATATGTTGTGATACTTGACATGACGTCATCCATCCCAGAACCTTTCTGCCGTTCCGGTTTTGGGGTGTGACAGTTTAAGCCTCAATTGAAGCCTTTTCTCTCTCTCTCTAACCTCTCTCCTCAAATCCAAGTCTTTGATCCAAAATCACTCATTTCAAGCTCCATTTCATCAAGGTAACCTTCCTAACTTATTGTACAACCTTTCTAGCTTCCAAATCTGTGTTCAATCTATGATTTAGGACCATAAAGATGTGTTTACGGCCCTGAAATGCTCTTAGGCCGTGAACACATATAAGTTGGGTTTTAGAGCCTAAAAACCCTCCCAAATCACTTATGGAGCTTGGATTCAACTTAAGGACTTAATGGATTTGACTTAGAACACCTTGAACTTAACTTTTGGGGAGTAAACATGATTTTACTACCCAAGAATATGCTTGGGCCATAAACTCATTATCATGGGTAGTAAACTCAATTTCAAGTGTTTAAATGCCACTTAAACACACCAATAGCCTTGGATTAAAGTCTAGAACCAACCACAATTGATTTATGGGACTTAAAAATGATGAAAACCTTCCCTATAGGAGTTCACGGCTGTAAACCCCCCAAGGATGGGTTCCTGGGCCGTAAACTCATATACACTAGTCAAATGATGCCCAAAATCCATTCTAAGGCTTGTAAAATTAGTTTGAATCACATGTGATTAATCTAAGGCCACCAAATCAATTAGAGAAGGAAGGTATAGGAGCTTACTGCCGTAAACTCCTAGTTTAGGGCCGTAAACTCCCTTTGATGGTTCCTTTGGTGGTTTAACTTCTTCCTATGCCTTAGATTAAATCCTAGCAACTTTTCCCAAGTGATATTTGACCATTTAGCACCTTATAACCCATCAACCATGAGTTCACGGACGTGAACTCATGTGGTCATAGTCTTAGGGCCGCAAACTCTCGAAGGATTTTACTCTTGAAGAGCAAACTCATTATCTAAGCTCTATACGTCCGTTGATGTCACCCGGGTCACTCCAAACACTTGATTTGAAGTGTTTTCGCGTCTTGGAGTGTAAAATCATATCTAATTATTGATTTAAAGTCTAATTAGATGCATTTGTATATCATTTCATATTACATAGGAACCTCGCGCGTTTTCAAGCCTCGAACTGATGGGTAGCACCCAAACCGACACAATTCTCATCTGGTGAGTTCATACCCCTACCCTTTTTCCGTGTTTTTCAAATGTTTCAGGGGGGAATACAAGCAAAAGTACAAGGAAATCTTGTACTTAAACTTATTATTTTCAGTTCAAATGTTTCATAAATTGTATGCTTTTACTATCAAAAATCGTATTAACCAATGGTTCGAATTGCAGAGTAAACTTTCAGACTATATGTGGATTCCTTTATAAAGTTATTATAATCTATATTACATATTATAATTTGCAAAGGAATCATACTAATCATAAACTAAGATTAATACTAATAAAATACTTCCTAGAATAGTAACAGAACGAATACGAAAGTACAACTAGGAACAGCACGAATACGAAAGTACAGTTAGGACAGAACGAATACAAAAGTACAGTTAGGTCAGAACGAATACGAAAGTACAGTTAGGACAGAACGAATACGAAAGTACCGTTAGGATAGAACAAATAAGAATGTGAATATGAATACGAAAATGAATAGGAATAGGAATACGAATACGAATACGAATACGAAAGCACGCCTTTGGATGACGCCAAGACTTCGGAAATACAGTTAGTGTATGCCTTGAGTGTCACCAGAGTTTCAAAAATAATTTGAAAGTACGCCTCTGGACATCGACTGAGTTTCGAAAACATACGCCTTTGGATGTCGACAGAGTTTCAGAGATACGTCTAATGTACTCTTTTGGAAGTCACCAGAACATCGAATATACAGTTAATGTACGTTTCTGAGTGTATCCAAATATTCGAAAATACAACTAAGTATAGTAGATAATCGACATTCGAGTGTAGGATAACTAAGATATCAGAATACCTAACTAATACTATAAGTATGATAGATACTAGTACATCGAAATCCGAACTAAGAACTAACCGTCACATTTAGGAAAATATGGGATTTTCCTGGGATAACATAACTACTCATAATCGAATCGTGTAACGAATAATAACTAAACTGTTTTTATATAAGAAAATATGGGATTTTCTTGAATAACATCTTTTTCATAAAACCAAAAGGGAACTCATTCTTTTCAAAACTAAACCGCTTATGAACTCACCAGCTTTATGCTGATTTTCAAACTGGTTGTATTCTCAGGTCAGCATTAGACAGGTACACTGCCATCTTTTGGAGAAGACGGAGCATTTTGAAGACTCGTCTTAACTTTTGTTAAGATGATATATATGTATGACACTTGTAACACTTTGATTTCAAAAAAATGTAATAATTCTATGTAATGTATTGTTTTGTATTTACTATGCTTACTATGTACATTGGTTGCGATATACATGATGTCCTCCGCCCTGGAACGTTTCGCCTTAGGTTTCGGGGTGTGACAGATTGGTATCAGAGCCCTTGTTTATAGTGAACTAGTATACCAAACCTTACATGGTATAAGACTATAAACATTAAGGGGCGTAAGTGCTCTAAAATAAAAGTACACCTTAAAATATAAGTATTTTCAAAAGTATACAAGTATACCTAACCGTCGAAATCTGTAACTATAAGTAGAACAAAACATAAGTAAATGGGTGTTGTACGCTGCGGTTAAACCTGAGCAGTTATGTAGTCGTGTCTAGGATCAATATAGACTGGCCAACTATATTTATTCGAGACACGGCCAACATGTGTTTGGGAGTGACTGTGGTAAGCAACATACCTAAAACTTACCCAATACCCAAAACAACGAGCCGTCGTTGCAGCGAACCATGAAATACTATGGGAGTATTTCTCGAGCTAATCCATTGTAGAAATCCTTATTCAAGAATTGTTCCTTGATCATTTCTTTAGCGATAATTTATCTGCTTTGATAACTCTTTCCTGTTTTATCGCTTAATAGAATTCTATATATGTCTTAATGAGATATCCCCTGTTCCATATCTCTTAAGTCAATTCAGAGGACTTATGATCCTCTCTTTCCTGGATATTCTAGATCAAGATGCCTCCTAGGAAAAGACCCAGCTCAAAGAATAACAACCCTCCGCCACCACCACCTCCTCCTCAATTTTATCATGTCGTGTTCCAGACAGCTGTTGCTGCCGCAGTGGCAGCTGCCATGTCTCACATAAACCCCGATGGTTCAGGGGGTGGTACCCAAACCCAAAACCAGGAAGGTAATTAGGGACACTGGAAGGAATGTTCTTATAAAGACTTTATGAATGCAAAAACCACATTCTTCGATGGCATAGAGGGTGTCATTTCTCTAACTCGGTGGTTAGAGAAAATTGAATCTATCTTCAAGACCTGTGCCTGTTCAGAATCTGACAAGGTGAAATTAGCCGCCTGCACATTCACCGATAAAGCTCTGACTTGGTGGAACGGCCGAATCAAATCCTTAACTTTACTTGTAGCAAATTCTATGGGTTGGGAAGTTATGAAGGAACTTCTGTTCGCAGAATACTGCCCTCGGGGTGAAATACAGAAGCTGGAGCATGAACTCTAGAACCTAAAGATGAAGGGTTCCGATATCGCCGCCTACACATCCAGATTCGATGACCTGGCATTACTCTGTCCGGGAATGGTTACCCCGTAGAGTAAGAAGGTTGAGAGGTTCATCTAGGGATTGACCCAGCCAACCAAAGGGAACGTTTTAGCTGCGAAGCCGGATACCTATGACAGCACCAAATTCCTAGCGCAAACCTTGATCGACCATAGCGATGACCCAGAGGAAGCAGCCACCACTCCAGAGCCGACAGAGAAGAGTGGTGAGAAAAGAAAGTTTTAGAAGAAGAAGAAGAGTCAGTCTTCCACGGTGTCCTCAAAGAAACAAAAGATAGTGACAGTCCACGCTGCCACTACCCCTGCTGCTCTTTCTGTTATCGGTTCCTCAGCCCAAGCACCTATCACCGGATATGTCGGTATTCTCCCAAGGTGTAACTGATGCAGTTACCACCACTACATCCCTGGTCCCTGTCGTGAGAAATTTTGCAAAACCTGTGGCCAAGAGGGTCACCTCATGCGAAGCTACAGAGCACCAACCCAATCTACCAGTCAAGCTTTTGGAGCGGGTATCGGTCAGTCCTGCTACAGTTGTGGGGAAGTCAGACATTACAAGCGAAACTGCCCTAAGGCAGCAACATCTGGCAACACTGGGCGAGTCCTAGCTATAGGACAAAATGAGGCAGCCATCGACCCCACCATTGCCATAGGTATATTCCTCCTCGATGAATCTTATGCCTGTAATCCTTTTCGATTCTTTTACTAAAAGAAAATTTGCTAACTATCCATTCAGACACCTTTCTAAACTTAATCCTTCATTAGTAACTGAAACGTGTACCGTCAAGATGGCTAACCAATGAGAAAGAGAGCGCTAACGTCATACCCATAGGTTGTATCCTTAATTCGGACGATTATTCTTTTCCATTCGATTAAATGGAAAACTTTTCATGAAATGCTTTGATGCTATCATTGGCATGTAATGACCGGGTCTCATTCATGCTGTTATTCTTGGTTTCGAAAAGGCCGTGCGTCTAAATCTTTCCTCTGACCCAATTCTCATAATCTTCGGCAACAAACCTAAATCCAACCTTCGCATCATTTCGTGCATCAAAGCTTAAAAAGTTTCCCTGAAGGGAGTGTCATGCATTCCTCGTCCGTGTGATCATCGGGAAATGGGAAGTCTGCAACTCTTTCCCTGATGTCTTTCCCGAAGATTTCCGAGAATTCCTTCCGAACGTCTAGTCGAGTATCGCATCGACCAAATCCCTGGAACTATCTCGTAGCCAAACCTCTGTGAGGATGATGTGTCCAAGACAGCGGTTAGGGCTCGATATGGTCACTACGAGTTAGTAGTGGTGCCCTTCGGTCAAACCACTTTCCCTAGTCATGTAGTAAGCAAAGCAGTTATACCCGTAGACCCTTCCAAAAATCAAGGCGATAGAGACTTAGTCGGCACCGAAGATACCCATAAAAACCCGTCAATTCTTAGGTTCTGTCGGCTATTATCGCAGACCCACCTAGAAATTTCTTTCAGAATCATCAGACCCTTTAGCTACTCTGCCACATGAAAATATACCCTCTTGTTGGAGCTTATGTCCTGTTGAAGGTCTTATCCCAGAATGGCATGATATGCTTTGGGAAGTGCGGAAAAACTTCACCCGTGATACATTGGACTTTTCGAAATCCCCGCCAGAATCGGAACCGTGAACTACAAACTTCGACGATCTCAAGGACTTAGTAGTATCCATCTTGTCTTCCACGTCTCGAATCTTTAGAAGCGCCTGCCCAACGAAACCCTAGTAATCCCTTTGATGATACCGAAATCAACGAAAGACTGAACCCCCATGGAAGAACAAATTGAGATCATGGATCGAGAGATCAAACGTACGAAACGAAGCCGCATCCCGATAGTGAGGGTTCGCTGGAATGTCAACCGGAGACCCGATTCCACTTGGGAGCGTGAATACCCGAAGCACTAGATTCATCCATACCTCTTTTCAATTCATGATCTGTATCTTAATCTTTGAATTTCGGGACGAAATTCCTTCTAACGGGGGGATAATGTGACAACCCGAAGTTGTTCCGTCGCCGTAACCCGTTCCGCCCGTAAAACCCGTCTTTAGCAATTCATTATGATTTCGTTTTTGGGCTAAGTTATTTAAGTTTATATGTTTATTATAATCTCATGAGTGTCCAAACTCCTTAGAAACTCATGTAAATGGCCCAAATTATTAATTTGAAAATTTTAGAATTGGTCCCGCCGGGTTACAACAACTTAATCGGGCGCGACCAAAAGCCCCGTTTAACGTCGGTATAGGGTAGAATTCCACCGTGTCCCAAACCCGAACCATATTTAAAGTTGTTTAAGCCTCAATTGAAGCCTTTTCTCTCTCTCTCTCTAACCTCTCTCCTCAAATCCAAGTCTTTGATCCAAAATCACTCATTGCAAGCTCTATTTCATCATGGTAACCTTCCTAACTTATTGTACAACCTTTCTAGCTTCCAAATCCGTGTTCAATCTATGATTTAGGAACATAAACATGTGTTTACGGCCCTGGAATGCTCTTGGGCCGTGAACACATATAAGTTGGGTTTTAGAGCCTAAAAACCCTCCCAAATCACTTATGGAGCTTGGATTCGACTTAAGGACTTAATGGATTTGACTTAGAACACCTTGAACTTAACTTTTGGGGAGTAAACATGATTTTACTGCCCAAGAACATGCTTGGGCCGTAAACTCATTATCATGGGTAGTAAACTCAATTTCAAGTGTTTAAATGCCACTTAAACACACCAATAGCCTTGGATTAAAGTCTAGAACCAACCACAATTGATTTAGGGGCCTTAAACATGATGAAAACCTTCCCTATAGGAGTTCACGGCTGTAAACCCCCCAAGGATGGGTTCCTGGGTTGTAAACTCATATACACTAGTCAAATGATGCCCAAAATCCATTCTAAGGCTTGTAAAATTAGTTTGAATCACATGTGATTAATCTAAGGCCACCAAATCAATTAGAGAAGGAAGGTATAGGAGCTTACGGCCGTAAACTCCTAGTTTAGGGCCGTAAACTCCCTTTGATGGCTCCTTTGGTGGTTTAACGTCTTCCTATGCCTTAGATTAAATCCTAGCAACTTTTCCCAAGTGATATTTGACCATTTAGCACCTTAAAACCCATCAACCTTGACTTCACGGCCGTGAACGCATGTGGTCATAGTCTTAGGGCCGTAAACTCTCTAAGGATTTTACTCTTGAAGAGCAAACTCATTATCTAAGCTCTATACGTCCGTTGATGTCACCCGGGTCACTCTAAACACTTGATTTGAAGTGTTTTCGTGTCTTGGAGTGTAAAATCATATCCAATTAGTGATTTAAAGTCTAATTAGATGCATTTGTATATCATTTCATATTACATAGGAACCTCGCGCGTTTTCAAGCCTCAAACTGATGTTTAGCACCCAAACCGACACAATTCTCATCTGGTGAGTCCATACCCCTACCCTTTTTCCGTGTTTTTCAAATGTTTCAGGGGGAATACAAGCAAAAGTACAAGGAAATCTTGTACTTAAACTTATTATTTTCAGTTAAATGTTTCATAAATTGTATGCTTTTACTATCAAAAATCGTATTAACCAATGGTTCGAATTGCAGAGTAAACTTTCAGACTATATGTGGATTCCTTAAAGTTATTATAATCTATATTACATATTATAATTTGCAAAGGAATCATACTAATCATAAACTAAGATTAATACTAATAAAATACGTCCTAGAATAGTAACAAAACGAATACGAACGTACAACTAGGAACAGTACGAATACGAAAGTATAGTTAGGACAGAACGAATACGAAAGTACAGTTAGGTCAGAACGAATACGAAAGTACAGTTAGGACAGAACGAATACGAAAGTACCGTTAGGATAGAAGGCATACGAATGCGAATACGAATATGAAAATGAATAGGAATAGGAATAGGAATACGAATATGAATACAAAAGCACGCCTTTGGATAACGCCAAGACTTCAGAAATATAGTTAGTGTACGCCTTGAGTGTCACCAGAGTTTCGAAAATAATTTGAAAGTACGCCTCTGGACATCGACTGAGTTTCGAAAATATACGCCTTTGGATGTCGACAGAGTTTCGGAGATACGTCTAATGTACCCTTTTGGAAGTCACCAGAACATCGAATATACAATTAATGTACATTTCTAAGTGTATCCAAATATTCGAAAATACAACTAAGTATAGTAGATAATCGACATTCGAGTATAGGATAACTAAGATATCAGAATACCATACTATAAGTATGATAGATACTAGTACATCAAAATCCGAACTAAGAACTAACCGTAACATTTAGGAAAATATGGGATTTTCCTGGGATAACATAACTACTCATAATCGAATCATGTAACGAATAATAACTAAACTGTTTTTATATTAGAAAATATAGGATTTTCTTGAATAACGTCTTTTTCAGAAAACCAAAAGGGAACTCATTCTTTTTAAAACTAAACCGCTTATGAACTCACCAACTTTATGCTGATTTTCAAACTGCTTGTATTCTCAGATCAGCATTAGACAGGTACACCGCCATCTTTTGGAGAAGACAGAGCGTTTTGAAGACTTGTCTTAACTTTTGTTAATATGATATATATGTATGACACTTGTAACACTTTGATTTCAAACAAATGTAATATCTCTATGTAATGTATTATTTTGTGTTTACTATGCTTACTATGTACATTGGTTGCGATATACATGATGTCCTCCACCCCGAAACGTTTCCGCCTTAGGTTTCGGGGTGAGAAAGTTTCGGCGCCGGCTGCGACTGTGCCGGGGCCTGCCTCTGTTCTCTCAACTGTAACTCAATCTCCAAATCACGCCGCCGAGTGGCCTCCTGCAACTCCAGCAAGGTCTCGCACCTCTGCGTAGACACAAACTGTCTGATATCCCTCTTGAGCATACTCAGATATCGGGACATCTGAGTCTGCTCCGAAGCAAACTCCGGGCAAAACATCGCCCTCTCTGTGAACATCCTGGTGATCTCTGTCACTGACTCTGAATCCTGCTTCAGCTCCAGGAACTCCTGAGCCAATCTCTCCCTCTCAACTCGTGGAACATAGCGAGTATTGAACATCTCCCTGAACTGATCCTAAGAAACCGCAGCTCGCTGCACATCAGAATATGATCCCGTGGTCAACCTCCACCAATCCTTCTCCCCGAGCCTCAAAAGGTTCAGAGCACACCTCACCCTCTGATCAGCAGGGCATGAACACGTGAAGAAACACCCTCCATGTCTGACAACCATCTCATAGCAAAAATTGGGTCCTAAACTCCATCGAAGGTAGGGGGCTTCGTATTATCGAAGTCCCGATACTGAAAACCTCTACCGGCTCCTCCCCCTGCCGCTGCTACAGCCGCGGCAGCCGTCTCTGCAAGAGCTGCATAGTGCTCATCAAAATACTTGACCATGGCGGTCTTGATCGACCCAAACAGTTCCGACAACTCGGCTTGGAACATAGCAGCAACCTCGACATGCAAGATCTCACGAATCTTGGCATCCAGCTCGTCTGTGCTCATCTGACCATTAACCTCGGGTGGTGCTGACCCACCCTGACCGCCTCCTCCTGCTCCCGATCCTGACTCGGATCCACTCCCAGCATGCCTCGTAACCACCATACTGAAATTACCGCAAAACATCAGACGCTTCTCACTAACCCGAGAACCGACTCCCGACCCAACCCTAGGGGTTGTGACTTCCTTGATACGCGTATGGGTCATGTGCTTTCGGTAGTACGGGACCATACTACCTTCCACACATACCCATTATATCAAGTATCACCACAACACCCTAGTGAAGAACAGGCATAACAAGCACTCAACCCTCACTCCTAGAGGAACACTGGAAATCTCATACAGAAAGAAACCCTAGGCTAGCAGGCATCATAAATCAGGCAACTCTATCATGCAATTCTTGAAGATCCCTAGCCTAGTACTAGCATGTTGTTCTATCATATCTCATAAACAAATAACTTGTATGGTATTTTGGGGTTACTTACTGGCTCCGGCTGATCGTACCTCCGCGTCCTCCTTTACTTATTTTTGAAAACCCTTTTTAAATTCTCTTTTGAAAACTCTCCTTGATTTGAGATTGGATTCACACGAATGTTCCTCCAATTCACTCAAACCAAGGCTCTGATACCAACTTCTAACGCTCTAAAAAATTCAACAAATTTAAACTTTTCAAAAACAACCCAATTTCATAAAGTTAATACAAAAAGGTTTTCAATACAATTATTTATCAGAGTCTTCCCAGAACCATATCATAAAACATAATCATGAGGAGCGGTATGATCACGCCTTTGCCTTGCCACAGTCTCCTGAAGTACCTGAAACATTTAAACCACAACTATAAGCCCGAAAGCTTAGTAAGATACCCCCAAAATAACAACACCATACAAACATAATCATATCACATAACCAATACATAACAGCCATGCACTTCGGGTCTACTGTGTGACTGGTCCGCCGCACCGGGCTACAGTCCACCTGGTCCACCCTCCGAGTCTAGCCATATACATCGAGCCTACAATGTGATTGGTCTGCCCGCATCAGGCCTTCAATCCACCTGGTCCACTCTCTGAGTCTATAGTATGACTGGTCCGCCCGCACCGGGCCTTCAGTCGGCCTGGTCCACTCTCTGAGCCTCGGCACGTCTGGTCCGCCCTCTTAGGCCTACAGCCTATCCGGACCGCTCGTTGGGCCTTCGGGATAACCGGTCCGCCCTGGGTATGTTGGCCTACAGCACAAAGCAGGACCCGCCTCAACCCAACCCCAATCTAACAACCATGTGCACATAGACATATAATCATATAACAATCAACATCCAATCTAACCGATCTAGCAGATCACATAACATAACCTCATCCTAACAAGGATATCGACCTAACCGGTCACTAGCATATACCATCCTAACTACCAGGATGAAAACATAGCAAAGCAACAACATAACAACAATACCCGGATTACAATCCGATAAACGGCCGGCCTTGGTGCCTTAGACCCTGTTGACATAGTGAGGATAACTCACCTCGCAACTGCTGACTGAAGAGGATAATATCACGCTGCTCCGACCTCCGACACGAACTCCACCACTGATCAATACCAAAAGACTGAACTGAATAAATACCCAATATTACCAAAATACCCCAGGAAGTCAACTGGTCAACTCTTGGTCAAAGTCAACCCTGCTGACTGACTCTACTCGCCGAGTCAACCTGCTGACTCGTCGAGTCCCCATACTCTGAAACTCCCATAACACGACTCAACTCGCCGAGTCGCCCCAAGACTCGCCGAGTCCCATAACTCTGAGTCTACCCGTACTCAACTCACTGAGTCATCCCTTGACTCACCGATTCACAACTTAACCAGAAAAGGTTAGGACCTCACGACCAGACTCGTCGAGTCCAAGAACAGACTCGCCGAGTCCAAGGCTATCTTCAACCAACTCGCCGAGTTGTTCTTCCAACTCGTCGAGTTGTTGCCCATCTTCATGCAACTCGCCGAGTACACCCATGTGACTCGCCGAGTACCTCTAGCTCTTAACTCATACAGAGGCTTTCTAAGCCATGTAGGGTCTCAAATCCATAGATCTACTCTTATACAAGCCATCCATCACGTAAAGTGGCAAACTTTACGTGAATCCAAGGAAATCTAAGCATAATACACTATTGGCTAAGGTTTGGGACTAAAAGGCTTCATCAACAGCTCTTGAACAGGGACTTTATGCTCTTTTGGATCATCACTACTCTAGATCTGAGGTAGCAACCTCAAATCCAACCTCCAAACTCAAGATAGCACTAGATAAATTCCCAAAAATCCCACAAATGATAGATCTAGATGGATAACAGCTCAAGCAACGAATCCTTACCTCCAAAGAAGACTCCAACAGAAGAATAAGCCAAAACCTTGCAAAGCCCCTTGCTCCAAGCCTCTTAATCTTCAAAGATTTCTTCAACAAACACTCCTTCAAGATCCAAAGGCTCTCTAATTCTCTCACACACGAAACTTAGGGTTTCTGGACTTCAAGGGAGAGCAAAGAGGCTGGGGAGAGGGTATTATGTTCTTTATATAGGGCTCAATCCCTGGGATTAGTGTTTTCTCCACACAGCACCAACTCGCCGAGTCCAGCCGCCGACTCGTCGAGTTGGCCACTTAACACGCGACCAGAATCGCGACCCTACTCGCCGAGTCCACTCATGGACTCGCCGAGTTGACCATTCACATTTTCATTTTGAACCCTGAACTTGCACTCCTGAACTCGGGATGTTACACCAGGCGGGGCCTGATGCCGGGTAAGGCCCGTTGCAACGGGCGGGGGGGCAGTATGTGGTTATGTGTGTATGGTTATGCGTATGTGGTAGGTTGGAGAACTCACTAAGCTTCGTGCTTACGGTTTTCAGTTTTGGTTTTAGGCACTTCCGGTAGCGGAGGGTAAAGCTCGGAGTGATCGCATGGCGCACACCAAGAAGTTTTAGCCTAGGATGTTTTTACTCTGATAAATAGAACATGTTTCGAAACGATACGCTGATTTGATATATAAACCTTTAGCTATGGTTGAAATGATTTAATACTTACGGTTTCATTAATGTTTTAAAAAGAAATTTTGGATCATGATTTTGGGATGTTACAAGAAGCTTGAAGGAAGAAATAAGTTTCTATGCATTTTTTACCTTCTCAAAGTTTCAGAAAACTCATTTTTCATTTGAGTATTTCTATATATTTTTAGCTCAGATCTTTGGACACGCTGAGAGGTTTGTTCATTTTGAACATGTTTGCAAGGAATTGTTCAGATCTATTTTTGTTCAAAATTTGATGGTTTTATTCAACTTTGAGAAGAAATGAAGCGTTTATGAGTTTTTACCATCTTTTAGTTCATATATTATCCAAAGTTCATTTGAGTAATGAGTCTATGTGTACAAGTTTGCTTATGTTGTGCTGTGATTCTTGTGCATTAAGTTACCTTAAACTCATAGTTTACCATTTTAGTTAATGATTAAAAAAAGGGGGGGAGGGGGGAGATGGTGTATCCAGTGTATCACCGCAATTTCATGACAGAGAAAAGCAAGTCAAACATCACATCCATAGAGTGCATACAACTAAAATATCAAAAAGTATGGGTCATATGAATTTTTAGAAAACTCACACATCTCAAAGATGAAATAAGGACAAAGAGGCTAAATGGGTCCATTGGTTTTTCTCTGCTCTCACGAAAAGGGGGGGGGGAAAGAAGAGGATAGTCAGGCCCATCACATCTACACTCCTAGCTTATACCAAACAACTCATATGGGTACCATAAATCTAGGGGTGCAAACGAGCCAAGCTACTCGCAAGCTACTCGAGATCGGATCGTTAAAAGCTCGACTCGAAACCGATTTTAAACGAGGCCGAGCCGAGCTCGAGCTTAATATTAAGATTGTTTATTAAACGAGCTCGAGCTCAAGTCTATGTCACAAAGCTCGATTAGGTTCGCGAGCCTAAACGAACCTTTATATAATATTATTTATTATTATTTATATATATTGAAATAAAAACATATTAGGGGAATTATGAATTTAGGATATTAGTAAACGAGCTTTTTAACAAGCCCGAGCCGAGCTTGTATAACTATTTACGAGCTCGAGCCGAGCTTAGTAAAAGAAAGCTTGAATCGAGCCGAGCTCGAGCCTCATATAACTTAAACGAGCCCTCGGCTCGGCTCGGCTGCACCCTTAAAAAAAAAAAAAAAAAAAAAAAAAAAAAAAAAAAAAAAAACTTTTTCCTCCAAAATTCGAAGGTCAGCTGTCCTCCAAACCCCATTCCATTCACCAGATTAATTTTCAACAGCAACAACTCGTTGGTGCCACCACATCTCTACCTACAAAGCACCACAATGAACCAACGACAACCAAGCCAGCCGCTGCAACCAGTAACACATCAGAATTAGACAAAAATGTTCACTCCTAACCACTGGCAGCGATCATCGACTCCTGTTTCTTGATCAGTCATCTCCAACTGGAGTCAAAGCTCCAGCAGTCCACTAGAGAAACCCAGTTACTGAGCAAACCACTAGAGCTACCCGCTTTTTCTCGATTCATCGTCGCCACCTGCCGGAGCTAGAGTACCACTAGTCACTAATTACTCCTGATCCCCATAAAGCATCTCTAACAGAAACCACCTGATCGAACACAATGGCGGACCTAACTAGCCCATCTTCAATCAACCTGTAACCACCGATGAACCAGCGTATTAGAAACCATCGGGACCACTCCTCTCACTGCCGTCTGGTTTCTTCCTCCAATAACTGAACGCTGCTCTCCATCGCAACCTTAGTGAAAAGTTAGGCAACAGTTCCTATACCTTCTACAAACACCGACTAGTTTCATCGTCAATCGACGTTCTCCGACGAAGAACCACGCGCCACGGATCGTTGATGTTGTTCTTTCTCCTTTGACTAGCGTCTCCTCCGTTGATCATTAGAACAACGTGCGACTGCGGAGTTCTTCCCTAAAAACTGATCAAAAGCATGGTGGGCTTCTAATTGAACAAGCGGACTCACAACTTGTAAATGGGTGGTTAACTTGGGTTCCAACAATGTAAATTTTGGGCTCCTCTTATGCTAAATGGATGGGCTCTGTTGGAATTTCTCTTAATGGATTTCTCAATATATTTGGCTATCTAAAACAATAAAATGGTCCAATTTTCGCAATAATACATTAGCCAATCAGCCGTTCACTGCTCAAGTATTACGATTTTGTTCAACGACCGGGTGTTGCGATTATGCTCGACAAAATGTGTTTTCAGAAATATGCGTTGAAATATGCATTGAAGTCCGGATCAACTCTAAATTTTCAAAAAGAAAAAAAATTAGGGAAATGAAATTGGGCTTATGGATTCACAATTGGGCTCCTTCCAATTCACAAATCCGTTATCACCATCTCTATTTTGGGCTATCTCTTGAGCAACAATAATTGGCTATTTTTGAAAATCATTAGCCACTCATGGCCCGAATGTTGCAATTCCGTATAACAAAATAATTTTTTAGAATATAAGTAGTGGTCCACCCGACGTTTCATAAAAAAAGAGGTGGGAGAAGAGTAGTACATCACTAATACCACTCGCAAAGTATTGCGAGATGATCATGACAGAAAATCCGAATCGATTTATGATTTCAAGAAAAACACACTAACTATTAGATTTGATTATGTTGCCCTTTCAGATAAACGCTACAGCGCCGCGACATTTAGAGCTCGTTGACGACAAACTTGTGGAGCAAAGCCCGGTCAAAAAAACATTTACAGGGGACTTGCAAAGTACAAACGAATAAGGCTCAAACATGTAAACACAAGCCAATGTCATATGTCCGCTCGTTCAGACTCCTCACTATTTCTAAAAAAAGGGGGAGTAGATGGGTTAGCATGCCATTATGCATAAGTGATTTTTATTTTGATGAGGAAGAGTTAAAATACATGAAGAGCTGATATTATAAATGATAATGTATTCTCGAGGTGACATTAGATTGAAAGAGCAGTCTCGCGGTCCAATCCTCGGTAGCCTCGTTAGCCAGCTCTTAGTAGTCGTGTTGCTCATTTATCGTTAGCAGCTCGCTACCCAGCCCTCAGCGGCCCTGTTTCTCAACTCTCGAAAGCAGTCTCGCTACTCACCTCTTGACAACAGTTCCACTATTCAACTCTGAGTAGCTTTGCCGCATAACTCTCGGCAAATAGCCAAGACATCAAGGCAATGATTATCACTACAGCTAATGATGCAGCAAAGCATCAGGTGCCATTATACTTTAGGCCAGACTAATCACCCAAGCCAGACACATGGATTTCAGGTTGCTATACCTAATCCCACAAGGTTCAGAAGGTTCAACACCTTCACCTCGAGTCGTTTGGCTTCCTAGCCCGACTGCATTATAGCAGCATGCTCCGCTGGCAAAGTTCAGTACCTTTGCCTTGATTCGTCTGACTTCTTATCCCGACTCCATTACAGTGGAAATCTTTGCCTGCAAGGTCGGACATCTTTTCCATGAGTCTCTTGACTTCTCAGCACGACTCCATTCTACCGGCATGCACCGTCGAATAGTTCAGTACCTTTTCCTTGAGTCATCCGGCTTCTCAGCCTAACTTCATTATAGCGGAAAGCTCCTCCTGCAAGGTCCAGCATCCTTTCCTTGAGTTACTTGGCTTCTCAGCCCGACTCCATTCTAGCGTCATGCTCTGCTGACAAAGTTCAGTACCTTTGCCTTGAGTCGTCCGACTTCTCAGCCCGACTCCATTCTAGCGACATGTTCCATCAGCAAATTTCAGTACCTTTGCCTTGAGCCATCTGGATTCTCATCCCAACTCCATTATAGCGTAAAGCTCTGCTTGCAAGGTCCAACATCCTTTCCTTGAGCCGCTTGGCTTCTCAGCCAGACTCCATTCTAGCGGCATGCTCCGCCGGCAAAGTTCAGTACCTTTGCCTTGAGTCGTACGACTTCTCAACCCGACTCCATTATAGCGGAAAGCTCTGTCTGCAAGGTCCAACATACTTGCCTTGAGTCGCTTGGCTTCTCAGCCCAACTCCATTCTAGCGGCATGCTCCGTCGAAAAAGTTCAGTACCTTTCCCTTGAGTCATTTGACTTCTCAGCCCGACTCCATTATAGCGGAAAGCTCCGCCTGCAAGGTCCAACATCCTCTCCTTGAACCACTTAGCTTCTCAGCCCTAATCCGTTACAACAACATGCTCCACCAACAAGGCTCAAAGGCTCACAATCTTTGCCTATATGATTCCACACGATGCTCTCCCGTGTGATGCATCTACGATCATTGGTTGCTAAGCCTGATCTATTCCATGTGTCTCCCACATGATGTACTCGCGATCGTTGGCTGCTAAGTCCGATCTAGTCCATGTGATGCTCTCCTACGTAATGTATCTATGATCGTTGGTTGCTAAGCCCGATCAATTCCATGCGATTCTCTCCCGTGTGATGTATCTACGATCATTGGCCGCTAAACCCGATTTGCTCCACGCGATACTCTACCATGTGACATCTCCATGATCGTTGGATGCTAAGCCTGACTATTCTTCTAAGTCGTGCAATATAAGTTGTGCGTCGTCGTACACCGTAAGTCGCGCATCATAAGTTTATGTTATGCTTAACACCACATTTTGTGTCTCTTCTCTTAATCAACATGGTTTTCCGATGCTCGGACGATCAATAAGATTCCTACATTACATCTTACTATAGTAAGGTTATTATTCTAAAAGAACGGTATCATGACATCAAACCTACCATTTATAATCCCTCAGCACCTATGTTGTCTGGCTCTTGGCAACAGTCTTGTTGTCTATTATCATGAAAACAACCTCGTTGTGTATTCTTATAGCAACCTTTCCATATACACCATAGTCTGATACATTTATGTACACTACCCACATCAGACTGGGGGGAATCCAGCTAAGTATAACCAGAGCAAGAAATACCTTTAGAATGGTTATCAATGCTCATGCAAAATAGACGATGAAGATAATTATTGGTGACATTCCACCAAGATGATATGAAATGCTACACCATCTGTGCTGCATACTCATATAGCAACCTTGATCTACATGTCATCACCAGTAGTAGTCTTGCTGCATGACTACAACAACAACATCGGATAACAGTCTCAAGGACTCAATAGCGAGCTTACGCTTATTAGCTACCATGGCCCGACGCCTTATTGACATAATTGTCGCATAGGAGCCCTGTTCTGAATAACATTATTAGCAACTTTTCTCTGCATGATCGTAGCAACAGTTACATTGTATCATTGACCAAATCATACTCTTGACAAGAAAGTGTAAGTCCCGGATACAAAAGATTCACACACACAAAACTTCTCTCTAGTTTCTATCTTGTCCGTATACTCTTTGTGTTTCATCAATCCCTACTCCTCACCCCTGACACCTATATATATACAAGGGAGTATGGGCCGAAGAACATGGGCCGTAAATGGGTTTACGGTCGTAAACCTGTTTACGGCCGTAAACACCCACTGATCGTAAACTTGACCGTAAACTCCAAAAATATTACAGAAAAATACATTTTCCTAGAAAAGTAAAGTATAAACCATGTTTTTGACCCAACAATCTCCCCCTTGGTTTATAACTTTCTTTTCTTAATTGACCCAACAAGCTCCCCCTAAAAAGTAGCTGGCTTTTCTTGTCAATCTTCATCTAGAGCTTGGCTTCAACATTTATCTTCAATGAATGACTTCATCTTGAGCACTTGGGCTTTTCTTCTGAATTTGACTTTCAACGCACATTGGGTGAGGAGGCTTGATGTACTGATTCTTGAAAGATGACGCTTTCAGCTTGAGAATCTTCAGAGAGAACTTCAGAGAGAACAAATCTTCTGGGTCACTTCAGCAGGTTTAAGATAGTAGCAGACTTATTGAGGAGGCTTCAATGCAATCCGTCACATAATCTTTAATTTCATATTCACCTTGCTTCTGGGGTTGAAAGATTGAATGTTGAAAGAATAATCTTCATTTCTTGCTCCTTCGAATGAGAATTCTTTGATGATCACGGATGAAGCCTTGGCTCAGAAATCTTCGATACAGTCTCCATGAGTCTTATCTATACCTGAAATCACGTTTCAAGACAAAACAAAACTAAAAGAAAACTTAGCACATAAATTGAAACAAAAACAAAAAATATTTTTTTGGATTTTTCATATTTTCTGAAAAAGAAATAAAACAGAAATAACACTATTTTTTTTTAATTTTTTATTTTTCTGATTTTTTTTAATTCCCCCCTAATATTTAAATTAGAAGAACACTATGAACAAACTTAACAAAAATAAAATGATATGTAACTTTAAGAGTGATTTGGGATTAAAGTTTTTGGACAGCCTTTATCCGTTTATCAGTACCCTTATCTTCACATCTTCGTCTGATCGATCGCCAGTATTGTGGACCACTTAAACACGAAAAATTTGTGACAATATTTTGGACAATTTACCAATGACATGATACACATACATATATATGATTATAATTTTATTATCATGATTGGCCCTAATTCTTAAATAAAATTTTCTTATGACCATTTAACTGACTACGACCAGGGATATTCTTGTCCACCTAAATTGAGCAGCGAGATCTACAGACAAACTATATGTGTTCAATTTTAATTGTACTAGAACATGTTTCCCACTTCCTGATATGCCCCAGCCATCAAGGACTTCCAGAATACTCCTTACACCAGGTGAGCAGACAATTATTAAAAGAGAAGATAGATTTAGAATGCATATGCTGTACATCCAGGTCGGATCTCTTCCAATCACGAAAAGGATGAAACATATGACTAACTGAAGTTTTGATGGGTTTTAGCCATTAGAACATCCTATGTGCTCATGCAAACCCTAATGCTTGGATCTAGGTTTCTCTATTGTACATGCAATTCAACCAAGACTTTAACCAAGACTTTAACACAAGTGTCACTCCTCTAATGGTTCACAAACACCAAGAGCAAGAGGATGAAGAATAAAGAGAGAGGAGGCTGCCCAAGAACGTCCAAAACCCTAGAGGAACTCTTAGCCACGTTTTTGGGGCTTAAGGGTACTATATATACATGTAGGCTATTAGGGTTTTCAACTAGGAAACCCTAATTTGACTGCTTAAGCCCTAAGCAGCCCATGGACCCTTTTAGAATAACCCTTGGATGATTTCTAATGGGTTTCCTCATAGAATTCGTCCAACCTATTATTCCAAGGTAATCCGTAGCCCAAATGTAATTATCTTATAATTATAGTTCTGGTCCCTTAAGTTTAATTAATCTCTTTTAGCCATAAAATTAATTATCAATTAATTCTTGACTAATATTAATTAAACAATATGATTTCTCCTTCAATATATTATTCTCATAATATATTAATAAATCATAATTAATCCTTTCTCTTCATAATTCATCCTATCAAGTTGCTTTGGTGAAGGCAACCCAAAATGACCATGCACCATCGGGTCAAGTACATACCAAAATAGTTATGGACTTAGACACTAATCCAACAGTCTCCCACTTGGATAACTCTAATAACTATTATGCGTATGACTTCAGATCCTGATCTGCAATCGTAGCTTTCAAAAGCCGCTGTCAACTCTGATCTTATCAGATACGCATCCTTTAGATAAGGGATCATATATTCCTCCATTCTAAATATCGTATAGACTGAGACATGGATTTAAATCATTCTCTCTGTCTATGTGTTGTTTCCCGATTTCCGATTTATGACGACTGATAACAGACTACAATTGAACACATCAAATTAGTCCCGGCTTGGCCAAGCGCTTAGTGTCATCACTAAATCATTGAGGGGCCCACAGATATCGCTTTCATCCTACTTTGGATAAAAGGAACGGATAAACTTTGATTCAATGCTTGCTTGCACTCACTCACCGAATCACACACAACAATATGTTTTATGACACCAAGTTACTGGTGGGTTTACATATTATCAATGTGTAACCGACTCGCAAGATACAGCTCACACATTTCGGTTTCAAGAATATAAGATGTTATCGTCTCACCAATCACTCGTGATAAAATCCATGAAGTGATCCAAGTGAGTGTGTGTTTAATCCAATGCTCAAACTCATATTCATAAGCACTCATGAATGTTGCAGCAAACATTTGCTTATGTTTAATACACTTTAGACAATCCACACACCAATTCACGACAGTCTTCATTCATACCTACTTCCAACATATGAACGACTGTGGTCCATTTGAATAATTTGATTGTTTTGAACCAATTTAATTATTCAGGAAGTCAAAACATGCAAAGTGAAACACAAGAATAATACTAATCCCATATGGCCCCAAACTCTGGGTATAAATAAAACAATTTATTTAATCACCATATTGATTACTCATTATTTGTTGTTTCGGGTAATCAACTTCTTACTTGAATTATTACTACAGTCCTTTCTACTTCGTTCTAAACCTCCTTGGTTGGAGATTAGGGTTCTTGGTTGGGTTGTAAAGTCATTTTCGGGAGTATGAGCCAAGATCTGAAGTTGTAACTTCAGATCTAAACTCTCTATGTGTTGTAGATCCATAAAGTCCCTGTTTTGGATGTGAATGAGGCCTCCCTTGTGCATAAAACCCATTAAGAGCTTAGTTTTGGGCATTAAGAACCTTTTTAGCCATGCATGCATGTAAAGTTTGCAACTTTACGTGAAAGGCATGCACTAGGAGCTTGGATCTGTAGTTTGGAGTCATTGCATGGCTTAAAATGGGTATGTATGGCTTAAGGACTGAAGGGACTCGACGAGTCACAAGGGCTACTCGGCAAGTCGTTTGAATAAAGTCGTGAACTCGACGAGTTGGAAGAACAACACGGCGAGTCCGATGAAGATTGCCATGAGACTCGACGAGTTGACGAACAACTCGGCGAGTCGGATGAGTTTTAACCAAGATGTGTTGCGTGTTTATCCATCAAGTTCAAGGGGGGGAAAACTCGACGGTTGGCCTTGGGGTTTGATCGAAATTCGAAGGAACTCGACGAGTCACCCCAATGACTCGGCAAGTTGGAATACGCTTCAAGGGACTCGGCGAGTAGCCGAGTAGACTCGGCGAGTTGAGTTCGACATGGATTGTTGACCTTGACCAAGGACTTTGAATTTGACCAGGGTTAACGAGTGGGTCATAGAGTACTCTGAAGACTCATGAGTATGTTCGTATTATGGTAATAGGTGGTGGAGTCTTTGACGCGGGATCAGAGAGTTGTGATTATTTACCGAGCTAACATCTACGAGGTGAGTTATCCTCACTATACTAAGGGGTCTAAGGCACCAAGGCCGGCCAATTGGAATTGATATCCTAGTAGTTATTGATATGTTGAGTTGAGTTAGTAATGTATGCCAGCTGATATGCTAGTCGGGTAGATCTGTAGGACTGCCTGTGACACTGATTGATTACATGTATGTGCATTTATCTGTTACATGTCGACATGTTATGTGGGATGGGTTGAGGTTGTACTGCTCTGTGCGGTAGCCAACAAACCCGAGAGTATTCCAGATATGAGCTGAGGTCCGGTAGGCATTCCAGACTCATACTGAGGACTCAGGAGCATTTCAGATACGAGCTGAGCGCCCGATAGGCATTCCAGACTCGTACTGAGGGCTCGATGACATTCTAGATACGAGCTGAGGGCCCAGGGTTAGTCGAGCTTGTAAAGTTGTGGACCTAGTGCATGATGTTCTGTTTTTGATTGTTATGATATGCTAGTGTTGATATTGCTATGTGGATTGTATGTGTGTCGGTATTTTGGGGGTAACTCACTAAGCTTTTTGGCTTACAGTTTCAGTCTATTGTTTCAGGTACAACAGGGGATCGCGGCAAGGCTAAGGCGTGATCATACAACTCCTCCTGTTATGTTATGTTTCTGGGAAATACTCTGATAATTAATATTTTGAAAACAAAGTTGTAATGTTTTGATGAACTTGATATGTTTTAAAGAGTTTAAATTGGTTTAAAATTTCGGGTCTTACATGGCACCGGTAAATACCGAAGCTAAACATTGTTGATATAAAACGTGCCAATAACATAGGTGGTTCTGAGAGAGCCTCTCCTGCAGTGATCATAAGTGCCCTTCCATTGCCACCCTGATTCTTCAGTTGTGAGCAGTCCTTCCTAAAATGCCATGGTTGGTTGCATTCAAAACAATTATCGCTTCCTCTTACTGTAGTAGTTGGGGTTCTTCTATAGTACCTTGAGATGTGACCTCTCATGTTACATTTGTTGCAGATCACCTCTCTGTAATTCCCAACATGGTGGGAATTGAAATCTATACAATGAGGTAAAGTCTTGGTGTAGGACTTAGCTGGGGTGGGAGTGTTGGTAATTGCGATGTAGACAGCCAACGGTTCTGGTTTAGCCTTGTGATGCTTGGAGTCCTCCTTTGGTTCCCCATGGAACTTCCGTTTGGTGCTACCAGTGTGCTTATTTTCTGCTGGTGGGGTCATGGTACCCTGTCAGACACACTTTTTAGTTAACTGATATTAGCACTATCGAAAGTGGAGGGTCTGGATGCAGTAACCAGACCTTGAACAGGTGAAGCTAGTCCCTAGATGTACCTTACGATCTTCTTGTCTTCTTGGGTCACCATTCCCGGGCAAAGGTTTGCAAGGTCATTGAATCGGGAGGTGTAGGCGGCTACTTCTGATCCTTTCATGACAAGGTTCCAAAGCTCCTGCTCTAGAGCTTGTATCTCCTTTCGGGGACAATACTCCTTGGTCATTAGCTGCTTCAGGGATTCCAAGCCCATTTCATAAGCCTCAGCATTTACCGTGGACTTCGCATGGTTATTCCACCAAGTTAAGGCGGAGTCCATCAACATGCAGTTAGCATACTTAACCCGGCAGTCATCGAGGCAAGCATTGATGTGAAAGACTGCCTCAGTCTTTTCTATCCAATGGGATAGACCAACGACTCCTTCAGTTCTGTAGAAGGATCGAGGCTTGAAACCCATGAAATCCTTATAGGATCAGTGTCTGCGATTGTTTTGGTGAGTTGTGGGAGTGCTACTTCCACTATTCCCGGTGTTTCCATTTCGGGCTGCTTCGTATGCTACCAAGGTTGTTGTAATTCCTTGTGCATGCATGTTTTGCATCATAGTAGAATCTATTTGGAACGTTGGGTTTAGATTCGTTGCATTAATAGGTTCTTCATCGTTCGTAGTTTCTACCAAGGATTTAGTTACATGTGGCGATTCCCTCCGGTTACTTTGGGGAGTTGGTGGTGGACGGACTCACGGTTCCTTTCGTGGGGCCATTGTCCTAATACGTTCAAAACGGACATTTTAAGTTTTTTTAATACTATGAAGCCCTAACAAGTATGTATGGGATGCATTTTATGATAGCGTATTAGTATAGTTTGTTCGTAAAATCCTACAGATTATAAGAAGAAGGGGATTGATTTAAAATCCTCTAGATTTCCAAACGCTAAGGAGAAGGTGATTGGTTTAGAAATCCTCTAGATTTCCAAATGATAGAAAGGGGACCTTAATTTCTAATGAATTTTAAGTGTTATAAAATGTATATATGGATTCTAAGGTACTAAGTTGCTGTAGCGAATTTGGAGATCATCCTTCAATCTCTAAAACTTTCAACCATTGTAGTCTGTCAAACTCCTTGCTCGGGGTTGGTTGTGCACCGGCCTGACCATAAACTGATAGTTTTTTTAGGCATAAGAACAATCATATGTGATCATACAAACCCTAATGCTTGGATCTAGGTTTCTCTATTGTACATGCTTTGAATCCAAGACTAATAAACTTAGATCTAACATATTATGAACTGAATTAGGGTTTATAGAATTACCTTTGATTGTTATATAGCAATAACAATGAATTCCTTGCTCGAATTGGCTTTAAAAGCTTAGTGCCTCAAGTGCTGCACCTCTAATGGAGTCACAAACACCTTATGCAACTTGGATGAAGAGGAGAAGAAAGGAGGCTGCCCAAAAACGACTAGAAACCCTATAGAATTAGTTGTCCACGTTTTTGGAGCCTAAGGGGTCCTTTATATACTTGTGTGGGCTGCTAGGGTTTCAGTCAAAACCCTAATGGACAGGTTACACTCTAAGCAACCCATGGAACCTTCTGGATAAGGCCATGGACGAAAATATGATGGGCTCCCATCATAATTTCGTTCACCTCTTATTCCTTTAGCATTCCTTAGCACAATAACTCAATTATCCAATAATTGCAATCTAGTCCCCTAAATTTAATTAATCTCTTTTAGCCAATTAGTTATCAATTAATTCTTGACTAATATTAATTAAACAATATGATTTCTCCTTAATATATTATTCTCATAATATATTAATAAATCATATTTAAACCTTTCTCTCCTTAATTCATCCTACATATTGCTATGGTGAAGGCAACCCAAAAGGACCATGCTCATAATCGGGTCAAGTACATACCAAAATAGTTATGGACTTAGACACTAATCCAACAGTCTCCCACTTGGATAAGTCTAATAACTATTTTCCGTATGACTTCAGAACCTGATCAACAATCGTAGCTTTCAAAAGCCGCTGTCAACTCTGATCTTATCAGATAGCGTGTCCTCTAGATAAGGGATTATATATTCCTCCATTCTCAAGATATCGTATAGACAAAAGACATGAATTTCAATCATTCTCTCTATACTGTTTCCCGACTTCCGATTTATGACGACTGATAACAGACTACAATTGAACACATCAACTTAGTCCCGGCTTGGCCAAGCGCTTAGGTGTCATCACTAAATCATCGAGAGGCCCAGAGATATCGCTTTTATCCCACTTTGAGTAAAAGGAATGGATAAACTTCGACTCATATGCTCGCTTGCATTTACTGATCGAATGATACACAACAATAAGTTTTATAACACCAAGTTACTGGTGCGTTTACTTATTATCAATGTGCAACCAACCAACAAATAACAACTCACACGTCTCGGTTTCAAGAATATACAATATTATCGTCTCACTAATCACTCGTGACAAAACCATGAGGTGATCCAAGTGAGCGTGGGTTTAATCCAATACTTTAATCTTATCAAAACACTCATGAACTCTGCAACAAACTTGTGCCATGTCTAAACACTTCAGACAATCTACAGATAGATTCATGACAGTCTTTATTCATACCTACTCCCAACGTATGACCGACTGTGGATGTTTGAATAACCTAGTTATTCTGGAAGTCAAAACATGCAAACTGAAACATAATAATAATACTTAATCCTATATGGCCCCAAACTTGTGAGAGTAAATAAAACATTTCTATTTATCCACCATATTGATTATTCATTACTTATCATTTAATGTTTCGGATAATCAACTTATTACTTGAATTACAACAACAATTGTCCCATGCCCTAAATATGCACACTTTGTTTCCTACGGTCCATGCTTTGTGAAATAGATCATTTGAATTTTTTTTCAATGATGCTCATTTCATAATTCCTTAATCCAAACTGTTAGTGTAAGAACACAAGGTTCTTGCCACTACTAGAATATGTCAGATTCTAACATTTTATGCAACGATCCTTTCGTAAAGTCATAACACAAAAGTCACCAAGACTTGGCTAATGAAATTACAAAGTACTCTCTTATAAATTGTTACAAGACAATTCCGTAGACGTGAAGTTTCATATTCAAAGTACATTCCTTTGAACATCCTTCTCGCATAAAATTTTCTAATTTAGACATAGACTCTCAATATCCAACTCCCAATATGGAAACATTTCCACATTTTCCATATGACAACTCAATCTTAATAGAATCTTATCTATTTATAATAATGTCGATATGGTCCATCCAATACCATACTTCCAACTACTCACAAGCGACCAATCTACAGCGAACTTTGGATCGTCCTTTGATAGTTGTTTAATTATTTTAGTCAAAACCGATTCCAGTACTTTTTCCCTCTTAATGTGCTAGACATTTGGAAACTTTTAGAATGGTCAAATATTATAGCATTTGCAATCGATCCTAAACCCGAAGCATATGGGACATGATGCATAATGTCTTACAATAAGATATGATACTTTACCAATCTTTTTGCCATAATATTTTATGTGTCATGTTCTCATAATTCGAACTATGAAGAGGGATGCCGTAATCATAATCAAAATTTGAGAACACACAATGTATCCTTTGACTAAATTTATTAAAATTTCTTAATCTAAGCTTTAGATTTTGAACCGAAGTATAATATTCTCTCCCTTTATTATATTAAAACAACTTTTCAACCCATGCAACTTTGCAAATTGAATCTTTGTTTTTTTATAATTAATATTGCTAACTTGCAATACTCGCCATAATAATCATACAAGCATAACACTTATGCTCCCACTATCATGATTATCGTATAAGCATAACACTTATGCTCCCACTAGCTTTAACATGTATTTAGAAAACAAATGAGCTTCAAGAAAAACAATGCCTATTGAATTTCCGAAATTCATATTTTTAATACCAGATGCTTCGATAAGCCTTTATCTAAGCTTCTTAAACTTATACACCTTTGTCTTAGATAGCTCATATGTGTGCTTAAACAATTTAAAAGTTATGTTACTGAGTTCCAAATGTTCAAACTAATTGCCAAATATCACAATTCGAACTATGGAAAGGGATTCCGTAACCATAATCGAATTTGAGAATACAATTTTCACAATTGCTATCTTCTTAAGATCTCTATTAGTGAAAGCATTTCCTCACAATCATTTTCATGAAGGAGGGAATCTTATGACACTTAGATTTTATGGTGTATGAGTTCCTATCCATGTGAATTTGCCAAAACCAAGGTTTGCGACAAATCCAAACTCATATGGACTGAACTTTCTTAATCTTGATTTCTTGCCCTATGGTAACACGAGTGCCCACCATGTCTTCCAAGTAGTTTAGTAACTTGTCCTTACATATCAATGTACTTTCCATCGACTAAGGCTCTAGTATGCATTCAAATGAGAACTCATAGAACTCACATACACAATTAACTCAATTGGAATGGCACAGAAACAAAATAATGTCAGCACGATAGGTTGCAAACCTCAAGTCGTGTGCTAGTGATGATCGATAAGATTTATTCTTGATTTGTTCTTGAAACCTTTCAAAACCATTAAGACTCCCACTGACTCCTTGACATATAAGATTCTCTTGTCAAGAAACATTTCTTGACAAAGCAAATACTCAAGAGTTAGTGTAGTTCTTATCAAGACAAAACACTTCACATAATTGGTCCTAGTTGGTCTTTGTCTTATCCAAGACAGCTCAACTTACCAATTTCAAATGTGCAAGAATAAGAAAACTTTTCTAAATTCCACATTTGATGAGTTTTATAGACCTACTCAAGACTTTTCACTCAATGTCACAATCTTGACTCTAAGACTTGATATTGGAATGAAGTATGATTGACTTCTTGATTTAACCATTTCTACAATTCTCGATTCCTCTTCTTAGACATGCAATTGCACTAAGACTCACTTAGAGTATCAATTGAGACATGGTTCTTAATCATTAAGACTTATCATAAAACACAATAAAAGGTACTCTCCATTCTTCTTAGAATAGAGAAACTTTTATCTTTCTGCTACCTGATTCTTCTTTATTCGTTCTACCATTCATTGAAACCCTTTCAATCAACTCAGAATTACACTTAATCTTATAAGTATAATCATATTTACTAAAATTTAGTAAATCATGACGAATATCTGTGTCACTTTTGTGGTGGACTTGATCAACGCACAACATAGTGTACTTGATCTCCTAGTCCTTCAATTGACACTTTGTCAAAGAATTAGTCTAAGCTTCCCAAATGTGAAAGTTTTTCATTCATCATACAATACACATTGCATGATTCCAAGTTTCTGTCGAATTGAAACTTGGGCGATGAGAAACTCTCCCTATTTGGTAAACTTTTGACATTTCCACAAAATACCATAATTAAGAATCAAATCCATTTTGCTAATAATAGAAGTACACAAACATCAATTTTTCATATATTTCATTGTAAGGATAAACAGATAAGATAAAAACCAAAATTTATTTTATTCATAAAAACAGCGGAAAACATGTCCTTACAATGCAAAATCCGAATGAAAAACTATGTAATCATATACTCCTAACAAATATATCATAACTTCCTAAGCTCAAAATCTGATCTTCGAATCCATACGATCGAAATCCATTTGTTCGTGATCAGACTCATCTTGCTCTTCCATCAAACTTCCTCTCTTTTCTCTAATCCTGCAAAACAAGAAAATGTAATCTTATCACATTATGAATAAAGAATAGGAATTTAAATGGAGTTAGATAGTGGATTTTATACCTGAAGTATAGCCATACTTATCGACTCTCCCATCTCTTAGACTCTTCAGGTCCTTCGGGCAGCTTCGTATCCATTGCCCCTTCTCTTGGCAGCAGGAACAGGTGGGTTCTCCTAGAATGTCCACGGAAGCATGGTTGGTTGAATTTTCAGACAAATATGCTCCATTACTTCGCCAAATCATTTCTGATTCAGCAGCAATAAGCATGTAAGTCAAGTCAATGAGGGTTGCATCAAGTTTCATCATATAATACTCTCTTATGAACTTATCATATGATTCAGGGAGTGACTGGAGAACCCAGTCCACAACAAACTTATTGGAGATAGACGCACCCAACATAATCAACCTATCAATGTGTGATTTCATCCCTAGGATGTGAGCACACACGGGTTTACCATCTTGATGTTCCATTGCCAATAGGGATTCGGTGATCTTGAACCTTTCAAATATTCGATCTTGAGGGTTAGGGAGAACAACGGGAGGAAGAGGAGGAAGTGAGATCAAGCTAGTCCACATTGATCCTTCACTTTGAATCAAGCTTCTACTTTCATTAGGAACACCTTTTCCTTGGGACTCGGGAATACCACGGTTAGAGTCAGACATCTACAAAACGGGAGAAAATTCAAGTTAAGTTGATTAGAATTCTTGATGCAACACCCAAACGAAACATCAAGCTAGGATCCAACACAATACTCTACAACCTAGAAGAGGGATGCCGTAATCTAGTTGCAGAAGATTTGAAGGTAGGTAAATGACGATTTACCAATTTCCACCATGAAAAACGAAAAAAAGTTTAAGTTTTAAATGAATTGAAACTCCTAGATCTTTTGAGATTCATTGAACTTTTCAATGGCATGTTTAATCTCGATTATGCCCTACTATTTGTGACTGAGATGCCGAGGATCACAAACAAGGTGTGAATAACCATACGAATCACGTGGTGCACCCAATGCTACTATCACCTAATCAATGTGCCGGTTAGCCACACACGCTCCATTGATCTATGATAAGCATCGAGCCACCCTTCGTCACCAATGTCATCCCCAAATTAGTGTGTCGGTTAACCACACACGCTCCACTAACGTTTGACAAGGGTATGAAGTGTAATTCTATGGATTAGCATACAATTTCACATTTTCCCTAAAGTAACTATGATTTGGGAATTTGAAAATCATTTAGTTACTTTGTACTTCATTATACTTATAATGGAAGGTTTCTGTCCTATCCTACCCGTTCGGCTAACGACCCTCCACTAGTCAAGAGTGCGGTGAGTAGGAGTGGATACCCATTCAATCGCTATTTTATAGGCAATTTCCTTAAACACCCCTTATAGATCAGCTTCGTGCATGAGGCCTACTAACGATAAGACTGACTGTTTACTCATACATATATAATATTAGACTTTTAATGTTATATATAGCATAGAGTGTATTTTACACTTTCAAAATACTAGGTGGTTTAATTTAGTAAAATTATACTTTTAATTTAATTAAATGAACTTTATGGGTTTATTAAATCACTTTTAATTATACTTTTTAATTAATTAATAAAACCATAAGGGTGTGATTTGAACTTTTCAAATTACTAGGGTTTTAGAGTTTAACATTTCAAAATTAAACTTTTAATCAACTTTTAAATTCCAAAACTTGAGGGAAAGTTTTGAAACATTTCAAAACATTAGGGATCAAACAACAAATAATTCAAATTAAACAATTAATTACATAATTATTTATATTTGACCTAATCTTATTTTAGTCATTAGATAATTACCAAATAACTTTAAATAATCCATATTTATCACATAAAGAACCAATATTTAAAAGATTTGAAATTATCTATTGTTTTGGCAAGGATAAACATATAATTCAGATAAAATTCGGATTTTAACTTCATAAAACAATTTAAGCATCAAATCCAAGTCAAAACAGCAGCTAAATCCCGAAATACCCTCTGCCTGACGCACTGACTCGCCGAGTCAGACCTGGACTCGCGGAGTAGGGCCAACTCGCCGAGTCCAGATACTGACTTGCCGAGTTGAGTCGGGCAGAGGCAAAAAACTCGTTTTTCAGTAAATAATACAACATAGCATCATATACAACAGAAACCAATCAAGGCTCTGATACCACTTATAGTTTTTTAGGCATAAGAACAATCCTATGTGCTCATACAAACCCTAATGCTTGGATCTAGGTTTCTCTATTGTACATGCTTTGAATCCAAGACTAATAAACTTAGATCTAACATATTATGAACTGAATTAGGGTTTATAGAATTACGTTTGATTGTTGTATAGCAATAACAATCAATTCCTTGCTCGAACTGGCTTCAAAAGCTTAGTGCCTCAAGTGCTGCACCTCTAATGGAGTCACAAACACCTTATGCAGCTTGGATGAAGAGGAGAAGAAAGGAGGCTGCCCAAAAACGACTAGAAACCCTAGAGAATTAGTTGTCCACGTTTTTGGAGCCTAAGGGGTCCTTTATATACTTGTGTGGGCTGCTAGGGTTTCAGTCAAAACCCTAATGGACAGCTTAAACTCTAAGCAGCCCATGAAACCTTCTAGATAAGGCCATGGATGAAAATATGATGGGCTCCCATCATAATTTCATTCACCCCTTATTCCTTTAGCATTCCTTAGCCCAATAACTCAATTATCCAATAATTGCAGTCCAGTCCCCTAAATTTAATTAATCTCTTTTAGCCAATTAATTATCAATTAATTCTTGACTAATATTAATTAAACAATATGATTTCTCCTTTAATATATTATTCTCATAATATATTAATAAATCATATTTAAACCTTTCTCTCCTTAATTCATCCTACATATTGCTATGGTGAAGGCAACCCAAAAGGACCATGCTCATAATCGGGTCAAGTACATACCAAAATAGTTATGGACTTAGACACTAATCCAACATAAACAACATAGGTGAACATTCCAAATTTATTTATGGTATGACTTATATATGGTACTAACCCTAATCGAGGCGCTTGACCTAAAGGGCTGAGTTGGTGGTTCTAGTTGAAGGGATGTTTAAATTTTTATTAAGTATTCTCATTGCGGATCAGAGTTGTTGGGGTTAAATTGTGTAGTGTCAATTTTATATTATATTGTTATAGTCTTTTTGTAACGGGTTGGGCCTGTCCACCCGATTACTAATGTGCTAGGGTTAGGCTATTTATAATGCATGCTTGCACCATATTTAGGGTCGATCTTTTTGCAACCCTACTGTGCCTTCACAGTAGCAGTTCTTAATCGAGCTCTTATAAGGCACATATTATAATCATTCCGCACGACTTTGATCTTTATTCTTTGTGTTTGATTCTTATTCCCGTTCTTGAATCTATCGATCAACTCTTGATTTATTCTAACAATTGTACTTTGAATATCTTTCCCATTACAACATTGTACTTTTGAAATATAATGATTTAATAAGGAAAAATTAGATTAAAATTAAAAAAGTTAGAAAAGAAAAATCAGAACTATCAATGTACTTTGATTGGCTTATCGAATATCAATATAACATCATATTATTAACCATTTTAATTGTAGGCAAAACTAAAAAGGAGTCTAGAATGTGATTCGTGGGCGAGAGAAATCTGGAGAAAATAGTAGTAGGCTCCCTTTATATTATATATAGGATTTTGTTAGTAAAGTGAATAAGATCAAAGGAACGACAATACAATCCCACTATTGGTATTATGACAAGTGAGATGTAAAACTTATAAAAGTATGAATAGGACTAAAAATTTTAAGAAATAACAATGTGCTTTGGGCCTTTGTAAACGAGGTGTTATTTTGGTGATGACGGTAACTTAAGTTAATTTCGTTTTATTCATATTGGTATCTTATTAAGGCAATAGCGGTCGAAAACGACTTTTCGACAAAATATTATTAAGAATAAATAATCTCACCCAAGTTTTAGTATATGTTACAAGGTTTCCGTACATATAAAGAGCGTCGAAATCCGAGTTATAACGAACAAGTTATGACCCGTCGAAGTTTCGCGACGGAACCGACACAATACCGGGAGGCGTAAATAGTGAATTTACGATAGAGCAAGATTTAGCCTTAGCGATCTAAACAAAAGTCGTATTATATGTTAAACCGATAGTGTGCATAAAAAGAACATCCAAATCTGACTTCGTATGAGGAAGTTATGATTTTTCTAAGATTTAGCATAGCAGTGCACAACCCAAAATCTGAATTTTAGATCGGTCGACTTTTAGCCAAAATAATCTAAACGATAAATGAAGATATCATTAACAGGAGTTAAACGATAAAAAGACAGTTGAAAACGGAGCTCGTATGCGAAAGATATGGACGAAGCTTAGTCCCTACTCTTCGAGCGTTGCGAATTCGATACAGTTTTGTAAATCTAAGATAGAGTGAGAATTAGCCGACGAGATCTAAATGAAAGTAGTAGTACTCGTAAATACCAACGCATGGATATAAAGAACGTCGATAATAGAGCTCGTATGTGAAAGTTATGGACGAAGCTTAGTCCTTACTTTTCGAACGCGGCGAATTCGATACAGTTTTGTAAATCCGAGATAGAATGAGAAGTAGCCAACAAGGTCTAAATGAGAGTTGAAGATCTCATTAATAGGAAATCAACGGTAAAAAGACAGAAAAAAAATGAAGCTCGTATGCAAAAGTTATGGACGAAGCTTAGTCTCTACTTTTCGAGCGCGACGAATTCGATACAGTTTTGTAAATCCGGGATAGAATGAGAATTAGCCAACGAGGTCTAAATGAAAGTTGAAGATCTCATTAATAGGAACTCAACGGTAAAAAGACAGACAAAAATGGAGTTCGTATGCAAAAGTTACGGACGAAGCTTGGAAACTACTTTACTATACACTTCCTATAAATAAGAGATGAACTCTTCATAATTTCCTCACACCTTCAAACCTTTCTTTCTCTCTCTAACTTCTCTCTAACCTCCCTAAACCCCTCCCAAGTCTAGGGAACCTCCCTATCATGAGAAGAAAGCCCCGGAGCGCCTGACGGCTCCGAGAAGAAAAGCTTTCGGCTCGAAAACGCTGCTCCAGCGAAGCCCTGTTTTTAATAAAAACTGTTGTAAGTGAGTTACGCATATACTATATTTAATATAGCTTTTATTTAATTATAGTAACAGTATTAGGACCTTAAAATAATTATTTGGGCTATTATTATGAGTTATATTGAGTGTTATTTAACGCTTATATAATAGTAATAATAGCTAGACTATTAATTAGTCGCGATTAACGTTAAAACTAAACTCTAGTGGTATTAATACTAGGTTTTGGTCAAGGAAAAAAATTGTTTTGAGATAACAAAGTGCTGTTCAAGTACCGAGTCACCACCTAATCAAGTGAGTGCATGGTCCCATTCATCTTACACATAGATATGAAGTATTTTATATAAATTACATGTTATGTGTGCATATTAACCGAGTACTTGCTGTCTATGCTGGATTAACGATTTTATACACGTTTTAAATGATTTCAACTGTATATGTATTATATATCTACGAAAATGTTTGGGTAAGACATGGGTAGATGTAATAGATGAAACATGAGTTGGATGATGAGTTAAGAGGTGAAATAGACCGTGAGGTGAGGGTGAGAGGTGGACGATGTGAGAAACCTTTTTCCCAAATGATGGCCTTGTCATTCGGCAGAGTATGGATGATAACCACGGACTATTGTAGACAGTCCAGTGGAACACTAGTAGGCTCGCAACCTGTAGGTGTTGTGAACGATGTGTTCACCGGTGTACTCTAAAAACTCATTGATATGTATTGCGAGTGGACTCTCGAAAACGATACTGTCAATAAAACCCTGGCAGATGAGCCGAAAGGACTCTACCGGCAGGAGCGCCTATTAGAGAACCTCATAACCCCGGCAGATGCGCCTAAAAGGACTATTCCGGCAGATGCGCCCCATAGAGAATGTCACAATTTTGGCAGCTGCACCTAACTGACAGAACTAGCAGTTGTGCCTGACAGATGTGTCATTTACAATGATGGAATTTATACCTATTCCTTAGGATACTTCTTAGGAATGAATGAACAAGAAATAGTTGATTCTTAGGGTAGATCCTTAAGAATAAAGAAGATAATGGGGATGGGTAATTAGGTTAACTGTTTGATGATTAAACATAATAATTATATTATTGTGGGTTGAAAACCCTATGTACTCACCATGTTTCCCAACTTGACCTACTCAGTTTATTTATATCACAGGTGTCGATATGAAGTGACATTACACTGAGAGATTAAAGAGATGTAGATCACTACTATAAATAAATGTAAGTTCCGTTTATGCTTATGTTCCTGTATTGACAATGACATCCCAAACGTTTTAAAATGAATAAAATACGTTTCTTCGAAAATGTTTTGATAATGTATTTATCGTATTTTTCTGGGAACAAATTCCGCAACATTTTTATGAAAAGAAGTACTCTGATTTTTATAAAGCATTGATAGAACAAAGTTCTTTTAGGATCGTATGATTCTAAACAGGATATTAAATAAGAACGTAATAAAGAACACACGAATAGCACTGAATATGTCGTATGATTAATGTGACAACACCTCAGAAGAGCTCGATAAAGAACTTCAATCTGTAGAGGTGTTTTTAGGGTTACAAGAATCTACGTAATTAATCACCGTTATCAATATACGCATACATGCATGCATATATATACTAAAACCCTAATAGCTAATCTAGATAACAACGAAACTAATCTAGATAGACACGGATGGACAGGCCCAATCCGGATACAAAATATAGACAGCCCAAGACGCAACACAACTGGACTCAACAATCTCCCCCTTTGCATCTTTGGAGCCGAAAACTCATTCCTTTTTAATAGCAGAAGGCTTCTTCACAGTCTTGAACACCTTCGGTATAACTGCTATCATATGATGACGAAAAGTAATATACCAACGAAGCATGTCAGTAAAGTTCTTCTTATCAGCCGCTGAGTTCTGCTTGCATCGGTGTATGATATTGATGATGTGCTCCAAAATGTCTGTTGAAAACAGATTCTTATCAGCCAGAGCAAATAGAAACCTGAGTCCTTCTCCTTTCATGAACATAACAGTTAGATTTGCTGAATCTATCTGTCCCAACTTCATCATGTTTACATCACCCGGTGTGACAACCCGATATTTCAAGACAATATGATGAAACGCAAGTCAAATTTAGGTAAAAATTTAGCTTTCCTAAACTTTTATTTGGGTTAAATAAAGTAGTAGGAATCGTATCAAGGTTTTCATACATATAAAGAACCCAAAAATCCGAGTTATAACGAAGAAGTTATGACCAACCGAAGATTCTCGGCAAAACCAGCAATACTGATAGACGTAAAATGCGAAGTTTCAATACAATAGTTTTTAGCCTTAGGTATCTAAATAAAAGTTTTCGATATCATTAAACCGTAAACGTGCATAAAAAGAACGTCCAAATCTGACTTCGTATGATGAAGTTGTGATTTATCTAAGTTACAGATATAACAGTAGACAGCTAAAAACTCGAAATAGAGATCGAGAGACTTTTAGCCGACACAATCTAAATGAGAATCGAAGGGCTCAACAATACTAGCGCAACGGTAAAAAGTCTGACGAAAACGGACGTCGGATGAAGAAGTTATGGAACTTTAACGGACTTTTCCTGTCCCGGCCTATTAAAAATATAATATTAAAAATAAATTCAAAACTAGCCGACGGAGTCTAAACGAAAGTTGTAGATCGTAGTCTCACCTTTGCGTGGATATAAAGAACGTCGAAAACAGAGTTCGTATGAGGTAGATATGAATTTTTGAAGTTTACTAATTAATTAAAATATAAATTTAATTAAAACCCGATATTATCCAAAGAGTGAGTCAGCGGTCCGATCCTTCGTACGCCCAGCGTACTCGGATGCTAGGCTCCGGTCCGTCCACGTCGCTCCGATGTTTCGACCGAGGATGCGATCATGCATGAAGCATGAGTACGTAGCGCGTACTCTCGTACGCCCCGCGTACGCGAGGCTTCCAGACCCTATAAAAGGGATGCGAGGGTGCCGACCAATTTTGCTCATTTCCTTTCTTTCTCACGCCGAAGCTCTGTGTTTCAACCCTCGGAGCCATCCCAAAGTCCCAGTTTTCATATCCAAGTATGGAATGAAGTTTTACGCTCCCGAGATTCCCAAGAATCTCGAGAGATCCGCTTTCTTGAGTAGAAGTTCTTCTCGGTTTTCGTCTCGCTTTCTTCAATCAATCAAGTGAGTTCATACCCCTAAAATCAACACTTTTAAATGTTTTTTAAATGTTTTTATATGGTTTTAAGGGGGGGGGGGGGGGGGGAACACAAGTAAAACACACGATGATTACCATATGTTATATAAAGTTTCATTATACACTTTTTATCAACGGAATCACATGTGATTTATAACTATTATAAGGAAGCTTTCATATGCAAAATGTATCATGATAACATCATATCTTTTGAAATGAAAAGTGTTGTTATTATTGTATAAATCAAACACACTGCTTATACTGTATATATAGGTGTCCATCTTAGGCACTACAAAAATTATACCTTTCATAACAAGCGAGCATTTCACTAGGGATTATTATACAAACGAGACACACTTTTACAAAACTATAATAAGTATAGTTTTGTGAGAACATCACAAACTTTTATATACTAGAAATACTATTGCAAGGAGATACATTCATATACAAGAATAAACGAATATTTTCATAGATACTTCAAATAGTTTTCACAAACGTTTTTACATGTTGAAACACTTTTAGAAACTGTCTTACAAACTGTAGGTTTCCTTTTGAGTCTGTTATATTTGTGTTTTCAAACAAAGATTTTCTCACACTTAAACTGTATTGTCAAACGGTCTTTCTAACCGATTTATAAACTAACATCAAGTCAGAAATTCCTATTTATTAAACTTTTCAAAAGTTCTACAAAACTTCTTTTATGCTTTTATATTATAAATTGCATGCCTCTATAGGTATAGTTATATAAGAAATGTTTAAAATACTTAGGAAGGCTATCCACCTTGTTTCCTTTTCCTCGATTTGGATGTGGTCTGGTGGGATATCGGGTACTCTTCCGAAGGTCGTTTAAATATTAGTTATATATCATGTGTACATATATGGTCATAAATGTTCCATCAGTTAATTCAGTTCCAATACTCTTGGGTAACAAGGGTGTATAAACCTACTTGGACACTCATCAATTACATTCTAGTAAACTATTATAGGAATAGTTTAGAGTATACAAAACATTATCTCTATTACAAGAAATTACACCAGAGTCAGTTCATTCATGAGTCTAGACTACATGCTATATGAAAGGATACTCTTACAGAGATTCCGCTTACATGATTACGATTACATAGATACGCTTAGCTGAGTACATTTACATAGATCATATATGACGAGTTACTACTACATATGATATGTGTAGATACTGTTATATAGATCATCTTCTTATCTTTAACTTGTCATGCAATCACATAATCGACGAGATGAATTGGACTTTATATCCTAGTACCAAAGGATACCTTGAGGGACTAACCATTCCTATAGCCACTGTTAGCTACAGAGGATGATGACATATCAACGGATGTCTACGGTTGATCAGTTTATGGTGAGTTTCCACACCATGTGTATCTTTACTTAAGGGACTAACTATTCCTAAACCCAGCTGTTAGCAACAGAGGTAAATGCACATCTACGGATGTCTACGGTTGATCAGTTTACGGTGAGTTTCCACGCCGTGTGTATCTTAGTACCAAAGGATACAACATAAGTTATTATATTATTACTTTTAGAGTTTTATAATAATAGTTAAACAGGGAAAAACCGTCACATTTTCAAGAGATGCGTACTTTCAAAACAGTCAGGTCTTAGTAAAAGACTACTTTCAAAACATTCGGATCTTGGTAGAAGACTACTTTTATACTAGTAGGAAATATGGGATTTTCTAGAGTTTTCATACTTATACTAAATGTTTCATCAATCATTCACCAGTCTTTCATATCAACTAATCAAAGCAATGACATTAAATACTTATGAACTCACCAGCTTAAATGCTGACCTACACTTTCAAAATAACTTGTATTCTCAGGTTACAAATAGACAGGTGCCGATGCAAGGTTTATAGAAGACGGAGCAGTCAAGACTCGTCTTTTATTTTGATCAGTTATTATGTTGTCTTGTACTATGAAAGAAAACACTTGTAACTAAAATTATACTATTAATGCAATGGATGATGTTGTTGCTTATTTACTACTTTACATTTGTTGTGATACATACATGACGTCCTCCGCCCCAGAACGTTTCCGCCGTTCTCGGTTTTGGGGTGTGACAGATTGGTATCAGAGCATTGTTTATAGTGAATTGAGTATATCAACCCATAAAAGATATACTAACTATAAATACAATGGGATTAAAATACTCTGGTTTAGAGTTTATACTTTAAATAATAAAATATTTAAGTAAGTATACGTGCCTGCATTCATACTAAAATCAGTGTCACTAGGACAGTACAAAAGAATTACGATTGTTGGGCAACACAAGTGGGCTTAGAGACATATGGTCAAAACTAGGAAGATATAGCCTGATCACCTATATTATCCGAGGGTTGACTAGCATGTGCCTAAGTTTAATTGGGTGGTTGCAACAATGCTAAAATCTTACCAACCCTACCACAATGAGAGCAATAGAACATAACATTAAAATTAAAATACTATAGGAGTATTTGGTGTTATTATAAGTACTTTATACTTGAGAACTAAAACAGGATCTTCATCACTAAGTTGATAGTTGCTAAGTGGATACACTAAGGCTATATGTAATTAGGATGTTATAGACTTAGAATCTGTGAAAATTTTACTTCACCCCTATTCTGTGTGAATACGGAGTTAAGGTCACTTATTCGAAGGTCTATCCTGTTAAATTACACATAGCTGGTATGCACTTCACAAATAGCGATGTAACTAATGAAGGTTTTCTAAATAATTATCTAGATAGTTCGTCTAATAATTATTCTCTTACCCTTAAATTCTCGCATAGAAAACATAGCTAGACTCCATCCCCACGGCAACCAATATCTTCTGAACGAAGTCATAGCTGGCTGGTTTGTAGAAGAACCAGAGAATGATCATCCTATCCCTTTGAATGATCATCATGATGAAAACCTTTCAGACGATGCTAATTCCGAACCAGAGGTTGAGAACCTACCCCGAGCAACTCCCATTCCAATTCCTAACCCTCGTCCGGCTTTTCATGACCCGACGCCTGAGTCGGTGGAATGCTTGGAAACATGGAGCCAATGACAAGATCAACCCATGCCAGTTATTGGCGGCCGAAACTTTTACGACCTGAGCAATGGGGGCTCAGCACGCAAAATCTTGCCAATCTTGGTCCGCAGAGTGGCCCGAACTGAGATTCAAGGCAGGACAGCCCTACATCAGATTGTCGAAGTTGTCGCCGATGCAAGAATGCATACCCTCCGCACCATTCATCTAGAAGATGCTCACGAGAGATCAGAGAGAAACCATGAGAACCTACTGCAAGCACTAGCTGAAAAACCCGAGCCAAAGTCATAGAGCTCCAAGTACGCCAGAGAGTGTACGAGAGATACCTGATTGATATGGAATGTCAACTAACCGAACTAAGGGTTCACCATGAGGGTGACTGTCGCCAGTAAGAGATACCTTACTTCCTTCTTTGTTTTAAAGAACCGTGTTCCTGTCTATGTTATGTGTAGTACTTTCTATGTGACTACCTTGTACTGTAAGTACTTTTGGTTAGGTCTTTATGATGTCAAGAACTATCTCCTATGGATATGATGTAAGGCCTTTTACAAGGTCATTTTCCCAAACTTTTACGTCAGGAATATCAAAGGTTTTGACAGTCGGCTAACTTCTGTGTCATTTTTTATTCAAGTACTCTTATCATACTTTCATTGGAATCTATCTGAATCATGCTTTAGTCAAGTCATTTGACCATAGTAATTTAACTCCGGAAACATTTCCAAGTCTCTTTTAATGGTTGGATCATGTTATTCACCAACCAACGATACCTCAGCTTGAACGACAAGCGTCTTGAGACCATTCTATGAACTTACTTCCACTCATTCTAGGACTACATCCTAGGGATCTAGGTCAACCCTTCATAAACACACTTCCACTCAGTGCTAGGACTGCATCATAGGGATGTAGGTCAAACTTCCGCAAACATACTTCCAATCTGTACTAGGACTGCATCATAGGGATGCAGGTCAAACTTTCGAGAACATAATTTTACTCTTTACTTGAACAATCGAAATACACCTAGGGTCAACCAGAATCACTCACAAATTTATTTTCTCTCCGTGAAACAGAATCATGTCGTCATCCAGAAACGATCAGCCGAGCACCGAAACCCCTATCCTCCATATCAACGCCGCTACATTACTAGCTGCAGTAGCAGCTGCTGTGACAACTTTCCTTACACACATCAACTCAGGCAACACAATCAAGGCTGAAAAAGGAACCGTGAGTTCCGATGGTAGTACCAAACCAGGAAACCAACAAATGGCAACAGTCATGGAATTGCGAAGCCTAAAGACCAAAAGGAAGAGACGATATCGTAAAGTCCTAAGGAATCGTAAGAGAGCCCAAAGACTTGCCATGCCACAGCCACCAGTGGCAACTCCGGCATAACGCTTTAGGAAGAAATTTCCAAGGTGGAGTAATGAGGAAGGCACTCGTGTTCGCATAACACTGGCTAAGCACCGCAATCCCGTCACCAATGCAAGTACTAGCCAGTCATGCCACCAATACGGTGAAATAGGGCACTTCAAAAAGGATTGCCCTATAGCAAAGAACTCTGGCGCAGATAGGAAGATTCTCAGGATCACAGCTTCAGGAGAGCCTACTCCGGAACCCTCGTTAATGTAACGTAGGCGTGTCATTGTAACAGACTTATAAACCATTCAAAACTAGTGCAACCAGAGTCTTATCTTTTGCGGGATCCCGTCAGTATAGGGATGCTCGTGCTGCGTATACTTGCCTTTCGAAGCATACCTTATTCGCAACAATAGTCTTGTAGAAGTCTAAAGTACCGTAACTCTGTTGATGGTTGCACGGTTGTGTTTTTTCTGTAAACATCTTTTGTTCAAATCTAATGTCTTTAAGTTTCCTTATGATTCCGACATTATCATACCACTTGATTCAATTCTATCCTCACAAAAGCAGCTTCTTACGTACATCTCTTCCTCCGAAATCGTCTTTCTAGCAAAAACCATCATTCCAGAACAACAAAGTACTCGTACATAGAGCACCTCATGTTTCTCATCCTTTCTGGAGAAAAACTCAGCAAACCGCCCCGAAGTACCACTCATGCAGTACGTCAAGTTCAATCCAAAGACCCACAGTTTCAAGATTATTTATATAGGACTCGTATACCCGAGACTGTGATTGGTGAACCTGGTATGGGTTCTACTATGAACTTCAGGACGGAGACTGCCCAAGACTATGAGTGATCATGCTACCATGCGAATAAACTTAGAAGCCCAACACGTGCCCTTTCTGTCGATTGGGATGAGAAAGTCAAATAGAACAAAAGTACCTATCCTTTTTCCTTAATTCATGAGTAATCATACTTCATTTTAGATCTTCACAACATCTAATCAACCAGAAGTTCTGACTTCATAATCAGTATGAATTGGTTTTGTTCTTATACAAGAGGAAAGGTCACTGCCTATACCTTGAGATAGCTTAAGACGCAGGAAGTTAACTATACAACACATAATCTTGAGTCAGGGGCAACGGTAATTTCTTGGAAGATCTGGAGGCACTACTTGTAGGATACAAGATATACTATTCTCACAATCAACAAAAATATTCAACATACGTTCGACCAAGAAGAGTTGTCATGCCAGTGAAGTCAAACGAAAGATGCAAAGTCGTGTACCGACAGTGAAGGGTTCGCTGGAATGCCAAGCGAGGAACCGAGTTCACTTTAGAACACGAGAAGCAAATAAAACTTCTATCCGTAGCATGTTTATCAATTCTGTTTAAACTCTAATTTCGGGACGAAATTCCCTCTAACGGGGGGATGATGTGACAACCCGATATTTCAAGACAATATGATGGAACACAAGTCAAATTTAGGTCAAAATTTAACTTTCCTAAACTCTTATTTGGGTTAAATAAAGTAGTAGGAATCGTATCAAGGTTTTCATACATATAAAGAACCTAAAAATCCGAGTTATAACGAAGAAGTTATGACCAACCGAAGATTCTCAGCAAAACCGGCAATACTGATAGACGTAAAATGCGAAGTTTCAATACAATAGTTTTTAGCCTTAGGTATCTAAATAAAAGTTTTTGATATCATTAAACCGTAAACGTGCATAAAAAGAACGTCCAAATCTGACTTCATATGAGGAAGTTGTGATTTATCTAAGTTACAGATATAACAGTAGACAGCTAAAAACTCGAAATCGAGATCGAGAGACTTTTAGCCGACACAATCTAAATGAGAATCAAAGATGATGAGATTTGAAATCGAGTTTAAGATCAATTCACGTAAGAATTAAGAAAGAAGAAAAACGATGAACACTCGAGTAAATATAATCTTTGTTCAACTCATATTATGCTTTTGATTTTACAGAGTACAAAGGATTTTTCTGTAAAAGAATGAGGGAAAAGTCTCTCAACTCACTTAGTACAGACCCCTATTTATAGGAGAACAAAAGCATAACAAAATACTAAGGACTAGACATTAAGACTATTCATTATAATGCCTTAGTAAAAATAACATTACATCCGAAGACACTACCTACGAAGACTAAAGATCCTTCGTAACAACCTAACTAACACTTCGACATATTACAACATTTATACCCTTACAATCTCCCCCTTTGGAGTAAAGGTCGAAGTCTTCATGAAGTTAGTAGTTGAACGGCATACATCAGCACTCTTCGGATTTCCATGTACCAAGAGATAACTTTCTTTATCTCCTTCTTGTCTCCTTCTGAGTTCTTCTTGCAATGATTCATACGAACAATTAAGTTTGTATATTGTGAATTTGTGTATCTCTCCACTTCAGAAGTTTGAAACAAGAATCTTTTAGCTCTTCCAGCTTTATCTTTTCCAGCAAAGATAATCCCCAATGGCTTTAAACATATTTCACCATCTTCGTACTTTTTCAACTCAACCTGCTTCTTCGTAGGTGCCATTGGTGCAGTTATGTCGAAGCCTTTAACAGTAGCAAGTTCGACATCAGTTTGGGCTAAGCACTCAAAATAATTCTCCAAGAATATTTTTATGTGCCTACACCCAAGACTAAAAACATCTGGATCTGTTTCTTGGAGAAAAGAGAATGACTTGTCTTTAAGTATCAGAGCAACATTGATGAGATCATAAGTGTTCATCAACGGAAAGTCCGCCACAGTAAACTCTTGTAACTTTCCACTTGCTCTTGCCACAATATATTTCAGATTTTGAAACTTCCCTTCAAAAATGACATCCCTTTTTATGGATATCACCTTTTTGATCTTCTCCAAGAACCAAACTTCTTCTTGAGCCTTTGCTAACACGGCATGAAATCGTATCTTCATCTTCTTTCCCTCTTCGATATCCATAGACTTTGTCTCAGCCTTGAACTGAGGCATAACGAACATCATTTCGTTGATAGGAAAATCAAGTTGACCATAATCAGTATTTGTTACCACAAAGCTCTTCTTCGGAATCTTTTGAAAACAATACATGTGATCGAACATCACCTTGGATTCTATTGTTTCGTAATTCTATATTTTCGAAGGATCACCCTTGTCAACATTCGAACCTTCCAAAGCTCTTTGTCGCATTATACTTTCAACATGCCTCATTCTTTCAACCTCAGCTGCCACCTCAGCTTTCTTCTCTTTGTTAGACTTCTCAACCAAGACCCCTTTTCCCTTGTCTTCAACATTCGAAGGAGCTACATTCTTTGACGAAGAAACATCATTATGTTTCTCAATTACAATACCTTTTGCAATAGGTCTTGAAATTGGAATAGTTGTAGTCACAGTCGAAATGACTGGAGCAGCTGAAACAATTGTTGGCTTAACAACAACTTTCGAAGGATACACCTTTCCTACTACCTTCGTATCTTCAATTGTCTTCTCATGTTCCCCAGCCTTTGCTTGACCAACCTTTTCTCCCCCTTGCACCCCTGTGACAGCAGGCGGGGCATCTGATACGTTTGGCAAAAGGCTTGAAATACAAAGTAAAGGAGCAAGGTGTTTGTGTAGGATGGCTTCGAAATGTATGAATTTCTAAGAAAGAAATTCTTGAGAAATAATTGGAGAGGAAGATTTCGAAGATATTTCTTGGAGTTCTTTCAACAGTTTCACCAACTCTCCAAAATGTTGTTCTTCTTTGGGTGAAAGAGAGATCATCTGAGGATTGACTTGTTCGAACATCTTAACACACTGAACGACCGCATCACAAATAATGTCGATCTTCTGATGTGCTGATTCATACCCTTGTTGAATATGCTGAACCTCTTTCGTGATTTCTTCACGAAGTTCACGAATCTGCATATTAACATCTTCTCAAACCTTCTTAACTTCTTGTACGAAGAGCACATGACGCTCCTTCGTAACAGTCTTCAAATCCTTCACCTCCTTCAGAAAGTAAGACCTTAGAGAATTTAGTCGATTCTCTGTAGAACTATCATTCTGATCAGTCTTTTCAAGAATTCGGCTTTCAGAATCACGGATTAATCCTGATGCCTTTGAAATAACCCTTCCTTCCATTTCCTTCATTATGGAATCAACTTCCATGATAGTGATTCCAGCACCTCCCATATCCGCTTGAGATTGCAAGATAGAATTCAATTTTGAATTCAAAATCTTGAACTGCTTCATCGTCATCAGCATATGGTTAGGGAAATCTTCTTCAGCTTTATCAAAAGAAAGAGCTTCGAATGTTCCTCCAAATCCTTCGTTATCAGTTTCCTCATCAACAACCATGGTTTCAGCAACAGGTGAGGATGGATTGGGTGGATCAGTTGATTGTGTTGAGAAGATAGTGGTGAAAGGTTGATCCATAATAGATTGAAATGTTGGAGAATCAGTTGTGGATGTAACCTGAGGTAAAGATGTTGGTTCAATTAGCTTTACATCAGCAGGCTTCGAAATTTCAGTAGACTGAAGGATCTCTACTTCTCTAGGAATTTCATCTTCGGGAGTCTCAGGAACTTGATCCACTTCTTCGATACGTTGGGTTTTCTTTAAAAATTTCGCCATATCTTCAGCTCTTCGTTTCTTAGAAGATGGAGACACCGGAGCTGGAATTTCTCGAAGTGTGACCCCTTGATGAGTAACCTATGTTTTCTTCACCTACTGAGATTTTCTCTTGATTTTTATTCTTCGAAAAACACCCGTCTTCGAAGGAATTGTCTCTTTTGATGGAGACGCTTCGATTACTGGTGTATCAGCCACTGATGTTAATATAGGACACACCTCTTCGACAGTACCAGATGTAGCTATCGGTTCTTGAATCTTTGGTTCTGCTTTCACCCCTTTTTCCGAAGACTCACCCTCTGTCTTCTTTGATTTCTTAGACTTCTTCTTTTCTTCATGTTGTAACATGCCAGTAACAACGGTTGTGTCAATAGTTTGCTCAACAATACTAGCGCAACGGTAAAAAGTCTGACGAAAACGGACGTCGGATGAAGAAGTTATGGAACTTTAACGGACTTTTCCTGTCCCGACCTATTAAAAATATAATATTAAAAATAAATTCAAAACTAGCCGATGGAGTCTAAACGAAAGTTGTAGATCGTAGTCTCACCTTCGTGTGGATATAAAGAACGTCGAAAACGGAGTTCGTATGAGGAAGATATGAATTTTTGAAGTTTACTAATTAATTAAAATATAAATTTAATTAAAACCCGGTATTATCCGAAGAGTGAGTCAGCGGTCTGATCCTTCGTACGCCCCAGCGTACTCGGATGCTAGGCTCCGGTCCGTCCACGTCGCTCCGATGTTTCGACCGAGGATGCGCTCATGCATGACGCATGAGTACGTAGCGCGTACTCTCGTACGCCCCGCGTACGCGAGGCTTCCATACCCTATAAAAGGGATGCGAGGGTGCCGGCCAATTTTGCTCATTTCCTTCCTTTCTCACGCCGAAGCTCTGCGTTTCAACCCTCGGAGCCATCCCAAAGTCCCGGTTTTCATATCCAAGTATGGAATGAAGTTTTACGCTTCCGAGATTCCCAAGATTCCCGAGAATCTCGAGAGATCCGCTTTCTCAAGTAGAAGTTCTTCTCGGTTTTCGTCTCGCTTTCTTCAATCAATCAAGTGATTTCATACCCCTATAATCAACACTTTTAAATGTTTTATAAATGTTTTTATATGCTTTTAAGGGGGGGAATACAAGTAAAACACACGATGATTACCGTATGTTATATAAAGTTTCATTATACACTTTTTATCAACGGAATAACATGTGATTTATAACTATTATAAGGAAGCTTTCATATGCAAAATGTATCACGATAACATCATATCTTTTGAAATGAAAAGTGTTGTTATTATTGTATAAATCAAACTCACTGCTTATACTGTATATATAGGTGTCCATCTTCGGCACTACAAAAGTTATACCTTTCATAACAAGCGAGCATTTCACTAGGGATTATTATACAAATGAGACACACTTTTACAAAACTATAATAAGTATAGTTTTGTGAGAACATCACGAACTTTTATATACTAGAAATACTATTGCAAGGAGATACATTCATATACAAGAATAAACGAATATTTTCATAGATACTTCAAATAGTTTTCACAAACGTTTTTACATGTTGAAACACTTTTAGAAACTGTCTTACAAACTGTAGGTTTCCTTTTGAGTCTGTTATTAAACTTCTTTTATTAAATCAATGTGCAACAGTTCAAGGGCTTCCACTATCTTAGTATTGATGTGTGTAGGGTGGATTTTTCTGCTCTGTTTACCCATCTCACATGCTGCACATAAATGCTCCTTTTCGAATTTGAGAAGTGGAAGGCCTCGAACGTGATCACCAATTACTAATTTGTTGATGTCTTTGAAATTCAGGTGTGATAGACGTCGATGCCATAACCAGCTTTCATCGGTGTTTGCCTTTGACAGCAGACAGATAGTTGGTGTCCCTCGAATTGGGTTAAGATTCAGAGGGTACATCTCTCATTTTCGTGCAGATTTCAGCAATACCTTCTTGGATTGTTTTTCCACTATCTCAGACCCTTCATCATCGAATGATACCATCAAACCCATGCCAACAACTAATTGTGACACGGTGATGAGATTGTGTTGCAATCCTTCTACATAAGCCACCTTTCTGATCGAGAAGTCTCCATTAGTTATCATGTGGTATCCTTTGATTGTTCCATAGGAATTATTTCCAAACTTCACAGACCCACCATCTTTCAGGGACCGAAACTCTCTTAGCTCCTCCTTTCTTCCTGTCATGTGACGCGAGCAGCCACTGTCTATATATCATTTGTCGTCAAACTGCTTGTCATTGATTACCTGCAAATTCAATCAGATTTAGGAACCCAAAGTTTCTTGGGTCCTGGTGAGCTTTTCACAGAGAAAGGAATAACTGCAGAAACATTAACTAAAAAGGTACGTTTAATGAGAGTGGTTTTATCTTTTCTTTTAATGGTATACACCTTGATTTTTGTTTTATCTTCTTTAAATTTTAGTGTATCAATTGGGGTTGTTTTTTATTGTTTAGGATTTTTCATTTGATTCCTAGGTTTAGTAGAGGATTTCTTATTTTCCTTCTCAGAATCTAAAACCGGCTTTCCATTTCTTTGATGTTCTTTAAAGATTTTTTTTAGCTTGGGATTTAGAGGAGCCATTACTAGGATTGGGACCGAATCTGGATTGTGAGCCGAATCTAGGTTGAGGACCGAATCTAGGTTGAGGACCGAATCTAGCTTGTGGACCGAACCTAGGTTGAGGACCAAAAGTGGGTTCAGGACCGAGACATGACATTCGGTTCTGGGATTTGGAATAGTAGGAATTTGGACTGAAATTTTCCTTCAACTTTTCCTTTCCTTTGTCCATGGATCCTTTCCTGAAAGGCTCATAGTTGGGATTTTGAGAATTCCAATGCTTTTTCCTTTCATTCAGATTCGTGGCATATCTCTGATTTCTCAAGCGTTTCTATTCAGCTAGTTCCTTCTGAGATTTGTGAATGTTGAAGCTGGACTTTGGTTTCTCCTTCTGAGTTGCAGTTGTGTTTCCTTTCTTTTTAGATTATGTACTCTTCTTAGTTTGAGCTTTCTGTTCTTCCCTTTTGATTGGAACATCAGGTTCAACTACTGGTTCCTCAGGGACATCTTTGGTTCCACTTGTGCTTGGAATATCGAAACTGGAGGGTTTATTGATGGGCTCTGGTATGTATCTACCTTTGACTCTCCATGTGGTTTTATCAGATAGTCCCATAGTTTTGTCTGCATTGTCAATAGGAGCAGACCAGAAATAATCTTCACATCCTTCAGCGTTATCTTCGTCAACTAAGATTCTTAATTCTGCCGTTTGCCTTTGTGTGACCCCAGTCACAGCATAAACTTGATTTGGCACGGTCTGAACCTTTTGATAGACTACGACCTTTTCCTTGAGTTTTGGTTTATGTTCTTTTGACAGACGGGCAAACTCAACGGAGTTTTCTGATATAAGGGGTTTTTTATTCTCGGTTTCATTGTTCATAAACTTCGAGCAATCAACTTCATCTTCTACGGAGATTTCACTCATCTCACTTTCCGTATCAAATTCAGATGAATTATCTAAGTTTATTTTATTATCTTGAACAATTTTGGCATTTGACAGATCAAATGTTTGTATAGTTTCAGTTTTAATCTTTTGCCTATCATTTTCATCTTAGATATTTTTCAACATACTCTTATGTTCTTTAGAATCAATGAAGGTTTCTATCTTATCCAAACCTAGCCTATATGAACTTGATGTCTCTTCAGAGGACACCTCTGATTCACATTCTGCTATAACTTCATCTTCCTTAAATTCGAGAAAGGGCAAAATCATTTTATGAATTTTCTTGCCAATTTCACAATTTAAATGTAATTGAGCAATGTTAGTATAAAGACGCTTCGCAATTAAACAGAAAACATTTCTTTGTTTTAATAACTTTAAATTGTCTCTTTGCAAATAAATACATTCATCCCTAGTTCTAACTAACTCTGCTTCCTTCTGCTCAATCCACATTCTTCTTTCCTCACTTTTTGAAGACACCCTGTCGAGTTGGTCAGTTAGGTTAGAATTTGCTAAGCGGGTTTGCATGAGGCTACTACTAAGGTTAGAATATTTAAAATTTAATTCATTTAATTCTTCTTGATATTCAGTTTTTGAGATTTTAAGAGACTCAAGAATAGAATGTACCTTTTTGATCAATCGATCGCAGTCGTTGATCTTCTCACTCACCGGCTTGGCTGCAAAGCACTTGTTATCTGTCAGGTTCGGTTCCGCATTTGCACTTTCGGTTGATGGACCAGCAATGACGATAAAGCATTTTCCACCCGAACCATCATTCTTCGCCACATATGCCTTTCCATGAGTGGGCCTTCTTACCTCCTCGTCTTCTGATTCGGTTGACCAAACTTCTACGCCTCCGAACTCATCTTCCCTTGCATTCTCCTATACTATTAAGGCATTCATCGAGCTGTTGGATGCCTTTTTCTTCTTTACTTCTTCTAATTTTCGCATGTAATAAGCCTCATCATCTTCACCCTCTCTTTTCTCAGCCATTTTTCTCAACATGTAATCTTTGGCAAAATGGTTCTTGCCATGACAATAGTTGCAGTCGTATCCAGAGTCTCCTGCAAGCTTGCTCTCCTTTTTCTCTTCATCCTTTTGAGATGAGACTTTCGGTTCATCCTTCATCTTTTCAGAACTATAACTTCCCTGCCAGTTTCGGTTCTTGCTGACGGGAAATTTTCTCCTTGCAAATTTCTTTGGATTTGTGACCATCAAGGCATACTCCTCACTTGTAAGGTCGCATTCTGACATGTCTGTCTCTTCTTCTTCTTCTGCAGTATTTTTCCTTTTGAAAAAAGTGCCAACGATCCCACACCAGAGATCACTTTCGCTTCCTTGGTAACAACGCTTTCATGAGACTTTAATATTCCTACTAGTTTCGCCAGCGAGTACGATTTGAACTGTTCATGCGCCTTCACAGTGGAAACCATAGCCATCCATTCTGGTCTTAGTCCGTTCATGAACGTTACTTTCTGCTCGATCAGTTTTCTTTCTATCCCATGCTTGATCATCTTACTGAGGAGATGATTGAATCTATCAAAGGTCTGTACAAGCTTCTCTTCAAGTTTCTATTCGAAAACTCCAAATTCTGACAGCAACAGAGTTTGAATGGAGTGTTCTAGGTCTTCATCAGTTGAGTAAAGTTCCTTCAACCTATCCCAGATCTCTTTAGCAGTTGTGCATGAACCTACTAGACGAAACGTATTAGATTGCAAAGTGAATCTTATCATTCGCATGGCTTTAACGTTACACAAAAGTTTGTCCTTCTCATCCTGGGGCATCTTCTCAACATTCGTCACCAGCTTGTTGTAATCCGTTTGCGTCTTAACAGTCGTGTTAGTTCCCGAATGCACAAATGGTCCACGAGTGATAGCTTCCTAGATGAGATAGCCATTGTCTTCAGATCCAACTACGTAATCTTCAAAGTGATGAGCCTATACTTCGTAGTCTTGAGTATAGAGTATGGGTACTCTGGTTGTTGATCCGATGATGTTTGAGATGTTTATGGGGTTTGTATACGAATCATCGTGAGACATGGTGAGCTGCTAGAATCAAACCTATAAACTTGAGTTTAGGGTTTTATCAAAAACAGAGTTGTTGTCGATATTAAGATGACGACTCTATTTATACGATAAAAGCGGAAACCCTAAAGTATTATGAATACAGAAGTAATGTGTATTGATCACACAATCTCCTGTTCTGATACCAATTGATAGAACAAAGTTCTTTTAGGATCGTATGATTCTAAGCAGGATATTAAATAAGAACGTAATAAAGAACACACGAATAGCACTGAATATGTCGTATGATTAATGTGATAACACCTCAGAAGAGCTCGATAAAGAACTTCAATCTGTAGAGGTGTTTTTAGGGTTACAAGAATCTACGTAATTAATCACTGTTATCAATATACGCATACATGCATGCATATATATACTATAACCATAATAGCTAATCTAGATAACAATGAAACTAATCTAGATAGACACGGATGGACAGGCCCAATCCGGATACAAAATATAGACGGCCCAAGACGCAACACAACTGGACTCAACAAGCATAAACAAAAATTGGTCTTTTCTGGCCGTGAAAATGAGGATGTCACAGTCTCACGGTCTCACAAAAGTAGAATGGTCTCAAATGAACCTGAACATATATATATATATATATATATATATATATATATATAATATATATATATATATATATATATATATGTATATATATATATATATATATACACACACACACACACACACACGTATTTATTTAAGATATATATTCATTTAATGATAGTCCCGCATGTATCTTTTTTTTTTTTATTCTGACTTAAATGACATGGGTTAGATTCCAAATTACAAGTTATCATCTTTCATAACAAATTAGATTTCGTTGTAAGGGGTTTACATTTTCATTACCTTCGTGTCAAAGTTTGGTATCTAATCATACATGTTTCGATTAAAAATAATTTCCAAAAGAAACTATTTGCACTCGTTACTTGGCGCGGGTAAACGTCTAATATATATATATATATATATATATATATATATATATATATAGGAGTAGGATCAAATAAGAAACGCAAGAACAGATCTGAACCATTTAAATACTTAGATCTAAGGTTATTATTAAATGGACTATTTATGAAAAATTCTAAAACTAATGGTATTAAAGTGTAACTTTAAAATGATCAGAAGGGCATAATAGGACTTGCAACTTTATCTATTTCCTATAATTTCTCACCCTCTCACCTATTTCCTCTCATCTTTCTCCTATTCCACCGTCTCTCTTGTCACTCTCTCTCTAGAGTTTTATAACAAATCCGCCTCCATCATAAAACTCACGCCATCATCGATCTGGGCATCACCCAGTATTACACCATCATAGACCCAAAAATCACAGACCCAAAAATCGAATCTATACAACTCTTCTTTCTCTTCGATCGACACCACACACAAGAAAAAATCACAGGTAATGGTATTAATTATAAAACTCGAAATTGGACCTCTTCTTTTCTTTAATCGATCGTACCCTTCTTAAATTCTCTTCTTTCTTTCTTGAAATTGATCACATGTTCTGTTATATAGAGTGTAATAACAAGCCACTAGTTGACTTTTGGTGCTTGACTGATCACTAAAAAGGAAAAATAAAGGCAGAAGATTTTTGGCCCGGTGGTTCGGTGATGGCAGACCCTTACCATCGAACAAAAAAAGGAACGAAAAAAGAAAGCGATCGAACAACCGCAGTCAATAAATAAATACGAAGGCAAAAGGAAATCGGGTCCGTTGGCTGCTGATCTTTCGTCGAGAGATTCGCGATGTGGGAGGCGTCTCCGGGGTCGACGAGACCGAAGAACGAAGACGTGAAGAAGCATCGAAGGTTCAATCGTTCTCATCCGGCTGTGAGGTGCGAAGGAAGGAGGTAATACCCTCGACGTTTGGCCAGACCGAAGAAGAGAGAGGGAGAGACAGAAACAGGTGGATGGGGCAATCGATTTCCTGCGAGTTCCCTTTTGGGTCTATTCTTCGTCGCCGGTAGTAGCGAACTAGAGAAAAATCAAGCAGCAACAGTCGCAACGAAGAGGGGGGCTGTTTGGCTTGCTATTGTTCGATTCTCATTTGGAGACTAACAAGGATTTCCTTGTATTAGATAAAGTTAATGATAATGTTTATCATGTGTGAATAGCAGTGTATTCATTTGCGAATTGCAGTGTATTTATTTGTGAATAGCAGTGCATTCATGTGTGAATAACAGTGAATGAATAGCAGTGCATTCATGTGTGAATAGTAGTGTATTCATTTGTGAATAACAGTGAATGAATGTATTTATTTATAATTAGAGGTATTCATTTAATCAATTCTGAATAACAGGGTACTTATTTCTTAATAGCATTGTATTCATTTGTGAATAACAGTGTAAACATGTGTTAATGAGTATATTTATTTATGATTAGATGTATTCTTTTAAAGAAGAAATGATAATTTTTACACTCTTTTTATTTTCAATTGATTAAAAAAAGAAATTGGATTACTTGTAAATTGATGTATATTTATTTGTGATTGGAGTAGTATCAGGTTTTTTGAAAAAAAAAATCATTTATGAATACAAATGTACTAATTTGGTGTTCGATTTCTATTCATTTTTTTAGCACACAAAAAAAAAAGAAAAAAAAACGTGAAATAGGAGAAAAAAATTATTTTTTGTAAGATTTTTTCAGTTTTAAAATAAACTTTGGTAAAAATGATTTTTATATTCCGTTAATAAGAAAAATAAAAAATTGAATATTTATTTCTTTTTTGGTAGCTGATCCTAAATTTAAGGGAATTTGATTGAATTTTAGTTTATTTTAATTTAATTAAAATATACAATTACTAGTATGTCCTTATATATTGATTGGTCCAGAATTATTCTCGCGTTCTCAACCTTTTAGATGTTCTCATTTGATCCTCTCCCTATATATATATATATATATATATATATATATATATATATATATATATATATATATATATATATATATATATATATATATATATATCATACGTACCCTTTGACCTGACTTTTTCTCTATGACTTTTTCCATTTGAATCGTCCCTTAATCTGCGATTTTGTTGATAGAACACTTAACAAACATCATAAAATTGCCGCATATATATGTCAACCTGTAAATCGTCAATATATAGGGAGAAAACCTAAAAACACAATCATCGGCATCACCGAATGGCCTGCCCAAACCACCGCCACTCCATCGGACCACCATCTCACCACAATATCTCCACCAATGCACAACAAAGAACCCTGGCCTAAAGCTCATCGCTGCACACCTACTGCAAGAGGCCGAACTCCATCTGGGGTTGATTTTAGGTTTGGAATGTCCCTCTCTGATCTGTTTTGGGCAAGGAATAGGTAATCTATGTTTATTGTTGCCTCCTTTCTCACGCAGGAAATCCCTAACGGATCACCGGTAACGACTATGTGTTTGTTTGTGTATACAGGCCTAAGTCTCGACTGTCTCCTCATTTCAATCTATATCCAGGCAAAAGGAATCGAATCTTGGCTATCACTTCTCAATGCGACGAAAGTTTGATAGTTTTGCTTGATATTTGTTATGGTTCGACGACGATGGATTGAGCTCACAGGCAAAAATTTGATCGGTTCAGGTATCCATGCTTTGTAGCTTCTATCTAGAATTTCTATTCAAGAAATATGACGTACGTTTCATGGTTTTGGTTGTTGTTATAGATATAGGAGAAGCCATCAAAGAGCCAGGGGTGATTGTGAACGTAAGTATAAATTTAAGTGGTGAATACATGAATCAATTTATGCTTTTTAGTGATTTAATGGGTTTAAGAACCTTGGATTTGTTATTATTAATTTTTTTTGGCAAATTACAGATCATGCACTCCAGTTGTTCGACATATTGTCTTCAATAATGTTTGGTCAAGTATGGTGAAATTTTCAGATAAAGTGGATGAAGTGGTTATAAGTCAAGAGATCTTAGAGCCGATCTGTCTATATTTCACGAACATGAAGAACTACGACCCTTTTCCTACTTCTGAATCCGAATCTTTGAAATATCCCTTTTAGATCTGTATGCAACATTGGTGATTTTGATTTTTATGTTATCAATTATTCATGTAAGGGATCTGATATATGATAATCTTTCTTCATTATTGTTGCATTTGCTATGAGTGAACTTAAAATTAGTAATAATGGCTAATTTATTTATAAATTTTTTTAATATGTATAATCGGGAATGGAGGGAGAAGAGCATACTAAAACCAGCCCAAGCAAAAGTCAATGTAACTCAGGAATGATGTTAGTCACAAGCAATTTGGCATGCTGATGTTTAACAGATCACACATCATGTTTGTATCTTAGATGTGAGTCACCTTAAATTTAATAGAGTTTTTGTTTCAGTTTTTTCATTTAATGAACACGAAGGATCTTATTTTATGAAGAGAGTAAAGACAAAGCATAAACAAATAGACTTTATTTATCCTTTTGTGTATAAAAATATGATTTTTTGTTATTTATAATGCATTGTATCAAATATACAGATATAAGATAAATGTTTTTTTTTTCAATATCTAATCTAATAATAGCTTGCATGGTTCTTAACAATAATCTTGTAGGGGCTGAAGAGTTAGAACTGCTTTGTGACGAAGTGCAATTTTTTCAGAAAAATGATGGTTTTTGACGTAATTATTTTTGGTAACATTCACCATTTGTAATCTACCTTTTTCACATACTATACTATTACTTGAGATCTTATTAACTTATACACTTAATATGTTTATGTTGTAATTATTTGTACTGTAGAAAAAAACTTGATTAACAAGAATGATGTGTTCATAAGTGTTCCTGTAGGTTGAATATTATGGTGGTGTTTTGAAGAAAAATAAGAGATTTGCTGTCTTTGATACTTTTTATTTTACTAATTATTTTTGGCAAAATTTACCATTTGTGATCTACCTTTATAGTATTTTTATAGTTTCAAAATCATAAATATTAAGTGTTAATGGTTTCTTGAATTTGTAATAAAATATAATATGATAATATTAAAGAACGAAATATTACAAAAGCCAGTGAATGATGTTTTACATAAAAGCAATTAATATGAATAGTTAAAAGAAAAAAAAACGCTAGCACTTAGGTTCACTATTTTCCAAAGAAAATTAATCACTGTTATGTAACTCTTCGCACACAAGATTAATCACCGAAATGAAATTATTCCCTCGTGCCAAAATTCAATAAAAATATTGAATTTAAGGGTGTGTTTATTTGCGGAAAAATGGGCCGTTTTCCGGAAAATTTTTCCAAGAAAAATGAGAATTTTGAAAACGAATTTAGTTCGTCTATTTTTCTAAATTTTTTATGGAAAATGAAAAATTTCCATTTTCTAAAATTACAAAGAAGTTGGAAATTTTTGGAAAACTGATAATCATTGTTTTCCACATTTTTCTAATTCCAATTTTTTTTCTAAAATATAAACACACACCCCATCCACCTCTACCTATCCCCACCTTAACACCCCCACCCCCCCCCCCTCCACACACACACACATACATACCAACCCACACACACACCCACCCACCCGCACACACACACATACACCAACCCACAAGCACACACACACACACACACACACATATATATATATATATATATATATATATATATATATATATATATATATATACCTACCCACAAACACACACACACATACATACCCACCAACCCACCCACACACATACAAACACACTCACACACATACCCACCAACCCACCCACACACATACAAACACACTCACACACATACCCACCCACACCCCCACAAACACACAAACCCACACCTACCCCCACCCTTACCCTGGCAGACACACACACACACACATACACAAACACACACTAGCACCCACACCCACCCAACACCACCACCACAATCACCGACCTACCATCACCATCACCACCACCACCACCACTAACCCGTCACTAGCACCACCACCACCACCGCCGTCGCTGCCATCACCACCACTAACAAAATTTCTGCCGCCACCACCATCGCTTGTAATCACCACCACCGTCGCCGACCCGCTACCGTCACCGCCCCCACCCATACCCTACCACCGCTACCGTTTTCTAAAAACGAAAACCGATAGAAAAATACGCATCTAATGTAGCACCTGGTTCCTGGTACGTATTCCTTGTAATTAATATTTCTTAAATAATGCATTTTTCCTTGGACTCGGCGAGTTAAAGGACCAACTCGCCGAGTAGAAGCGGGACGAGATACGGGGTCTAAGCTTTGGACTCGGCGAGTTTGTTCCCGGACTCGGCGAGTAGGCTTTGTTTGGGCAAAAACCCTAACCCGGGTGTTTGCACCCTATTTAAACACTCTAACTCGGCCTCCCTTGTCCTTAACACTTCCAGAAAAGCTGTAGAGCGAAACCCTAGCCCCTTTTTGTCCTTGTGAGTGATTTTGGCCATGTGAAGGAAGTTTGAAGCTTAAGAGAAGAAGAAGGAGGTGGAAGAGTGCAAGGAGGGGAAGTAGATCCGACATCTACCCCACAAGAGGCTTCCATTCAGGTAGAAAAGTCCCTACCTTGATCACTAGTTCATTAGATCCCCTTTTGTCCCTAATTGGTTGTTTTCAAGCCCTAAAACACCAAACTCCATGTGTTGTGCTCTATGATCCGAAATACTTCATATCTAGACCTTATGGACGTATTGGAAGTATAAAGTCTCTGTGGTTGAAGTGATTGAGGTCCCTATTAAGTGCTTGGCCTCATAAAGAGCTTGGATTTGCCTTTTGGAACTTATAGGGCCATGCATGCACGTAAACTTTGCAACTTTACGTGAAAAGCATGCCCTAGGAACATAGATCTATGGTTTGGAAGCGTTGCATGTCTCAGATTTGGTATGCATGGGAAGTGGGTCGAAGGGACTCGGCGAGTCCCAAAGAGGAACTCGGCGTGTTCTATGAAGATGGTCTTAGACTCGGCGAGTTTGATGAACAACTCGTCGAGTCCTATGAAGATTGCCTGGAACTCGACGAGTTGTTCTTCAAACTCGGCGAGTCATATGAACTGTTACTCAGTAAAAGGGGTTTAGGTGTTAAAGGTCCAACCCTTCGTATCTGCACGTGGAATTAGCAATATAACGTGTAGCAATAGTCCCAGAAACCCAAATCCTCATAAAGGATGATCTGGTGAGGATTTGGAAGCGAGTAGGAGATCTGCTCGTGGGGACTCGGCGAGTTGTTCTTGGACTTGGCGAGTTTTATCGCGAGTCGGTTCTATCGTCCCAAGTAGTGAGTTCAGGGTGACTCAGTAAGTGAGAAGAGGGACTTGTCGAGTAGGACCGGGTTAGTAGGAGAAGGACTCGGCGAGTCTGTGCCATGACTCGACGAGTCCAATCAACTGGAAGTTGGCTTTGACCAAGGAGTTGACCTTGGACCAGGGGTGGGTTAGTCATCTGACCTAAGGGTATTTATGAGTGGCTAATCTATGTTTATGATTTATAGCCGGAGGATTACCGGTTCAGCAGTCAGGCGCTTAGCAAACAGACTTCCAGCAGCTACTTTTCGAGGTGAGTTTCCTTCCAGTAGGAACGGGTCTAAGGCACCAAGCCCGGCCCGTATAGACGATATGATAGTATCGGAGTGCAGGCAGAGCCTGTATCTCATAGTTGAGTTTGATGATGATATATGCTGGTGTGGTAGAATTGTTTATACTCGTTGTCTGTGTGATACTTGTATGTTTTGGTTTAGTAGCGGAGTGTGGGCGAGGCCTGTATCTCCCAGATAGCGGAGTGTGGGTGAGGCCCGTATCTCCCAGATAGCGGAGTGTGGGCGAGGCCCGTATCTCCCAGCTAGAGGAGCGTGGGCGAGGCCCGTATCTCCCAACTAACGAAGCGTGGGTGAGGCTTGTATCTCCATGAGTGCGGGCGAGGCCCGTATCTCCTAGCTGTTCATTATATGATTGTATGGTATGTGGTATTATGGAGGAACTCACTAAGCTTCGTGCTTACAGATTACAGTTTTGTTTTCAGGTACCTCTTCTTCGAAGGGGAAGGAGCTGGCGCGGTAGCGACACATCATACATGCACATTGTTTTCCGCACCATGAGTTATTATGGGATTTGTACTCTGACATTATGGTTGTTTTTATGTTTTGATTTTCAGACACGAAATATGTTTATGAAATGATGGGATCAAAGGATGTTTATTCAAAAATGTTTTCCAAAGTGTTGATTTAAAAATGAAATTTTTGGTCGTGAAAATTGGGTCGTTACAAGTTGGTATCAGAGCCCTGGTTTGACGGATTCGGACACACCCTCGGGGGTGTCTCAACTCAAATCAAGGGATTAAAAGATTTTGAAAAAAAATGTTTTCTAAAAGTTAAGTAAAGAGTTTTGGAGAAAGAACGAAGTGTGTGATGTGCGCGACCGGCCGAGCTCAATTAAGTATTCCCCAAAGTACCCATACAAGTTATGTTATGTTTATCAGATTCAGTAGAACAACATGCTAGAATAGGACTAAGGATCTAGGAATGATGCCTTATGTGCCTGCTTTATGTGCTTCAGCTTATGAGAATTGCATGCTAGTATTGAGTAGACAGTAGTAGTATAGCCTATTTAGGTTATGCCTGGTAGTATGACCTCAACATTATATGCTAGTTCAGCTTCTCATTATGAGAACAGACTTGCTTGAGTAGTTTTCCTACGTCTGAATGTTGCTTGCTTTGTGCTTTGTGGGACTCTAAGTGATGGGAGTTAGTCATTAGGTGAATATGTCACATTACATGTGATCAGGGTTGAATAATCTCAGAGTGCTAGATTTGGCCCTATTGCGCAGCTCTCGTTTGAGTCTAACCGTTGTAGGGATAAGTATGTTACTTGAAGGATTATTTGAGCCTCATCACGTTTGATGGTATTCAGGTAATGGCTAATTGGCATTACAAGGAGGCCTTCAGCAGTTGAGGACCGGTTTGAGTGGAGTCAGAGACTTTACCTAGGGCAAGCCTAGAATGGGAATAGCAGAGGATCAGCAGTGGTGAAAGGGATCTGGTGGAGTCAAAGCTGTCCTTGAGGAAGGTATGGATAGATGTGGAAGGTAGTATGGGCCCGTACTACTGAAATGAGAGGATCCGTACCCGAACCAAGGAGGGCTGAGGCAAGACCAGGGAACTTGTAATAGATGTGATCCCTTTAGAGGTATCAGTACCACTAATGGTTGCATGTGTGTATTGCAGAATGGTGGTACTACGTCAGAGGCCAGCAGGTGGCAGTTTTGGAGAGGGATCGGGTTCGGGATCAGGTTCCGAGCCAGTAGATGAGAGGCTACGCGAGTTCATCGCGCCATAGATCACCAGAGGCATCCTTGAGTCGACCCCCATCATTTTCGGGTCGATCAAGGAAGGGATAGTTGAGCTGATGGAGGACCGCCTCAGGGCGTTCAGAAGTGACATGGCATCTAGCCAGTCAGGATCTCGCACACTGTCCTTTAAGGACTTCAGGGGTAGTGGTGCGCCGGATTTCCATGGGGCGAAGGACCCCATTGCTGCCAGATGATGGATTGCGGACATTGAGTCTGCACAACCGACCAACTTCTGCCCCGAGGGGTCGAAGGTGAGATACGCAGCAGGGTGTTTGAGAGTTAGAGCTAGAGACTGGTGGGAGTCTGTTCGTGACTCATTGGGAGCCTCGGCTGTTGAGGCTATGACATGATCGGATTTTGTGACCCGGTTCCGAGCAGAGTTTGTGCCAGCGGTAGAGCTTCAGCAGCTGGCCAGAGAGTTCTTGGACATGAGACAGACTACGGAGACTATGGCGGAGATTACCGCCAAGTTCCGGGAGAGGGCATTGCTGGTGCCCCAGTATGCGGGAGATGAGGATATGAGGAGGACCCGCTATCATGACATGCTACAGGCTGACATCCGAGAGCATGTTAGCTTTTCAGCTTGCCCGACCATGGAGTCCATGATTGCCAGGGAAAAGCAGAGGGAGATTGATTTGGAGCATATCCGGAAGAGGAAGGCAGAGGCGGGGCAGGTGGCTTGGGCTTCGAGGAAGAAGCCTAAGGGATCAGATGGTAGGCCGAAAGGCCAAGGAGGACCGGGCCGCTGCGGGAAATGCGGCAGGTCGCACGAGGGAGCATGTAGATTGGGATCGTCGGGCTGCTACAAGTACGGCAAGGCGGGACACTTTAGCAGGGATTGTACTGCCCCTGCCTCGGTTGTTCAGACGTCTGATTTGCTGTGTTTCCACTGCAACCAAAGGGGCAACAAGAAGGCCAATTGCCCCCAGTTGACAACAGCATCAGCGCTAGTGAAGGCGCCAACTCCAGCAACCCTGCGGATCACAGATGGCTGGCAGGGCAAGTCGGAGGCTCCAGTGGTGAGGAGTCGGGCCTTTCAGCCGACTACAAAAGAGGCACGCGCCACACCCGATGTGGTGACGGGTATGATTTCTTATTTATGCTTTATATTATGCTGCTTTAATTTTGATATGTTATATGTATGTGCTATGTTTAGGATCGTTCCATGTGAACGGTATCCCAGTTCAGGTGTTGTTTGATTCGGGGGCTACCTGATCATTTGTTTCTCTTGCGCTTAGCAAGAAGTTTCCTGAGTCCTCGGGCATGTTGGATTGCCCTTTAGAGGTTGAGATTGCGGACGACCGGTCAGTGCGAGCATCAAAGGTCTTCCGGGATTGTGTATTGAGATTGTTTGAGGAGCGGTATCTGGTCGAACTGGTTCCCATACCTTTGCGGGGGAACAAGGTTATTATCGGTATAGATTGGTTAAGCCCCAATGGGGCAGTGATCGACCGCGCGCAACAGTTGGTGCGAAATAGGGCCCCAAGTGGGGGAGAGCTGGTGATTCAGGGCGAGAAGCCACAGCGAGGACCAGCCTTATGTTCAGCAGCGAGAGCTAGGCGTTACCTTCAGCGGGGTTGCGCAGGATATGTCGCTTATGTCATGGACGCCTGGGAGGCGGGTAAGGCGACAGTGGGCGAGGTGCCCGTAGTACGAGAGTTCACGGACGTATTCCCCGAGGAGCTTCCTGGGATACCTCCGGAGTGCTAGGTGGAGTTCAAGATCAACCTAGTCCCTGGTGCGGCTCCGATAGCCAAGGCACCATATCGGTTGGCTCCTCCCGAGATGTAGGAGTTGTCTATGCAGCTGCAGGAGCTGCTAGACAAGGGATTTATAAGGCCAAGTAGTTCGCCTTGGGGAGCCCCAATTCTGTTTGTGAAGAAGAAGGACGGGTCGCATCATATGTGTATAGACTATAGGGAGCTGAATAAGGTAACGGTGAAGAACCGTTACCCACTCCCGAGGATTGACGACCTCTTTGACCAGCTACAGGGAGCATCTTGGTTCTCCAAGATTGATCTATGTTCAGGATATCATCAGATGAGGGTTAGAGAGGAGGATGTGCAGAAGACTGCGTTTCGGACGCGCTATGACCACTACGAGTTTGTGGTGATGCCCTTCGGGCTCACCAATGCTCTTGCCGCGTTCATAGACCTCATGAACCGCATGTGTAGATCGTTGTTAGATCGTTCTGTGATAGTGTTTATTGATGATATCTTGGTTTATTCCAAGACGCAGGAGGAGCACGAGGAGCACCTGCGGGAGGTGCTGGAGACTTTGAGGAGGGAGAGCTTGTATGCCAAGTTCTCCAAATGTGAGTTTTGGTTGCACGAGGTGTAGTTTCTTTGGCACCTTGTCAACCAGAACGGAATTTTGGTAGACCCGGCCAAGGTGGAGGCCGTGATGAGATGGGAGGTTCCGAAGTCTCCATCTGAGATTCGGAGTTTCCTGGGATTATCGGGCTATTATCGGAGATTCATCCAGGATTTCTCCAAGATAGTCGTACCATTGACCAAGCTAACAAGGAAGGCCGTGGTCTTTCGGTGGGGGCCTGAGCAGCTGGCAACGTTCGAGACACTGAGACAGAGATTGTGTGAGGCGCCAATCTTAGCCCTGCCAGAGGGCATGCAAGATTTTGCTGTGTATTGCGATGCGTCTATCTCAGGTTTGGGCACGGTATTGATGCAGAGAGGGCATGTCATCGCCTACACATCGAGGCAGCTGAAGGCTCACGAGGCGAACTACCCGATGCATGACTTGGAGCTGGGGGCTGTTGTGTTCACCCTCAAGATTTGGCGTCATTACCTCTATGGGGTTCGCTGTACCATTTACACGGGCCATAAGAGTTTGAGGTACCTCATGGATCAGCCGAATCTAAACATGAGGCAGCGTCGGTGGATGGATGTGGTAAAGGATTATGATTGCGAGATCCTTTATCACCCGGGCAAGGCCAATGTGGTAGCCGATGCGCTTAGCCGCAAGGCGGCACCGATCAGGGATATCTGCATGCAGATGACAGTGGTGACTCCGCTATTGGAGCGGATTCGGGAAGCCCAGCAGGAGGCCATGAAGGAGGAACATCGGAAGAGTGAGCGCATAGTGGGTCAGGTTTCCTCCTTCGACTATAACAACAGGGGATTATTGACATTACACCGCAGGGTGTGGGTGCTAGACCTCGGAGGCATGCGCCAGATCTTGATGGAGGAGGCGCACAAATCCCGATTCTCCATTCATCCTGGGGCGACGAAGATGTATAGGGATCTTCGTCTGGACTATTGGTGGCCCTGCATGAAGCGGGATGTGGCATGGTATGTGGAGTGGTGCTTGACCTGCAGGAAGGTCAAGGCCGAGCATCAGAGACCACACGGAAAGATGCAGCCATTGGATATCCCGATGTGGAAATGGGAGGATGTTACGATGGATTTTATCACGAAGCTTCCCAGGACCGCGCGAGGAGTGGATTCGATATGGTTCATCGTCGATCGATTGACCAAGAGCGCCCACTTTATCCCGATTCAGGAGAGCATCTCGGTTGAGAAATTGGCCGATATCTATATCAGAGAGGCGGTGTCCCGGCACGGAGTGCTAGTTTCGGTGATTTTGGATAGGGATGTGCGGTTCACATCCAAGTTATGGAAGAAATTCCACAACGAGTTGGGTACTCATCTGCATTTCAGCACCGCCTTTCACCCACAGACGGATGGCCAGAGCGAGCGGACCATCCAGACTCTGGAGGACATGTTGTGGGCATGTGTTTTAGACTTCGGAGGTAGCTAGGATACCTACCTTCCGTTGGCGGAGTTCTCGTATAATAATAGCTATCATGCGAGCATTGACCGTCCTCCCTTCGAGATGTTGTATGGGAGGAGGTGCAGGACCCCGATATGCTGGGTCGAGGTTGGCCAGAGGGTCATGAGGAGCACCGAAGTAGTGCTCAAGACGACAGAGAAGATTCAGCAGGTCCGGAGCAGGCTTCAGATTGCTCAGATTCGACAGAAAAGTTATGCCGATAAGCGTCGATTAGACCTGGAGTTCCAGGTCGGAGATATGGTTCTCCTGAAAGTGTCGCCTTGGAAAGGCGTCATTCGATTCAAGAAGCGGGGCAAGTTGGGCCCAAGGTACATAGGGTCATTCAGGGTTGTAGCCCGGGTGGGCAAGGTGGTGTATAGGTTGGACTTGCCAGCCGAACTCAGCCAGATCCACAACACTTTCCACGTCTCTCAGTTGAGGAAGTGTTTGGTGGACGACTCGGCAGTGGTGCCTTTGGAGGATATTCAGGTCGATGACAGCCTGAATTACATCGAGCGGCATGTGGCAATCCTCGACAGGAAGCCGAAGGATCTGAGGAACAAGAGGGTGGAACTCATGAAAGTGCAATGGCAGCACCGGAAGGGATCGGAGTGGACTTGGGATCCGGTGGAAGAGATGATGGAGCACTACCCCGAGTTGTTTCAGGATCGAGCAGCAGACTTCGAGGACGAAGTCTAAAATAAGTGGAGGAGATTTGTAGCACCTGGTTCCTGGTACGTATTCCTTGTAATTAATATTTCTTAAATAATGCATTTTGCCTTGGACTCAGCGAGTTGAAGGACCAACTCGCCGAGTAGAAGCGGGACGAGACGCATGGTCTAAGCTTTAGACTCGGCGAGTTGTTCCCGGACTCGGCGAGTAGGCCCTGTTTGGGCAAAAACCCTAACCCGGGTGTTTGCACCCTATTTAAACACTCTAACTCGGCCTCCCTTGTCCTTAACACTTCCAGAAAAGCTGTAGAGCGAAACCCTAGCCCCTTTTTGTCCTTGTGAGTGATTTTGGCCATGTGAAGGAAGTTTGAAGCTTAAGAGAAGAAGAAGGAGGTGGAAGAGTGCAAGGAGGGGAAGTAGATCCGACATCTACCCCACAAGAGGCTTCCATTCAGGTAGAAAAGTCCCTACCTTGATCACTAGTTCATTAGATCCCCTTTTGTCCCTAATTGGTTGTTTTCAAGCCCTAAAACACCAAACTCCATGTGTTGTGCTCTATGATCCGAAATACTTCAGATCTAGACCTTATGGACGTATTGGAAGTATAAAGTCTCTGTGGTTGAAGTGATTGAGGTCCCTATTAAGTGCTTGGCCTCATAAAGAGCTTGGATTTGCCTTTTGGAACTTATAGGGCCATGCATGCACGTAAACTTTGCAACTTTACGTGAAAGCATGCCCTAGGAACATAGATCTATGGTTTGGAAGCGTTGCATGTCTCAGATTTGGTATGCATGGGAAGTGGGTCGAAGGGACTCGGCGAGTCCCAAAGAGAAACTCGGCGAGTTCTATGAAGATGGTCTTAGACTCGGCGAGTTTGATGAACAACTCGTCGAGTCCTATGAAGATTGCCTGGAACTCGACGAGTTGTTCTTCAAACTCGGCGAGTCATATGAACTGTTACTCAGTAAAAGGAGTTTAGGTGTTGAAGGTCCAACCCTTTGTATCTGCACGTGGAATTAGCAATATAACGTGTAGCAATAGTCCCAGAAACCCAAATCCTCATAAAGGATGATCTGGTGAGGATTTGGAAGCGAGTAGGAGATCTGCTCGTGGGGACTCGGCGAGTTGTTCTTGGACTTGGCGAGTTTTATCGCGAGTCGGTTCTATCGTCCCAAGTAGTGAGTTCAGGATGACTCAGTAAGTGAGAAGAGGGACTTGTCGAGTAGGACCGAGTTAGTAGGAAAAGGACTCAGCGAGTCTGTGCCATGACTCGGCGAGTCCAATCAACTGGAAGTTGGCTTTGACCAAGGAGTTGACCTTGGACCAGGGGTGGGTCAATCATCTGACCTAAGGTTATTTATGAGTGGCTAATCTATGTTTATGATTTATAGCCGGAGGATTACCGGTTCAGCAGTCAGGCGCTTAGCAAACAGACTTCCAACAGCTACTTTTCGAGGTGAGGTTCCTTCCAGTAGGAATGGGTCTAAGGCACCAAGGTCGGCCCGTATAGTCGATATGATAGTATCGAAGTGCGGGCAGAGCCCGTATCTCATAGTTGAGTTTGATGATGATATATGCTAGTGTGGTAGAATTGTTTATACTCGTTGTCTGTGTGATACTTGTATGTTTTGGTTTAGTAGCTAAGTGTGGGCGAGGCCCGTATCTCTCGGATAGCGGAGTGTGGGCGAGGCCTGTATCTCCCAGATAGCGGAGTGTGGGCGAGGCCCGTATCTCCCAGCTAGCAGAGCGTGGGCGAGGCCCGTATCTCCATGAGTGCGGGCGAGGCCCATACCTCCTAGCTGTTCATTATATGATTGTATGGTATGTGGTATTATGGGGGAACTCACTAAGTTTTGTGCTTATAGATTACAGTTTTGTTTTGTTTTCAGGTACCTCTTCTTCGAAGGGGAAGGAGCTGGCGTGGTAGCTACGCATCATACACGCACATTGTTTTCCGCACCATGAGTTATTATGGGATTTGTATTCTGACATTATGGTTGTTTTTTTGTTTTGGTTTTCAGACACGAAATATGTTTATGAAATGATGGGATCAAAGGATGTTTATTGACAAATGTTTTCCAAAGTGTTGATTTAAAAATGAAATTTTTGATCGTGAAAATTGGGTCGTTACATCTAAACACGTTTTCTAATTTTCTAAAACAGAAAATGAAAAATGAATAAGTTTAAAATAAACGTGTTTTTAAATTTTTCAATGAAAAATGAAAACGAAAAACGAAAATCGAAAAGGAAAAATAAAAAAAGGAAAATAAAAATTATTTTTCCGTAAGTAAACGCAACTCAAACATTTACAAATTTTGGAATATGTTTTTTAGTTTAATTCTAAAACCTGATATTTGAAAGTGAATGTACAAATTCTTTTCTTCAGTTTTTTATTTATTTTTAAATTTTACATAAATTAAGTAGGAAATTTTCATTTCCGTCATGATCAACTTAGTAACTCAAATAAGTTGGGGTATATATTTTATATTATCAAATTTCGGATAGTTATTTTCATTTCAAAACCATATATTCCCACTCACCGTATAAAATATTTTACTTTGCATGATAAAACAAGAAGTATCCGATTGATATTAGTTTTTTTATTTTTTATTTTTATATTTTTTCATTGCAATGTATAACCCAATAGTTAGTACTTTTTTTTAATCACAACAATAATATACATTTATTTTTAAACCATAACATTAACGTATTTTCTTTTTAATTAAAAATCACAAACATTTAAAATGAAATAATAAAATATTTTTGTTTTTAACCCAAATAACAATGTCTATCTAAAGGAAACTATATACTTAAAGGAAACGATTTGATGACCATCAAAACGAATCAAATTTTTGGACAGAAACTAATCGTTGAAATTAAATAAATTTCGCCGCTGCATCGCGCGAGTATTCTACTAGTATATATATATATATATATATATATATATATATATATATATATATATATCTTATCTTAATATCTTACAAAACATTTTTAGTTAAATGCTGAATTTTAAGTCGTACGAGCCTTTTTGCACAATTTATATTTAATTTATACATTAGATATAATCCTGTCAACAATTGAAAAAGTCATGCTCGACGTTCTTGTTTTGACTTGGCTTATTTTTTCAAGAAATCGAGATAAGAAGGTGTAGATTTACCCAACGCTGTGCAATTTTCGGCAAATATCTCGGCTTTTGACATGGCACACCAATGGAATCGGTCAAACACAATTACACTTAATATAGCATCTTCACCAAATTCATCCAATTACCACCTACAACGAACTTCGGCATGCCACCACCGGCGCAGGTTACCACCACAATACACAGACATGTCGCTGCTGTCCACAAACCCTAGCCAACACAACGAACAACCACCGCTCCACCACTATCGCCAACGTTGTCATCAACCTTCTCCTCCACTCTCAATGTCGAATGTACATCGATTCCCTCTTTTGTGCTCTTTAACCGTGTGAGTCTGTGATTGTATATACATGTCAGATTGATTATAGAGTTTTCTTTTGACAATTTAAGGTTGTGCGGCATTATGCAGTCCAACAACCCCCATTATGACACCCTTTCTTCCGTCCTATAATGTTATACCATTGTTACTTTCTTCTTGGTCATTTATATAACCCATAAATACACATTTCTACACCGCATACTCCTCTGATCTACAAGTCCAGCCGCCGACCACTTCCTACAAGCCGTGCACCTCCAAAGTCGCCGACCACTCCTACCAGCCACCATCATTACAGTGACCTAAATCGACACCATTCACCACCTCACTCATCCTACTAAGATATAACAGGTATGAATTCTTCTGCCTTCAACCAGTGAAGCTAATCCATGCTTTGTCTTTCTTCCTCCTAAATCTGGTAAACCATTGATGCTCTCTTCATTAGAAAACCCCACCATTCACCCTTTTCGTTGTTTTTTTGAAATCATGTTCATATCAAGCTAAACTTTTCTTGATTTTTTAGAAATTTCGAGTGTAAAGTTTAGGACTTTTGCGTCGGCTGGACCAGTTGGGATGCCTAAAGCTATCTTTCTCTATATGTGTTGGCACACACCCACACACCCACACCCACACACAAACCAATACTATTCACTCTTTCGTTCTATGTCTATGGTTTTGAATATCCATAGAAGTGCTGGTTTGTTGAATAGAAGTTTATTTAATGATTTGGTGGTTTTGTTCAACAACCTCATATTGACAGAACCAGTTGACAAATAACCAAGAAGATGGCTTCGGTTTTAGGTTCAGGATACATGCTTAAAAATATGTAGGATTAACGGAGATTTTTTTTCCAGAGTTAACATTCTTGAACAAGATTCTCTTTAATTTCAGTTTTTATGGATTTTTTTAGAGCTTCATATGGATGTTTGGTCAAGGTGAACATCCGAACCATTTGAGATGTTTGATTTTAAAAGTAAATACCCATTTCCCTATTTTCTCGAAGCTTAATCTGAACCTCTTTCCAACTTCTTCAATTTTGATATTATTTGCTTATTGTTATGTTTGAGATTTTACTTTTGATTGGAATGATTTGTGAGAAAGCTAACAGGAAAAAAAGGTATAGATCCAAGCTTTGCAAAGACATATCCAAGCTCCATTTGAAATTCAAGGTAACTTTTTTTTTTGACTTCGCCCTTTTACTCTTCTTGCCCAACTCAAACAGTTGGTTTTATTTCTCAAAATTACATAATCTAAGATGTATTCCTCTCTGTTGCCTTTTTATTGGGTCTGTTAACCTAAGATAGTTATCTGTATATAATAATGAGGGAAATTTGTCCTAGCATGTTTAAGCAATCTTTTCTGTAAATTTGGTGGATTAAAGGGTGGTTTAGTCAATTGCATGCGTGTGTATTACAAGTAGAAGTGACACACCCCAAAACCATGAATGGCGGAAACATTCTGGGGTGGAGGACGTCATGTACAGTATCACAACAATGAATAATAGTAAACAAGCAACAACATCATCCATTGCATTAATAATATAATTTCATACATGTGTGTTCTGTCAAGTTTTATAGACACCAAAATATACATATCAAAATAAAAGACGAGTCTTGAACGAACTCCATCTTCTAAAAACCTGGCACCCGTACCTGTCTATTGATGACATGAGAATACAAGTTATTTTGAAAGCGAGCATCAGCTTAAAGCTGGTGAGATCAAAAGTATATTAATGTCTGTATTTGTATGAAAGTATTTATAAGATGTTTTGTACAATGTTTTGTAAAATGTTTGAACTCTCCTAGAAAACCCTATGTTTCCTACTAATGGTAGCCTTCTACCAAGGCATCTAGTGTCTGTGTGTATGTCTCTTGTAAGAGTGTGTGTTTTCCTAATTCTGACTATCATTAACCAAAAATATAGTTTTTACATTACCCTGTATCGTGTGAATATTCACGAAGTGAATGTAATGGGAAAATATCATAGTACCGTAGTATTTGTAATAAGTGACTACTGCTGTACTAACTACCTTAAAAACAAAAGGCGTTTAAAGTAACATGTGATCGACCTTTATCCTGCTACCGAATCTAGTAAAACAACGATGTAGGATGTCGTAAGAAATGACATTTGGCACCCATAGACTTGCAAGTCCCACTGTAGCAAGCAACAAGGTGTAGGATAGTCAATCCAGTATAGATCTATACGCAAACTCATACGCTCCCCAATTAAGGAGATTCTGGATACAAAAACGGTCATGGAAGGAAGTGCCATGACCCGTTTAATGGTTCAAATAACTGCATGAATGTACATGTAATGAATATGCTAACTATAAAGTGTACTCTTTCTCTGTCTAGCCTGTATGTACTGCAATGTTCTGCGTGTGTTAGCTGTAATGTGTGTTCTCTCTCTGTCTAGCATGTATAGTAATGTACTGTGTGTACTAGCTGTAATTTGTGCTCTCTCTATCTAGCAAGTATTGACTCATGAATGAACTGACTCATTGTATGTTTCATTGTTCTAGTAATAGTATTAGTATCTTCCTGTGCTACCCCTATGGTAGCTTACTAGTAATGTATGATCATACTTGTGAAACCCTTGCTACTCAAAGGCATGGAACTGATTTAAAGAACTTTTATGTCTATATATGTATACATAATATATAACTAATAGACAGACAACCTTCGGACGGATAACCGATGCCATATAACCACATCCCAACGAGGAAAAGGAGATAAAGCGAGCTGGCCTTCCTAAGCCCTTTAAACATTACTTATATAACTATACATACATAGGCATGCATTTGATAATAAGTATAAAAGAGTTTAAGTAAAAGTATTTGACAAGTAAAAGAGTTTGTAAAACAGTTTGAAGCAAAACAGTTTGAACAGTAAGCAAACTACTAGTTTGGTAGTTATTAATCACATGTTATTGATATAATAACTATAAGTATTCAACTTGTATCCCCCCCATAAAAGCATTGAAAAACAGTTGAACCATTGATTAAGGGGTATGAACTCACTTGTAGTGAGTGGTACGGATGAACGAAAGATGTAGGATTGCTAGGTGTCAAGTGAAGTCTTGAACACACTCTATGATCCTAGTTAACATATAATGACACATATATGTATCCAATTAGACTTTGAACCACTAATTGACAAGGTTAAGACATCCTAAGGCATGTAAAACACCTTATATAAGTGCTACAAGTCATAAGGATTGCATCTAAGTGCTAAAGGACCTTGCTATTGTGTTTGGGGTTCAAGGGTAAACTCCCTTGGAGTTTACGGTTTTCATGACCATTACCCAATGAGTTTACGGTTGTAAACTCAAGAGTTTACGGTCGTAAACTCCTCACTTTTTGACCATAAGTTGTTTTGAGGTTTTACAAGTCCTTTGAAGCATTTCTACTTGATGGTTAGGCATTTGGAAGAGATTAGGGCATCATTACACTCCTTTGAGGAGTTTACGGCCCCAAGGCCATTTCCTTTTGGGTTTACTACCGTAAACCCATATGGAAAGTGGTATTTTCATGTTTTCAAGTCCTAAGCACTTCAAGGTAATAGTCTAGGTTAGATTCTAGCAATAAGGAAGAAATAAGGGCCACTTATACTCACTTTGGGGTGTTTACGGTTTTGGGAGCTTCCCAAACCGTAAACACATATAAATGAGAGATTCATGTGCTTTTCTTATGATAAACACATCAAGGAAGGGTTTAGACATGTCCCTAAGGCTTGTGAATGGACTAAGGCACCCTTTGGCCTCCTTTACTTGGTGTTCTTGGGACATTTCCTTGATGTAAAGATGTATAACAAGCTTAATAAGACTCTAGTATAGAGGTACTTACTATATGGAAGCTTGAAAATGAGCTAAAAGGCCAAGAACACTAGTGTGTGTTCTTGGTGTTCTTGGTGTTTTGGAATTCTAATCAAAACATGAAATTTGATAGATTAAAAGATGTATAATCACTAGTTGTTATGCTATAACAACAAATCAAGCCAAGAAGTACTTACGTTTTTGGGAAATCGGGTGAAAGACGGGATGGTAGTTGAGAATGCTTGGAGTTTGCTCTTGAGATTGCAAGGAAGAAGTGAGGTGTTTTGGGGAGTAAACTCATTCTTAAGGCATGAGTTTATGGTTTTGGAGGGATTTACGGCCCAAACATAAAAGTTTGGCCGTGAATCTCTTAACTACGTGGTACTTACGGTTTTGAAATTTCAAGAGTCGAGACGACACTTCCTTTCACCCATTTGTTTAAAGATTAATTATTAAAATAATCAAACGAACTTTAAATTTGCTAAAAACAAATGAAAATGAACTTGACTTATAAATTGAAGTGATTGACTTTAGGGTTTGACCGAATGACAATTTCGGGTTGTCACATCATCCGCCCGTTAAAGGGAATTTCGTACCGAAATTAAAGTCTAAGCAAATAAAGTAGTTACAGATAACTAAGCGAATAGAGGAGGATATTTTTGTTTCATTTGATCCTCACGCTCCCATGTGAATTCCGGTTCTCGTTTGGCATTCCAGCGAACCTTCACAATCGGGATATGGCTTTGTTTCGTTTGCTTGACTTCCCGGTCCATGATCTCTACTGGTTCTTCCATGAAGTTGAGGCTCTCGTTGATCTCGATCTCGTCGAGTGGGATTACAAGAGTCTCGTTGGACAGACACTTTTTCAAGTTTGATACATGGAAGGTAGAATGTATGTTACTGAGTTCGCGCGGTAAGTTAAGTTTGTAAGCTACAGGGCCGATTCTTGCGAGAATCTCGAAAGTCCCAATGTACCTTGGATTTAGCTTTCTACGCCTTCCGAAGTGTATCAAGCCCTTCCAGGGTGAGACCTTCAATAGAACACGGTCACCCACCTGGAATTCCAACGGTTTCCTATGTTTATCAGCGTAGCTTTTCTGTCGGTTCCTGGAGGCTTTCAATCGTTTACGGATCTGAACGATCTTCTCCGTCGTTTCCCGTATGATCTCTGGACCTGTGAGAGTGCTTTTAGGAACTCGTCCTTTAGCTAACTGGGTATCACCCACCTCAGCCCAGCACAGAGGGGATCTGCACTTTCGACCATAGAGGGCGTCGAATGGAGCAGCCTTTATACTCATGAGATAACTGTTGTTGTAGGAAAATTTGACAAGGGGTAAATGTGTATCCCATGCTTTCCCAAAGTCTATCACACAGGCTCGCAACATATCTTCCAAGGTTTGGATAGTTCTCTCACTTTGCCCATTGGTCTGTGGATGGTAGGCTGTACTCATGTCCAGCCTAGTTCCTAGGGAACTTTCTAACGACTGCCAGAACCTCGAAGTGAATCTACTATATCTGTCTGAGATAATGGATAAGGGAACACCGTGCAGTCGTACAATCTCCCTAATGTAAGTTCTTGTAAGTTTCTCAATCTTGTCTGTTTCTTTGATCGGCAGGAAGTGTGCAGACTTGGTCAATCTGTCGACGATGACCCATATGGTATCAAGTCCACCCGTTGTCTTGGGCAACTTGGTTATGAAATCCATAGTTATCCGCTTCCACTTCCATTCCGGTATCTCAGGTTGTTGTAATAGACCAGAGGGTTTCTGGTATTTGACCTTGACCTTTGCGCAAGTAACGCATTTACTCACGAAGGTAGCAATCTCTGCTTTCATGTTAGGCCACCAGTATAACTTTTTAAGATCCAGATACATCTTATCTGATCCTGGGTGCATAGAATAACGAGTGTTGTGCGCCTCGTTCATGACCAAGTCTCTGAACCCACCGAGTTTCGGGGTCCAGATCCGGTCCATGAAATAATAAGCTCCGCCACCCTTAACCTCCAAGTTCTTATCCATCCCTCTTGGGGATTCACCCGCCACATTTTCCGGTTTCAAAGCGTCGAGCTGAGCTGCCTTAATTTGTATGGACAAGTGTGAATGGATAGTCATAGTCAATGATTTGACCCTACGACCAGAATATTCCTCCCGACTCAGGGCGTCAACTACTACGTTGGCTTTACCCAGATGATAACGAATTTCGCATTCGTAATCACCGAGTAGCTCGACCCACCGTCGTTGTCTCATGTTGAGATCCTTCTGGTTGAATATGTGTTGTAAGATCTTGTGGTTTGTAAAGATAGTGCTTTTCGTTTCGTACAAGTAATGTCTCCAGATCTTCAGAGCAAACATAACTGCTCCTAGTTCAAGATCGTGGGTTGTGTAGTTGACCTCATGTGTCTTTAGCTGTCTCGAGGCATAGGCGATGACCTTACCTTGCTGCATCAGAACACATCCGAGTACTTGATTCGACGCATCGCAATAGACAACGAAGTCTTCTATTCCTTCGGGAAGGGATAGTACTGGTGCGGTGCACAAGGCTCTTTTGAGCATTTGAAATGCTCTTTCCTGCTTCTCTTCCCAGTCAAAGGCCACGCCCTTCTGGGTCAGTGTTGTAAGAGGTTTCGCAATGCGGGAGAAGTTCTGAATGAACCTACGATAGTAGCTAGTGAGGCCTAGAAATTAACGAATTTCTGTAGGCGTCTTCGGTGTTGACCAGTTCTCAATGGCCTTGATTTTGGAAGGGTCCACGTCTATACCCTCTTCGCTAACCACGTGCCCTAAGAATTCGACTCATCGAATCCAAAATTCGCATTTCGAGAACTTTGCGTAGAGCTTCTCCGAACGTAATGTTTCGAGGACTTGACGCAGATGTTGAATATGCTCCTCCTTACTTCGAGAGTAGATAAGTATGTCATCGATGAAGAAGATGACGAACTGATCCAAGTAAGGACGACACACCCCATTCATTAAGTCCATGAATACAGCGGGCGCGTTTGTCAATCCGAACGGCATCACTACGAATTCGTAGTGCCCATAGCGAGTTCGGAAGGCTGTCTTTGGAACATCCTCCCCTAGCACTCGTAGTTGGTGATATCTGGATCTCAAGTCGATTTTTGAAAAGAAGTTGGCCCCTTGAAGTTGGTCAAATAAATCGTCGATACGAGGCAATGGATAACGATTTTTGACTGTCAGCTTGTTGAGCTCCCTGTAGTCGATGCACATACGAAACGATCCATCTTTCTTCTTGACGAACAAGACCGGAGCTCCCCAGGGTGAGAAGCTTGGTCTTATAAAGCCCTTGCTGAGCAGTTCGTTAAGTTGACTGGACAGTTCTTGCATCTCTGCAGGTGCTAGACGATAGGGTGATTTGGCTATGGGGGTAGCCCCTAGAACTAAGTCGATTCGGAACTCGACTTGACGTTGAGGAGGTAATCCTGGGAGTTCTTCTGGAAAGATGTTGGGAAAGTCGCGTACTAGTGGAATGTTCTGAATGTCCTTCGTTTCTTGGCTCACATCGACCACATGAGCAAGGAATGCACGACATTCCTTTCGCAAGCATTTCTGAGCTTGAATGCTCGAGATGATACGAAGGTTCGTGCCGGGTTTGTCGCCATAAACTACTAAGGTTTCTCCAGACAGCAGATTAAGGTGAACAGCCTTTTCGTAACACATGATATCAGCACGATGAAGACTCAACCAATCCATGCCGATAATGACGTCGAAACTTTTAATTGAGACCAGCATGAGAACAATCGAAAATGAATGGCTATCTAACGTTAGGGTACAACCTATGAATATATTGCTAGTGCTCTCTGTTTTTCCATTAGCCATTTCTACAGTGAACGGTTCATTAAGTGCTCGTGATTTTTGCTTAAGTAAATGAGCAAATTTTTGGTTCACGAAACTCCTCTCCGCTCCACTATCAAATAGAATGCATGAATAAGATTTATCGAGGAGGAACATACCAGTGACCACTGTGGGGTCGGTAACCGCTTCCTCATGGCTTATGGCCAGAACTCTTGCCGCTCCACCGGAAAATCCTGCCTTCGGGTAGTTTCTTTTGAAGTGACCTACCTCCCACATCCGTAGCAAGTTTGGCCCACTCCAGCACTGGGGGCTTAGTTGATTGGCTTCGCCGAAGCTTTACAGAAACGGGCAGTGTGCCCCTTCCCGTTGCAGTTCAGACACTGCATCTCCTGGCAGGCGTCGACGTGATGGAAGTTGCACTTGTTGCACTTAGGCAAACTTCCAGCGTACTGCTTTACCGGAGCAGCAGCGGTAGGTGCTATCGCAGCATGTACTGCCACGAGCTGCTGCTTTTTGGCAGCCTTAACCTTCTTTTTGTCATCCCAAAACTGATGGGTTTTAGCCATAAGAACTTTCCTATGTGCGCATGCAAAACCCTAATGCTCGGATCTAGGCTTTCTAATAAACATGCTTTGAATCCAAGACTTCTAATTACTAATTAGGCTAAATAACAACATTGAAACAGATCTAGAATCATACCTTTGAGTTCCTTGTTGATCTTGAGGTCTTGGAGCTTCTAGAGTCATAAATGTCACTCCTCTGATGGCTTACAAACACCAATAGCAAGGAGGATGATTTGGGAGAGAGGAGAGGGGAGGAATTCGACCAGAGGTTCCTTACTTTAGGTTAAGTCACGAATTCCATCAGCCATAGGGTCTATTTATACTTGTAGACTCCTTAAGGATTACAGATAAGTCCCTATCAGATAATCTTCTCTTAAGGCTATCCAAATTCATTCCTAGATAACTCTAATGGACGATTTTAGCTATCCTAAAGCCTCTAGAATCCGTCCATAGCATATCCAAATGGATTTACAGTCTAAAGTTTAACTATCAAACAATTGACAGTTTATACCCCTTTATTTAATTAATCTCTTTAAGTCACCAAATTAATTCCAATTAATTCTATGACTTATATTAATCAAATAACAATATATTATTCATTATATTATTCCCATAATATATTAATAATATTTACTCTCTCTTATTAAATCATCCTATCAAGTTGCTATGGTGAAGGCAACCCAAAAGGACCATGTACAACCGGATATAGTTACAGCCTTAGACACTATTCCAACAGTCTCCCACTTGGATAAGTCTAGTAACTATACAAATACAATTCGGTTTGCAATCGTAGCTCTCAAAGACGCTGTCAAACTCTGATCTAATCAATCTTGTCCTTTAGATAAGGGATCGTACAGTCCTCTGTTAGATATCATGCTGACAATCCTATGGAATGGTTAGTCAAGCATTTAGGTTTCTCGATCTCTGATTTATTTGACATAGAACTTAATCGAACACATCAATTCAGTTCTGACCGGGCCCGGCACATAAGTCAAATCAAATCATCGAGCGGCCGAGATATCGCTTTTACCTTCTTAGATAAAAGTTACAGATAAACTTCGACTTATATGCATTTACTTATTCATTAACCAACTATACACAACAATGCGTTTTATAACACCGAGTTACTGATGCGTTTTCGCATTATCAATGTACAACCAATTAACAAATAACAAACCATATATCTAAGTTTTAAGACTATATGATATTATCGTCTTGCGATCACCCCTTTTATATCTTATTCCATAAGGTGATTCCAGCAAGCGCGAGTTTGTTCCAATGCTCAAAACTAGTTCATAAGCACTCATGAACGTTGCAGCAACCCTTTGCTATGTCTAGCACCATTTAGACAATCTACACACCAATTCATGACAATCTTCATTCATATCTACTTCCAACATATGAACGATTGTGGACAATTTGAACAATTCTATTATTCCTAATAATTTCAATTATTCTGGAAGTCTAAACATGCAAAGTGAAACAATAGTTAAACAATTAACATAAGACAGTAACAATACTCATAAATAAAACTCCTTTATTTAATCATCAAATGTTAATTACATTTACCTATTACACGTTTCTAATACTATCTAATCTATGCTAATATCATCCTTCAGCCCAATACTCCTAGCATGCTGCAAGTGCTTAACCCTACTCAGTCCCTTCGTAAGCGGATCTGCTAGGTTATCTTCTGATGATATCCTCTTCACTACGAGTTGTCCTTCGTCTACACGAAGTCTGATGAAGTGATATTTTCTGTCGATATGTCTTGATCTACCATGATCCCTCGGTTCCTTGGTCAAGGCAACCGCACCTTCGTTATCACAGAAAATCTCCATGGGCTCCTTTATGGCAGGTACGACTCCAAGATCACCGATGAAGTTCTTTAGCCATATCACCTCCTTCGACGCTTCGCTCGCTGCAATGTACTCTGATTCGCACGTTGAATCAGCTACAGTTTCTTGCTTGGAACTCTTCCATGTCACTGCTCCTCCATTTAGGGTAAAGACCCAGCCCGACTGCGAACGGTAGTTGTCCCTGTCGGTCTGAAAACTGGTGTCACTATACCCTCGCACCTTCAAGTCATCACTCCCTCCGAGGACTAAGAACCATTCCTTCGTCCTCCGAAGGTACTTAAGGATATTCTTCACCGCAATCCAATGTGCTTTGCCAGGATTCCCTTGATATCTGCTAACCATGCTCAAAGCGAAGGCTACATCAGGGCGAGTACAAGTCATAGCGTACATGATTGAGCCAACTGCGGAAGCGTATGGTACTCGGCTCATTTCTGCTATCTCAGCTTCGGTACTCGGACTTTGAGTCTTACTCAACTTGGCATTGCTTTGTATTGGTAATTCTCCCTTCTTTGAGTTTTCCATACTAAAACGTTTTAGTACCTTCTCTAAGTAAGTGTTCTGACTAAGTCCAATTAGTCTCTTACTTCTTTCTCTCACTATCCTTATTCCCAAAATGTAAGAAGCCTCTCCGAGGTCCTTCATAGCGAAGCACTTCCCGAGCCAGGACTTAACTTCCTGCAGAGTCGGGATGTCGTTTCCTATGAGTAATATGTCATCGACATATAGAACGAGAAAGCTTACTATACTCCCACTGGCTTTGACATATCCACAAGACTCGTCTTCGCTTCGTACAAATCCAAACTCTTTGACTTTCTCATCGAAGAAAAGATTCCATCTGCGAGATGCTTGCTTAAGTCCATAAATGGACTTCTCAAGCTTACACACTCTATTAGGATGCTTCGGATCCACAAACCCCTCTAGCTGAGCCATGTAAACATCCTCAGCCAACTTCCCATTAAGGAAAGCGGTCTTGACATCCATTTGCCAAATCTCATAATCATGAAATGCGGCAATAGCTAGCATCACTCTAATAGATTTAATTTTCGCAACTAGTGAGAAGGTCTCATCATAGTCAACTCCAGGAGTTTGAGTAAAGCCCTTCGCAACCAATCGCGCTTTATATGTGTGCACGTTTCCATCCACGTCGGTATTCTTCTTGAAGATCCATTTGCACCCAACGGTCTTACGTCCGGGCACATAATCAACCAAACTCCAAACTTGGTTATCATACATGGATTGGATCTCGCTATCCATTGCCTCTTTCCATTTCGCAGACTCCGGGCCTGCCATGGCTTCCTTATACCTATTAGGTTCATCAAGATTTATTAGTGTACCATCACTAATATACGTGTCCCCTTCGGTAGTAATATGAAAACCATAAAACTGGGGTAGAACTCTAACTCTATCGGAACGTCTAAGAGGTAAGGATTCGTCAATCGGTTCAACCGGAGTTTCCTCCTCGGGTTGAGTGCCAGCGGTAGAGGTTCCTTGATCTATCGACTCTTGAATCTCTTCAAGCTCGATTTGCCTCCCACTGTCTCCTTGGCTTATGAGTTCTCGCTCTCGGAAAACTCCTCTCCTCGCAACGAAGACCACATTGTCCTTCGGTCTATAGAAGAGATATCCAAAGGATGTCTGCGGGTAGCCGATGAAAATACATCGCTCACTTCGAGGTTCAAGCTTGTCGTGAGTATCTCATCTTACGAAAGCCTCGCAACCCCAAACCTTGATATGTGCCAACGAGGGAGCTTTCCCTGTCCACATCTCGTGAGGTGTTTTGGCAACCTTCTTGGTAGGGACTCGGTTAAGGATATGGGCGACAGTCTCTAAGGCATACCTCCAAAAAGAGATAGGTAGTGAAGCACGACTCATCATAGAGCGAACCATATCTAATAAGGTTCGATTACGCCTTTCTGCCACACCATTCAACTGCGGTGTCCTAGGAGGCGTCAATTGCAAAACTATTCCACACTCCTTGAGATAATCGTGGAATTCAAGACTTAGGTACTCTCCTCCTCGATCGGATCGAAGCATCTTGATTTTCCTGCCCAATTGATTCTCCACTTCATTCTTGAACTCTTTGAACTTTTCAAAGGTTTCTGACTTTTGCTTGATTAAGTAGATATACCCATATCTACTATAGTCATCGGTAAAAGTCACGTAGAAGCGGTTCCCATCCTTCGTGGTTGATCTAAATGGTCCACATACATCGGTATGTATTAGGTCCAATAGACCTTCGCCCCTTTCACATGTACTTGTGAAGGGTGATTTAGTCATCTTTCCAAGTAAACAAGACTCGCATGTGTCATCTTCCCTAAGGTCGAATGATTCCAACACTCCATCCTTTTGGAGTTTGGCTATGCGTTTCTTGTTGACATGTCCAAGACGACAATGCCACAAGGATGCTTTATCCATACTAGTGGAAGAATCAATATTCAAAACATCATTTCCTAAGTTATCAACAATCATAACAGTTTCATATATTCCATTACATGGTATAGCTTCAAAGTAAAATACACCATTTAGATAAGCCAAAATAGAACCATTCTCATTATTAAAAGAAAATCTAAATCCTTGTCTATATAAACCATGAAATGAAATGATGTTTCTTGCCATTTCTGGCGAATAGAAACAATTGTTCAAATCTAAAACCAAACTATTCCTAAGCACTAAAGAATGCACTCCAATCTTGGTCACAGGCGACGATCTTCTGTTCCCCATGATTAGATTTATCCTTCCTTGCTCCACATCCCTACTTCTTCTTAGTCCCTGCACATTAGAACAAATGTGGTAACCACAACCGGTATCAAGGACCCAAGAAATAGCATGATTAGAATCGTTAGATTTAATTGTGTATATACCTGCGAAAGATGGCTTGATCTTTCCTTCTTTGATTGCTTGCAGGTACTCTGGGCAGCTTCTCTTCCAATGTCCTATCTTGTGGCAGTGGTGGCACTCTGCCTCCTTCGGGTTAGGACAGGGCTTAGCGGGATCAACTTTGGTCCCACTAGAAGAGGCACCATCTCGGGCTTTCGTCTTGCGATAGTTCTTCGATGAAGCTTTCCTCTTCTTTCCCTTTCCTTGACCAATAGCCAAGACAGGAGCAGCGGGCGGATTGGGAGTAGGTGCAACAGACTTGTCCTTGAAGTTGCTCTCAGCGGCTCTCAAGAGACCTTGGAGTTTGCTTAGGGTGACTTCCTCTTTGTTCATGTGGTAGGTCATCCTAAATTGGTTGTACATTGGAGGCAAAGAGTGAAGCACCATGTTAATCGCCAAGTCTTCCCCGAAGTCAACATTTAACTTGCGAAGGTGGTCGACATACCTTTGCATCTTTTGCAAGTGCACAGTAAGAGATTCTCCATGACCCATCTTCGCGGAAATCATGTTAGTGAAAATCTCATACCGCTCTTGTCTCGCGTTTTGGTGGTACCTCTCCAATAAGTCTTGGTGCATCTCGTACGGGTACATGTCCTCGTAGGACTTTTGGAATTCGGAGTTCATGGTAGCGATCATGATGCAATGTACCTTCGTTGCATCTCGCTCATGAGTTTCAAAGGCGGTGATTTCGGCTGGAGTAGCGATTTCGGTGTTGATTTTCTCGAGCTTCTCATGAAGGACATACTCCTTGTCCTCATAGCGAGCAATGGTGCGAATGTATCTTATCCATTCGCTAAAGTTCGTTCCATCGAAGGTGACCTTTTGGCAAAGGCTCATCAACGTGAAGGAACTAGCAGCAGCGTTGTTTGCGTTTGACATCTATAATTAGAAAAGGACAAAGATAGATTAAAATATGAATCCCTAATTATCACCCAATAAGAAAAATTAGGGCTAGGATCCAACAATGACATTTACATATTAGAAAAGGGATGCCGTAATCTAACATGCAAATACATTGAAGGTAAGTGAATGACGATTCACTAATTCTCCATCACAAAACCTAAACTATTAGACCTAAGTGTTTTTGAGAATTCCTAGGTTCGGATGAGATTCATTGAAACTATTCAACGGCATGTTTAAATCTCGATATGCCCCTCTTGTTTGTGACTGAGATACCGAGGATCACAAAGCGGGTGTGAATAACCATGCAAATTCACATGGTGCCTTCATTGTAACGATCACCTATTCGATGTGCCGGTAAACCACACACGCTCCATCGAACTATGATAAACAATGAATCACCCTTTGCCACCTTCGCTTAGAACCAATTAGTGTGCCGGTAAACCACACACGCTCCACTAACTTCTTAGCAAGGTGCAAAGTGTAATTTCATGGGATTGCATCAATTCACTTTTCCTAAAGTAACTAAGATTGGGAATTTTAAAATATGTGTAGTTACTTTATATTTCTTATTATACTTTTAATGAGAGGATGAGGTTGCCCTATCCTACCCGTTCGGCTAACGACCCTCCACCAATCAAGCAAGCGGTGGGTGTGAGTGTACACCCATTAAGCGCCATTTTATAGGCCGCAACCTTATACCCACCTTATAGATTGGCTTCGTGAATGAGGCCTACTAACGGTAAGACTAGCATTTAGTTATACATATATATATTATACTAGTAATATCATATTAGTATAGGGTTATATTTTAAACCTTTTAAAATCTAGGGTTTTTGAAATTTAAGTTGTCTAAATTAAAACTTTTTAATCATAAATATAAATTTCAAAACTCGAGGGCAAGTTTTAAACATTTAAAACATGGAGGATCAAATAACAAATAATTCCAATTAACAATTAATATCCTAATTATCTATATTTGATTTATTCAAGATTTCTTTTAAGATAATTACCAAAATAATCAAAATAATTAATTAATTATCACATAAGGAAATTAAATATTTAATTAGTTGATAATTACCTTTGACTAGATCAAGATAACAGTTATATTTATCAGAAAAACGAATTAATATTGATCTAATTAGTTTATGGAAAGTTTAGATAAGATAATTACAAAGAAATCCCGAATCTGGCCATTCCTGACGCCTGGACTCGCCGAGTGCACAAGGGGACTCGCCGAGTCAGGCCTACTCGCCGAGTCCACTTTGAGACTCGCCGAGTCCATGACTCAGAAACCTAAAAATCGAATTTTGCAGGTTTGTTTCAGTTAATCAAGCAACAATTTACAGAAAACCAAGCTAGGCTCTGATACCACTGATGGGTTTTGGCCATAAGAACTTTCCTATGTGCGCATGCAAAACCCTAATGCTCGGATTTAGGCTTTCTAATAAACATGCTTTGAATCCAAGACTTATAATTACTAATTAGGCTAAATAACAACATTGAAACAGATCTAAAATCATACCTTTGAGTTCCTTGTTGATCTTGAGGTCTTGGAGCTTCTAGAGTCATAAATGTCACTCCTCTGATGGCTTACAAACACCAATAGCAAGGAGGATGATTTGGGAGAGAGGAGAGGGGAGGAATTCGACCAGAGGTTCCTTACTTTAGGTTAAGTCACGAATTCCATCAGCCATAGGGTCTATTTATACTTGTAGACTCCTTAAGGATTACAGATAAGTCCCTATCAGATAATCTTCTCTTAAGGCTATCCAAATCCATTCCTAGATAACTCTAATGGACGATTTTAGCTATCCTAAAGCCTCTAGAATCCGTCCATAGCATATCCAAATGGATTTACAGTCTAAAGTTTAACTATCAAACAATTGACAGTTTATACCCCTTTATTTAATTAATCTCTTTAAGTCACCAAATTAATTCCAATTAATTCTATGACTTATATTAATCAAATAACAATATATTATTCATTATATTATTCCCATAATATATTAATAATATTTACTCTCTCTTATTAAATCATCCTATCAAGTTGCTATGGTGAAGGCAACCCAAAAGGACCATGCACAACCGGATATAGTTACAGCCTTAGACACCATTCCAACAAAAATTTCCACTTGGAATCGGCGGTTCTTGCAGGTTCTGAGATGGCCAGGGTAGTTGTTGTAGCCGGGGTACGAACCCCAAGGTCTATGAGCCGCTGTGCCAATCGCTTGGCACTATCAAATGTAGTGGGTTGTGATGCAAAAACATTTCCTTGGTATGGTGGCACCAGCCCCCATATGTATCTCTCGATCTTCTTTCCCTCTGTATGAACCATGTTGGGACAGAGGGCCACTAGTTCACAGAACCTGGCGGTGTAGGCGACTACGTTGGAGCCCTTCATGGTTAGGCTCCATAGCTCTTCCTCCATCTTTTGGATCTCGCCCCTCGGGCAGTACTCCTCAATCATGAGGTCTTTTAAAGTTTCCCAGCCCATAGCATTAGCCACTATAAGAGATAGTGACTTAACATGGTTGTTCCACCATGTTAGGCCTTTCGTTTCGAAGGTGCAAGCAGCGAACTTCACCTTGCTCTCCTCGGGAAAAGAGCAGATTTCGAAAAACGATTCGGTTTTATCGAACCATTGTGAGAGGGCAATGACTCCGCCAGTCCTTTTGAAGGACAATGGCTTGCAGTTGGTGATGTCCTTGTATGATTACTCTTTCAAGCGCACCGGGATTTCACCATAAGTTGACAGGACAGGGGTTCCTCCTCCAGTGGAACCAGATGAATGATATTAAACCATGGTTGTAGCCACAACTGTAGCTACAACAACATTTAAGGCTGTCGTGTCGAACTGAGGAGTAGGTGGTTGAGGAGGTGGAGGAGGTGGTGTTTCGTTATTAGGGTTTCTCCTTTGAGTTCTGCAAGGCGGCATTCTTTGATCTATAAGTTTATGAAGATGAAAATATTGATAAGAATTTAATGGAAGGATCGATGAGAATGACTCATGGACTAACTCTTCATAGCCCACCAATACGATTGAATGTAGATCTAGAACTAATAGATGATCACATTTGGATAATAACTCCCATAAGATTAGGTACCTGTCAATATTACTAGAATTACAGATGTAACAAGTTCAGGAAAAACGGCCAATAGAAAGAGGCCTTACATCAACCAAAATGGGAAAATTTTGACAGAATTACAACCTAACAAAGACCTAACAGGCCTATGATTTACAAATATAGGGAATTAGACCAGAGTTTTTACATAACTAGGTTATATCCAAAAGAGATAAGTTGATGAGAATCTATCGGTGGCGAGAACTACCAGAGTGAGTTCTTGATCCCGATAGGAGACGTTCTATATCCCTCATGCGCCTATCAGCTCTTGCTTGCTGAGCTCGAAGTTCTCTGACTTCAACGAGTTCCCTCCAAAGAGTTGCATTGTGAACCAGAGCCCTTTCATGAGCAGACTCTAGTTGGCAAATACGGACTGTGTTAACGCCAGAGTTGGCGTCAATCTCCAAGACTCGATTGATGGTTGATTGACCCAATATTGTGTTCCGAGAAATCCTGCAAACCATGATGGGTAGGACTCTGTCAGCCGAACCTCCCTCAGTGAGGTTGTAGAAACTTCTGTCCCCATTGTAGGGAATGGGTTGACCCTGTTCCTGGCTCCATGTATTCAAGTTTGTGGCCCACAGGGGTGTGGGTCCATGAAATGTTGGGCGAGGATTTGGTTTTTGATCAGCTGGGGGCAGGTTGTTGACTTCTGGCTCTGAGTCAGAACCATCAGAAAAGCCTTCAGCTTCATGATCATCCAAGGGAATTGGGTGATCATCTTCTGGTTCTTCTTCCAGCCATCCTGCATTGCCGTGGTTGGGATAGTACGGGTCTCCAGGAATGTGGAATCCAACCATTAAATCTACGCGAGAAGAGAGGTAGAAGAATCTAGTACATAAGTAACTTATAGTAATGCAAAATACTCCTATAGTATTTTAAGTTTAGGTTCTATTGTTCTCGTTGTGGTATTGTGGGTAAGTTTTTAGACTTGTTGCAACCTCACAACCACACTTAGGCACATGCTATTCAACCCTCGGATAATATAGTTGATCCGGCTATATCTTCCCAGTTTTGACCATATGTCTCTAAGTCTAATTGTGTTGCCCAACAATCGTAATACTTTTGTACTGTCTTAGTGACACTGATTTTAGTATGAATGCAAACACGTATACTTAATTAAATATTTTAAATATTTAAAGTATAAACTCTTGGTTCAAGTATTTTAATCCCAAACTATTTATAGTTAGTATATATTTTATGGGTTGATATACTCAATTCACTATAAACAATGCTACGATACCAATCTGTCACATCCCAAAACCATGAGCGGCGGAAACGTTCTGGGGCGGAGGACGTCATGTACAATATCACAATAATGAATAATAGTAAACAAGCAACAACATCATCCATTGCATTTCATACATGTGTGTTCTGTCAAGTTTTATAGACATCAAAATATACATATCAAAATAAAAGACGAGTCTTGAACGAACTCCATCTTCTTAAAACCTGGCACATGTACCTGTCTATTGGTGACCTGAGAATACAAGTTATTTTGAAAGCGAGTATCAGCTTAAAGCTGGTGAGATCATAAGTATATTAATGTCTGTATTTGTATGAAAGTATTTGTAAGATGTTTTGTACAATGTTTTGTAAAATGTTTGAACTCTCCTAGAAAACCCTATGTTTCCTACTAATGGTAGCCTTCTACCAAGGCATCTAGTGTCTGTGTGTATGTCTCTTGTAAGAGTGTGTGTTTTCCTAATTCTGACTATCATTAACCAAAAATATAGTTTTTACATTACCCTGTATCGTGTGAATATTCACGAAGTGAATGTAATGGGAAAATATCATAGTACCGTAGTATTTGTAATAAGTGACTACTGCTGTACTAACTACCTTAAAAACAAAAGGCGTTTAAAGTAACATGTGATCGACCTTTATCCTGCTACCGAATCTAGTAAAACAACGATGTAGGATGTCGTAAGAAATGACATTTGGCACCCATAGACTTGCAAGTCCCACTGTAGCAAGCAACAAGGTGTAGGATAGTCAATCCAGTATAGATCTATACGCAAACTCATACGCTCCCCAATTAAGGAGATTCTGGATACAAAAACGGTCATGGAAGGAAGTGCCATGACCCGTTTAATGGTTCAAATAACTGCATGAATGTACATGTAATGAATATGCTAACTATAAAGTGTACTCTTTCTCTGTCTAGCCTGTATGTACTGCAATGTTCTGCGTGTGTTAGCTGTAATGTGTGTTCTCTCTCTGTCTAGCATGTATAGTAATGTACTGTGTGTACTAGCTGTAATTTGTGCTCTCTCTATCTAGCAAGTATTGACTCATGAATGAACTGACTCATTGTATGTTTCATTGTTCTAGTAATAGTATTAGTATCTTCTTGTGCTACCCCTATGGTAGCTTACTAGTAATGTATGATCATGCTTGTGAAACCCTTGCTACTCAAAGGTATGGAACTGATTTAAAGAACTTTTATGTCTATATATGTATACATAATGTATAACTAATAGATAGTCGACCTTCGTACGGATAGCCGATGTCCTACAGCCACATCCCAACGAGGAAAAAGAGATAAAGCGAGCTGGCCTTCCTAAGCCCTTTAAACATTACTTATATAACTATACATACATAGGCATGCATTTGATAATAAGTATAAAAGAGTTTAAGTAAAAGTATTTGACAAGTAAAAGAGTTTGTAAAACAGTTTGAAGCAAAACAGTTTAATAAACAGTTTGAACAGTAAGCAAACTACTAGTTTGGTAGTTATTAATTACATGTTATTGATATAATAAATATAAGTATTCAACTTGTATCCCCCCCATAAAAGCATTTAAAAACATTTAAACCATTGATTAAGGGGTATGAACTCACATGTAGTGAGTGGTACGGATGAACGAAAGATGTAGGATTGCTAGGTGTCAAGTGAAGTCTTGAACACACTCTATGATCCTAGTTAACATATAATGACACATATATGTATCCAATTAGACTTTAAACCACTAATTGACAAGGTTAAGACATCCTAAGGCATGTAAAACACCTTATATAAGTGCTACAAGTCATAAGGATTGCATCTAAGTGCTAAAGGACCTTGCTATTGTGTTTGGGGTTCAAGGGTAAACTCCCTTGGAGTTTACGGTTTTCATGACCATTACCCAATGAGTTTACGGTTGTAAACTCAAGAGTTTACAGTCGTAAACTCCTCACTTTTTGACCATAAGTTGTTTTGAGGTTTTACAAGTCCTTTGAAGCATTTCTACTTGATGGTTAGGCCTTTGGAATAGATTAGGGCATCATTACACTCCTTTGAGGAGTTTACGGCCCCAAGGACATTTCCTTTTGGGTTTACTACTGTAAACTCATATGGAAAGTGGTATTTTCATGTTTTCAAGTCCTAAGCACTTCAAGGTAATAGTCTAGGTTAGATTCTAGGCATAAGGAAGAAATAAGGGCCACTTATACTCACTTTGGGGTGTTTACGGTTTTAGGAGCTTCCCAAACCGTAAACACATATAAATGAGAGATTCATGTGCTTTTCTTATGATAAACACATCAAGGAAGGGTTTAGACATGTCCCTAAGGCTTGTGAATGGACTAAGGCACCCTTTGGCACCTTCACTTGGTGTTTACGGTTTTGGAAGCTTCCCAAACTGTGAACACCTTGTTCTTGGTGTTCTTGGGACATTTCCTTGATGTAAAGATGTATAACAAGCTTAATAAGACTCTAGTATAGAGGTACTTACTATATGGAAGCTTGAAAATGAGCTAAAAGTCCAAGAACACTAGTGTGTGTTCTTGGTGTTCTTGGTGTTTTGGAAATCTAATCAAAACATGAAATTTGATAGATTAAAAGATGTATAATCACTAGTTGTTATGCTATAACAACAAATCAAGCCAAGAAGTACTTACGTTTTTGGGAAATCGGGTGAAAGACGGGATGGTAGTTGAGAGTGTTTGGAGTTTGCTCTTGAGATTGCAAGTAAGAAGTGAGGTGTTTTGGGGAGTAAACTCATGCTTAAGGCATGAGTTTACGGTTTTGGAGGGATTTATGGCCCAAACATAAAAGTTTGGCCGTGAATCTCTTAACTACGTGGTACTTGCGGTTTTGAAATTTCAAGACTCGAGACGACACTTCCTTTCACCCGTTCGTTTAAAGATTAATTATGAAAATAATCAAACGAACTTTAAATTTGCTAAAAACAAATGAAAGTGAACTTGACTTATAAATTGAAGTGATTGACTTTAGGGTTTGACCGAATGACAATTTCGGGTTGTCACAAGAAGGGAAGTAATCACTTTATTTTTGTTTGACAAAAACGTTAATTGATCTAGTTTGCTTAGTTTATATACAAACACAATTGATCTTGGAGGAGATGCATTTTATATGTTTAGAATACAAAAATTCATGTTTCAAAAAAATGTTAATTACTTTGAGTGGCAGGGATGGCATTCTTGAAGTAGATAAAGAATGGAATTGAAATGGTATTCCAAAAGAAGAAAACAGATCTTCATGTCTTTTACAGGAGCTACTAAATAAAAAGTTTTTCTTTTTATTTGTCATGTGTACATTAAATTTATTTTCTTTTTAAAGTGGAGCATTCTCAAAGCTATATGCCTCCGTTTCTCTTCATTTTGTCACATTGATGTCCTTGTTTAACTAATGGTTCAAACAATGATGACTCTGCATGGAGGGCATATGGAGAATTTGGAATGGAATCAGAGTTTACCCTTTTTTTCTTATAGTTTAAGAAGAAAAGTGAGTTTGCCCCCTTTCCTTATAGTTAAATCATTCTGTTAATTTTTCTTTAAATGTTTAGCAATATCTTTGAATGACAAATGTACATAGCTCGATCTAACCATAGTGTTTTGAAGTGACTGGATTTTTTTCCTTCAAATTACCGTCATTGATGAGTATATTGAAAACCTTGTTGTGATTTGTAATGGTTACTAAAAGGCATTCTTGGTTTTGTCTTCATCATACTTTGAAAAATAACATTTGTATTTTCACTTTTTTGCATCATACTTTGAAAAAATAGCATTGTAATTTCAATTCAAGAAATAGAATTTGGGTTGGTTTTGAAAAGTATAATGTTTTACTAAGAAATGATTCTGAGAGTATAATGCCATGAGTGAGAAGAAATTTTAAACTAACATGCTATGATAAGAAACGAAAATATCATGCTATAATACATCATTATGGATTGTATTTTTAATATGTTTATGTATCTAGACTTTCTTAGAGTTTAATACTTTTGAAATGGTAATATGTTATTGTTATAGGTAATTCAATCTTTTTAAAATTTGTATTGCTGGAACAAAGGGATATTTTTAAGTATTGGTGGCTACAACCATGGCATGAGTTACAATAGTTAATTGATAATTAATTGGTTTTGAAATTGTATTATGTAAATAAAATGCATTTGTGTGGCATGAAAAAAAAGAGACCTTATCATTTGAAAATAATAAATTACCTACTTAAATATAAAAAATGTGTAATTGTTTTATGTTATCAAGTCTATAAACTGTATAAAGATAATTGGAAAATGTTTGATATTGCATTTTTCTTCACAAACAGTATTAGATAAACATACAATTTTGTATTTGAATTTCAAAATCTAAATTTACAGCATGACAATTTGATAGAAACAATGGTTTGTAAATTTGGAATATATGGTTTTGAAAAAAGATTAAAACTGATAATTTTAATATTAGGATTTGTTATATATTTTTTTAATATAAAAACCCTGAAGATAAATCAACCACAAATCATTAAAACTAATTTTTATCATTTACTATTATTTTTTTTTAATTTTTCCAATCGAAAAAAAAAGAGAAAAAGAAAAAAATAACTTACCATTTGTTATTTTTACATTTTCTTAAAGAATCACTACTTATTATTTTTTATGAAAATAAGTTATACTGATAAGTATATTTATTCTTCAAATATAGTTTATATTTTTAAAAGACTTATCATCTAAAAAGAAACAAGTGATTATTCGATACAAAAACATTATATGCCAAAAATAACCTAATTTACATACATTAACGATATATTAATTGGTTATGATGAACAATTTGAACGAACAACTCAAATCCAAAATGACATACAATTATTTATATACATTAACGATATATTTAAATAGTAAATGATATTTATAATTCATTTTGTGTCTTTGAAATCCAATATGTTATCATGAAATAGAAATATTTTGTTTTCGACATAACGATCCAATAAATGAAAACAATTTTCCAACATACATAAAAATAATACAAATATCGAAAGTAAAAGTGAACTTTGACGAACATTTCAACGACAATGAAGTTTATATATCAAATGTGGTGTATAAAGAAATATTGCATGATTAATAATGAATAATTAATCATGTCTTCATATATATTTGTAAATAATACAAACTTTTCATTTTTAATTTTTATTGAATTTGTTTCTGCTAGCATGATCTTATTGATAATTGTTTACATATACTAAACTATATATATATATATATATATATATATATATATATATATATATATATATATATATATATATATATATATATATATATATATATATATATAACCAATTGCCTCTAAAAAATAACTTCTAAAAGAAATAATTCGTACCCGTCGCTTGGCGCGGGTAAACGGCTAGTATATATATATATATATATATATATATATATATATATATATATATATATATATATATATATATATATATATATATATATATATATATATATATATATATACTCATTTCTAAAACCTTACCTTGTGATCCCAATTACACTGAAATTGAACAATGTAATAGTTATCTTGTTCAAACATATTCCTAAACTCTTATGAGTCGAAATCACACACTAGAACTACACTTTGTTACTAATGTATCACAATATTTTACATTCCATTAAATAAAAATGTTTTTTTTTTTCGCTTGGTGGACTATTTTTGATACTTATATAACCGAAACATCTATCATGTTATATTTTATCATAAAAATATCATATTAACGAACCATAAATGCAATAGACATTATTTTTAATTGGGTAAAATACATGAAAGGCTTATGTGGTTTTCGATTGGTCCCTAACAATTTTTTTTAACCAGGAACCTTCCTAAAATTTGTTTCTGTTTCATTTAGAGTCCCCAAAATGACCATGTTACCCTTATTTATTTTTATTTTTTTATTTTTTTGTTTTAAGATTTATTAAATTTAAAAATAAACTTAAATAATTACAAAATAAGTGAGAACCATGTCCTACACCCCTAGATTCTGGCACCACCGGTTAAGTCTGACACCACCGTTAAAGTTCGGAACCACCAACTCCTTACGAGAACTATGAATAAAAGAAACCCAAATACAATATACAAATAAAACCCTGATACAGTCGTTGCTACACAAAAAATAGATGCAATATACAAAAAGAAATTAGATCGATATACAGAATACCATAATCAATATACAAAAAATCCAGATCCATGAGAAGCTTTTTACTAAGAAATTTTAACAGGAGAGACTTTTCAAAAACCCACTTATCTATTCCGCCTCTCCAAAACATGAACTACAGAGAAAAAAACGTGGATTGGATTTTAGGGTCCTTCTATACTCCAACACAGAGAGAGAGAGAGAGAGAGAGAGAGAGAGAGAGGTTTACCTTCACCGAAAACAAAGAAACTGATGAAAAGATCTATGTTTGGTCTTTGAATCTCGGGTTTACAAAACTTGAAGGTTCATAAGAAGATGGTTATGGGGTAGGATATGGGGTTTTCAAAAATCGATGGTTTTTAGAAGGGGAATTTTGTTCGTTGGGGGTTCCAGAGATTGATTTTGGTGATTGTTGAAGTCATCAGACGTGAAATACTTGTATCTGCCACTAGATGTGATCGGAGAGAGAGAGAGAGAGAGGCACATTTCTTTTCTTTTGTTGACATTTGAAGTAATAAAAAACATATTAATTAAAAATAAACACATAGGGGTAATATAGTCAATTTAGGTTTGGTGGGAGCAGATTTACAACAAAACAAAGTTATAAGGATTTTCGGAGTTAAGATAATTATAAGGGACCAAACATGAAGACTGACCCAAACCACAAGGACCATTTGTGTAATTTACCCTTTTAAATTTAGAAAACCCTTATATACAAAATACTTGTAGAAATCATAATCTTCTATGCCAAATTCATGCCAATCTGTTTTCAAGTAATACAATAATAATATTAATAAAAGTTCGTCATGATAATTTATTATACTTTAATATATAAGTAAATAAACATAAAATATATCACTCATTTCCAATTTTGATACATTTCTGGATTTGAATAATCTTTTCTCCAAGTAACGAAGAACCCATTTTCTTTGACAATCCATATACAACGCTTTTCTTTGCAGTGTCTATTTGCTATCCTATTATTAAAAATATTAAAGACTGCAGTCTTTGATTTCCAAAAGAAATGAGCAACAAATTGAGTCGACAGATCGATGCTCATGCAAAACTGCAAATGTTTTTCAGCGTTAAATGCAAGTGTAGTACTTCCAAGATTATCATCTCTTGATCGTATATGCACGTTGATGGAATCGTTAATCTTGTTGAGGATAAACACGTTCCACGGACCCCCACGAAAACATTTCGACTTAGATGTTGGGTTAGGTAATAGAGATGCAGTCGTAGATGCATATGTTGTGATTATAAGGTAAAATGGTAAGAAAAACAAGATTTTCATAATTTCTTTGAATGAATAAATGATAAGACAGTTCTGCTATAATATGCTAAAGTACTTTGTTAACTCATTCTAAATAAATGATAGTTTGTTAAACCATTCAAAATACATGAGAAATCATGTTCTAACTTTTAAAAAGACTGTCTTATGATATTATTAATTAATGATTAAAAAATAACAACAGTTTAGCAACTACTCTTTTTAGAAACCAGATGTGGAAATTGTTGTTCATTTAATTATAAATTTATCAGTTATCCAAATAACATAAAGGGAAATCTTCAAAAAAGTCTCATTATTTTGGAAAAAGTTACAATTAAGTCCTAATTTTTTTTGAATAAAAAAACCCAAGAAACCGGATAAACCTTACATTTTAACAATTTTTTACCTTTTCAGCCGGTAATCCCTTATGTGGCATGCCAGGTTGGAAGGGGATGCTGATGTGTCATCTGATTTGGTATGCCTTATCAGTATAAATCAATTTTCTTTAAAAATAATGAATTTTTGTAAGGAGGAGAGGGAAACAGGTTTCGAACTCGAGACCTCTCCCACCAAAAAAACAAATGTTACCAATTAAGCTAGAAGTCACATATATATTATATCCTTCAGATCTATATATAATCTTTATTTATTTTCATTAAAGTTCTGCAAAAGATTTTTTATGGGAGAAAAAGAAGTCAAGGGAATCGAACCAACGACCTACACCTCACAAAACACATCTGCAACCAACTAAGGTAGAACCATTTTGTGACTTATTCTCTTCACAGTGGTATATATCTATTCAACTCTTAAGAAATAACTTCATTTATTATTAAAACGCAAACGTATATATAGTGATTATATGTATTTTGTAAAAGAAAAAAGTGTATATATATATATATATATATATATATATATATATATATATATATATATATATATATATATATATATATGAATAATAAATGTAATTCCTTTTTTGAAGTTTAGATATATATTACTGTTTTTTTCGAAGTTTATATATATTTACGTTTTTAAATATAATAATAATAATAATAATAATAATAATAATAATAAATGCTTCAGCATTTTGAGCATTATATGTAATGTTGAGGAGCATAATTAACAAAAAGTTGATAGCCTAGTGGGAAGTGGTTGGCATTGTTAGTAGGAGGTTGTGGGTTTGACTCTTATTTTTGTCATTTTCAATGAAAAACTTCAGCATTTAATACATTATATACAAACTTTAAGGGATAAAAGCAAGAAATGATGTCCAGCCTAGTGGAAAATGTGTTTGGTTGTATTTGTGAGGTTGTGGGTTCGAATCCCACTCCCTTCATTTTCTCAATAAAGTATGATTTTTGCATTTCAAAGAACCACATCAATCCTTGTCTAGCTGGCATGTCATGTGGCATAGGTGACCTGCTCAACAGGTCAAAAAGGATTAAAGTGTAAGGTTTATCCAATTTTTTGGGTTTTTTTATTCAAAAAAAAAATTTAGGACTTAAATGTAACTTTCTGCAAAATAATGGGACTTTTTTGAAGATTTCCCTAACATAAATTTGGTAATTACTTTATATTTTCGACTAATTGTATGGATAGATCAGAGTGATCGGTTCATTAGATATGTGAAGGGAGAAAAACATAAAAACACAAACTATTATTATCATTTTATTAGAAAACCAACCAAGAGGGAGGTATCTATGGACATCCACTGATTTTAATTATTTTAGAAGTTATATCATATAATTTATATGGAGACCCTTGTAATTTTTGGATGGATACCCTAGTAAGTTTTAGATAAACAAAATAAATCAACGGTATATGGTCGAAGATCATGTTGTTAAAACCTCAAGGTCAAGGAATATGGCCGAAGATCATGATGGATTGATTAAAAATGAGTGAAAAATGTATTGTCTTGATTTCTTCCTTAAGTAGAAAAGTAGTTAGTGGAGAAGATGTTAACTTTTAGGAAGATCTTTGGACTGGTAATGTTCTTTGAAGTACCCGGTTTCCTACTCTTTTTTCCTTGAGAATAATAACTCTTGCTTGCTAAAAGATCGATGGTTAGATAATCAATGGAGATGGGATTGGAATAGGAACATTCAAAAGGGTATGGAAACTGACCAATTAAATGTGTTAAATTCTTTGGTTTGTGATGCCAAACTTAAAGATGGAGTTGATTCTTGGATTTGGGATCTTAGAAATGATGAAAATTTTAATGTTAAAGATATGAGAAAACAAATTGAAGAAATTATGTTGCCGGATAATGAAAGGGAGACTTCTTGAAACAAATTCATTACTAGGAAAATCAACATATTTTTTGGCGTTTATCGTTAGATAGATTGTCGATTCGAAATAATTTGACATATAGCGGTATCAACATTTATAATAATTATTGTCCTTTGTGTAACTTGCATCCGGAATCGGTGTCTCATGTTTTTACAGAATGCCAGATTGCTTTGAAGACTTGGACTAATTTGGCTCGTTGGTTACATATGGTTGTTCCGTGGGAATTAGGAATTATGAATTTAATTATGTGAGTAGATTCCTTGCAAGTTTCTAAATTAAACAAATATATCGTTGATGTTATGGCTCGATCTACATGTTGGGTGATATGGAAATACAAGAATGAGGTCGTGTTTACAAAATCTATACAGAGAAGAGATCCTATCTTTGATTTGATTGTTGATTTGTTGATTTTTTGGTTCTCAAATAAATATGATAAGAACTTTATGTCATGGGTTTCTTGTCTCCAAAACCCATTGAACTTTGTGTAATTTGCTAGCTCTGTGCTAGTTTTGGTTTTTAATCATTAAGTTGTTCAAAAAAAAATCAACGATGAGAACAGTATGAGTCTTCGAATAATTAACTTCCTTTTTTGAACTTAGATGTATATTTTCCCTTGTAATTGTATAAAAACTATAAAAAATATGTATGTGTTATTTTTAAAAACTATGGCTACAAGTTTTGAAAAGATAAAAAGGATGTAGAACAGTAGAAGAAGAATAAATTGAAGAAACTAAAATTTTAAAATTTACTATAGATAAACAAGTTCAGTTACAGCCTGTAAATGCAATAAAATAGGAGGTAAAAAAGGAGATAAGTTGCAGAAAAATAGAAACAAATTTCTAAGATTGAAGAGGTAAAATGGTGATTTGCATGAGAAAAGATAAAAATATATATTGAACAACTGTGTAGGAATATACGTCGCTGCCATAGAAACAACACTTGCTATCGGAGAAGCAACGTCGTCTCTTTATGTTTTACTTGGTGTATACCAATGCATAGGAACAACACTTTATGATAAAGTTGTTGACAAATCATATATCAACATAAAAACTTTAGATGTAATAAAAAAATATATAAAAAACTAAATATAAACTGGTCGTCACAACTGACAACATAAATTATGAGTTAATAATAAAATTCATACAAAATAACATAATCAACTTTTGAAGTCAACTATATACAGACAACTAACATTAAAAACATAAGGGAACACATTACATAATGTAACCTCAAAATTTAAAATATAAAAGAAAATAAAACATAATAATAATAACACAAAAATTATCTAGGAGAAACGTATTGTTGTAGACTTTTACGATGTTTTATCAATTTTTTAATAATCATTACTATTATATGATAATCATGTTTCACTTTTATTAAAACGACGATATCTAATTTGCTTAAGATGTTTTACCATTTAAGTATCATTTACGTTAAAATATATAAATTCTAAATGTTTAACTACTGAGTTGACAATACGGTACAATTTTTATATTACTTTTAATTTAGGGGGTGTTTGGCTTAGCTTTTAAAATCCTAAAAGTCATTTTTGGAAAAGTTGTAAAAAGTCAGGATTTCTTAACTTTTTCAAAAAGTTCATTTTTCTTGTATAAAATCTCCAAAAGTAACTTTTAAAATCAGCTTTGCCAAACATCTTTTGTCTTTTTTTCTTTTTTAAAAAGAACTTTTGGACTTAAAAAGCTAAGCCAAACACCCCTTAATCCCTAAAAATATCTAAAAAACCAAATAACTAATAAAACAATATATATATATATATATATATATATATATATATATATATATATATATATATATATATATATATTGTTATATATCAACTATAGAATCTTAAATCATTGACAATCATTAATTAATTTCAATGACTGTATTCTAAAACACAAGAAAAATATAATAATAATAATTAATGAAACCAAACGAATTATATATTGTTTTACTAAATTAAATACACATAAATCTAAATTCATGATGTAAATTGATTTTTTTCATAATAAAAAATAATAATGCTAACTTACATTTAGGGACGATTGAAATGGATTAAATATAAAAAATTTTGTTAAGAAAATAAGGTAGAACTAAATATCAGTTAAATAAAATTAAACTTTTGAGTTGTATTGGTTAATTAGTTGAAAGTTCAAGAGTTTTTTTTTTATTAAAATAAATTAATGTTACGATTAATTAATAGGAAGTTGAAGAATTAGGAGTTTCAAATAAATATGACACAAAATAAATAGTATTAAATTAAATATACAAATATCTAAATTCCCAATGTATATAGATTTTTTTATAAACTAAAAATAGTAAAGATAACTTACATTCAGGTATGATACAAATAGATAAAATATAATTTTTTTTTTGTCAGTAAAATAGGGTGGAACCGAGTACCAATTAAATGCTGTAATTAAAAAAAATTAAGTTGTAGTGATTAATTAGTTGATAGTCGAGTAGTTTTTGTATTATAATTAATTAATGTTATGACTAATTAGTAGGAAGTTAAAGATTTATGAATTTCAAATAAATATAATTCAAGATAGATGACTTATCCTAAATCATATTAATTTGGATGACTCAAACTATAATATTTATAAAGATAACGATCGAAGATATAAACATACTTGAGAAGTACAAATAAATTCATTATATATATATATATATATATATATATATATATATATATATATATATATACATGTATATATATATATATATATATATATATATATATATATATATATATATATATATATCCGGTAAGAAATTGTTTTTGGTAGGAAGGTAAGAAGTTTTTTTTCTACATATTTTTTTTATGAGCAAAAGAAATGAATAACTAGATGAATAAAAAATAACATGATTCCCAAAAAAAAATCTCAAAAAAACCCACCGATGATTCATTTATACAATGATTTCGTTGTTATTCACTAAAATTGTCATAACAATGAATTTTTTCTTACTTTACTTAAAAATGAATCATGAAGATGTTTTTTTGGGAATTTTTTCTTGTGAATCATCTTACCTTTGAATCATCTAATGATTCATTTTGTATGTTCGCTAAAAAAATATGTAGAAAAAAAACTTCTTACTTTCCTACCAAAATTTTTCTTCTTATTTGATTTTGACTATATATATATATATATATATATATATATATATATATATATATATATATATATATATATATATATATATATATATATATATATATATATATATATATATATATAGAGAGAGAGAGAGAGAGAGAGAGAGAGAGAGAGAGGACGGTTCACTTCAGATTTAAAAAAAAATAGAGATTTTGAGATTCAACCTCAACCACATATTTCTTATTTGTTGCTCTAACGTTCCAGCATACCTGCAACAATAGGTATGCCTAATCATCAATGATTATATCTTAGAGAGGTATAATCATATATGATTATATATATTTATACATATATACCTAACATAAATGATTATACATATATGTGTTGGATTAGGTGTCTAAGCCCATAACTATATTTGATATGTACTTGATCCAATAATAGCATGGTTCTTTTGGGTTGCCTTCACTATAGCAACTTGACTGGAGGAATAATGTAAAAGAGAGGTTAATTATGATTTATTGATATATTATAGGAATAATACATTAATTGAGAAATCATATTATTTAATTAATATTGGTCAAGAATTAATTTTGCGGTCAAAAGAGATTAACTGAATTAAGGGGACTGGTATTGTAATTATATGATAGCTACAAAGTTGGGCTAAGGGTCCATACGGAAGGGGTGGACGAAATCTATGTGGGAGTCCACATAGAATTCGTCCAAAGGGCCGGCCTTCAGGAAGGATCCTATGGGCTGCTTAAAAACTAAGCAACTGGATTACAGTTTTGACTGAAACTCTAGTTGCTCAACTACATAAGGGACCCTTAGGCATGCATAAATCAGCTACTAAAAGCTCTAGAAGGATCTTTAGCTGATTTTGTGCCTATCCCTCTCTCTCTCTAATATTCTTCCATTGCTTTTGGTGTTTGTGATCTATTAGAGGCATCACATTTGAGGTGCTAAGTTCTCAAAGGCAAAGATCAAGCATGCAACAATCAAATGTAACATTCTTACTTTGTATTAGATGTAGATTTCGATTTTAGCATGCTAGTTTAGGGTTTAAGGCTTTGGATAAATTTTGTTGCATGTACAATTAGAGAAAACCTAGATCCAAAGCTTTAGGGTTGCATGTGCACCATAGGATTGATGTAATGCTCAAAACCCATCAGTGGTATCAGAGCCTAGGTCATTTTTCCTGTTGTATATGATGCATTGCTAAATTGTTCAAAGCTAGAAAAGTTGAAGAATTTGATCTGTCTAATGAAATCGTCGAGTCCTCTGATGAACTCGATGAGTCCAAATGTCTGACTCGACGAGTCGACTCGTCGGTTGGCAGATTTTTCGGGATTTTGACCAGAATTAGATTAGGATAATTACCAAAAGCGTTTTTGACTGATAAAATTTGATTTTTATTAGATGGTAATGTTTATCCTCATCCAAATAGAAGATAATTGTTAAATTATAATATAATTATTACCTTATGTGATAACTTTAATTATTTGTATTATTTGAATTATCTTGACATGAAATTGAATTAGGTTAAATTTAGATAATGACTAATTATATGATTAATTAAATTATTTTAAATTTGATCTAGAAGGTCTTGAAAGGTTTTAAAACTTGCCCTGAAGTTTTGGAATTAAAATTTTTTGATTAAAATGTTTTAGTTTTGACATACTTAAATTCTGAACCCTAGAGTTGTAAAAGTTTAAAATTGAACTCTTATACTATTATAATATTAAAAGATTAATACTTATATATATATATATATATATATATATATATATATATATATATATATATATATATATATATATATATGCATAAGAAAAGTTTGTCTTACCGTTAGTAGGTCTCATTCACGAAGTTGGTCTATAAGGGGTGTTTACGGAAGCAGCCTATAAAATGACCGTCATTGTGTATCCACTCTTACCCACCTCACTCTTGACTAATGGAGGGTCGTTAGTCGAACGGGTATGCTAGGACAAACTAATTTATCATTAATAAGTATAATGATTTTGTAAAATACCTAAACTTTTTTATAAATTCTCAATCTTAGTTACTTTAGGAAAATGTGAAAATGATGCTATTCCATGAAATTGCACTTTGCACCTTGCCAAGTTGTTAGTGGAGCGTGTGTGGTTAATCGGCACATTGATTAGGTGGTAAATGATATCGAGAGTACCAAGCACATTTACATAGTTATTCACACCTTATTTGTGATCCTCGGTATCCCAGTCACAAACTTGAAGGGCATAATCGAGATTTATACATGTCATTGAAAAGTTTAACGAATCTTAAAAGAATCTAGGAATTTCAATTCATTTAAAACTTAATATTCTTTTTTGTTTTTCATGGTGGAAATTGGTAAATAGTCATTCACCTACCTTCAAATATTTTGCAATTGGATTACGACATCCCTCTTCCGAATTGTGAAATATTTTGCAATTGGATTACGACATCCCTCTTCAGATGTCGACTTCAAACAACGCTGCAAACTTTAACTCTTCTGGCTCTTTCTCCCTCATGTGCGTATGTGGGAGGGTGATCTTTGATGGATCCAATTTTAACGATTGGATTCGCAACATTCTCATGGTCACCCGCTACGAGGGCAAGGAGTATGTTCTCGACGAAGAGCTGAAGGAAATCAGTGAAAACACTGCTACTCCTAAATAAATCACCAAGTATCGGGCTCATGAGAAGTACGCGACAAAGGTTTCATGTATCATGCTCGCAACCATGATTATCGAACTCCAGAAGTCCTACGAGGACTACTATCCCTATGAGATGCACCAAGATTTGATGGAAAGGTACCATCAAAGTGCAAGGAAGGAAAGGTACAAGATCATTGCTGTCATGATAACAACAATGATGAAAGACGGAGAGTCCATCACCGCCCACTTACAGAAAATGCAGAGATTTGTGGATCGCTTGCTGAAGTTGAATGACAATTTCGACGAAGAATTGGCCATAAATATTATTCTACACTCTTTGCCTTCTTGTTATGATCAGTTTAGAATGACATATCATATGAACAAAAGGAGGTCATTCTAATCAAGCTCCAAGGCCTTCTACGAACTGCCGAGAGTAGTTTAAAAGACAAGTTTGTTGCATCAACTCCTACTACTGCTACCCCTGTCTTGGCAATTGGACAAGGGAAATGGAAGAAGGGGAAGGCTCCTTCTAAGAGCCACAAGGGAAAGTCCCATGATGGATCCTCTTCTAGTGGGACCAAAGGTGGTTCTTCTGCTCCTTCTTCTAATCTGAAGGATGCAGAGGGCTTCTACTGTCACGATAAAGGGCATTGGAAACGAAGTTGCCCAAAGTATCTATAAGACGTCAAGGATGGGAAGATAAAGCCCACCTTCGCAGGTATTTACACTATTCAATCTAACAACTCATCACATGCTATTTCTTGGGTCCTTGGTATAGGATGTGGTTTTCACATTTGTTCTGCAGGGTCTAAGAAGAAGTAGGGATGTGGAGCATGGGAAGATGAACTTGATCATGGGGAATAGGAAAGCGTCGCTTGTCATCAAGATTGGAGTTTATTTTTTAGTGCTTAGTAGTGGGTTACGTTTAGAGTTGAATAATTGTTACTACTCGTCAAAAATGACACGAAACATTATTTCTTTTCATGGTTTGTATAAACAAGGTTTTAGATTTTCGTTTATTAATGAATTTGGTTCTATTAATGCTTTCTTGAATGGTACTTTCTATTTTGAAGCATTGTCTTGTAATGGTATATATGAAACTTTGATGGTTGTAGATAACATAGGAAATAATGTGATGCATATGATGGGTTTTGAGCAAAACATCATTCCTATGGTGTACATGCAAACCCGAATAGCTTTTAGATCTAATTTGTCTAATGAACATGCAATTGAATATACAAAGCTATAAACCCTATATCTATCAAATAAGAACTAAAATAAGGGTTTAGTAATTACCTTTGATTGTTATATTGTAATAACAATCAATTCCTTGCTTTGATTGGCTTCAGAAGCTTAGTGCCTCTAGTGCTGCACCTCTAATGGAGTAACAAACACCACTAAGCAACTTGGATGAAGAGGAGAAGAGAGGAGGCTGCCCAAAACGTCTAGAAACCCTAAAGGAACTCTTAACCACGTTTTTGGTGCATAGGGGGCCTTTATATACATGTGCTATTAGGGTTTACAACTAGGAAACCCTAATCTGGCTGCTTAAGCCCTAAGCAGCCCATTGACTCCTTTAACATATCCCTTGGACAATTTCTAATGGGCTTCCCATAGAATTCGTCCAACCTATATTTTATTAGGTGATCCATAGCCCAATTATAATTATCTTATAATTACAACTCCAGTCCCCTAAGTTTAATTAATCTCTTTTAGCCATAAAATTAATTCTTAATTAATTCTTGACTAATATCAATTAAACAATATGATTTCTCCTTTAATATATTATTCTTATAATATATTAATAAATCATAATTAAACATTTCTATCCTTAATTTATCCTACATATTGCTATGGTGAAGGCAACCCAAAAGGACCATGCTCATAATCGGGTCAAGTACATACCAAAATAGTTATGGACTTAGACACTAATCCAACAGTCTCCCACTTGGATAAGTTTAATAACTATTTTTCGTATGACTTTAGAACCTGATCAGCAATCGTAGCTTTCAAAAGCCGATGTCAACTCTGATCTTATCAGATAGTGTTTCCTTTAGATAAGGGATTATATATACCTCCATTCTCAAGATATCGTATAGACATAAGACATGAATATTAATCATTCTCTCTATACTGTTTCCCGACTTCCGATTTATGACGACTGACAACAGACTACAATTGAACACATCAACTTAGTCTCGGCTTGGCCAAGCACTTAGGTGTCATCACTAAATCATCGAGGGGCCCACAGATATCGCTTTTATCCCACTTTGGGTAAAAGGAATGGATAAACTTCGACTCAAATGTTCGCTTGCATTTACTGATCGAATCACACACAACAATAAGTTTTATAACACCAAGTTACTGATGCGTTTACTTATTATCAATGTGCAACCGACCAACAAATAACAACTCACATATCTCGGTTTCAAGAGTATACAATATTATCGTCTCACTAAACACTCGTGATAAATCCATGAAGTGATCCAAGTGAGCGTGGGTTTAATCCAATACTCTAATCTTATCAAAGCACTCATGAACTCTGTAGCAAACTTGTGCCATGTCTAAACGCTTCACACAATCTACAGACAGATTCATGATAGTCTTCCTTTATACCTACTCCCAACGTATGACCGATTGTGGATGTTTGAATAACCTAGTTATTCTGGAAGTCAAAACATGCAAACTGAAACACAACAATAATACTTAATCCTATATGGCCCCAAACTTGTGAGAGTAAACAAAACACTTCTATTAAACCACCATATTGATTACTCATTATTTATCATTTAATGTTTCGGATAATCAACTCATTACTTGAATTACAACAATAGTTGTCCCATGCTCCAAGCATGCACACTTTGTTTCCTATGGTCCATGCTTTCTGAAATAGATCAATTGAAAACTTTACCAATGATGCTCATTTCACAATTCCCAATTCTTATCATTACTGTTAGAACTCAAGGTTTTTGCCACTACTAAAATATGCTAGATTATAACATTTTATGCAACGATCCTTTCGCAAAGTCATAGCACAAAAGTCACCAAGACTTGGCCAATGAAATTACAAAGTACACTATCGGAAATTGTTACAAGACAATTCCATAGACGTGAAGTCTCACATTCAAAGTACATTCCTTTGAACATCCTTCTTGCATAAAAGTTTCTATTCTAGACATAGACTCTCAATATTCAACTCCCAATACGGAAACATTTCCATACTTGCCATATGACAACTCATTCTTAGTAGAATCTTATCTATTCATAATAATGTCGATATGGTCCATCCAATACCATGCTTCCAACTACTCACAAGCGACCAATCCTCAGCGAACTTTGGATCATCCTTTGATAGTTGTTTAATTATTTTAGTCAAAACCGATTCTAGTCCTTTTTCCCTCTTAATGCGTTAGACATTTGGGAAATTTTAGAATGGTAAAATATTATAGCATTTGCAATCGATCCTATACCCGAAGCGTATGAGACACGATGCCTAATGTCTTACATAAAGATATGATACTTTATCAATCTTCTGCCATAATATTTTATGTGTCACGTTCTCACAATTCGAACTATGAAGAGGGATGCCGTAATCATAATCGAAATTTGAGAACACACTATTTATCCTTTGACTAAATTTATTAAAGTTTCTCAATCTAAGCTTTAGATTTTGAAACGAAGTATAATATTCTCTCCCTAACTTATAGCAAAACAACTTTTCAACCCATGCAACTTTGCAAATTGAATCTTTGTTTTTCTATAATTAATATTGCTAACTTGCAATACTCGCCATAATAATCATACAAGCATAACACTTATGCTCCCACTATCATGATGATTATTATCATATAAGCATAACACTTATGCTTCCACTAGCTTTGACATGTATTCAGAAAACAAATGAACTTCTAGAAAACAATGCCTATTGAATTTCTGAATTTCATATTTCTAATACCAGATGCTTCGATAAGCCTTTATCTAAGCTTCATAAACTTATACACCTTTGCCTTAGATAGCTCATATGTGTGTTTAACCAATTCAGAACTTATGTTACTAAGTTCCAAATGTTCAAACTAATTGCCAAATCTCACAATTCGAACTATGGAAAGGGATGCCGTAACCATAATCGAATTTGAGAATACAATTTTCACAATTGCTATCTTCTTAAAATCTCTCTTAGTGAAAGCATTTCCTCACAGTCATTTTCATGAAGGAGGGAATCTTATGACACTTATATTTTATGGTGTATGAGTTCCTATCCATGTGAATCCCAACAAAACTTCTCGAATCCCAACAAAACTGATAACCCTAGATGCCTTGAAATGATACCACACTCAAATCTTGAATTTCAAATGACCGTCACACAGCGCACAACCTCAACCATAGACCACTTCCCTTGGCGCCTCCAAAATCCAACCCAAAACAAAGACTAAACTCACCGAACCCTAAAGATGCTGGACAGCCGACCCGCTGAACCCCTAACCACAGATCTTCCACATAATACGCCAAAACCAACCCAAAATCACAACCCAAGATAACGTTGAACAGTCCAGACCCGCAAAAGGAAACAACCTTTCACTAACCACTAATAATTAACGGCATGCAAATTGCATATGACATTACTTGAAGATATAATCCATACATAATCAAAAAAATAAACTAGAGATACACTTACCCAAACCGATGCAAGATGAAAACCACAAATTGCTAATAGAACTGAAAAGAGAAAAATATGCATACCCGCAACATCTCTAGCTGGAATCCTGATCTCTTCTATATGTCACTGCAAAGTCTGACTCCTCTCCGATGGGGCTCCTGCCCTACCCTCTTGTCCATCGATGATCCTCAAACTAGCAGGAGCGGGCACACTCACTGCTCCTCCCTTCAACCTCAGACATTCAGACTTCTTGTGGCCCACCTAACCGCAGCGAAAACATAACAGGCTTTCCCTCTAAGGACTATACTTGCTGACGTGACCAACCTTGGCACACTTGTAGCATCCCAAACCCCTGGAACGACAAAATCCATCATGCAGTTTCCCGCATATGCTGCACAGAACCCGGCCCTGCTGGCCTTTCGAAAACTGATAAGAAGTCTTGGATCTCTTTCGTAGACCCCCCAATATATGCAACTGATTTAACCCCCTCTTCCCAATGTGCTCTAGATCAATCTCCCGCTCTCGGGCTCTAGAAATCATATCATTAAGGGTCTCGCGCCCTGAAAAACTCACAAACTCCCTGATATCTTCCCGCTGCATATCATGGTATCCCACTTTCTTTATCTCCTAATTTGTTGCATACTGCAGTACAAACAAAGCTCTTTCCCAGAACTTGGTGGTGATCTCTACCACAGTCTCAGTTGTCTAACGGAGATCCAGAAACTCTCGCACCAACTACTGCACCTCAATCGTCAGTGCAAACTCAACTCCGAACCTGGTTGAGAAGTCATCCTATGACATAACATCAATAGCATCATTGCCCAACTCACTACCAATCTCTTGCCACCAATCACGTTCTCGGTTCTTCAACAGGCAGGAAGCATATTTGACCTTCGCCTCTTCGGGACAGAAGCTCTTCTTGAATGCGTTAGCCATATCTGCTAACCACCTCCTACTGACACTGGGGTCCCTCTCCCCATGGAACGCATGAGCTCCACAAGCAAGGAACTCCCAGAAAGATAGAGTGAGAGCTCCAATGATAGCCATAACATCAGCACGGAACGCACCCAAGCGCTCATCCAATATCTCCGAAACATAGAAAGAAATCTCCAATGAGATGAACTCCCGCAACTGCTTTTTGATTGGCTCAACATCTGCACCTGACCCAGAACCCAAACCATAACGAAAACCAGAACCAGAACCGCCTCCCTGAGCGCTCATCTCCAAACTAAAATACGGCATGCCAAAGATCAAAACATAACCAAGGATCCTTCTCCCATAAGCTTCTTAGATTCTCCAAGACTCTCACTGATTCGAGTATGGATCCTGTGCTTTCAGTAGTACCGGCCTAATACTACCTTCCACACCTATCCATACTTTCCTCAGCAATCCTCTTGAATCCTCTAAGTCACTTTCTCAAGCCAAAACACCAAAACTAACTAAACTGCATCACTACCCCACATAAGCATATCCTATGCTCTTCTAGGTTCCCGACCCCGCCCAGTCCTCAGCTGTTAAAGGATTCCCACCGATCTCAATTAGCTTCCTCATGAATAGAGCCACATGCAACAAAGATTAGATAATCCTTCGAGTAAAAGACTCAACTGCGCAATACAGTCAAATCCATCACTCTAAAATTATTTAATCTGTGCCACATGTGACTTAGCGTATTCATACTAGCATGCAATTCTAATGCTCATACAATCAGGCATATAACATAATATCTTATATCATATAATACGGAGCAGATCACTAGCCCTCATCTAGCATGCAATTCTCATAATCATATTATATATCATAAGTAACATGCATTGGTATTTTGGGAACCACTTACTTGAGCTCGACCGATTGCACGCAACACACCATTTTCTTCGTTTAAAATGTTTATTTATACCAAGTTGCTGCCCTGATGATTTCCCAAACTAACAATTACCAAATCGACATCCAATTAGCAAATGAAAACCAAACCATGATCCATAATCCATACTTGGGGTAAAATGACCATTTTACCCTTGGCCCAACATGACTCACAACCAAGGCCTAAGCCCAAGACCAACAAAGCCCAAAACTATAAGATCCATAAAAGCCCATTAATGACCCAATTTTCCAATTTGGGACCAATCCCATATGGGTCTTACCCTAAGCCCATATTTCTTTGAATACAATTCAGATTACCTCAAACAACCCTTCGGACAAACTTGGTCAAAGTCAACATCATAGTCAAAGTCAAAGCTAACGCTCCGAGTTGACTCAACCCGTCGAGTTATCCTTTAACTCGTCTAGTTTCCATCAATCACAAAATCGCGATATCTCGAACCAACTCGTCGAGTTTCCCTTTAACTCGTCGAGTTCCTCCTTTTTCGACAAACTTGGGACAATCCCAAACTAACTCGCCGAGTTCCCCTATGAACTCGTCGAGTTCTTCAGTCAGCCAACCCAGTTAATGCATTAAGCCACTATTCTTCAAACCAAAGTCCTATCTTCTAGATCTAGACTGAAAAGGCATCTAGAAGGGTAAAGTTTCCGACTTTACCCATTAAGAACCATCATAATGGGCTTAAACTCAAACACTAGCCTTAAAAAGCTTATGCCTTAATCCAAAAACCACAAGTCTTCAAGATAGAGCTGATGAACATATATCTGAACCTTAAAGGCTAGAAGGTCCTGCAAAGTCTTCAACTTTACCCACATGCAAGGCTAATAGGAGCTTAAAAGTCCATAACAAGGGCTTAATGGATGCATGGAGCTCTTAGGGCCATAAAGTTGGCACCTTTATGCCATAAAAGCTCCCTAGGACCATAGATCTGAAAGGGTTTGTCCAAATGGGACGTCTAACTCCCAAAACCATATCATTTGGACCAAATTAAGCAAAAGAACCCCAAGATGAAGATCTAAGAAATCACAAAGCATGGTTGAAACGTTTTACCAGAAAAATGACAAAAATGAAGCAAGGATTCAGGATCTAGCAGCTTATGGGGTTTAAGTTGTTTAAATAGGATGCTAAATCCCGAAATTAGGGTTTCCCAAACCACATCCAACTCGTCAAGTTGGTCCTCTCCAACTCGTCAAGTTTGTCTTGAAAAACACGCATGACCAATACATTAAACATGTCGAGTTTATGCCTTAAAATCGACGAGTTGATCATTAGAAATGACATTTTATTTACATACTTAACCTTCTAAATTCCAGACGTTACAAGTTTTCTTACGTACACCCTGCATACGTTGTGAACGCCCAACGTACTAGGGTCCGCCCCAATACGCTCAACATACACAACACACGCCCAATGTACTACCCCTTTGTCCAAAATCACCAAAATGCCACAATGGGTCATTTTTCACTCTTTCTTATAATCAAGGACTAAAATGCTATATTTATTCAATCATAGGATAAAAATTAAAATTATCTCAACATCGGGATATGACAGACAGATGGAGTATTTTTTTTTAAATACAACCTTATTTTCTTTTTATACCAAACGTTTTAAAAAGTATAATAAGATAGGAATATAATAATTTTGGTTCTAAAACAAAGTAAAAACCAAATGAAAAGTAACATGGTCTCATACTCAAACTTGGTAATATATATATATATATATATATATATATATATATATATATATATATATATATATATATATATATATATATATATATATATATATGGTAAGAAATTTTTTTTCGTAGGAAGGTAAGAAATATTTTTCTAAATATTTTTTTTGCGAACAAAGTTTAAATTTATTGTGATTTTTGAGATCTTACATCGTCCCATATTTATTGTACACTTTTGACTTTTGAAATATTTATCCTTCAATTTTAAACTTAAATATTTTTATTTGTGTTCTAAATTATTTCATGAAACTTATAAGAATGAAAAGAAATTTAATTATTTTATAGCGAACTTTGATATTTACATTTTTCCTCAACTAATTTTGAATTGATTGTTTTCATCCTTAATTATTATAAAATTATATTATTGGTATTTTGTAAGCTGCGATTTTAGTCCCTTGTTATATTTTATAAGTTACATTTTTGGTCCTATATATAATTTGTTTTTATAGTTTTCATTTGTATTAATATTAATTTTTTTTATTAATTGTTATTTGTAGTATTGTGCCAAATACGATATACTTTCAAATTTACTTTTTTCCTGCCTCCTCCATACATGATTGTTAAGATAAAAACTTTACTTTTATACTATTATGCTCCACTTTGCAAATGATTACTTGAGGCCTCTAATTTTTTTAGCACACTGCTTATGTTCTTATTTCTTGAAGATGATAAGAGATTAACAAACGTTTGAATATAATTACAATTGTTTCTTGCTTGATTTTATATTATCAAAATATTTTGGCTCAAGATAATCACCATAAAACTTCATAAAGTAGTATCATTGTGGTAGGAAATAGCATTGTAGTTTGCAATTATATGTTATGGTTGAAAGTAACTATGTTGAAAGTTGTCTAAGAATTTCTCTTACAAACTTTATCCATGTGGAGTTGCGTTTTTCAATATACCAGACTTCCGTAGGATCGTATAGATGGTCCCAACCTTAGTTTTTATAAAATAACATTAACCAAGCCTAATTTCTGTACATTGTTATTTGAAAAAAAATTATAACAAACTATGAAGCCGGGTACCCATATCGGAACCGGTACCCGACGGTTCAGAGAGCGGTTCCGAAATTTAAAGTACCGATGTAACCGATTCCGGTTTCAACATTCCAGAAACCACCGGTTCCGATTATAGAGAATTAAGACGGATACCCGACATGTTTATCTCTACTTTAGTTCATACGAATATATTTTTCAATCATGTTTTAGTTAAAACAAATTTTAAATAACTTTAATAAACATTTTAGATTTAATAACTTTCAAATAAACTATTTAACTTAAAGCTCAGTTTAATGTTTTTAATTTGTTTCGTAAACAAAATAAAAATAATCATCTACGGTGTTATTATATATATCCCTTCACTCACATAAATCGTCATATAATGGGAGATACACAAACACTATTACACTTATATAAAAGGGTACACGATGCAATTGAAAGTACGTATAAAATTTCCTATTAAATATAATAAAAACAAAATTGTTATTGTCATGTTCCATCATAGCTTAATGAATGCTGACATAGCCGTCGGCCACCACCTAGAGTGTGGGGCGGCGCTACCAATGGTGTTGCCTTGTGTGAGCCATCTTCAGTATTGGTCGTTAGTAGGTTGAAAGAAGTTGGGTCATCGCCTGTGTTGCTTGATGATGCCACACTTTCACATCTTGTGGGCTAGACGTGTGTGGATTGTTTGCACCAAGGCTTAAGGAAGGCCAAGGTTGTTAGGCTGATGTTTCCTTAACCTTTTGGGTTGCAAGTCCAAATTCAATCTGGTCCATCTTCGTTAAGGTTTTCGTCTTCATATTTATTTGAGAATATGAATTATTAAGGGAATTAACTTTTCGGTATGTTCACATCTGGGTAATTATCTTTTTTTTTGTACATATCTAGGTAACAAACTTGTTGGAAGTGTTCACATATGACCATTATGACCTGCTATAGCAGGTTAAATCCTAGATGTGAACGCTTCACAGGTTCATTACCTAGATGTGTACAAAAAAATAGTTACCCAAATATAAACAAAACGAAACCTAAAAATTAACTTACACGAATGGTCCCTGTGGTTTGGGGGAATTTATGTTTTTGGTCCCTATCTTATTTTTTTTTAACTTGGATGGTCCCTACTGTTTATTTTTGTTGCGCGTTTGGTCCCTGTCTTACCTAAAAAGACTATTGTGCCCTTATTAATTTATGGTTTAAGTAATTTTCTTATTTATGTAGTTATTTTTTACATATTTAAAAAAATTAATAGACCACACATATTTGTATCTCCTCGGATGATCCCTACTGTTTATTTTTAATTAATTAATTTTTTTAACTCGGATGATCCCTATTGTTTATTTTTGTTACACGTTTGGTCTCTGTCTTAACTAAAAAGACTATTTTTCCCTTATTAAGTTTTTTAATTAATTTTCTTTATATGTATTTATTTTTTATATATTTAAAAAATTAATATACCCACATATATGTATCTCCTCACCGTAAACCTGAAACCACATTTGAGAAATTTAAATTGGGTTTTACCGGTCACTATCTCATCTCTCATCCTCCCCAACTTCTATTTCATTTCCATCTTTAGTAACATCGACGTCTTATCATCCTTCTTTTTTTGGTACTTCAACTCTGGCGAACCAACACCATAACCTACTGTCTCTTCCTCTTTAGTGGGTTGTGGTGTTGATTCGACGGAGTTGAAGGATCGAAAAAAAAGTGATGATGAAGACGTAGATATCACTAAAGTTGGAAAATAAATAGAAGTTGAGAAGGATGAAAGATGAGATTGTGAGAAGATACAGATATATGAGGTCTACTAATTTTTCTTAAATATATAAAGCATAAGTACATAAACAATAAAATTAATTAAAAAAAAATTAATAGGGCACAATTGTCTTTTTAGGTAAGACAAAGACCAAGTACGTAACAAAATTAAACAGTATGGACCATCTGAGTTTAAAAAAATAAATTAATTAAAAAATAAACAAAAGGGATCATCCGAGGAGATACAAATATGTGTGGTCTATTAATTTTTTTAAATATGTAAAAAATAAATACATAAATAAGAAATTTAATTAAAAAATAAATTAATAAGGGCACAATAGTCTTTTTAGGTAAGACATGGATCAAACGCGCAACAAAAATAAATAGCAGAGACCATCCAAGTTAAAAAAAAAAAAAATAAGTTAGGGACGAAAAACACAAATTCCCCCAAACCACAGGGACCATTCGTGTAAGTTAATTTTTAGGTTTCGTTTTGTTCATATTTGGATAACTATTTTTTTTATACACATCTAGGTAACGAACCTGTGAAAACATTCACATCTAAGATTTAACCTGCTATAGTAGATCATAGTGACCATATGTGAACACTTCCAACAAGTTTGTTATATAACCTGAGTATTACAAACATTTAAACATAAATCGTCCAATCAAAGCGTTACAATTTTGAATGAAAACAACAAAAAAAAACATCCAAACATAATTTTGGTTAGAGTTGACGTATTTGGGGTCTATTTTTATTTTTTGTATTGGGCCATCTAAATCAACATGACCCCCTGTTAGTATGCACATAACAAATCTAGAATGTTTGTAGACCACCAACTTAGGATCAAAGATGTTATTCCTTCCATTGCTTGTTGTAGCAATCGACCACTTGAGGAGGCCATTCAATTTTGGCTAGAGGAGGCTTTTAATTATGCTCTTATAAGTAATTTTTATTGGTAACTCTTATCCCTTTACATATTTATACTACGGTGGGCTTTTTTAAATATTTTTATGTCAATCACTTTAAGTAACCAAACCCTTCTAATTAGCTACTTTAATTAATTATTTGACTATAAAATAAAATATTTTTTTTATTTTCTTTTATTTTTATTGTTTGTATGTTGTACATTATATCCCGGATTAAGATCTGCCTCTTCAGCATCCGGCTGTTGAGACTAGGATTGGCTGTTTGTATTTAGACATGGGATCCACCATTAATAATGTTTATAACTCAATAATGAAGATAAGAAGCAAGACTCCAAGCATGAAAGAAATGGCTCCAGTACTCTAATTATACCTATTGAATGGCTCCAGTACTTCTAGCTAGCATGAATGAAATGGCTCCAGTACTCTATCTATACCCGATTGATATTAGAGCATAGTTAAATTTAACTGAACACAAATGATAACATATATAAACCAAATGAATGGGAATATATAACAATAAATAAGTAAATCCTTCTAAAACAACAACAGATGAACAACTCTGAGTTTTAGCACCTACCCTACATTCAATGCTAAACCCTGATCTAATTTTTTTCTATTTGTTTTTATCATCATTTAAAAAAAAAAAAAAAAAATCTTAAAGCTCCCATGGCCATATCCCTCGTCTTTATGATACAACAACCTGATCACTCGTTTCTATAAGAACTTTGTCAACCTGAGGAAGTCACAACAACCTCAATACGTCTAGATTCACTATTGCCACTTCGGAGACTTGAGTGTTTTGAATCACTATCACAAATAACCTCAAAGCTTGAGCCTTGTGATTCACCATTAATGGCACCATTATAACTTCCTACGCTAGATTCTCTTACTGGACACAGTTGAGCCACCTTCTTCACCTCTTTACCTTTACCCCACAATACAGCATAGAGTCCAACGATTATCAATATCGCACCCAAGACACTGCAATAAATAAAGTGACACCTTCTAAATATTCTTAAAAAGAACATCAAATTCTTCCATGCACTTGAAAACAATATAATTAAGACTAAAGACAATTACATACCTTCCCAAGTGTAGGCTCTCATTCAAGACTAAAGATCCAGCGATAGCCACAAGTAGAAGCATTAAAGGATTAAAAGCCGATACAAATAACGGACCTCTCATTTGCACACAACATGCAATAAATGTAAACATTAAACCAGACGCCAACATACCCTATCAAAATACGTTTTCATGTGTTAGGAAATGGACAACAAAAACTTCACAAATAGCAAAAAAATAATTAATTGTATGCAATGTTAAGTAAAATACATACCGTATAAGCCACTGTTAGAAGTCTAATGTTCCAACCAAGCTTCCAATCACCCCAATGTCTTTCGGTGCATAACCCAAACCCGACTGCTTGTACAGCACCTAATGACGATGTGAGGGCTGTGACTGAATAAGGACAAGGATATTTTTTGACCAAATTTGTCTGATAGCATAACAACAAATTAACATGAAAAATATTAGTACGTTTTAACCTTTATTACATACTCCAATATTTTCTTTGCTTTTTTTTTTTTAATAAAAATATTATGTAAAACAATCACGTCTATACAAAATAGTTGGTTATATACTTGTTGATAAGTAATTTTATTAGAAGAATTTCATTATTATTAATGGCAATCACTAAAATGATCAATATATAAGGTCCGTTTAATGAAGTGATAACTTTTTTTTTTTTACCAAATGATGATCATCAATTTTGCAATAGTAAGTTTACTTATTTTGATTATTATTTATATGATGATCTCTTCATTAATATAAACAGACCTGAATGATTAACCAGATGGAATAACTGATGCAACTACCCATGGCCAATAAAGAGCCCAAAACCCTATCATGACTTGAATGTTGACCACCTGGTCCATGTTGTTTACCATGCAAAAGGTCAACGTTGGTCTTCCATAGGTGAAGGTCAATGCCCTTATAAAAAGTCAACAACATGGCCCCACCAACCCCTAATACAGTCCCTATGACTTTTGCTGCACCAGGGCTACTCTTCCAACCCAACCTTTCCATCCTGTAAATCACAACAATTTATAACATATTAATGACTATATTTATTGCATTTTTAGTGGTTCTATATTACTGAAAAAAGAAAACTAACACTATCTAAACGATATTTATTAAAAGAAACGAAAAAGAGCAAATATAACACTATTAATAGGTTTTCATAAAAAGGCCTAAATTTTTTATGCTTCACAACTATCCACCAATTTGATAAGTCCCTTATTTTAAAGCTGCTTTCAAAAAATTTCCTTAATTTTTACACCAATTTTGGAAAAATCTCCCTCCACAAAACACTTCATTTTTGCATCCAGAATTCTATTTTTGCCACGAAAATGGTTTTTGAAAATCTTCACAACAAAAATAACTTCAAAAAAAGATTGTTTCTTTTTTAAACTAAATTGTCATTTTTAGTAATATAAACAATTTCGTAGTATATAGAAACAATAATGTCATATTATCGAATTATTTTTTGTTTTTTAATATAAAAAAACATAGTTTTAAGCATATAGTAATGGCCCGTTACAAAATTGGTACTTCTTTTGGGATTTTTTTATTTATAAAATAACTATCTTGTTGAAAGCACTTCCTCAATATGATTATTTTTGTCTTTATATCTGAAAATAAACTCTCCACAATTTATATAATCTAAACTTTATACAATGAAAGATATCATATAAAAGTTTTTTTTTACCTAAAACAAACCGCCAGCACGAAGGTAATGGCGGGAATAAGATTGGTGGTAGCCGCTGCGAATGTGGCTGATGTCAAAGATAACGCTTTTATGTAGAAATTTTGTGCCAGCGAGCCACTGCAAATTAAATAAAAACTTGTAGTTTTGTTTTTTATCAAAAAAAAAAAAAAAAAAAAAAAAAAAAGACGACTTCAAGAATAAAAGGTGCATAGTGAAAGAAAATATTCTAAAAATAAAACAAATTTGAACCAAGAAGTTATAATATAAAGTTTTTCAAAAACTTCACGTAACCCTTTTACTATTTTTGGATACAAGGATTCCTAGTTATGTCCGCAGTCCAAATATAGCTTTATGCATTTTATTTTTTGTGTATATAAAAGACGTGTACTTTAGAATATAAATTAAATGATTAAGGATTAAATTAAATCTAAGCATTTCCTTTTTTGTCACGTAAAAGTAGAACTGTCTATCGGTATTTGGGAGAGATTAATGAAGGTCACATTCACATATCTCTATGCTACAGCTAACACCTCAGCTACCTCATAACTAATTAATCCTCTAAAAATAAAATTATTAATATTCAAATTAAATAAAAAATAGATGTATAGGAAAAAAAACATAAATTAAAAAATAAAGATAATAATAATACATACCCAAATAGACCACAACAAGAGGCTTGCAAGAGTATCATCCATGTCAATTTTGGCCTTTTGTTCCTGTAAGAAATATCACCACATTAATTAGAACGACAAATTTCATGAAATGTTTATTTGATTAATACTAAGAATAAATAATATTTTTAAGTCTTACAATAACTTTTTTTTTTCAATTTTGAGCCGAAAAGTTTTTATCTTATAATTTTGCACTTTAATTGAAGTTGTTATAACCACTTTAACTTTTGTTCCAAGTAAAATAAATAAATGACTATTGTATTTTCATAAATTAGCATATCTATGAACCAAAAATAATCAGAAACAAAAACAAAAAATGTTCGGATAACCTCATAAAAAAAACATAAAATTTTTTGAGTCAAAATTTATAAAACTCATATATACTCGAGGACAAAAAAAAAAAAAAAAACTAAACAAAACAAGAAAAAGAAAAAAAGGCATAACTTACTCTAATATTAAGCATTACAATTTCATTATTTCTCTTTTGAGATTTTTAATTAAATTATTTAATATATTTCCATTTTCTATAGCTCATTGGTCTCATTTCAAAAGAGACACAATTTAATACCAAAATCTATAAAACAAAAAGCTTTTCAACCACATTTTCTCAATGTTTTTCTCGAATTTATCCCTTTTTCTACATATTAACCTTTTTTTTCTTTTAATTATACAAATAAATATATTCTATAAGAAATCTGATCATTGTATACACGTAAAACAAATTAGTTTAATTTAGATGTTTCTGCAAAAAAAAAAAAAATTGGATTTCGTTCGTGGGTATGCAAGAACATCGAACAAAATGCATGATGTTTCTACGATATATCATTCTAAATTCTGTTTTTCTTATTCTTACGTATATATATAACCAATCCAAAGAAAGAATCCGAACCTTTCAACCAAAAGTGCAAGTGGAACAATGAATGCAGTGGAGAAGATAAATCGATAAGCGACAAGAATAGGAAGATTCATGCCATCATTAGCCGCCAGTTTGTAAAGAACATTAACTCCGGCAAACGTCGTCTGAACAGTCAGCATCAGCAACACCGGCTTCAGATCATGAATGACGTTGCAGATCTTCTCCACCGTTACCATTTTATAAACCCTAAAAACCAGAAATTTTCAAGCAAGAAGAAAATGGAGAAAAAATATTAGTGTTTTTTCTCCTCTTCTCTCGCTTGATTAGCAAATAAGTATTGAATTATCTCCTTCTGAAAGAACTAATTCTATATAATTTAAATTCAAAAAAAATGGTGAAACGTTTGGGCATATATATGAGAAAATTGAAGAGGAGAGAGCGAGTCTTTTGGCGTCTGTTCTTGAAACAGTAACAAGAAGAGAAGAACGTGTTGTATAAATAGTGAGCATGTTGTAAAAGTAAGTTTTGATGAATGACAAAAGGCACCTTCAGGTATTTACCAGTTGTCAAAAACAGTCAGCAAACCGGTGAAAACAATATCTAGTAGAAACTTGATAAATTAATTCTCAATTATTTAATAAACTCTCTATTATAGTATTTTAGGTGGGTTTGATTTGGGGATAAGATGTTAAAGTAATAATTAGTTAATAATATAAGATAATATGTTTTTGATAATTTCTAAAGACCCGTTACAAAATATAAATTAATAAATTATAATATACTACATATTAGATGAATGATTTAAGAATGCTTTTTGAAAAATGATGAAAATGTCTTTTTTTTTTTTTTTTTGTTGAAATCAATTTAATCTTGAATTCATTTTTAATTATCTTTACTAGTTGTGAGACTCATGTATTAAATGACTCAATTAAAAAAAAAATTAAATATAAAGGTCAAAATATTTGAGAACTTTGAATTTATAAAAAAATAAAAAAATATATTATAATGTAAATGTTTTTTTAACTTAAACAAATAATTTAAATAAATAAAGAAATTAATGAGCTTTAATTTTAAGAATTTTGAAATTAAAGTATAAGTTCATTAATGAATTTGATATCCATTTATTAATATATTAATTGCAATTATTACATTAAAATATTATGTGAAATTTAATAAAATAGAAAAACTCATAAAATAACATGTGGAAAAAAACTAATTCAAAATGACATTTAGCAAATTGAATGAGAGTGTGACAAGTGGCAAAAAAACATTCATTTATTAGAGAGAATTATTATTGTAAGATCTTCTAGTGTTGTGTTTTCATAGCTTAACAAGAAAATATTCAATGTGATTATTGCTTTAATAGCCTCGTTTTGCGAAGGGAGCCCATTGTAGAACTTTCATTATCTTTATTCAATGTGATTATCGCTTTAATAGCCTCATTTTGTGAAGGGAGCCCATGGTAGAACCTTCATTATCTTTATTAGCACCAATAATGATTTTAATAATTTATTCATCGGTTAAAATTTTGAGCAACTACAATTTCTTTTAGTGGTTTAGGACATTTTCGACATCCATAACATTGCGATAACACAACTCTACACAACTCTAATCAAACTTCGAAGTTCTTAAGTGCTTTCACCACCTACCTATTAATCGGAGCCATGTTAACTGTTGATCGGAGTTTACAATGATGAAATCGGTTTGTAATTATATTCTCACGATATAGATATGCTGAAATTGCAAGATTTATTGTATCTAACACATTTTTTTTTTGTTGGATTCATAACCCTCTAAAAGACTTCTATAAGAAGAAAATGCATTTTAAAAGCATATATAATCCCCAACATCACAAGGTTGGATTTTTTAAGTTGTGTTTGGTGGGAAAAAAATCAACAGTGTTGGAACGTTCCAAATTTCAAACCAAATTTATCATTTTCAAATACGACTTAGCTTACCAAAAACATCCTTTAAATAAACAACACAACATCCAATTTGTTCCAAAATCATAAACCACAAGATTAAATCAGAGTTAATTAGTTTACTAGTGAAAGTCTCAAACTAATAAAATAACATCGATGTGAATGTACAATCACGACACACATTTCCCTTTCGTACTAGATCAACTGAAAAACATTTCACTTAACAATATAAGTACAAAACTTAGTGAGTTCCCTAGTATACCATATATTTTCTCACACGTACAATGCATACAACCTACGAATTACCTCATGAATATGAAGCATTGGTTCCCAACCACCATACAATTGTGGGCTCCCAGTCTAAAGTCTCCTAGTCCCAATATCAGCAATCAGATCTTAACCATCATACAACCGCATACCCTTAACCATCATACAAACCAAACCAAAGTTCTTCTAATATTGACGAATCGGCTTATGAATGCATAGTCATACGCAGTTAAAGAAAAGATAGACAGATGAACAAGTGTTCCTACCCGAGAGCAATATATCAAACAAGTACCATGCAAAAAGGCTAGATCAAAAGTTCTCAAACTATCTACTTTACACTATGCATAACCCCTAAGGGATTCACTCGACAATATATCAACAACAACATAAACCTCAAACAAACAACTTGGTAGATGTCCTAACACAAACCAGTATAGTCTACCACATAATTTGAATCACCCTATGAATGTGTAGTTATGCGTAGTAATAGAAAAGATAGACAATTGAATAGATGTTCCTACCCCAGAGCAATATATCACAAAAGAACCATGTAACCAAACCATGACAATAGTTCTTAGGCTATCTAATCTCAACATTACAAAACATGTAAGGAACTTATTTGATGACCTATCAATAACATGTAGACATCATACCACGCATTGGATATGGAATGTCACACATCGTACAATGAAAACGCATTTGAGCCAAGCATGCAAAATCTCAAAACGAGCAGTCTCACAAGATACTTCATGAATAATTAACACTAAACATATTTAACCAAATAGATGTCAAACATTAGTCTATAGCTCATATTCATCAAAGTTTAACCAACAGTCAAACTTGTTAGTTGGTCAAAGTCAAAGGTCAATGTTCAGGCGTTGGCGCTCTAGACTCAAAAAATGACAAAACAATCGAGACAGACATCATGAGGAGTGTCGTGCCAAGGAAAAGAGCTCACCATGCTCTTTTGGATAGATACTTCATTCATTAGGTGCTTAATCCTTTAAGCCAAAGGCCTAAACTTTCCAGAACCCTTTATAACATGATCTTAGCGGATAAATTTTCTACCTTTATCCAGATCCAAGGCTCAATCATAGAGATTCCTAAGCCTAGATCCAAAATGTCATTAACTTTATGCATGACTAGAGCAGTAAATGAACCGAACAAACACAAACAAGGACTTGTTCATGTCTGTTTGTTTAAGTTAGCCGAACAAATGAACGAACACAAATGGATAAACGAACAAGTTTCCTTTTTCATGTTCGTTCGTTTAACAAATTACATTGTTCAAGTTTATTTGTTTATGTTCGTGAATATGCTAAACAAACATAAATGAATGAAGAAAAGATAAGGGGTCAAATTGCTATTTTTGTTACTGATATGTAACACTAGTGTTCTAGGTAATTTCAGTAAAGGCCTAATTTCCTTAAAAGTTGCAAAAGTGGTCCCTAGGTTGGGCCTACAGATTAGGTACGTAGGGAATAGGACCTTAAGTGATGATCGTGGATCCCCCTTATATACGTTGGGTGTATGTGTGTGTACGTTGGGCATATGCAAGCAAAAAGAAAACCCTTATTTCTGGGTTTGGCCCCTATTTAAAGGACAATATGGACTCCTACCCTTTCCTACCTTGAGCCTCTATCTCGCTTAGCCACCATTTATAAACCCTAATTGAGTGTATGTGTGTGTGTGTGTTTTTGAAGCTTTAGAAGGTCATTTTGGGTGTTCTTGGTGGTGAAGGAAGACTCTTGAAGTTGTGGTGTTTCACTCAAGCCTCGGGATCCAACAATAACTATCTCTTATGCATCTTCTAGAGGTATAAAGCTCCAACCTTGATGCATATTCCTGTAGATATTGTTTAAGCTTAGATTTATACCGCATTTGTCCCAAAATCTTGATCCAGGTGAGTAAGGAATACTCCCGGGCCTTTAAGCTATTATTTCAATCGTTTTTGGGTGTTTAGTGCCATAAAAATGTAAGCTTGGACCTTGGTTTTGCATCCATGCAAGAGCTAGGGAAGTTTAGTTGATAATTTAAGTTAGGGTTGTGTTTTTAGCCACCTTGTCCCATGAAAAGGCATAAAGGTTACAAATTTATGATCCTAGATGTTTGTTGAATGTTAGATCTGAAGTTGGACGTTAGGTCTTAATGCATTAAGACCTTATTTGGAAGTCTAGATCTCTGATGTGTATGTCAGTCATAACTTTGTGTATGATGCACGTACGTGATCGTTTCCCCGTAATCCTTATGTATCGAGCAGTGTATGCAGGGCGTAGTAGGTTGTATGCTGAGCGTACTACCTGGAAATCTACTTGGGTCATTTTTGGGCCTTAGGTTTTTAGGGGTTTTGGGCTTTGACTATTTGAGTCATGAATGGGAAGGGAAAAATGGTTTTTTGCCTTTAGATAGACAAAGGATGAATTAGACTTTCGTTTATGGGTTAATCCTGATTATTAATTAAGGATATTATTGGGATATGTTAGTGGGAGGAACTGTGTCAGCAGCAGCTCGAGTGTACAATTAAGTTATCTTCAATTAGAGGTGAGTCTCCTCATTGTATCCATGGGACGAAGGCACCAATGCCGACCCATTTTTTTTTGTTTTGTAGAATGCTAGCTATCATGTGACTTTCATATATGTTTGTATGATCGAGTTGAAATAAACCCCAAGGCGAGGCCCATTATTATATGATCGGGTTGAAATAAACCCCATGGCGGGCCCAGTATTGTATGATTGGGTTGAAATAAACCCTAGGGCGGGGACCATTAGGGTATGATCGGGTTGAAATAAAACCTAGGGTAGGGCCCATTATTGTACGATCGGGTTGAAATAAACCCCAAGATGGGACCCCAGAGCTGGGCCCGTATTTGTTTATTGGTTGGAATATACCCCAGGGCTAGGTCCAGTTGTATGTTTTGTATGTGGTATTTTTAGGAAACTCACTATGCCTTGTGCTTGCAGTTTATGTTATGATTTTATGTACTTCTGGTACAAAAGGGAAGGGCCCGGCGTGATGGCACAACATCTTCCCCTCATGATTTTTGCACTTGTTGGATACTATTACTTTGATGTTTTGGATAATTTACATTGTGATTGAATTAGATCTATCTGATGATTGAAACTATCGATTTTTAAAAGAAAACTTTTGTCTTAGTTTTTGAGATGTTACAAGTTGGTATCAGAGCATTGATTTAAGCGATTTGGGCACACTTTCGGGTTTATGAGGACTCAAACTGAGTAAATTATAATCTTTTCAAAAGAAAAAAGAAATTGAGTTTCTAAAAAGATTTTTACTATGTAAAAAGGGGTGTGATGCGTGCAATCACCTGAGCTCAAGTAAGTGGTTCTCAAATTACCCATTCCTATGTATTATGATTAGTATACTTGATGTGTGAACTGCATGCTAGATTAGGGCTAAGGATACCTTCAGGAATCATATGATAGAATTACCTGATTTGTGTGATGCTTTATAGCCTATGATGATTGGATGTTGTGTATTACTTGGAACTATTATCGGTTCAGTTAATTACTAAGTGTATGCTTTTTAAGTTATATACAATTAGTATCATATAGCCCTAAAATAATCGATTTAGCCTCATTTCCTGTTCCTTTTTCTATTGTGGAATTAGGTAACATCCCAGGACTGCAGTTATTTTTGAATCCTCCCAATATTATTATCTTTGTTATTTTTAGTCCTTAGGAATAGAAGGTTGTAGCCATAAGATTCCCTAGTGGCTATTTTTGCAATTTTAAGCAGGAGTACGCTGGGCGTACTTACGTTCGATGAAAACCCTAATATTTAGGGTTTGGGTGGTATATAAGTATCCTTATAGCTCATTTCCCCTAACATTTTTAGCCTCCATAGCTTTGAGCCGTTTTCCAAATCCTAGCCTTGTGTGTGTGAAGTTTGAGTGTGTGTGAGGGTTCTTTGTGTTGAGAAAAAGAAAAAGGAGAAGAGATTCCTTAAAGAGCCTTGGTGTGGATTCAAGCTTTGGATCTGAGATCTTCATCTCATGAAAAAGCTCCAGAAGATAAAAAGCCTTTACCTTTACTTGTATTTCCTTGTAGATCTTGCATGAAAGCTTTATGTGTGCTTAAGTCCCTTTTCTTGTTCTTGATGAGTTGAGCTACTCTAAGACCAAAGGGTGCATCCTTGCAGAAGGTTTAGAGTGTCCTAGATCATAAAAATGCTATCTTGTCCCATTTAGTGGTTGCATACATTTTATAAAGGTCTTAAATGGTTAATACAAGCAAGGGTTTTGAGTTTCGGGACTTATTGGGCATGCATAACCATAAAGTTGGAAACCATATGGTTTGGGACGTCTTTTTGGGTATAGATCTGAGTTGGGACGTCTGGACGGGATGTATTAAGGACTTAATGGAGTTTTGCATGGCCACAGTGTACTATGGGCGTACCAAGGCATACGTCGGGCATAGGTGGCCAACGTCTCATTTTCTGGTCAAGGCAGGTACGCTGAGCGTACAGCTGAGTACGCCCTGCGTACTCAGCCTGTTGGTCTTAGCTATTTTGGACTTCGGGTATTGGGCAATCTGTTAGGCCTTGATGTTTGGGTCCTATTGGATCATCTAGATAAGTCTATTTCTTGGATAATTAGAGGATCGGGTCTTTGGATGAGGGCCAATAATGGGTTTGGGCCCAATTTAGAAAATTAGGCCAATCATGGGCCTTTAAGTAATTAAGTCTTTAGGATCTAAGATTTGGACTTGGGTCTTGTCCCAATTAAGGAAAGGGTGAAGTTGACATTTACCCTATGTTTGGGCCCTTAGCTAAGATTGGTATTCCAATTGTCGACTGAGTGTTCATTTATTGTGATAGTTCGGGATTTTCGGACAGCAGCAGTCGGAGGTTTCAGTTCAGTTCGAAATTGTGAGGTGAGTCTTCCTCATTATACTTTCGGGTCAAAGGTACCAAGGCTGGCCCATTGGTTTGATAACCTATTATTGCTGATATGTTGAGTATGATATAGTTATGCATGCTAGTATTGTTATGCTAGTCTGGTAGATCTATAGTACTACCTGTGAATTGATTGTTTATCTGCTTATGACATTATATGTTATACATCGACATATTGTATGGGACAGGTTGAGGTCATACTACTTTGTGATGTAGCCAACTAACCTTGGAGCGTACCAGATATGAGTTGAGGGCCAGGAAGGGCATGCCAGACTCATACCGAGGGCTTATAGGCATTCCAGATACGAGCTGAGGACCATATAGGGCATGCCAGAATCATACTGAGGTACGGGGAGCAAGCCAGACATAAGTTGTGGGCCAAAAGGGTAAGCCAAACTTATGTTGTGGGCTCAGGGGTAATCCAGTCTGTGAGTTGTGGACCCATTGCATGCTGATATTATTTTTGTACTATTTGTTATGTATTGGTATTTTGGGGGAACTCACTAAGCTTTAGGATTACAGTTTTGGGTTATGTTTCAGGTACTTCAAAGGATTGCAGGAAGGCGAAGGCGTGATCGTGCACCTCCTCATATTTTGTTTTTATGATTGTAGGAAAAACTGATGTGAAACTTATTTTGAAAACAATTTGTAAACAATGATGATTTAGGTTTAGTTTAAAAGTTTAAATTTTTCATGAATTTTATGGGTGTTACAGTAGAATCATCATTTGATAATCTATGTGGTTCCATTTTGTGTATAACTTGCATGCGTAAGGCAAGCATCAGTGTTGATTGAGGTTCATGGTATTGCGGGCGATGGAGTTGAGAATTCCTAGGAAAGTCTAGGATATGAATGTTTTTTAGTATAGGATTGGTATATAGGTTTAGTGTGATAACTTAGAGGAATTAGGACGGCTCTTGACGAAGGTATATATAGGTTTGAAAGGTAGTATTAGGCCAGTACTACTGGAAGCACAAGATTTGTACCCGGGACAAGGATGGACCTGGGGGACTTTAAGGTCACATGTATATTATGAGTTCCCTTGAGTTTTATGTTGATCATATATATGTTTTTATTTCAGCTCGAGCATGGTGATGGCCGCTCAAGAAGGAGGTTTCAGTTCAGGTCCAGGTTCTAGTTTTGGCTTTAGCACAAACAGATTGATGAGATACTGCAAGAGGTTATAGCGCCCGAGGTTACTTACGGTATCTTGGATGCTACTCCTGTGATGTTCGGTACCATCAATAAGGGTATTATAGAGCTTAGGGAGGAGAGGCTCATGGATCTCCAGGTCGAGATTGATGGGGGTCAGATAGAAGCATGGACTCCTTCGTTTCGGAGTTCAGGGCATGTGGAGATCCTGGGTTCTTTGGGGCTAAGGACCCCATCTCTAGTTGACGCTGGATCGCTAACATGGAGAATGCTCAGCGGACGAGTTTTTGTCCTAAGGGGGGAAAAGGTAGGATTCACATTCTGCCTATGGAGGGACCAAACACGTGACTGGTGGGATGAGGTTGGCCGAGTAATAGGGTCTGCGAAAATGGCAGTCATGACTTGCGAGGGGTTTATTATAAGGTTATAGAGGGCGTTTGCACTAGCGATCGAGGTACAACAGCTGGCGAGGGAGTTCCAAGACCTTCTCCAGACTAATGATATTGTAGCAGAGATCATCACCAAGTTTCGAGATAGAGCTATGTTTGTTCCGCAGTACGCTACGGATGAGGAGATAAAGAAGACAATATATCATGATATGTTGAGGGATGACATCAGGTAGTTTATGAGCTTTTTGGGGTGTAAGACCCCTAATGAGATAATTAATAAGGACCGTGAGTAGGAGATTGAGCTGGATATTTGGATAAAGCGCAAGCCGAAGCAGGTGCATACAACAGTAGGTCAGGCTAAGAGGCCCAATACATCTGATTCACGCCCTAGAAGCTAGCAGGGCTGGAGTCGTTGCGGTAAGTGCGATAATCCGCACAGTGGGGCATGTTGAATGTGTTGGATTAGTGTCTAAGTCCATAACTATTTTGGTATGTACTTGACCCGATGGTGCATGGTCCTTTTGGGTTGCCTTCACCAAAGCAACTTGATAGGATGAATTATGGAGAGAGAAGATTAATTATGATTTATTAATATATTATGAGAATAATATATTAAAGGAGAAATCATATTGTTTAATTAATATTAGTCAAGAATTAATTGATAATTAATTTTGTAACTAAAAGAGATTAATTAAACTTAAGGGACTGGAACTGTAATTATAAGATAATTGCATTTGGGCTATGTATCACCTTGGAATAATAGGTTGGACGAATTCTATGGGGAAACCCATTAGAAATCGTCCAAGGGATATTCTAAAAGGGTCCATGGGCTGCTTAGGGCTTAAGCAGTCAGATTAGGGTTTCCTAGTTGAAAACCCTAATAGCCTACACGTATATAAAGTACCCTTAAGCCCCAAAAACGTGGCTAAGAGTTTCACTAGGGTTTCTGGACGTTTCGGGCAGCCTCCTCTCTCCTTATTCTTCATCCTCTTGCTCTTGGTGTTTGTGAGCCATTAGAGGAGTGACAATTGTGACTCTAAGCTTTCTAAAGTCATTACAAGGAGGATTTGAGATTGTTATTGCTACATAACAATCAAAGGTAATTCTCTAAACCCTAATTTCAGTTTATAATATGTTAGATCTAAGATTATAAGTCTTGGATACATTGCATGTACAATAGAGAAACCTAGATCCAAGCATTAGGGTTTGCATGAGTACATAGGATGTTCTTATGGCTAAAACCCATCAGTGGTATCAGAGCCTTGATTGGTTTCTATTGTATGTGATGCTATGTTGAATTATTAACTGAAAATTGAATTCTGGCCTTCTGTTCGAACTGACTCGGCGAGTCACTACATGGATTCGGCGAGTCTGCCCTACTCGGCGAGTTCTAATGTGTGACTCGGCGAGTCGGAGCGTCAGACAGAGGGAATTTCAGATTTTATTGCTGTTTTGCTTAAGGATAATTACCATATTCGTTTTAAACTTATAAAATACGATTTTTAATGTTTCTAAAAGATTATCCTTGCCAAAACACAAGATAATTACCAATTGATTAGATAATAACTTCCTTATATGATTAAAGATTGATTATTTGTATTAATTAGGTAACTTATCTTGCAAGAAAATGAAATTAGGTCAAATATAGATAATGACAAAATTAATTGTTTGATTTCTATTATTTGTTATTTGATCCTTGTGTTTCGAAAAAGTTTCATTTGTGCCCATGTAAGTTTTATGGTTTAAATTTGAACTTAAAGGTTTTGTTTTGAAATTTAAATAGTTGAAACCCTAATGTTTTGAAATGTTTCAAAACTTGCCCTCAAGTTTTGGAATTTAAAAGTTGATTAAAAGTTTAATTTAGAAATGTTAAATTCTAAAACCCTAGTATTGTTTTGAAAAGTTCAAATCACACCCTTATGGTTTTATTAATTAATTAAAGTGTATAATTATTAAATTTGACAACCTAGTATTTTAAAAGTGTAAAATACACCCTATATTATATATAACATTAAAAGTGTAATATATATGCATGAGTAAAATTCAATCTTACCGTTAGTCGGCCTCATTCACGAAGCTGGTCTATAAGGGGTGTTTAAGGAAATTGTCTATAAAATGGCGATTGAATGGGTATCCACTCTTACCCACCGCACTCTTGACTAGTGGAGGGTCGTTAGCCGAACGGGTAGGATAGGACAGGAACTTTCCATTATAAGTATAATGAAGTACAAAAGTAACTAAATGCTTTTACAAATTCCCAATCTTAGTTACTTTAGGCAAAAGTGAATTGATGCAATTCCATAAAATTACACTTTGTGCCCTTGCGAAGACGTTAGTGGAGCGTGTGTGGTTAATCGACACACTAAATGGTTCTAAGCGAAGGTAGCAAAGGGTGACTCAATGTTTGTCATAGTTCAGTGGAGCGTGTGTGGTTAACCGGCACATCGAATAGGTGACTGTAACATGTGGGGGCACCATGTAAGTCTGCATGGTTATTCACACCCGCTTTGTGATCCTCGGTATCCCAGTCACAAACTAGAGGGGAATATTGAGATTTAAACATGCCATTGAAAAGTTCAATGAATCTCAAAAGATCTAGGAATTTTCATAGATTTAAAACTTAAATTTCTTTTTCGTTTTTCATGGTGGAAATTAGTGAATCGTCATTCACTTACCTTCAAATATTATGCAACTAGATTACGACATCCCTTTTCTAGGTTGTAGAGTATTGTGTTGGGTCCTAGCCTTAATATCTCATTTGGGTGATTTATTAAGGACTCAATCAATCAACTAACTTGAATTTAATTTTTCTCCCATTTTGTAGATGTCAAAGTATGACAACTGTGGTCTTCCCAAATCCCGTGGAATAAGCTTTTCACATGAAGATGATATTCCACGATTCGATCGAGGAACACGAGATCATGCTTCACTTCCTCCACCTCCTCCTATTATTCTCCCTAACCCACAAGTTCAAAAGATTGAAAAGTTCAAACTCACTCAAGCCCTTTTGGCAAGTAAACATGAAGAAGGAAAGCCAGTGTGTGCACACATCCTAGAGATGAAGTCACACATTGATAGGTTAAGAATGTTGGGATTTGTTGTCTATGAGGAGCTGGCTATTGACTAGGTTCTTCAGTCACTTCCTGACTCATATAGTGAGTTCGTAAGAGAGTACTATATGATGAACCACGACATAACCCTCAGTGATCTCACCTATATACTTATTTCTGCTGAATCAGCAATGATTTGGCGCACTGTAAAAGCAAAGTTGATTGGTGGATCTGCCTTCCAGACCTTTGTGGATATAGGCAATGAAAGGCATGCCATGATCGAAGGGTTTGATCATAAGAGAAAGGCAAAGTCTGAAGTAGTTCCATGCGCTGTTCCAAAAAAGTCAATTTGCTTTTATTGCCAAGAGAAGGGGCATTGGAGACGAAGCTGCCCTATTTACCTAAAAGATCTAAGAGATGGGAGAGTCAAAAGTATGGCTCTGCTTTAGGTAAAATCCATTAACAAACGCTTTTAAGTTCCTATTCTAAATTCTTGATACATGATGTGATAAGATTACAATTGATGTTTTGTAGGATCGAAGAAAGGAAATGAAACTTAAGGGAAGAAGTGAGCAGAATCTAATCGTGAAGAAATGGATTTCGATCGCATTGTTTGAAGATTGGATTCTTGAGCTACTACTTAGAGTTAGAATAGATTGCTATGAAATATGTATTAACATAGTTTTTCAATGAATTGCATTGTAAGGACAAATTTTTCCGCAATAAAATAGATTTTTATTTTATATTTATCCTTGCAATGGCGTGTATGAAAAATTGATGTTTGAATGTTTCTGTTGTTAGCAATAATGGATTTGTTTCTTAATTATGTTATTTTTGGAAATGTCAAGAATTTACCAAATAGGGAAAGTTTGTCATCGCCCAAGTTTCAATTGGACAGAAACTTGGAATCATACAACTTGGTTGCATGATGAATGAGAAAGTTCATATTTGGAAATTAGACTAATTCGTTGACAAAGTGTCAAGTGAAGGACTAGGAGATCGAGTACACAAGGTTGTGTGTTGATCAAGTCCACCACAAGAGTAACAAAGATATTCATCATGATTTACTAAGGTTAAGTAAATATGATTATACTTATGAGATTAAGTGTAATTCTCAGTTGATTGAAAGAGTTTCAATAAATAGCAGAACGAATAAAGAAGAATCAAGTAGGCAGAAAGATAAAAGTTTCTCTATTCTAAGACAAAGGGAGAGTACCTTTTATTATGTTTTATGATAGGTCTTAATGATTAAGAACCATATCTCAATTGATCCTCTAAGTGAGTCTTAGTGCAATTGTATGTCTTTGAAGAGGAATCAAGAATTGAAGAAATGGTTAAATCAAGAAGTCAATCATACTTCATTCCAAAACCAAGTCTTAGAGTTAAGATTGTGACATTGAGTGACAAGTCTTAAGAAGGTTTATAACATTCATCAAATGTGGAAAGTTGTGATGTCTTGGATAAGACAAAGACCAACTAGGACCAATTTTGTGAAGTGTTTTGTCTTGATAAAAGCTACACTAACTCTTGAATATTTGTTTGTCGAGAAATGTTTATTGACAAGAGAATCTTATATGTCAAGGAGTCGGTGGGAGTCTTAATGGTCTCGAAAAGTTTCACGAACTAATCAAGAATAAACCATATCGATCATCACTAGCACACGAGTCGAGGTTTACAACCTATCGTGTTGACACTATCTTGTTTCTGTGCGGTTCCAATTGAGTTAATTATGCATGTGAGTTCTATGAGTTCTCATTTGAACGCATAAAAGGCAAGCACTTTGATCAATGAAAAGTACATTGATAGGAAAGGGTGAGCTGCTTAACTACTTGGAAGACATGATGGGCAGCCGTGTTACCATAAGGCAAGAAATCAAGATTGAGAAGTTTCGGTCCATATGAGTTTGGGTTTGTCGCAAACTTTGGTTTTGAAAAATTCATAGGGATAGGAACACATACACCATTAAAATCTAAGTGTCCTAAGATTCCCTCCTTCATGATTGTGAGGAAATGCTTTCACTAAGAGAGATTTTAAGAAGATATTGATTGTGAAAATTGTATTCTCGAATTCGATTATGGTTATGGTATCCCTTTCCATGATTCGATTTGTGAGATTTGGCAATTCGTCTGAATTGTTTAGACACACATATGATCTATGTAAGACAAAGGTGTATAAGGTATTAGAAATATAGAAATTCAATAGGTATTGTTTTTCTGGAAGTTAAGCTGGTTTCTAAATACATGTCAAAGCTAGTGGGAGCATAAGTGTTATGCTTATATGATAATAATCATCATGATAGTGGGAGCATAAATGTTGTGCTTGTATGATTATTAAGGCAAGTATTGCAAGTTAGCAATATTAATTATAGAAAACAAGAGTTATACTTTGCAAAGTCGTAAGGGTTGAAAAGTCGTTTTGCTATAATTAAGGGAGAGAAGATTATGCTTCATTTCAAATCTAACGGCTTAGGTTATGGAATGTTAATAAATTTAGTCAAGGATACATAGTGTGTTCTCAAAATTTCTATTATGATAATGGCATCCCTCCTCATAGTTCGAATTGTGAGAACGTGACACATAAAATATTATGACAAAAGATTGATAAAGTATCAGATCTTTATGTAAGACATTATGCATCGTGTCCCTTATGCTTCGGGTAAAGGATAAATTGCAAGTGCTATAATATTTGACCATTCTAAAATTTTCCAAATGTCTAGCACATTAAGAGGTAAAAAGGACAAGAATCGGTTTTGACTAAGATAATTAAACAACTATCAAAGGACAATCCAAAGCTCGCTGAGGATTGGTCGCTTGTGAGTAGTTGGAAGTATGGTATTAGATGGACCATATCGACATTATTATGAATAGATAAGATTCTATTAAGAATGAATTGTCATATGGAAAATATGGAAATGTTTCCATATTGGGAGTTGGATATTGAGAATCTATATCTAGATTAGAAACTATTATGCAAAAAGGATGATCAAAGGAATGTACTTTGAGTGAGAGACATCATATCTATAGAATTGTTTCTGATAGAGATCAGCCAAGTCTTGATGATTTTGAGCAATGACTTTACGAAAGAATCATTGCATAAAATGTTAGAATCTAGCATAAGTAACAAGAATTTGATATTCTTATACTTATGATAAGGATTGGGAGTTGTGAAATGAGTATGATTAGAAATGTGTTCATTTGATCTATTTCACAAAGTAAGGACCGTAGGTAAACATTGTGTGCATGCTGAGAGCATGAGACAAGTGTAGTAATAATTCAAGTAAGAAGTTGATTACCCAAAACAACAAATAATGAGTAATCTATTCGAGGGTATGTTGCAGAATTATCGATATCATGCAGTCCGAGCAGACAACGTTGTATTTGATTTCTCGGTTGCAGACTTCCCTTTAATGAATCTTCATGGTTTGTTGGTTGTTGCAAAGATTATGAAGAGTGTTGATGTTTCGAAGCTGCAAGTGACAAACAAAGAAGATTTCGTAAATGGTTTTTCTTACTTGAAGGTGTTCATTAATGGATACTATGGTTCATTGGCTTTAACTGACGTCGGATTAGCTCAAGCATTAGATAAACCGATCACTATTCCTCAAACCATGCTGAAAAGCAAGCTAGTTTGAAAAGCTTTAAAGATGGAGAGATTTGTTTGAAACCTCTGGGAATTGGGTTTATTGGTAAAAATAAGAAGAGTAACAACACAAAGTTCCCTTTTCAAGTATGTGATACTGAAAGGTATACCACACCTCATTATACAAATCTTATGGTTCGAATGAACAACTGTGCAAAGAACAATGAAAAGGAAAAGGCTGAAATTCGAAAGGTGATAAATTGGTATGCTGAAATTCGAAGAGTGATTCATCAAGCTGCTAAGATGCTAATGGCTTAGATTCGACACTTCTCACAAAGGGGGACAATATTGGGGTCGAATGTAGTTGTGAGATGTCAAATGCGTCTAAGTCATTCCTAGTGTCAAAAGTTAGTTTGCTAGATTATTATAAGGGCATTTATGTTTCGAAACTATAATGTTGAGTCCCTTATATTTTTCGTATGCTTTATGTATCCCTAAAAATATGGGATGGATACTTTTTTAGAAGATAGATTTTGTGAACACTTGTATCGTACTCTCTTATTCTCTTGTATTCACTGAAAACATAAATTGAGCCAACCAGATTATATTTAGATCTTGTGTTCTAAATCATTTATTTACTCTAATCGCGTATTAAAACTCGATTCAATCTACACTACAAAAGTTGCTATCTTAATCTTTACTTCTCTAGATCTCTTGGTCCAGATCTTCTGTTCTTGGGGTTTGAGTGAACTTTAGAACCCTTGGGTGGATTCTATGGCTTTTGTACCATGGTGGTGGTTAGAAAGATGACTTGCAAGACTTAGTTTGGTGTCCATGTTTCTAGTGCATCCATTAAGAACTTAGGTTTAGAGATCTTCACTTAGTGGGATGTCTTCATGGATAAAGTTGGAAACTTTATCCATCAAGACCTTTGGAAGGATTAGATCTGAGCTTTTGAGCTCAGGAGATTAAGAGTTAAGAGCTTAATCTATTAAGTTGTTAGAATCAGTTCCTACAACATGGTGAGTTGCTTGCCACAACGTGGTAACAAGTTTCACTGTGACTGATTTGTCACATAGTTATCAGGACATGGTGACTGACTATTGACTTTTAACTGTTGACTTTGACAAGTTTGACTTTTAGTCAACTTAAGGGTTTTAGGGTGTGGTCTATGGATTCACCCTTATTTGATATTTAGGTGATTCGGGGTACCAGTCTTTACTGTTTGAGAGTTGTTGTGATTGTCTGCTCTCTCACTGTATTACCTATATGTAAATGCAAGACTAGCTGAGGCTTATTTGCTGATTGCTGAATATATGATGTTTAGTTGCTGATAACTCTAGGACTGCTGATAGTCCTTAGGACTGCTGGCAGTCCGTAGGTTTGCTGATATCCCATAGGGCTTCTGATAGCTCATCAGACTACTAATAGTCCATAAGGTTGCTGATAACTAGTGTTCTAAAAGGCGCGCCATCGCCATGGCGTGAGGCGTGACTTCGCCGTTACGAAAAGCCTCATAACGTTGTTGTTAGGCGTGGCGCGTGGCAAGGTGTGATATAGCGCGCCATGGCACGTTATGGCTTGTTATGGCGCGTGTTTTTTCGTTTGAGACACAATTTTTTCTCTTTGCTATGTCTTTTCTAATCAGAGATACAAGTATTGTGGTTTTTGTTAACTTTTTGTTATTAATTATTAATCTAACACTTCTAAAAAGTAGTTATATTTAATATAAACTTATATTTATGTGGTAATATAATTTTAAATTAATACAAAATCGTCGCCTTACATCACACCTTGAAAAACGTCATGGCTCGTCGTAGCTCGTTAAGCTTGAGGCTTGGCCTTGCCGCCACGCCACGCCTCACGCCAATTAGAACCTTGCTGATAACCTATCGGGTTGTTGATAACTCATAGTTGTTTATATATGTTGTGTTGTATGTGATAGTTTGGAAAACTCACTAAACTTCGTGCTTGCAGTTGTGGATTTAAATGTGTTTTAGGTATTTTAGATGATCAAGAAAAGACGAAAACTTGACTGTACACACTCATCAACAATTTTTTTGATTTCTACATTTTTTAGATACTCTGATTTCTTAATAACTATATTGATACTTATAAGTTTTCATGACTTGGGTTTTATGAAAATGTTGTTTTTACCTAAACTAAAATCGAAAAATTTGTTGTGAAGATGAGGACGTTATAGTTAACCTCTTTCAAATGCTTTTTCTTTATTTTTATCTAATCTATCCTTTTTGAATTGTTATATAAAATTTTCTCCATTTAATTAGTGATTTTTTAAACACATGTCATATTGTATAGATGTTAAATACAATAAATAAACAAAAATATAATAAAAGTATATTGGATCTTTATTTGATAAATGTAAAACATAAAAAACTAATACATAATAGGTATAAAAAAAATTCATAATATTTATAATCATATAAATTTATATTTTATAAATTTAAATGTTATTAAATATTTGGTAGAAACTAGTAAATATATTAAAAATACTTAAAACTAAAATAAAATTAACAGATAAAAAATATGATTAGAAGATGAGGAGGTTAAATAGGTTAAACATAAAAGTATATTGATCATTCGATATATATTGAAATATCAATAAAAAAAATAAACTATAAATTCTGATGAAAATAAATTATAAATAAAATAAAACATATATTAATAAACTATAAAATAAACTCTTATTTTTTCTGATTATCAAAAAAATATATATAAAGAACAAAAATGTGATGCTTACGACACATCATGATATATAGTGTTTGATGTATATTATTCTAATTACAAATCCTATATGTTAGTCTTTTTAGAATTCCACATAAAACATATTGGTTCGGCGTTTTTTTTTTATTCTTTTGTACTTTTAGAATAATTATAAATCTACAAAAATAAGAAAAGTTGTATATGAACACTAAAATTTTAGATGTTATGTGGGTTGAATAAAATAAAAAATTTAAATATGAAGGTTTAAACAAAAAATTTATTTAAATTTGAAATTTAAAATTTAAAATTTAAAATTTAAAATTTAAAATTTGAATTTAAAATAAAACATATTCAATAGTATATGAGTTGTAATATTGTAATTTAATGATTATTTTCAAATGAAACAATTAATAATTGAGGTGTAAATATGATATGTTAATTAAAAAAAGATAAACATTGAGAAAATGATACATGGAAAAAAAAATTTATTCAAAAATACCAAAATATGACATGTGTCCAAGTTAAAGAGAAAGTGACATGTGGCAAAATAATTTTCATTTATTAGGAAGGATATATATATATATATATATATATATATATATATATATATATATATATATATATATATATATATATATATATATATATATATATATATATATTAAGTAATTCTAACTATTAAGTGTGATAACAATTTGCATTTAACACCCCAGGCATATACTTCTCTCCATATATACGAGATATGTTGCTTACAACGCTTATGTTATGATTTTCTATAACGAAACTTAATGAGAACTTTGTTTAGCAATGTTTTAAAAAATGGTTGGAACCGGTCAGTCAAATCGGAAACCTGAAATGAAAGTGGTTCAACAACAACCCATTTTATGTCAATTTCTAGAATGGATTGAATCGGACGGTTTGTTTAAAACCCATATTGAAGTGGTGTGATGGAATCGGCAAAAATTCGTTTGAACCATTTATTTGACTTGGATAGCTAAATTTCACTTAAACCATTATAAAACAACAAATTTCCAAAGCTAATTTAAAAACTCAATCGATTAAGTTAATTGGAATATACACAATTTGAAGGCCGACACACACCACTATTGGATATAATTTTTTATTTTATTTTATATGTATGCGTATGCAGGAAAATGGAAAATAATAAAAACAATGGAAGCCAGGTTGAGCTAACGGTCGAACCAGTTGAACCGAAAACTGATCACCAACCCAGTTTAACTAAAAACCGATTTTTAAAACATTGTGGTATACGAGAGGTAAAGTAAATCGTAAAGTTGTCACTCTCTCCCTACTATGAAAATGCACTTGCATATATGTCACGCAAATGTTGTTTGTTGTTTTTTACTCCATAAATTCAGACACTTGAATGGAGATGTATAACATATGGTCTAGATTAGGTAGAAATAAAGTCGTGTTGAGTTTTCTCCTATCCAAGCGTGAGTTCATAGGTTTGAGTTTTATCAGGAGGTTGTTAGGATAGAGAAGCACACATAAACACACATACACACAAATCAGATCGGGACAACAAGATCAACGCATGGGAGCAATTTGACAAAGATGAAGACACGAGGATTGAAGGCAACGATCGATGATGAGGATCGCTATTCAATTGATTATGGCGGGAACACACATTTCTTATAAGTTGGCCTCAAATGATGGAATGCATATGAGCGTTTTGATTGCTTATCGCTACTTGTTTACCTCCATTCTAATTTTTCATCTAGCTCTCTTCATTGAAAGGTACTCAAACTCTCGCTCTTTAGTCAATATGTTTATTTTACTTGCAAACCAGACGAATATCCACGCGTTGTGCATGATAAAATTTTCACAAATATATGTTGTTGAAAATGATTATGGCAGTTATAGTAAATACGAAATAATAATTTTTACGCTTAGTTGATATAAACATCTATTGTAATCGCCTTACTTATCGGTTTGTATATACACAAAATTAAATATAATTCTTGATTTGATTTTACTTTTAACCATAGTTGTGATTAATTAATTTATAGATTATATTTGATCATCTTCTAATTTAAGTCTTGTAGATTATGTAAAATATCAATCACTGTTTTTTAACATCATGTAATTTATGATTTTATGTTACTATACATTATAATTATAGTTATTATTAACAAACTTTAAAAATCACTTATTAAAGAGATATATAACTTATAAAAACCGGATATTATTATTAAAAGGTTATAGTATATTATTATTAAAAGGTTATAGAAGAGTAAAGTCTAAGTAGAATTTTTTTATAGCTATATTACATTAAGAAACGAATTAAAATCATTAAGAAAAAACATTTGAATTTATTTATTTACTTTTGCGTTTACTTTTTATTATATTAAAATTAGACACAATGTCATATTGTTATATTTTTTTAATCATATATATTCATATAATATTCATCAATAATATAATTATATTTTTTTAACTATGTGTGTTGTATGCTCAATGGCGGAACCAATTATATAATATATTGCAAACTAAGACTATATACCTTTAAAATTGTTAGTTAATTGAATTAAAATATTATTTTAAATATTGTAACTCTTCAAATTCCAAATAAATTTACAAATTTTATTTAACATTAAACAGTACAACTCAAAATATATTTTTTTTTGTCTTTAATGGATACTTATGGTATTTTATTAAGTAGAATTGAAGTATTTAAATTTTGTTTAGTATTTCATATTAAGAATGTTTTTAAATTTCCTTCATTACTAAATAAAAAATCATGTAATCTTTTTTAAATATTTTATCATTTTAAATAACCATACAATCAAATGATTATGTAACAAACCTACAAACCTATTATTTATAAATTTAATTAAAATATTTATAAATGCTCATTTATTTGCTCATTGTTTTAGATTAACATATTAATAGAGATAAAAATATCTTGTTTTAAGGTATAATATGTATTTCGTTATGTTTTACTTCTAGATTAAAAGTAAACATAACTCCTCTTTTAACGACTCTCAAGTAAAAAAGGAAAATTAAAATCAACATTACGAAAATAATGAATAATACTCCTTGCGTCCCAAAATTATTGTCCACGTTTAACATTTTAAGTCTTTTTTGTTCAACTTTGACCTTAAATAATTTATTTTTTGTTATATAATTTTTTATGCAAGATATATGAATAGATTATTTTCTAAATGTATTTTCATTGTTATAAGTTTCATCAAAAATTGTATTACACAAATAAAGTTATTTATGGTCAAAATTGATATGGAAAGACTTCAAAAGTCAAACGTGGTCAATAATTTTGGGACGGAGAGAGTATATATATATATATATATATATATATATATATATATATATATGTGTGTGTGTGTGTGTTTGACCTCATTAAGTCTGGAAACCGCTTCATCTTTCTCATTCGTTGAAGTTTGGCATAAGCTAAATCTTAGATGTGTTATATCCATATTTATTGGTTAATTAACTATTTATCAACAATAAAAGTGGTTCCTAAAGGTTCTCCATTCAATTGTGTATTCTTCGCTTATGTCTCCTTCTTCTTCAACTTCTCATTACTCTATATATTGCATTCATCTCTTCCAAATTTCAGTTATTTTCTACATAATTTCCCTTTCCATGGGTTGATTATTGTCTCTTTTCTTTGATTTATTTTAGAGAAAAAGATATGAGGATGGATGATGTCGGATGGAGGTTTCAAGCGAGTCAAGTCCAAAACTTTTTATCCACATCTCAATCATCTCATTTGCTCTCTGTTTTGGGTTCAATTTCCAACAACAAAATCATCAGAGAAAACTATAATGGTACCAGGAATTTAGTCAATCCCACTTTTATTCAATTGGAGAGCAATCCTCACTGGTGTTATTCCATTAGGGCTTGATAAATGTAAAAGTGACTCGATTTGAACAATAATTTCTTTGATGTTTTAACATATTTTCTATTATGAAATCATCGGTGGTGAAACGTCACCTCGTACAAATCAACTAAATGACTTTTATGGATAATATATTTACACTTATGCTTTTCCCTTCTGTAATGCTTACAACTTCTTACCCCACAAACAATATGTCTCTTCATTCTCTATTGAAGATGGACAAAGTGAATGGCTCTGACTTCACAAATCCGTCTTTTAATTTGAGCATTGTCTTCAAGCATGAGAAGATTTCATATGTCACTGAAAATCACTTAACTAAAACTCCTCCTAATGACTCATATGTCACTATTCAAAGAGTTTGACACATAAAATTTGATGAGTAGAATGAGGTTGCATGCCTTATGCTTGCAATCAGGATCCTAGACATTTAGAATGATCTAGAATACATTGATACATATGATATGATTCATAAGTTGAAGAATGTGTTTTAATTGAAAGATCTTTATGCCCGAGTCATTATAGTGTGTTATTTGATAATGACATATGATCCTATAGGGTCACACCTTATAGTAAGTCACTGCTATTTGATTATTTAATAGAGTAATTTTGATTATTAATGAATATCAACACCTGTATTCAATTGGAAAAAAACATTTTTTTATCAAAATAATATTTTACCAATCTATTGGGAGATATTGTTTATATGAAATAATAATCAAGAGAACAAAAACTAGTGAAATATCATATGGTATGATTATTAATGTGGTATACAACATTTTGAGCACTTAGAATAACAATTTTGTTAGGAAGTAACTTGCTAGTTATGTTTGTGTGTAAGACAATGTTCTTCTTTGACTTCTTGGCCACCAAAACTATAAGTAGCTTGGAAAAGAAGGAGTTGGAGTGTGGTCTTGCATATTACGCTTCCATGCCCCTTCTTTCATACCATACCTTCGTTTAATGTAATGCTTAACTTTGGTAGATTTTTTAAGTATAAAAGAAGCATTAAAAGAGAAATGGGTTGGTTTTTTTGTTCTCATTCTCTTAATAAAGGGTTGCCAGATTTTGTAAATTATAAGCCTTTTCTCCCACTCCTCTTCTTGTATTTGGTGCTTGAATTTAGACCTCATATGTTGCTTCTCTTTAAGTTTCATTTGGTATGAACTCTTAATTCTTAATAAAAACATATATACAAGTGAAGACTAGCATTTGGTGGTGGTATTTCCTTGATTGGTGGATATCTCTATGGAGCTTCTAGTTTGGAGCTTCATGTCATTTTCATCAGCTTCCAATCTCCCATAAGAATCAAAGACTTCAAAGGTTGTAATATTTTCCTTTCTATGGTTGATTTAATCGTTCTATGATTGCACAGTGATCTTTGGTAGGTTAAAAATAGTTTTAAGCTTATTCAATTTTAAAGCTCCCGTTTCAATTATTAGTATTTTTGGAAACCGATTTTTGAATACAACTCAACATTAATATCAAACCAAGAAAGAGATATTTGATACTATTAGGTTATTCCACATATGTAATATGTAGAATGGTCAATCGTTAGGCATTCACATCTTAAATATGAAGAGCCACATTAACTAAATATAAAGGCTTGGATCTTGCATTAGGCATAAAGTTGGAATTATTGTTGATTTTGAATAGTTTTCATAAATTATATGACTATTTCATAACGAACTTTAATATGAATGGTTGAGAAAATTCCATATCTGATTTATATCATATACTTAGGGCTAATAAGAAGAACATTACAAAGACCAATATAGTACTCATAATTAGGGAAGGTAATGTGAAGAAGATTTTGAATGCAAATGAAAGTAAAAAGGAAAAGGAGTTGCCTAGAAGGATTCCGTTTAGTCCAAGAACAAAGGGTAACTAGAAAAATATGTTGAGTGCTACCATAATTTTATGAAATATTAGTGGAGGAATTTCCCCCATCTACCTTGGAGAGATTAAGAAAGGCAGAGCCTAAGAGATCATCAAGCTTTGATTATCGATATTATATGATTTCACATTTCAAAAGTATAGGTATATGATGCAGATATCTATTGTTATGTGTATGAATTGAAAATAAGTGTGGGAATTAATCGGGATTACTTGAACGCTACTAGCTTAGATTTTTGAATTATCTTACTTTAATCATAAAACTAATTTACACATGCTTATGGAGCCTTCTTATTGTATTATGACACACTTTTTAAATATTATTTCAATGATGCCCTTTTTCGATGTTGTGAAATTATATATTATAGAAAATCCTAATTTAATGATCTCACAAGATTTGTCTTTCTTAAGCATATGCAACATAAAACGTTTCAAGTATGAGATGAATTACACGTATATGTGTCTATCATGACTTAGTCATATGAACATGAAAAATATTACAAAACTCCAATCATTGGAAATTTTGATATCAAATCACCTTGAGTTGTTTTATTAACTTGAATCTTGTTATGTGGAGATACGACTTGCGCATCCTCACTTATTGGGTGGAAATGCGAAAGTTCTACTAGGATTGATACTTTAATGTATGTGGCCCTTTTAAAACTATGTCTAGAAACAGTTAAATTTCCTTAACTTTGTCTTTGAGGTCTTGCACTATATTGTGTGGCATGCATACTCAAATGAATCTAAAGAACTAAGACACCATAATAATTAAGGAATATTGAAGCTTCTTAATTTATTATAAAGTCCAGAGTTTCAAAACCCACATAAATGTTTGAGTGCTAGAAATGTTACGTCTAGAACTATCAGATATATTTATAGGATACTATTTATACCACCTACAATAAACCAAGTGCTTGTTACTTAGGATGTTGAGTTACTAAAGAGATATTTGTTAATATAAATCTCAAGTGGGAGTCATGTATATCTAAAAGAAATTTGAGAGCCACAAGATATAACTCCTTCAATAATATACCAACAACTAGCATGTTGAGACCGAGCACTAAACTATATGTGTAATCTAGAAAAATACCTTGTATTCGAAGTCTTTATGGGATTCCTTAATAACTTAATAAATAGATATTTCTAGTTTCTGTAGTAGAATCTAAACTAACAGCTCATGGTGAACCAACTAGCTATAAAGAAGCTATATCATATCTATAATTTGATTGATGACTTGGAACTATTCATGTAGCAATAAAATCCATGAAGAACAATCAGGTCTAAAAATTATTTGATTTTCCACTTAACAAGTGTGTTAGTTGCAAATGGATCTCCAAATGCATATCAATTAGGGCTGACAAAACTGTACCATGGAAAACTAACCAATATGTTACCAACCGAACAAAGAAACTTGGTAGCCAAGATATTTGGTAACCAACATGTTTGGTTGGTAGTATTGTACCAATTGATCAATGTTGGTACGGTAATGGTACAAAAAATGGAATACCATGGTAATACCGTACCAACCAATTCATTTGATATATATATATATATATATATATATATATATATATATATATATATCTTAACTGTTAATTGTATTTAATGTTTACTATTTTAATAACATTATATTAGTCATTTGGTCGTATTGGTCAATAGTTATTACCACGTTAAAGCACAATATTAAAACGTTACTTTAGCGTTACTTCAGTAGAATTCTTTTGTAAACTAAAAGAACTATGTAACTAATTTCTATACTACACATCAAAATCCCGATGTCATTGCTTATTTTTAAATCTTATAATAGAAAATTAAAAGAAGTTGGTATATACCATTACCAATTTGTACCAACCAAACATGTTGGTAGCCAAATAAATTGGTACCAAGTATACTTGGTACGATACCGGTAGCAATTTTTTTATACCAATTATAGTTGATATGGTACACGGTTTATAGAAAAATGAATTGGTACCGTACCAATTCCACCCCTAATATCAATATAGACAAAAAAATGTTCCTTGAAGACTCGCTTCTAGGCCTGGCAATTATGTCGTGTTCGGGTTGGCGTGTCGCGGGTTAGCCGGTTGGCGGGTCAAAATATGCCAACCCAAACACGGTCCATTTAAATATATAGGTCACGGGTTGGCGGGTTTGGAACATAAACCCATATATGACCCACCAACCCATTTATTTATACGGGTTCACAAGTTGGCGGGTTCGTGGGTCAGATTTGGGCTTGTGGGTCCAAATTTTAGATATTTAAGTCTTAAACATCCAAATGAAAATTAAAAACATTCATAGAAACATGTTACAGACCTATCCTTATTGGTTACAACTTATGACCTTAGACCATCAACCACGAGTAATAATGTCAAAACAATCAAATGGTCTATGAATAAATGGTATATATTATATAATACTTATTAAATATTAATACTTGATACATAAATACATTTAAAAATATAATAATTTTTTATTAAGAATATAAACGGGTTGGTGGGTCAACCCGTTTATTTTTTGAGAAACCCATATATGACCCATTTAATAAATGGGTTGGCGGGTTGACGGGTTAGCGGGTTGGCGGGTTGAAAAACTCAACCCAAACCCATTTATTTCGTGTCATGTCGCGGGTCGTGTCGCGTGTCGTGTCGAGAATTGTCAGTCCTACTCGCTTCATGGACAAAGGATTTCATAGTGTAAGATATGAAGAAACCTTTTCTTCGATGCAATCATTAATGCTTTTGGATATTTATTGTCATATCTATATAATAGGATTATGAGACATAACAAGTAGGCTTCAAAACAAGTAATTAAATGGTCAACTTGGTAAATACATAGATGTGGTACAATAACGTTCTTTTAAATCAAAAATCATCCTAAATGCATGCATTTTTAAATTTTGATTAAAGTAAGAATCTAGGAGTTCCGACCTTTTTCTATGAAAATATAAAAGGGTTTATTTTTCTAATAACTAAGAGATCCACAGATTTATATTAATCCTCATGGGAGCACTGTTACCTTCCTGATTGTGTATGTTGTCAATGTATCAATTGTTAGCAATGATTCTCAAATAATTGGTATAATTTTGGGGAAAATAATAAACTCCATTTAGGGACGCCCTTAAGAGCTAAAATTGTTAGAAATAGATTTGAGAGAGTAATATAAATAGTTTATTAATTTTTCATAGCTTGATAAATTAATTAGAAACTAGTTGAAATAAATTTAGGATTATTATAATTAATCAGAAAATTATTTAAAGCTAGAGAGACTGAATATTAATTGCTCAAAAGTTGAGCAAATGGAATATTTGAAACCCTAGAAGGGTTGGATGTTTCTAGTGGATAAATCCCTCATGGTCTTCATTAATTTCATCTATTGCATCCTTGCACTCAGAGATTTCAAATTTTCCATTCCATTTCGCATCTCTCCTAATTTTTTAGTGTTTAGTCTTTTAGGTCTGAGTCTTTAGAGGTATTTTAATTTGGGTGCTAGATCATCCAAGAGCATCAAGGAATTCAAGATCTAAAAAGATTCATGAAGAAAATTCGATTTTTCTTAGAGGTTAGTGTTATGATAAGTGCTTTCGACTTAACACCATCACTTGATGGTTCCAGTGGGGTTGAGCCATGTAATCACAACAATGAAAAGAGAACGCCAATCGACGTCCGGGAGGTGGTTCCAGGATGAAGCTCTGACGGTCTGGTTAGTTTCTATTTGAGAATAAGGCAATTAGGGTTTAAGATGGAGAGAAGGCAATCCCTTCTTTTGGAGAAGAAAGATCATTTTATACATGTTGGTCCGTGCGCATGATCCTAATGGTGTCCTCTGTCCTGTCTTAGCCAACAGGACGTGGTGGATCCCTATGGGTGGATCGTGAATCACTAGTGGTCATCTGGTATTAGTGCAAAATATACAGAGGACAACGCCTTGGGCATTACAATTTTCGCTCTGGGAAAAGACCAATTGTGTTTTTGTCTCATTCTAGACAGAGTATTGTCGTCATGAATTGGACTAGGGCGCGAGAGCGCCAAGTATGAGGGTCCTAGCATGATGGTGAGGCCCCGGGTCTGGTGCTAGGACAAATTCACAACCGTTAGCTAATTCGTCTTAAAGATAGAAATTATGTTATCTTTAAAGTATTCCTATTAGGATACATTAACAAGTCCTGTAGACTAGTAGATGTCAACGTTGGCCTAGCGTAGCTGAGTTGTTCTAGCTTTGATTAAGACACGTGTTTGGTGAAGAAACATTAACAAGTCCCGTAGGCTAGTAGACGTTAACCTTGGCCCGGCGTAGCTGAGTTGTTCTAGCTTAGATCAATACATGTATTCAGTGAAGATGGCCCTGACGTACACTGATGTGATGAAGCCGTCTGTGCATGCGGTTTCATCATGGCAACTGTTCGATTCTCCCGCTTTGCATTTAAAACTTTCCTTATTAGGGATGATTTTACTCTTTATGCTTCCATTCTACAACTGGTTCTATCTTTTCTTTGTTTACCCTCCCTTCATTTCTGCTCTTGCTCTCAGAGGAAATGGTGACAAAACTAACGGGAATCGAGCTAACTCCAAGCGAGTTTAAGAAGTTGCAAGCCCGATTCGGCTTCTTGACTGAACACGGGGTGTAACGTCCTAGGAAAAGGGCGATCACCTCTCGTCCACCGAAGGTAATGGTCAGAGTCCCTATTCTAATCTTCGAGGCAAACCTAATGTGGCTGAAAAATAACTTTTTAGACGAGATCATGCATCAATAAAGTTTCTATATGGATTATCTGACTCCCAACGCCAATAACAAAATCATGGGCTTTGAACTAGATTGTTGATCCTTTGGCATGTTGCCCTAGTTCTGGGCGTTCAAAGCCCAATTCAACTCTTCCACCCAGTCTGGTGTCCATGCATTTTCTCAAAGGTGAGGCATTCATGCGTTCATCATTAACCAAATAGCACCCAAGAAGAATTGGCATGATAAATGGTTTTGGGTGAATCGCAATTTGGTTGGTTACAACTATCCCCGAATGACTGTTTACTCTGACCTGTCTCCCCAACTATGGGGCGATAGCCTAACCGTGGTACAAGCGCTGTGGGGTATCTGCTTCCAAGGAGATGTGACATTCCCATTTTCACAGCCACAAAATACCGATTTGTGTATGCTTATTTAAAAATCAGAGTATCCTTTTTGAAGAACAATATTGCGGAATTTGTTCCCAGAAAACATGATAAAGATGTTATCAAAGCATTTCCGAAGAAACATATTTTTATTTATATTAAAACAATGGGATGTCATCGTCAATACAGAAACATAAGCATAAAGAAATATTACAAGCCTTACAGTAGTTAAACTAGTAGCCTAATACTTCTTGAATCTCTCAGCAACATATATCTTTCATATAGTCACCTGTAATACAATAAACTGAGTGGGTTAGGTTGGGAAACCTGGTGGGTACATAGGGTTTTCAACCCACAATAATATACTTATTATGTTTAATCATCAAACAATTTACCTAATTTCCTTTCCCATTATATTCTTTATTGTTAAGGATCTTCCCTAAGAATCATCTATTCTTTATTTATTCATTCATAAGGAATAAGCACAAAGTCTATTGCTGCTAGGATTTATCTCACAGACACTAATTCCATAGTTTCCAGTGTTATCCATTAGGCACAACTGCAATGTAACGCTTGCTGATTCGGGCTAGTCAATTTAGAGACAATAAGTGTCAAAAAATGACATTTTTATAGAGAACTATTTATAATAAATAATCTTAACTAAGTTTTAGTATATGTCACAAGGTTTTCATACACAAAAAGAACGTTGAAATCCGAGTTAAAACGAAGAAGTTATGACATGTCGAAGTTTCGCGACAAAACCGACATGACAACGGGAATCGTAAAAAGTGAGTTTATGATAAAGTACTTTCTATCCTTAGTGATCTAAAATAAAGTTGTATAGTATGTCTCTAACTATGCGTGGATATAAAGAACGTCAAAAATGGAGTTCATATGAAAAAGTTATGAACTTCCGAAGGTGTAGCAGTCTAAGAGCACAACACATGGCAGAACCCCTAATCAGCCATGCTCCATGATGTGGAAATAAGGTCCACGAAATGGAACTAGTCAAAGAAACTAATCGAGGCTAGAAAATACGTGCTAATTCTATGGGTGTGATGTGTTAAGACTCCACGATATGGAAATGTCATCTGGACACTTTTCGAAGCTAGAACGCAGATGACAAGCCTATGAAGCGATTCAACCATCTCAGCAACGTGAACATGTCATCTCCACAATGTGGACTTGCCCAAAACACCCTATAAATAGCAAGTTTGACCCTAAGCTTCCTTACACCAAATTCTTCTCTCTCTCTCTCTCTCTCTCTCTCTCTCGTTTGCTGAAGGCGTTCCGCGTCCCGAGCCCGACGATCATGAACCGCTGACGGTTTCTAGTTAGATTCTATCAACTCATTCTACTAATGTGGTTGCATAGTTACTTTCATCTTACACATAGATATGAAGTATTTAATTTTGTGCTATGTATGCAAATTATATGTGTTCTTGATATCTATATTGGATGAACAATTTATACATGTTTTTAATGATTTAAGTTGTATAAGTATTTTATATCTACGAGTATGTTGGGTAAAACATGGGTAGATGAATGATGAGATATGACACATTATATAGATGATTAGAGGTGAAAGATTATGAGAAGCGATGAACCAAGCGATGGCCCAGTCATCTAGCAGAGTATAGATGACGACCACAGACTATTCTAGACAGTCTGGTAGAACACTAGCAGGCTCACAACCTGTAGGTGTTGTGAACGATGTGCTCACCAGATGTACTCTACAAACCCTGACAGTTATGGACTTATTGCCTCATAAACGAACATTGGCAGCTATGGACTTAGTGCCTTACAAATGAACATTGGTAGCTATGGATTTAGTACCCTATAGATGGATATTGGCAGCTATGGACTTAGTGACTAACATATAACATCGACAACTATGGACTTAGTGCCTATTGTAGAAACCCTAGCAGAGATGGACTTCGTGCAAATTCCTTAGGAAAATCCTTAGGAATGGATGAGTGAATGACAGATGATTCGTAGCGTAGATCCTTAAGAAATAAAGAGGATAATGGGGATGGGTAATTGGGTTGATTGTTTGATGATTAAACATAATAATTATATTATTGTGGGTTGAAAACCCTATGTACTCACCAGGTTTCCCAACCTGACCCACTCAGTTTAATTGTATCACAGGTATCGCTACGAAGACACATTGCACTGAGAGATTAAAGGAGATATAAATCACTAGTGTAAATGAATGTAAGGCCTGTGTATGCTTATGTATCTGTATTGACGAAGACATCCCGATGTTTTAAAATGAATAAATTATGTTTCTTCGGGAATGATTTGATAATGTATTTATCATAGTTTTTGGGAACAAATTTCGCGACATTATTCTTTAAAAATGAATACTCTTATTTTCAAATAAAGCATAAACAAATCGGTTTTTTCTGGCTATGAAATTGGGGATGTCACACTTGGTATCATAGCATTAGTTTAAGCGTACTAGAAATAAGGATTTATTTCTAGACATAAACTTAGAATGCTAAGTGATGATCGTGAGATGAGTGTCTACCATATTTTAGACACGAGCACCAATTTATTTTAGGAAAAATGCCTAAACTGCTTTTATGTTCTAAATACTATATGTTTTTAGTATATACTATTATTTGTTCGGATCGATGCACCTGAGCCAATCACAATGGGTGGAGTACAAGCCATTATTCGGGCTATGATGGCCGAACAGAGGCAAAAGATGAGTCAGATGTTGCTGAATAATAGGGATGATGCTACAATGCATGTTGAATAACCAGAATTGAAAGACGGATAGTTGGAGGAAGGGAACTACATTAGAACTATTGGTCAAGCTGAACCGCCTGTGGTTAGGAGGAATAACTAAGAGGACGGAGTTGAGAGAAACGGATGAATGTACAAAGACTTTACAACTTTCAAGCCCTCAACTTTCACTGGAAAGGAGGATCCCATCAAAGTAATGGATTGGATCTCGGAGATGGAATTAGCCTTCATGACATGTGGTTGCAAAGGCATGCTACGAATCACACTTGGAATGAATTAGTTCAGAGGTGGTGTTGTTCGCTGGTGGAACACTCTGGGGAAGACCATAAGCCCCATTGATCCACATCAACTGACTTGGGCAGAGTTCTTAGCGCACTTCAAGCACAAGTACTGCTCGGCCCAAAGTGTGCTTGAGCTAGAGAACCAATTCCTATCATTGGAGAAGGGAAACATGTCCATCGATGAATACACCAATAACTTCATAGAAAAAATGGAGTTTGCTCTACGTATTGTCCGAAATAAGTTGAAAAAATCAACAGGTACACAAAGGGACTTCAATTGGAGTACGCAATGCTAGTACGTCAACCACCTACTCTAGAGGCAACTATCTGGGATGCCAAGTCCGTCGAGGAAATGATCAAAGGAAGAGCCACCAGCAAGGTTGAGGTTGGCGAAAAGAGGAAGTTTGAAGGATGTTCAAGGTCCAATGAGGAGATAAAATTCTTAAAGTTTGGAGGAGGAGAAAGAGGTGAAGCGATATGGTGTGATTAGTGCAAGAAGAAGCATTATGGGAGATATGACGCAGAAGTGACTTGTTACAAGTGTGGGAGGATTGGTCACTATTCCATGGGTTGTACACATAATGATAAGGAATTAGAATTAAGGACTTTATATTCCAAGATCAAGATATGAGGTAGTCATAATATCCGGTGGTGTAGCCTAATAGAGGCATAGTATAGGCTAAACTTGAACTTCTGTGTAATCCTTTCAATAAGTAATATAAAACTTGGTTTTGTTATCTGGTGTGTTAAGTTGTTATTTGATTTTCTTATATGGTGACTTGGAAAACTGTGAGAAATTACATGGGACGAGTTTGAGTAGGTGTGAATGGTAGTAGAGGCCTATACTACCGGAAGCACATGACTCACACTTGGATCAAGAAAAGTCACAAGGTTACCAAAAAGCTAGTAATTGGTTCCGTTTTGTTCATGTATGTTGTTACCATTGTTTCAGTAATGACTCAGGAGATTATTGATATTCTGAACCTAGTGGTCAAATCAAATCGATTCCGACTAAAGACGAGTATGTTATGTGGTTAAGAGAACCAAGATCGAGATAACATCCGACTTAAGCCAGAAGATTGAAGTGAAAGATAATTGAAGCGATCAATAGAATTATCGTGATCATTATTAAAGTAAGAAGCTTGTAGCTAGAAGTTCTAGATGATAGATTGTGATTATATCACGTTCGGACGTGAAGGAATGTATATTCCATTATAGAATTTGACTCTAAAAGACCTGAGTCTAAGCGTTGCATCATACGATGAGAGGTCATTATAACATGACCCATCGGTCTATTATGGTAATCGAAGGAAATAACTTATCTTAAGCCCCTTAAGAAAAAGAAGGAGTTTCCTATAAGAATCAAGATTATAAATCGAAGGTTACAATTGAAAGTCCAACATAGTACGAGGAGCAGATGCAAGATTGAGCATCACCTGCATTTAAGAAGTCCAAGAGTTAGATACTCATTCGAAGGAATATAGAAGTTATGGTTATAACCTACGATGAAAAGATAATACATGGACTCATTATACAATCCATATTTTGTTGATGATTCCGAGACGTAATCATCCTAAGGGGGAGATAATTGTAACGCCCACAGATTCGGGCTAGTCAATTTACACACAATAAGCGTCAAAAAATGACTTTTTGATAGGGTATTATTTAGAATAAATAATCTTAACTAAGCTTTAGTATATGTCACAAGGTTTCTGTACATATAAAGAATGTTGAAATCCAAGTTATGACAAAGAAGTTATGACCTGTCGAAGTTTCGCGACAAAACCGGCACGACACCGAGAATCGTAAAAAGTGAGTTTATCATAAATTAATTTTTAGCCTTAGTGATCCAAAATAAAGTTGTATAGTACGTCTCCACCTACGTGTGGATATAAAGAACGTCAAAAAAGGAGTACGTATGCAAAAGTTATGACCTTCTGAAGATGTAACAGTCTAAGAGCATGACACGTGGCAGAACCCACCTAATTAGCCATGCTCCACGACATGGAAATAAGAACCACGATGTGGAACTAGTCAAAGACACTAACTGAGACTATAAAAGATGTGCTAAGTCTACGGGGGTGATGTGTTAGGACTCCACAACATGGACATCTAGTCCACAATGTGGAAATGTCATCCGGACACCTTCTGAAACTAGAATGCAGATGGCAAGCCTACGAAGTGATTCAACAATCTCCACGACGTGAACATGTCATCTCCACATTGTGGACTTGCCCATAACACCCTGCAAATATCAAGTTCGACCCTAAGCTTCCTTACACCAAATTCTTTTCTCTCTCTCTCTCTCTCTCTCTCTCTCTCTCGTTTGTTGAAGGCGTTCTACGTCCTGAGCCCAACGATCACGAACTGCTGATTGTTTTTAGTTAGATACTATCAACTCACACTACTAATGTGAGTCATAGTTACTTTCATCTTACACATACATATGAAGTATTTAATTACGTGCTATGTGTGAAAATTATATGTGTTCTTAATATCTATGTTGGATGAACAATTTATACATGTTTTTAATTATTTAAGTTGTATAAGTATTATATATCTACGAATATGTTGGGTAAAACATGGGTAGATTAATGATGAGAGATGAAAGATGATATGGATGATGATAGGTGAAAGATGATGAGAAGCGATGACCCAAACGATGACCCAAGCGATGACCCAGTCATCTTGCAGAATATAAATGACAACTACGAACTATTCTAGAGAGTCCGGTGGAACACTAGCAGGTTCGCAACCTGTAGGTGTTGTGAACGATGTGTTCAGCAGATGTACTCTAAAAACTTGGCAACTATGGACTTAGTGCCTGATAAACGAGCCTACTAGCATTCCACTGTTCATTTATAAGGCACTAAGTCCATAGCTGCCATGGTTTTTAGAGTACATCTGGTGAAGACATCTTTCACAAACACCTACAAGTTGTGAGCCTACTAGCGTTCCACTGAACTGTTTAGAATAGTCTGTGGTCGTCATCTATACTCTAGTAGATGTCTAGATCAAATTTAAAGTTAAGTCTTCTCATCATCTTACACCTCTCAACCTCTATATCATCTCTCATCATCCATATCATCTTTCATCTACCCATCTTTACCCAATATATTTATAGGTATAAAAATACATAGAAAGTTTAAACAAGTAAAACATGTATAAGTTATTCATATAGCATAGATATTAGGAACATAGATAACAAGCACGTATAGCATGTACTAATATTAAATACTTCATATATATGTGCAAGATGAAAGTAACTATGCACTCACTTGTTAAAGTGATGACTCGAAATTCGGGCAGCGCTTCGCTTCTAACAATTTTCTTTTCCTTCGACGAAACCTAGTATCATTTTTACTTGATTTTTGTCTAATATTTATTGTGACTAATTATTAGTATAGATTCATCATTAACTCAAAGTCTACTTTCATGATCTATCAAGTATGGAACAACCATATAGGATAATATTGGAGGTAGGGTCCGTTTGGTATACGAAGTATACTGTTTGGAAAGTACACTTTAAATACCTCATTAAATCACAACCTAGACATCATCCCGTAAGTAGATCAATCAGTATAATGACTTTGAATCACTGATAAATCTTTTTATAGGTTCATAATAATGATAATGAACTTAAACATAAGTTATACTTAAAGTAGGGTAAGCATAACTCACTTATAAGGGGGTTTAGCGAGGAACCGGGCTCTGCGCGGGCAGAACTCCTGAGCCGAAAGCTCTTCATCTTGGGGCCTTCTGGCGCTGCGGGACTCACCTCTAATAGTTAGGAAGTGCTAGGCAAAGAGGGAGAGGGTTTGGGGGTATTTGGAAGAGAATGAGTTAGAATGGTGTGAGAAATAGAGTGATTTGTGCCTCTATTTATAGGCTCTGAATTGGTGCAGCACGAAGTGTTACTGGCTAAACATGGAGTGTTGCTGTACCAGGTGTCACCATCTGGTGGCAAGGTGCGGGGAGGAAGCAATGGTTCAAATCATGCCAAGTGTCACTCGCTGGTCACTCCAAAAACTAATTATCTTCTAAAACCCATAACTTTCGCATACAAGCTTTGCTTTTGAGGTTCTTTATATCCACACATAGGTAGTAACGTGATCTACAACTTTCATTTAGAATTTGTCGCCTAATTTTGACTTTATTTTTATAGTTATATTTTAACAGACTTAGACAGTTAAAGTCCGTTAAAAATTCACAACTTTGCCATCCGACGTCCATTTTCGACTGTATTTATATCGTTGAGATCCTTCTAATGAGATCTTTAATTCTCATTTAGGTTGTGTCGGCTAAAAATCGATCGATCTAAAATTCGATTTCCGGGCTGTGTAGTACTATGCTAAATCTTAGAAAAATCATAACTTCCTCAAACGAAGTCAGATTTGGACGTTCTCTATATACACACTTTTGTTTTAACATATACTACGGATTTCATTTAGATTGCTAAGGCTAAAAGGTATTTTATCAAAAATTTACTTTTTATGATACGCGACGTCGTGTCGGTTTAGTCGTAAAACTTTGGCGGGTCATAACTTATTCGTTATAAGTCGGATTTCAGCTTTTTATATATAAGGAATCCATGTGACATATACTATACTTTGGTTAATATTATTTATTCTAAATAATCTTCTATCAAAAAGTCATTTTTAATGCTTGTTATCTCTAAATTAACTAGCCTGAATCTGTGGGCATTACCGAAGAAGACTGGGAAGACCACATTCTGGCTGCAGTAGGGATGAGTGCTTCCTAGGGGGGGGTCAAGGGATGATGCCTCAATACTTTGGGGCAAACTTCTTATGTAATATGTTTAGTTCTTGTCTTTTTAGGTCATGAGATGATCTTTCCCTTTGAAATAGTTATGTGGGGAAAATATACCGTGAGGTACCCTTGGTGGATATTCTCCTGCCGCCCATTAGCTTTGATCAAGCCCGGACGGTTGTCTCGCCCCTTGTTGCTAGGATTGAAGGGCCTGGCTTTAAGGTTGATCCGAATTTTGTGGATGTAGTCATTAAAGGTATTTTGCATGATGATCCTACGCCTCAGAGCTCTAAAGATGAGACAACGAAAGGGGTGGCGGTTAGTGGCGATCAATCATCTACCAAGCGACATATAGCTTGGGTGGACTCCTTATTTTCCGGAGGGGTTGGGGCCAGTACCATTAGAAAATTCCTTCTCCAAGAGGCGTAATGTGGACTTCTTGCTGGTGTAGCCTGATGTTTTGATTACTATCCCCGATGAGGATGCTTTGAACCAGTTAGAGGGGATAGGCACCGAGGCACTAGAATCGCTTCATGAACCCAAAACAGAGTCGTAGGATGACTTGACCTTGGTGGTAGTGATTCTAGGAAAGAGTCAGAGGGTAAACTTCCAACCTCCTTTGGCTTTACTTTGTCTCCAATGAGAGACAATGTTGATGCGGGTGCTCCTCGTTCACCTCCGATGTCTTTCTCCCGGAGTGGACACTTACTCGTGAGTCTCTACTTACGTAACATTAGGTTGTGTATGAGTAGAGTCATCACGCATTCCCTTCGGCCACCATAGAAGCATCAGATATCCTCTACAACTCCCACATGGCTAATAGCTTGCAGTATGCATCGACCCAAATGGCCCCTTATTTAGTGGCAGTGGATGGGTGCCTTTCTCAGGTTAGCTCAGATTTACCGGACTTTACTATCGTTAAGGCTGAATGATGGGCTAAGGGGGATGGTGTTGGTCCTTGAGACTGAGAAGCGTAAGTTCGAGGGATGCTAAGACTTGATGGATGGAGAGAAAGCATTTGTAGAGGAGCATGTGGCAAGTTTAGATGCGGAGGTAGAGCGTTTGTTGCAGCAGGTGGAAGGTTTGGAGGCAGAGAAGGAGGCATTTGAGAAAAGAGTGAAGCTGCAGATCAACAGTTGGCTATGGAGGGATCGAAGAGGAAGGTTTTGGAGGAAGATATGGCATGGCTCCTCAAGAAAGGTGTCATATGTGTGGTGGATCGGGTGATTGAGAGCGCTGAGTTCTCATTAGGGGTTAGACGGATGAAGGCGGCGTGTATGGACGTTGGTGTAGAGGGTGGCAAACATGTTGTTTGGGAGCAAGTTTCCATCGGGAAGTTCACCCTTGGAGAGTCAAGTGCCCTTGCAGACCATACCCAAGCGATGCACGCCTCCGTGAAAACTTTCGTGAAGACGGACTTTGCCTCATACCTTCATCTTATGAGCTAGATATGGAAGGCATCCACCGATTATGACGTGATTCTGACTCTGAAGACAACCAACCTAAAGGTAGCTCCTCTAAAGTCAGGCCCTCCTCCAATCCTCTTAGTAACTGATCCTTTGTCTCTTGTTTTATGTTTAAAAGACAATTTTGAACAGCAGTTGGTTTGCTTTTTTTCCCTATATGGCCTTTAAGTCTGGGGAATGTCCGGTGAACAATGCACTCCTTTTTTTTGTGTGGTGCTAATGCTATGATTGTTCTTTATTTAATGTGTCTTTGCTTGTCATCCTAAGTGGTTTGTGTTGGCCATCCTATGTATGGATTCTTCCCAAAGGTTAATGTTGGCCTTTGGGGGTGGTTATGCTTTTTGTTTTTTTTGCAGCAAAAATGATGAGTTTTTGCCTCAGGGATTTATTAAGTTTAATTCCCATCTATTTGGAAAGTTTTTGGGACCCAAAGTATGCTCTTTTTTGGTTGATGGGGTTGTTTTTTCTTAGTCATTATGTTTTGGCTTTAGCCTAGAAGATCGTTGTAGTTAGCGTGGGTCTTGTCCCTCTTTAGAGTCATGAGCTTATATTTTTGGGTCAAGGCTTTAGCTAGCCTTATCACATGAACCTTGTTTGGTCCATTTTTATTAAGGTATTCCTTTTTACTAAGGGTATTCAATTACCCTTCTGAGACTTTGTTCTAAGTTTTGGTCTTGAGGGGTTTGCACTCTGGCCCTAGTCGTCTAAGTTGAAATGAGATTGTCAACTCGAGGCCATTAGGACTTAGGTATTGTTATATCAAAGGAAAGGTTATGAGCCTTTAAAGCCTTTTTTCATGTCATGAGTAAACCTTTTGAGTTAGGTTGACATGTTTAGGGAAAGGTTATGAGCCTTCGAAGCCAATGGTTGCATTCTTGCATCGATTTTGATCAAGAGAGATGGATGCTCAGTCCCTGTTGTTACTTGGTAAATGTGCACAACCTCTTGTTAATATGGTATCAAGCTTGGATATTAATAAACATCTAATTTTTTTTGTTGAAATAGTCAGTTTTCTTCATTCTATTGATAATATTTTTGCAATATCAACTTTATCAAATGAGAGTAACCATGACTAAACACTAGCACTAAAGTGGGCCTAAAACTAGAGCTGCTTGATGGCGTGTGATTATCCGATTGGAGTTCGATCACATTTTCCTTGGTCATGGTGTGCCTCATTCTGCCTTTTCTCCTTGCTATAGGAGTAGAAGTGGGGTAAGTTTTGTGCATTCAAAGTTCGAGGGATGGGTCTCCCGTCTTGTGCTTCCATAACATAAGCTTTGTTTTGATGTGTTTCTACAATCTTGTATGGGCCTTCCCAAGTGACACTTAGTTTTCCCTGAGGTTGTGCACGACTAGACTGATTCTTTCTTAACACGCATTCAGCTACCTTGAAGTTCTTCACTCGCACACATCTATTGTAGTAATTTTCGGTGCATGCTTTATAGGCTGCTTGGCGGATCTAGGCAGCTTAGCATTTTCTTTGAGCGTGTCGAGGTCTTGATGTCGCTCAGTTTCATTTTGTTGAGTTCAAAAGTTATTGTGAGGTGTCGAAATCTGTCTAAGTCTGTATTAGTGTCGAAGCATGTTTGTATGTTTGATTATTATAAGGGCATTTTGGATTAAAGCTTAAGTGTCTTAGTCCCTTATATTTTTTGTATGTTTTCCTTATTCCTATATATATATATATATATATATATATATATATATATATATATATATATATATATATATATATATATATAGGATGAATACTAGAGTTAGGGAGTAGCTTTCACATTCAACTTGTACTCTCTGTATATTCTCTGTATTTCCAAAAAGCGTAATCGAGCCAAACAAATTATATTTAGATCTTGTGTTCTTAATTCTTTCTTAACTCTGATCTCGTATTACATACTCGATTAAATCGCAACTACATTTGTTATCAGAGTAGGATTCATTCAGTTTTGATATGATTTTATTACGTTTTCAAAAGGTTTTGGATCTCGTTCTAGATTCAAAACATTCCGCTCTTTTGATTCTGAAAATCATAATAGATCATTTATTTTGATTCGATTCTACCTACAGTTTGTTTGATCGAGTATTTTGTGTCAATTTTCTGGAAGTTTTGTCAATCAAATTTCAATTTCTGAAGCTTTTCACAAATTTCATCCATACAACAATGGCGAACTTTAACATGAACACCATGACTTCATACTCTCATTTTCTTGGTTCATCCACAAAAACTCTTATGTTGATTCCTAAGTTCTACGATCAATGGGATGATCGTATGGAGGACTATTTTAATGGAACAAATGAGGACATCGGGAAATGCATCATTTGAGATGTTCATTCTCCTACTGTTGTACAAAGTGTGGGACTTGCTGCTAATAATCCAAATGTTACAGATCAGACTGAGAAACTACAGAAAAATCAAAAGAAATGTATGTGTGAACTCCGTGGTGCTCTTCCACCAGTTGTTTACAATTATGTGTACAGTTGTAAAACTTCAAAAGATATATGCAATACACTAAAGGAAGAGTATCAAGGTAGTAAGAAACAAAGATCTGTTCAGTCAAACAATGTTTGTTAGAGTTGGTAGAGTTTAAGCAGAAGGAAGGAGAATCTATTGAGCTCTACTATGACTGTCTGAATGAACTCATATTCAAATGCAACATATATGGAGTTACAAGGTCTACAATAGAGTTTAATCTAACATTTATCATGGGACTTTGCAAGGAATGGATAAATGTCAGCCTTATGATAAAGACACAACAAAGTTTCAACTATTTTCACTAAATGATCTCTACAATGTGTTAAAAGCACATGAATCTGAACTAAATGAGATTATTGAGGAAACAATGATCAGTCTGAGTGGTCCTCTTGCTCTTGTGTCGAAGGTTGCAGGAAGAGAATTTGACAAAGAAATTGTTGAGAAGGAGAATTCGGAAGATGAGGGTTTGATCGTCAATTTTGATGACGAAGCAGTGGCTTTTTAATCGAACAACCGAGTGAAGAAAATTTTCAAAAATCCTTTTAATGTGAAGTCATGAGCAAGTGATGTGAAAGGAAGATTTTCTGGAAAGTCAGTGAGTGAGTAAAATAAAGTGGAGAAGAAGCATGTAAAGGTTGAAGATGCGAAGATGGAGAAAAATCTTAAAGATGACTCAGGATTCGACTGCCATTATTGTAATAGAGCGAATCATATGGAAAGTGATTGTATGCTCAAGAAGAGCGATGAGAAAAAGAGTAAAGGATGAAGCCTACTATGTTGAGAGGCTTGAAGATGTGAGAGCAAAGGCGAAGGGAATGTCCATATTTGTGAAGGGAATTACAGAGGTAGAAGGGAAATATCAAGTATGGTCATCAGGTTCTGATGACGAAGAGATGCGAAATCCCACTCACAGAGCTATGTTTGCAAGTTTCGAGGAAGAGGATGAGGAGAAAGTCACTGGGAAATGTTTTGTTTCGACATTTACTCACAAGTCCCCCATGATTTCATAAGTACGTTCTCTTTTGCAATCATTCAATATTCGCTCTAGTTCATATGATTCGATATTATCTAAGTTTGACAAAGTTATTACTTATGTTAATGATCTTCTTATTTCTGCTAGTAGCGATTCAAAAAAGTTCAACACACAACTAGTATAAAGTCATAGGATTTTGGAGAACAAGAAAACATTGATAGATCAATTGGATTTACAATTGAATCATGTAATGTGTGATCGTGATAGTCTCAGATCTGATAATAAAAATTTGCATAAACAACGAAACATTTATTGTAATATTGCAAAAAGGTTGTATGGGAAATTAACTGCTTTACATCATTCGTCTGATATTAGCAAAGAACAACATAGGAAACTTCTGCCCTTCTTAGCTTTCGATAGGAGAAAAGAGATTCGACTTCCTATGAATGTCAAAAAGAAAATATCTGAATATGATAAGGTCCCAATAGATTCTTATGCATATGTTCTTGTGAAAATTGATGATTTTTAGATGTAAATGATCTGGTTAACATTGTAATGAAACCTTGACCAAAAATGAACAAATAAAAATTTTAAAAGAAATGAGAATTCGACAGCTAACTCTCAAAACAATTTTGCTAATATCGAAGATGATTCTAATGATATGAGTGAAATTAAGGCGGAGGAAATTGTTGATTATTCTCAGTTATCTGTCATTAATGTAACTTCTCTAGCGAAAGGTAATGAAATATGTAATGATTCTTCGGTAAAAGTTGACACTGACCAACCTCCGACTTTGAAAGTTCATGATCTGAACCATGTGACTATTTAAGATAATCAGACAGACAATGATGATGATAATGATGATGTTTCAAAAGAAACAATTATTCCCCGAGTTGTTGTTAATCAAGTCTACGAGGATACTGAGAAATTTGATAAAATCGTGAAAGAAAAGGGACCATGTTATCTTGAATCAAATATTGTTGTGTATCCTAAATTCAAATGCTCAGATGAACTTCTCTTCCCAAATCAGGTGTTTGTTACCTCAGGTAATGGTGATAAAGTTAAACCTGAAATCAAAAAAATTGTTGAAGAGGATAACAAGAAAGCTTTGAAAGAAGGAGTTTTCTCTAATCAAAGTATTGTTGAAAATAACCTCACCATAACTCGTGCACTTTTCAAAGACAAAACCACAAATGGGTTACTAAAACTGAAAATTCGGAAATGGAAATACAAGCAAATGGTGTTGTTTCTCAAAAACACAAATTAAATGATCAAATTTTCAAAGATCGAGTTAAAAAGGTTTCAAAAGAAAATGGAATTTCAAAGCTCAAAGCAAGAAAGAAAGTTTATTGGCAAAATGTGGAGTCTTAAAAGAAACAAAATGTTTTGTTAAATAAATTGTCTGAAAAGAAAGAGTCTAAATCAGTTCAGACAAATTCTCAAAACAAGTCTTTTTTCAAGAAAAGATTTGCTCGGACTCAAAAAGATTTGTCACATAGTCAACCACAAGTTTCGACGTCCAATTTAAAACAAAATTTTCAAAATTCAAACAAAGAGAATTTTGTAAACATCAAACGTCAGAGAATTTTGATCGTCATTCTAAAAAAAAGGTTTCAAAAAATAATTTTCATGAAAATGGTTTTCAATCAAATGAACAAAGGAATTCTTCTCAATTTTCTAATCAAGGAAGATTTTTAAATGGTCAGCAAATTTTTCATCAAACAATGTTCCTTATCAAAAACTTTTTCAAAATCGATTCCAAACACAAGTCAACCCTGGTTTTCCAAAACAACACTTTGAAAAATTAAATGTCAATGCAAAGAGAAATGTGACATTTAAACTTACACAAACTCATTTTCCTAATCCATCTTTGAAGAAGCCAAGTAATGTTTTGTTTTCAAAAGGAACAAACAACGTCAAAAACATCAATCGCTGGTTGGAAGGGAAAGGCAAAGTTTATCAAACTAGGAAGTTTTCACAAGAAGAAATCAAGGCTGCGTATGAAAGTTAATTGAATGAGTCTTCTAATGGAAGTTCGTCATCCAAAGAGTCGTATCCATCTATTAGACAGTTGAAAGTTGTTCCAAAAGCGAAACTTAATGTGAAACAAACTGAGAAGGTTAAAGGGAAAGTCAGTGTTGATTCTGTTGGATTAGGTGTCTAATCCCATAACTATAATTGGGATGTACTTAACCCGATTGTAGCATGGTCCTTTTGGGTTGCCTTCACTAGTGCAATTTGATAGGATGGACTTTTGAGAATAAGGTTATTGGTGATTTATTAATATATTATAAGTATTATATATTAATTGAGAAATCGTATTATTTAAATAGTATTGATCAAGAATTAATTTAGTGATCGAAAGAGATTAAATGATTCTTATAGTGTGGGCTAAACCAATATGATAGTCCATGGAGGTTTAACCCATGGAGCCTAAGTAATATGAAGGGTCATGGTGCATAAGGGTTTACATGGATGAAACCATAGGCTTTGTAACACTATAAAAGCAAACCCAAAGAGCTAAAATCGGTTTCCCATTCATTCTAAGAGAGTGATAATAGATTTTAAGGTAACTAGCCTATTCTCTCAAGCCTCGTCTTGCATTTGGTGTTTTTGTCACATTAGAGGCATCACACTTGAGGTGCAAAAGCTTTCAAAGGCCAAGAACTTCAAACTACATAAGAGGTATTCATCAAACTATGAGTTTTTGTGTGGTATATCCTCTATTGTATGCTAGTTAGGATGTATGCTTTGGAAAATTGAAAATGCATGTATAATTAGATAAAACATAGATCCAAAGCATCTAGGGTTGCATATGCACCATAGGAGCGTTATAGTGCTTAAAACCAATAGTCGTATCAGAGAGTAGGGTTGTTTTCTATTATATTTGATGCTTGCTTGTTTTTGAAAGTGAAAAAAATCGATTTTCTGGCCTCTGACTGATGAACTTGCCGAATCCAATGCCTGACTCGACGAGTTCACTCATTAAAAGGGCAACTCAACGAGTCCAATTCATGTACTCGTCGAGTAGATACTTCTGGTTGCAGAATTTCAAGTTTTTGGCTAGAATTGGATTAAGATCGTTACCACAAATAGTTTTGTAATCATACAAATCATATTTTCTGATTTGGTAATGATGATTCTCATCCAATTAAAGGACAATTGTCAAATTTGAAGATAATATGACAATTATTTGTATTATTTGATATGAATTGCCTTGCTACGAGTTAGATTAGATCAATAGTGAAATTATATGATAATGTTGTTAGTTAAAATTGATCTAAGTTGTTCTTGAAGTGAGTTTTCTAACCTGTCCTGAAGTTATATGAAGAGTCTCATTCATGAACATTAAAAACTCATAAGTTGTCATAAGTCATGGAAACCAAAAGTTTTGAAGAGTTTCAAAACTTGCCCTCAAGTTTTGGAATTTAGAATTTTTAATTAAAAGGTTTTAATTTGTAATATTGAATTCTAAAACATCTAGTAATTTAAAAGTTTCAAAAGATGCATCTATTGGGTTCATAACCTAAAAATTAATTAAATAGTTTTAATTTTGATTTTTTAATAACCTAGATGATTTGAATACTTCAATTACACTTTATGGACTTGATTAAATTAATTAAAGTGTTTAATTAAAAGAGAAGTTTAATAAATCCATAATAACATGGTTTAAGATTAATTAAATTAAGAGTATAATTTATTAATAGATTAAACCACCTAGTATTTTAAATGTTTAAAATACACCCTTATACTATATAAAATTAAAAGTCTAATATATTATATATGTATAAGTTAAAGGTCAGTCATCCCGTTAGTAGGCATCATTCACGAAGCCGGTCTACAAGGGGGTATAAGGTTACTGCCTATAAAATGGTGGTTTAATGGGTGTCCACTCTCACCCATCGCTTCCTTGACTGGTGGAGGGTCGTTAGCCGAACGGGTAGGATAAGACATTAATTCTCATTAAAAGTATAATGAAAATACCAAGTAACTAAACACTTATAAATTCCCAATCTTAGTTACTTAGGAAAAATGTGAATTTGGTGCTAAACCATGAAATTGCACTTTGCACCTTGTTAAGTAGTTAGTGGAACGTGTGTGGTTAATAGGCACACTAATATGGGACTGACAATATGTGGTAAAGGGTAGCTTGATGTTGATCATGGATCAATGGAGCGTGTGTGGTTAACCGACACATTTATTGGATGATTTGTAACATTATGTGTACCAAACTAATTTGCATGGTTATTCACACCTTGTTTGTGATCCTCGACATCATAGTCACAAACTTGAAAGGCATAATCGAGATTAAACATGCAATTGAAAAGTTCGATGAATCTCAGAAGAATCTAGGAATTTCAATCCATTTAAAACTTAATAATCAATTTCGTTTTTCATGATAGAAATTGGTAAATCGTCATTTACCTACCTTCAAATATTTTACAATTGGATTACGGCATCCCTCTTTTGAATTGTAGAATATTGTGTTGGGTCCTAGCCTTAATATTTCATGTTGGGTGTTATGTTAAGGACATAAATCAACTAACTTGAATTTCTCCCTTATAGATGTCTAGGTCAGACAATTATGGTCTGCCTTATCCTTTTGAAAAAAAGCCTTCCTCATGAAGATGATGTTTCAAGAAATCATACTTCACTTCGTCCACCTCCCCTAAGAGTTCTCCCTGACCCACAAGTTCAAAGACTTGAAATTTTCAAGGTCACTCAAGCCCTATTGGCTAGCAAACACCAAGATGGAAGGTCTGTGTGTGCACATATCTTGGAGATGAAGTCACACATTGACCGACTGGGAATGTTAGGAGTCGCTGTGTCAAGGAAGTTGGTTGTTTCATTGGTTCTTCAGTCACTTACCGAGTCGTATAATCAGTTTGTTAAAGACTATTATATGACAGACCGCGACGTGACCCTTATTGATCTTACCTATTCGCTTGTTGCTGCTATATCTGCAATGATTTGGCGCACTGGTAATGCAAATTTGATTGGAATATCTACTTCCCAGACTTCCATTTACATTGACAATGGCAACATTGGAAGTCCAGAAAATTCTTCTCTTCCCAATGGGAAAGAATCAAAGAGAAAGACTAAGTCTGTGATTGTCCCGTGTACCATTCCATAAGAGTCTATTTGTTTCTATTGCCAAGAAAAGGGACATTGGAAGCGAAGCTTCCCTAACTACCCGAGAGATCTAAGATATGGTATAATCAAATTTTATGGTTCTACTTCAGGTAAGTTCGTGATCTAACTCTATTAAGTTCCCTTTATTGATTCTTGTTACATGATGTAAAGTTACATTTTGATGTTTTGCAGAATCAAAGAGAAAAAAGGAAATAGCATGGTGAGTCTGATCATGAATAAGTAGATTTCAATCGCATGGTTCAATGATTAGAATTTTGAGCTGTCGCTTAGGAGTTATGATAAATTTCGTAGAAATATGTAGTAACATAGTTTTTCACTTATAATTGCGTTGTAAGGACAAGTTTATCTGCATTCTATAAATAAATAAAATTTGGATTTTATCTTATTTATATTTCCTTACAATGGCATTTGTGAAAATTGATGTTTGTATGTTTCCATTTTTAGCAATATGGATTTGACTCTTTCATTTGGGGTAGTGTCTAAATTTACCAAATAAGGAAAAATTCTCATCACCCAAGTTTCAATTGCATAGAAACTAGTAATCATGCAACTTGTATTGTATGATGAATGAGAACGTTCATCTTTGGGAAATTAAGACTATTCCTTGTTCACATATAGATGTGAGTCAAGTGAAGGCCTAGAGGATCTAGTACACATTGTTATGCACTGGTCAGGTCCACCACAAAGAACGATAAGACTATTCGACATGATTTACTAATGTTTAGTAAATATGGTTGTGCTTACAAGATTAAGTATAATTCTGAATCATTGGAAAAGTTTAAATGTATAGCAAATCGAATAAGAATAATCAATTAGGCAAAAAGATAAAAGTTTCTACAATCTGAAAGGAAAGGAGAGTACTTTAGTATCGTGTTTTATGATCATCTTTATGATTATGGAACCATGTCACATTTGATCCTCTAAAGCATATCTTACTGCATTTGTATGGCTAAGAAGAGGAATCGAAAATTATTGAAATGGTTAAATCAAGAAGATGAGTCATCCTTCGTTCCAAGATCAAGTCTTAGAGTCATACTCCAAGATTGTACATTGAGTGACATAATCTTAAGAAAGGTTTATAACACTTATCAAATGTAGAGTAAGATGTTTTTAACTCTTGTACGTTTGAAATTGGTAAGTTGTGATGTTTTGGATAAAAACAAAGATCAACTAAGACCGATTGTCAAAGGTGTCTGCCTTGATAAGAAACCACACAGACTCTTGAATCTTTGTTTGTCAAGTAATGTTTCTTAAAAAAGAGAAGATTATATGTCAAGAGGTCAGTGGGAGTCTTACACCCTGCTCCCGGGTTCAACTTAAGGAGAGAAAAGAAAGGAAATGGGTGGAAATGAGAGGAAAGTAACAAAGATTGATGCTCCCGAGTTTCATTAAAGGAAGGAAGTGAAAGGAAATGGAAGGATCACTTTCCCTCCTAACTTTCCTTTCGATTTAGGAGGATTTGAAAAGAAAGAATAAAATGTTTAACTTTCCTTCCATTTGTCTCCAACTCAGGAGCAGAAGAGACAAATTTGTTTTCCTTTCATTTCTCTTCTTTTCTCTCCTTACTTACTTTTCTCTTGTCTTCTTTTCTTTGCTTCAGCTCGGGAGCGGGGTGCTAAAGATCTTGAAAAGTCTTAAGAACTAATCAAGAGTAAACCTATTGTGAATCACTAGCCTAGGACTTGAGGTTTTTAAACCTATCGTGTTGAAATATTCTTGTTTCTATGCCCATTCCAGTTAAAGTTGACTATACATGTGAGTTCTATGAGTACTCAATTGTTTGCATAACAACTTGGAAGCAATGGTAGGCCCTTGAGCTGCCAGGTGGCAAGAAATTAAGATTGAAGAAGTTAAGTCCATATGAGTTTGGATTTGTCACTAATCTTGTCTTGTGATTATGGTTATGACAATTTCACATGGATAGAAACACATACACCATAAAGTCTAAGTGTCATAAGGTTTCTCTCTAATTCATGAAAATGATTGTGAGGAAACGCTTTCACTAAGTAGATTTTAAAAGATTAGGGTTAGCAGTTGTGATAATTGCGCTCTAAAACTCGAGTATGATTATGGCATCCCTTTTCATAGTTCAAATTGTGATAAATTGGAAAATAGTTTGAACATTCGGGACTTATTACTTTAAGTTCTGGAAGGTTCAAACACACACTTGTGCTATTTAATTTGGAAGGTGTATGAGTTTGAGAAGCGTACATAAAGTCTTATCGAAGCTTTTTGTATCAGAAATCTGAACTTTAGTAAGAAAGTCAACAAGTATTGATTTCTAGAAGTCTAGCTGGTTCTGGGTACATGTAAAAGCTAGTGGGAGCATAAGTGTTATGCTAGTAAGATAATAATTATTATGCTAGTGGGAGCATAATTATTATGGTAAGTGTTGCGAGTTAGCAATGTTAATTATAGAAAACAAAGGGCTCAATTCGCAAAGTTGCAAAGTTTGAAAACTTGTTTTGCTATAATCAAAGGAGAGGAACATATACTTCATTTCAATTCTAAAAGTTTGGATTGAGATTTTAATCAAATTTAGTCAAGGATATATATGAATGTTATGGTGGAATATCTTTCAAAAAAGAATGTTATGTTGGAATAGTTCAACATAAGGAAATTCTATATATGGAAATGTAATAGCAAGAGAATGGTAAAGTATCATGTCTTTATGTAAGACATTATGAATCGTATTCCATATGCTTCAGGTATAGGATCGATTGAATTTTCTACAATATATATGTGTACTGAATTTTCCAAATTCCTAGAACATTAAGAAGGAAAAAGGACCAGAACCGGATATGACTAAAGTTATTAAACAACGGTTAAGGATAATCCAAGGTTCGGAAAGGATTGGTCAGTTGTGGGCAGTTGGAAGTATAGTAATGAATGGACCATATTGATAAAATTCTAAATAGATAAGACTCTATTAAGAATGGATAGTCATATGGCGATTATGGAAAAGTTTCCATAATGGGAGTTGGATATCAAGAATCTATGAGTAAGTTAGAAACTTTCATGCAAGAAGGATGTTCAAAGGAAAACGTGCTTTGAATATGAGATTTCGTATCTATGGAATTGTCTTGTAACAATATCCAATGGAAAGCTTTGTAATTGGAAAAGTCTCTGTGACTTGTGTACATAGTCATTACAAAAGGATCACTACATATAAGCTTAGAATCTAACAGATTATAGTAAGTGGCAAGGACTTGGTATTCTTACACTTACGATAAGAATTTGGAATTGTGCAATGAGTGTCATTGGAAATGTTTACAATTGATCTATTTCTCAAAGTAAGGACTATAGGTAAACATAGTGTGCATTCTTGGAGCATGGGATAACTATTGTTTTAATTCAAGTATTAAGTTAATAAATCAAAACATTATACAATGAATAATGAGTAATCAATATGGTGATTAAAAAAAGGTGTTTTATTTACATTCAAAAGTTTTGAGACCATATTGGATTCGACTATTCTTGTGTTTCACTTTGCATATTTTGACTTCCCAAATAATTAGGTTATTCAAACTATCTACAGTCGATCATACTTTGGAAGTAGGTATTAAAGCTAGACTATCATCAATGGGTCTGTAGATCGTCTAAAGGTCTTTAGACATAGCACAAGTTTGTTGTTGTGTTCATGAGTACTCCTATAATAAGATTTGAGTATTGGATTAAACCCACGCTCATTTGAATCACTTCATGGATTTTGCACGAGTGATCATGAGACGATAATATCTTATATTCTTGAAACCAAGAAATGTGAGTTGTAGTTCACAAGTCGGTTGCACATTGACATATGTAAACGCACTAGTAACTTGGTGTTATAAAACATATTGTTGTGTGTGATTTGATGAGTAAGTACAAGCAAGCATTTGAGTCAAAGTTTATCCATTCCTTTTACCTAACATGGGATAAAAGCGATACTTGTGGTCCCCTCGATGATTTAGTGATGAACTGACGACAACCCTAAGTGCTTGGCCAAGCCTAGACTGATCTGATTTGTTCAATTAGTTGATCGTCAAAAATCGAAAATAAGGATACAACACATGAATAGAGAGAATAATTATAATCCATGTCTCATTTCATACGATATCTAGAATGGGGGAATATATAATTCCTTATCTAAATGATGTGTCGCTGACTAGATCATAGTTTGACAGCGGCTTTTGAAAGCTATGATTGCTAAATCGGATTTTGAAGATGCATTGGCAGATATAGTTATTAGACTTATCCAAGTGGGAGACTATTAGATTAGGTGTCTAAGCCCATAACTACTACTAGGATGTATTGGACCCGATTGTAGCATGGTCCTTTTGGTTGCCTTCACCAGTGCAATTTGATTGGATGGACTTTTGAGAATAAGGTAATTTGTGATTTATTACTATATTATAAGTATAATATATTAATTGAAAAATCATATTATTTAATTAGTATTGATCAAGAATTAATTTAATGATCAAAAGAGACTGATTAAATATACGGGGACTGATTAAGTAAATCAATGATTCTTATAGTGTGGGTCAATTATCCATGGTTGTTTAGGATGGGCTAAACCAATATGATAGTCCATAGAGGTTTAACCCATGGAGCCTAAGTAATATGAAAGGTCATGGTGCATTAGGGTTTACATGGATGAAACCTTAGCCTTTGTAACACTATAAAAGCAAACCCTTAGAGATAAAATCGGTTGCCCATTCATTATAAGAGAGTGATAATCGATTTTGAACTAACTAGCCTATTCTCTCAGGCCTCCTCTTGCATTTGGTGTTTGTGACACATTAGAGGCATCACACTTGAGGTACTAAAGCTTTCAAAGGCCAAGAAATTCAAACTACATAAGAGGTACTCATCAAACTATGAGTTTTTGTGTTGTATATCCTCTATTGTATGCTAGTTAGGATGTATGCTTTGTAAAATTGAAAATACATGTATAATTAGAGAAAATATAGATCCCAAGCATCTAGGATTGCATGTGCACCATAGGAGTGTTATAGTGCTTAAACCCAACAGAGTCTAAACCATCAAATGATTTCATTTCAATACCCTCTTCTCAAGAAGTGGACTTAATTGATAGTTTGAAATTAAAAGTTTGTAATTGGGTTATAGGATCTTCATTTTATCACGCATTTTGCTCTAATAACCAAGGACCCAAACAGCCTTGGGGTCCTAAATTCTGTCATTGATTGCAGGTTTTGTGTGAGGAGCAGTATGATGACAAATGGTACATTGATAGTGGTTTCTCTCATCACATGACTGGTCAGAAGGAAAACTTGTGAGACTATCAAAGTCTTGATAATGTTGGAGTAGTGAAGTTTGGCAACAATCATAAATGTTATGTCAATCGTTATGGTAAAGTTACGAATGACAAGTTCACTGTTAACAGGTTAGCATATGTCGAAGGTCTTCAACACAACTTGATAAGTGTTTCGCAACTTGTTGTGGGTATAGGCAAACAGGTGGTTTTCAATGAAGAAGGAAGTGTGATTTCGAATATGGATACAAAATAAATCTTGCTCAAATCCAAAAGAAAATGTGATATGTTTACCCTTGAAATCAAACCAATTGTTGGTGTTCCCTCAGTCTGTTTACTCTCGAAAGCATCATCTGACATAAGTTGGCTTTGGCATTGAAGGCTCTCTCATTTGAATTTCAAGAATCTGAATAAATTGGTGGTAAATAATCTAGTTCGTGGTTTTCCCGTATTAAAATTTGATAATGATACTTTATGTGCAGCTTGCGAACTAGGGAGACAACATAGACATGGTCATCCGATAGTTATTGATTCGAAGAATGTTGAACCTTTGAAACTTGTACATATTGACATTTGTGGGCCTTCGACCGTGGAAACTCTCAACAATAAGAGGTACGTTTTTGTTATTGTGTGACATCCCCATTTTCATGGCCAAAAAGACCGATTTCCTTTATACTTTTATAATAAAAGCAGAGTAATTTTTCAAAGAAAAGTTTTGCGTAATTTGTTCCCAAAACAAAATATGATAAAATTAATCAAATCATTTCGTAAAGAAATGTATTTTCATTATATTACAAAACTCGGGATGTCCTCATAGATACAAAACAAAAGCATAAAAAACATCATAATCCATACGACAAAATTGGCTTTGAATACAATATAGGCCTTTACAACATTCTATATATTTTCTACTGGCCTATAAATCCATAATCTCTTGTCGGATCATCAAACTATGCCCTTGCCACTACCTGTAATACAACAAACTAAATGGGTCAGGATTGAGAGTATGGTGAGCATATAGGATTTTCAACCCATAATAAATATATATTTTTTAATTTCATCAAACCAAACAAGCCCGATTACCCATTCTCATTATCCTCACTTTACGTCCCTAAAGCATCTAATAAATGGGACCTAGCCTAAGGATTATCATCGGGGTAAACATTAATGTTGAGGGGATTCCTCGACCATAAATGTCCATAAGGCAACCATGAGGGGGATGAAGTACATCGGTGAACACATAGTTCAACAAAACCTACAGGTTGTGAGTCTGCTAGCATTCCACTGGACTGCCTAGAAAAGTATATGGTCATCATCTATACTCCGTTAGATGACTGGAACATCGTCAACATCGAGGCCTCTCATCCATTTATTTCACCACACATCAACTATTTCATCTACCAATGTTTTACCCAAAATATTTGTAGGTATAAAATATATGTACGGTTCAGATCTGAAAAACGAAGTTTAAATCTTTCATACATGATACATCTCAGGTAAATAGATTATATATATATATATATATATATATATATATATACACACACACACACACACACACATAGCATGTAATTTTAATAAAATAATTCATATCTATGTGTAAGATGAAAGTGACTACACACTCACATGATAAGGTGGTGATTGGACAGCACCTTGTTCCTTAAAACAATATTCTTTGAAGAAACCGGGAGGTTTGCTTGAAAACCAGGCTCTGCGCGGGCAGAGTTTCAAACCGAAAAACTCTTTTTCTCCGAGACCTCGGGCTCTTCTGCGCTTTCTTCTAGTTCTAGGAAGGTTCCCTAGTCTGGGGGGGGGGGGGGGGGGGTTAGAGTGGCTTGAGAGAGAGTAGAGAGTGAAAGAAGTGAAGAATTTGCAGAGTAATTTGGCTGGCTTCGGACCCTATTTATTGCCCGAGAGGCTACATGGCTACATAGGGCGTACCTTCGTATGTAGCACGTAGGATCAGGGCGCAGTCTGCGAAGCTCGGACGTGTCGATAATCCGGAGGAGCAACGTGGCCGAACCGCAGCCAAGCACTTGCGAACGCAGGGCGTTCCTCGGATAAGCTTCAGAATGTGTGCCTCGAACTTCAAAAGTTTATAACTTTCGCATACGAGCTACGTTTTTGACATTATTTATATCCACACATAGGTAAGACCGTACTCTACAACTTTCATTTCGACTCCGTTGGCTAATTTTGATTTTATTTTTAAAGTTATATTTTTTATAGGCCGAGACTAGAAAAGTCAGTTAAAAACTCATAACTTCTTCATCTGACGTCCGTTTTCGTTTGTATTTTACCGTTGAACTACTATTGACGAGATATTCGATTCTTGTTTAGTTTCTGTCGGCTAAAAATTGCCCAATCTATAATTCAAATTCGGGCTGCACACAACAATACCAAATCTTAGAAAATTCATAACTTCCTTATACGAAGTCAGATTTGGACGTTCTTTTTATGCACGTTCTCGGGTTAACATATACTACGACTGTAATTTAGATCACTAGGGCTAAAAATCACTTTATCATAAGCTCATTTTTTACGTCGCGCAGTGTCGTGCCAGTTCTGTCGTGAAAATTTGACATGCCATAACTTCTTCGTTATAACTCGGATTTCAACATTCTTTATATTTCAAGAATCTTTGTCATGGCCACTACAACTTTCTTCATAGATATCGGGTTTATCTAAAATTTTATTTTGACTCTTATTTTTATTCTTAATTTATTATATCATCATTATTAAATATAAAGCACATAAATTTACATAATTCACATACTACTCAAATAATTCATCTTTATTACTTGAAAACGAGTTACAATGGTTGACCTAGAATATTACATCATCATTAATGCTTAGCCTAGAAACACGAACGTTACATATTGTTGATGATTTTTCCAAGTTTTCTTAGGTTAGGTATATTTTCTTCATTTAAAGTCAGAAACAGCTCAAGCAATGATCGAATTTATCAAGCATATTGAAATGAGTTTAAAGAAAAAGGTTCGAAAGATCAAGAGTGACAATGGATTGGAGTTCAAAAACAAAGTTTTTGATTCATTATTAACTGACAAAAGAATTTCGCATAACTTTTCATCTCCTTACGCACCTCAACAAATTGGTGTTTTCGAAAGGAGGAACCGATCTCTCTGCAAAGCCGCTTGAACAATGCTTACATATGCGAATATTCCATAGTATCTCTAGGCTGAAGCAGTTTCGACAACTTGTTTTACTCAAAATCGATCTTTTATTCATCATTGTTTTAATATAACCACAAATGAAATCATTAAAAATAGGAAACCAAAGGTAAAATTTTTCCATGTTGCTGGTTGCAAATGCTTCATTATGAATCTCAAGGATAACCTTTTGAAGTTTCAGTCAAAAGTTGATTAAGGGATATTTTTGGGATATTCTCATAATTATATTGCATAATGGGTGTTAAACAAACGAACCAGGAAAATCGAAGAAACCTTTAATCTTTCATTTGATGATTATTATCTTTAGAGATTCGAAAAATGATTTGAACAAAAGCCAATCATTAATGAATCGGATGAAGACACATAAAATTTTAATTCTTTAGATTTTTATTATGATTTAATTTTTGGTGTTCCTGATAGGTCTATTGATGCAGAAGTTCATGTTGATGATAATCAAATACCTGAAGCATCGAACCACAATGATGATTCGACTATCACATAGGATGTTGTTGATATGGATTGTTCGATAACTTCTCCAATGAACAACTAAAGTTTACCAATGGTACCCAATGCTCAAGTGGAGGGGGGTCACTTGAGTTCAACTATTAGTGTTGAGGGAGAGCATACTTTCGAGGGGGAGCAAGGTCAAATGAATGATGATGTTGAGCGGGAGCATCCTATTGTTGATCCAATTGTTGAGGGGGGCAAATGAATTCTTACCAAATAATTCCCATATTCATAATGATGTCTTTCATGACATACCTAATAATCGATCCATTGCAGGCGAATGTTCCGAAACAGATGAAATATTCGAAGATGCGCCATTAGATTTTGATCCTGCATATCCACCAATGAATAGATGGACTCTAAGTCATCCACATGAATAAATTCTTGGTGTTCCTCAAGCTGGAATTTTGACAAGACCTCATCCACGTGCGAAGAATGAGGTACTAAATGCTAATCAATATTTTTGTATGTTCAATGTGTTAATTTCTAAAATTGAACAAAAGTCAGTTAAGGTTGATACGGAAGATCCTGATTGGATTGTTTCTATGCAATCTAAATTGGCTGAATTCGAAAGAAATAAAGTGTGGAGACTTGTTCCAAAACCTAAAGATGTATCTGTAATAGGTTTAAAATGGATTTTCAAAAATAAAACTGATAAGAAGGGAAAATTGTTCAAAATAAGGCTAGGCTGGTAGTAAAAGGATATTCGCAACAAGAAGGTATTGATTATGAAGAAACCTTTGCCCTTGTCGCAAGACTCGATATCAAATGTATGTAAAGTGTGCACAAAAGGATTTTGACGTATATCAAATGTATGTAAAGTGTGCTTTTCTTAACGGAGTGTTAGAAGAAACGGCGTATGTCGAGCAACCCCTAGGTTTTATTAATTCTCAATATCCTGATCATTGTTATGTTCTAGATAAAGCTATCTATGGACTTAAACAAGCTCCACGTGTCTGGTATGCTACTCTCACTAATTTTTTAAATCAAAATTTATACAAGGATCACTTGTTCCCACTCTCTTTAAAAAGAAAGTTAGGGATCATCTCATGATTTTTCATATTTATGTTGATGATATTATTTTTGGCTCTACTGATCCTAATATGTCGAAGGAGTTTAAGAATATGATGAAAAGCCAGTTTGAGATGAGCATGACGGGAAAAATAAATAATTTTATGGGGTTAAACATTCGTCAAAGCAGAGACATAATTTTTATCAATCAAGAGAAATACTCTCAATTTTTCTTGAAAAGTTTGGAATGAATAATAGCTCAAAGTTGCGAGTACCGATAGCAGTTGGAACACAACTTGGTCCTTTGTTAGAAAAAACAGTTGTTAATCTCACTTTGTACCAAAGCATGATAAGTTTTTTACTATACCTAATAGCTAGTCGACCTGATATTATATTTGTTGTGTGCAATTGAGCTAGGTATCAATCGAAACCTAGGGAACCACATCTTACAGTTGTCAAGAACATTTTTCGCTATCTCAAAGGCACAATTTCGTTAGGGTTGTGGTATCCTTCGGAAACAGGTTTTTTGATTCAATATTTTTCAGATGCTGACTTGGTTGGTTGTCAACTAGATCGTAAAAGCACAAGTGGCGGATGTTAACTTTTGGATGGGAAGCTCGTTAGCTGGCACTGGATAAAGCGAACTTGTGTTTCGATTTCTATAGTAGAAGTCAAGTATGTTGCTACTGTAGCATGCACTTCTCAAATCATATGGATTTAAAGACCACTACATGATTATGGAATCAACATGAAGAAAATTCCATTGTATTGTGACTAACAAGTGCTATTCATCTCTACCATAATCTTGTGCAACATTCAAAAACCAAACACATCGCACTTCGTTATCACTTTATTAAAAATCATGTAGAAGATGGCAACATAGAAGTTCACTTTGTAAAGACAACTGATCAGCTTGTTGATATCTTTACAAAACCATTGGATGAATAGAATTTTCTTATAATTTTATCGGGCTTAGGCATGTTAGATGCGTATGCGGTTCTTGGTCTGAATTCATCAAAAATCCAAGTAATGTCGAACTGGCGTTGATTCTTTCAGAGGTTATTGTTCACTATTCAATGTTTGACATGTCATAGTCTGTTTCATAGTAGTCCCACAGGAACTCACTATGTGATTTAGAAAGTGATTGAACATCTAACTTTCTTAAACTTTGACACCCACCTCTCTTGGCTTATCAATATGTGACTTCATCTCCATGATGTGAGCACACATAGACCTTACTTTCCATTAGGACTTGAGTGACCTTGAATTTGTGGGTAAGGAAGAATATTTAGAGGAGGTGTAGGAAGTGAAGTTCTAAGAGATTTAGGGAGATCATAGATGTCTGAACTAGACATCTATTAGGAGGTATTCAAGATACTTGATCTAAAGACCTTAATATAACACCCAATAAGAAATATTAAGGCTAGGACCCAACACAATATTTTATAACTTGGAAGAGGGATGCCGTAATCCAATCTATAGAATATTTGAAGGTAGGTGAATGACGATTCACCAATTTCCACCATGAAAACGAAATAATTTATTAGGTTTTAATTGGTTTTGAAACTCCTAGATCTTTTGAGATTCATTGAATTGTTCAATGGCATGTTTCAATCTCGAGTGTGCCCCTTAGGTTTTGTGACTGGGATGCCAAGGATCACAAAACAAGGTGTAAATTAACCATGCAAAGTACTTGGTACCCTTAATATTTACCCCTTAATCGATGTACCGGTTAACCACACGCGCTCCACCGATACTATGATAAATATTAAGTTACCCTTTGCCTACCTTGTTAAATCAAGCTAGCGTGCCGGTTAACCACACACGCTCCACTAACCGACTTAATCAAAGTGCAAAATGTAATTTCATGGATTAGCACCTTATTCACATTTTCCTAAAGTAACTAAGATTGAGAATTATAAAAACATTTTAGTTACTTTATATTTATCATTAATGCTTTTAATGAAGGGAGAATTATAGTCCTTGTCCTACCTGTTCGGCTAACAACCCTCCACCAATCAAGGAAGCGGTGGGTGAGAGTGGACACCCATTAAACTACCATTTTATAGGCAATAACCTTATACCCCCCCTTATAGACCGGCTTCGCGAATGAGACCTACTAATGGTAAGACGACTTGCTCTTATACATATATATAAATATTATTAACTTATAATATTATAAAGTATAAGGGTTGAATTTTAACTTTTAAAATTCTAAGGGCTTAACTTGGAATTAAAGTATTCATAAGGGAAAACTGAAGAGGCCTTTAGATCAATCAATATATCAAACAATGACGATAAATAAGAACAAGAGCAATTCACGAAGAAAAAACTTTCACTAAGAAAGATAATCTCACAAAGAGATTATCGTGTGCACAAAGCAGCGATTAGGGTTTGTGAAAGGCGTAACCATTCACAAACCTATACAAAAGATTATATACTGCTATTCTAGACAATCCCTACAAATTAGGGATACGCTAGCTAACTAATTAAGCTAACTATGGAAACAGGATAAATACAAGATTTGTTACAATGCACTGAATAAACTAAACTATTACAAACTGAGCTGCTGACACGCTGGTGTTGATGCTGAGATACGTGCTGACACTGAGTCTGTTTTAAACATTATCATATTTCAAGGTTTAACCTTACAATCTCCCCCAATATGATGATGTTCAAAACAAACTAAATTAAGACACCTCTGGAAAGAAATTCTTCATACTCAGCTTCAGCTTCAATTTTGACTGGCCAGTAAGGACTATCCAGCAACTCCTGTCTTCTATTCAGCAGCTCCATGGCAATAAGAATGTGAAATTCTCCGGATAGATCTTGATGACTCATGCACATTTGCCTTAAGCCAACAAGGTGAGTGGTTGGAGCTTTTGGAATCTCAGTAGTACGCTGAAAGCACATCCTCCTGTTTTTATCAAGATAGAACATCCCGTGTTCAGGAGCTGAGATGAATTGATGCTGAACCGGATCAACACTGAGAGGAAGAGAATTATTAATTTCACCGGCACCAAAGTCTAGAACCAATACATCTTCACCATCAACATGAAACTTGGTTCTTCGAGATCTAGGAACTGACGACCTTTGGCCTTGATGCTAAGGTCGTTCTTTAGGAACAAGATCCAAACGCTGAACTTTCTTGATCAGCAGATGAAGAGCACAAGTCAGTTCCGAAGAGTGAACTGAGGTTTGCTTGGATGCTAGATCGAGCAGTTCCATCCATTCCGAATATCCATATCTGATCAGCTTATCCCTCTTGACAACTTCAGTATATGAATGCTGAGGACCTTGACGAGTGATCAACAATGTAAGGATTTTCTCATTTCGAGGTTTGGAAGCTTTGACTTTGATGATCTTATCACCACACATTCGCCGATTAAGAACATCTTCAAATCTCTTTCGATCAATCCGGTCAAGAACACTGTCAGTCTTAGGCTTACTAGAGCCAGGAGGAGGTTGAGAAGACTGAGCCTTGGACTAAAATTCCAGGAACTTCTGCATCTGAGCTTCAAAAGATCCCTTGGCCTGAAGTTTGTGCTGAATAAGAGATTCGTTAGCTTGAGCAATGTTCTTTAGAAGCTGAGCTCGATTGGCTTCATCAAGAATTTGCTTGACTTGATCAGGGGACATGTTCCATTCAGTGGCAAGGTTTGAAATACTGACAATGGACTTAGGTTTCTTCACAGTTGGAGAAGTATCAGTTTGAGAATGATCCAAGTCAGTATCTGCTACCTTACGCTTTCGAGACAGCGGATGAGATTCTTCACTGGCAACGTCCGAATCCTCTCCTTGGACCGGAAAGATGGGATCAGCAACAGGATCGGCTAATATCGGATGAGATTCTTCAAGGTCATCTGAACTTTCTTGCTGAACTGGAATGAGAGGATCAATGAATTTCATATCAAGAATTTGACATTCATCATCAGGTTCATCATGCTCTTCGTCGTGCTCACTATCTTCAAACAGTTTTTCAGTAGCTGCTGGACTATTATGCCCCGCAGAATCAGATTCAGGAATGGGCTTGGGTGATTCAGGCTGAATGATAGTGTTGTCAGCAGGTTCTGTGTCATGATTATTTGGTTCACCATCAGCATGATCATCAGCATCAGCATCATCATCAGTATCTCCCCCTTTTTGAGCATCATCAGATTTGGGACTAGAGGGAGGAGTAAATAAGAGAACCTCCTTTATTTGTTGAACATCAGCCTCAATACGAAGTAGACGCTGACTCATGTCCCGAGTCAGTGACATCAGTTCAGAAAATGCTGAAGCGGGAATTTGAACAAGTGAGGTAACTGGGGCAACTGGAGAGCTAGGTTGCATCCTTGGAGAAGAGTGGTGAGCTGCTGGTGACGGATGCTCCCCCTATGAGGGATGCTCCCCCTGCGATGGTTTCTCCCCCTGATGCATGGAATCCTTTGGTGCTGAGGAAGCTTTGTCAGTATCCGAGATGATGTGATGAGAAAGTTGAGGGGAGAAATGACCACCATCATGATGTTCAACCTCTTGATCAACATGATCCATATGATTACCATCAGCACCTCCTTCATCAGTGTCAGCGGTGAGAGAAGGCACAGTGTATGGATTTGCAATCCATTCTCTCATCCTATCGGAGATTCCAATGTCAGTATCCAAAGGGTCATCCTGATACATACGAACTGACATTCGAGGACATTGGATTGGATTCCCAGAGTGAGAAAAGTAGTCTGCAGCGAAGAATTTGTCGAACACCAGGGCAATCCAGCGTGGAAACGGAACATGATCAGCGCGCACATTTGCACGAAGAAGCTGAACAAGCTGATCAAAGAATAGAGCCCCATAATCCAGTCTTTTGTTGAGAAGAAGGGAGCAGACGACTTATTGCTCATAATTGCTCAATTGATCACCACTGCGAGACTTGTGACCCACACATTTGCATAGAGCACCAGTGAAAAATTTACAACCTGGGGTCATGCACTGACGCAAAATAAGAGCTGATCGAGTACCAGCCTTTGAGTGATCATAACCCAGTTGATCAAACATCCGTTTACACCTTTCAATAGTTGGAGGTTCAGAGAAAGGTTCGAAAATTGGTAACCTTAAAGCAGCACTGAGAAGTTCTGCGGTGATGAAGACAGAGTGTCTTCCATGGCCAATGGTTCCGGTGATGGCATTGTTTTCTTAATTAACGGTTGCAGTATAGTAGAAATCACATACTTGTTCAGGGAAGAACTCGGACGGGACATCACTGATTGCATATCGTAGACGGCAAGAAGCTAAGAAATTGACAAAATCATCGAGTCCAAGACCTCGATGAACCTCTGGAATGTGAGGGTTGAAGACGACATTAGTTGCCTTGATGTGAATTGGAAGTGGAGGAGAGTTTGGGGCAGGAACGACCCTTCGAGAGGTTGAGGAGTATGTGAACAGAGATGCCGCCATTGGAGAGTATTTTAGTATTCTAAGGTTTTGAGAAAAGTTCAAGATTATGGAAGGAAAAGTTAAACCAAGGGATAGAGAGGTTTAAATATGGAATGAAAAGGTTTTTTTTTAAAAGGTAATGATTATCTTCATTAAAAAGGTGATGATTATCTTCATTAAGAATAACGGCGCATCGTAACAACCTTTCAGAGCAGAAAATAGCCGTTGGATAAAAGAGCCGTTGACTGAAGGTGAAACATCAATCAGTGTTGCGGAAGCACTGAGATCAGTGTTACAGAAGTTACATGCTGAAAAATATTTCTCCGTCAATTCAAGGTACAGCTTGCTTAATCAGGGCTAGCAAGTAGATTGGTGCGTGTGATAGATACTAGTTACATTATCTAACCATCGGCACAGAGTGTTGTGACTTTATCAGTGAGTGGTTTATCTTACTGAATCATTAGACACTGAATAAGAGGAGAGTAAAGAAGGGATTGTTGCATGTGATAAACCTTGGTGTTTTGGTCTAACCATCGGCAAAGATTTTTAGACTCTCATCAGTGTGTGTTTTGGCACACTGAATCACAGAATCAGTGTAAGATTGGTAACAAGGGATAGTTGCGTGTGATAGATCTTGGTGTTTTGATCTAACCATCAGCAAAGATTTTTAGATTCTCATCAGTGTGTGTTTTGGCACACTGAATCATAGAGTCAGTGTAAGATGGGTAAGAAGGGGTAGTTGCGTGTGATAGATCTTGGTGTTTTGATCTAACCATCGGCAAGGAGTTTCAAGTTGTTATCAGTGTATGGTTTAATACAGTGAATCATTCAACTTTTATTTAGAAGACTTGAAGAAGAGATAAAGATAAGAAATCAAACCAAAGTGCTCAGTAGCAAATATCATCAGTATGTCATCATCAGCACAATGTACATCAACTTATAAGACAATATCAAACATTAGCACAATTAAACAGCAAAATTAATTACAAGGAAATCATTCCCAGTTCTCCGATAATGTAAGTAGTTGATTGAGAATCCAGTGCCTTTGTGAAGATATCAGCAAGTTGCTCCGAAGTCTTGACATGTTCAAGAACAACTTTTCCCTTTTCAACATTATCTCTGATGAAGTGATGTCTGATTTCGATATGCTTTATCTTCGAGTGCTGAACAGGGTTTTGTGTGATCTGAATGGCACTGGTGTTGTCATAATATATGGGAGTCTTTGAGAACTTGAACCCATAGTCGAGAAGATGATTTTGAATCCATAAGAGTTGAGCACAACATCTTCCAGCGGCAACATACTCAGCTTCTGCAGTTGAGATGGCTACTGATGTTTGCTTCTTGCTAGACCAGCTGATGAGACGATTGCCAAGGAAGTGACATCCACCAGATGTACTCTTTTTGTCTAAATTGCATCCTGCATAATCTGAGTCAGTGTATCCATAAAGTTCAAATGCTGAGTCGCGAGGATACCACAGAGCAAGGTTTTGAGTTCCCTTCAAGTATCGAAAAATACGTTTGACAGCCATGAGGTGAGATTCTTTGGGATTAGCTTGGAATCGAGCACAAAGAATGGTTCCAAACATGATATCAGGACGACTTGCTGTGAGATATAAGAGAGATCCAATCATTCCTCGATACAGAGAGTGATTGACATCAGTTCCAGTTGGATCAGCGTGTATCTTATCAGTCTTAGACACTGGGGTAGAGGCTGGTTTGCAGTCACTGAGAGAATACTTAACAAGCAGGTCAGAAATATATTTACTTTGGCAAATGGAAATACCTGTCTTTTGTTGCTGAACTTCAAGACCTAAGAAAAAGGTCATCTTTCCCATCATGCTCATTTCGAACCTTTGAGACATGATCTCTGCAAATTCCTTGCTCAGTGTCTCATTTGGAGAGCGAAAAATGATGTCATCAACATAAATTTGAACAAGAACCATATCTGAGCCTTTTTTTTTTGATGAAGAGAGTATTGTCGATTGCTCCTTGTCTGTATCCGTTTTCAAGTAGATACGATGTCAGCGTCTCATACCAAGCCCTGGGAGCTTGCTTCAGTCCATAAACAGCTTTGTCGAACCAGTACACGTAATCAGGATGATCTTTGTCCACAAAGCCTGGGGGCTGATTTAGGAATACTTCTTCTTCTAACACACCATGAAGGAATGCTGTTTTCACATCCATCTGATAGACAATGAAATTCATGTAGGATGCGTATGCGAGAAACAGTCTGATTGCTTCAATGCGAGCAACTAGAGCAAAAGTTTCCCCGTAGTCGATGGATTCAATTTGAGTAAACCCTTGAGCTACAAGCCTTGCCTTGTTGCGAGTGATGATTCCATCTTTATCAACCTTGTTACGATAGACCCAGCGAGTTCCAGTGATAGTCTTCCTGGATGGTCTTGGGACAAGAGTCCAAACTTTGTGCCTTTCAAACTCATTCAGTTCTTCTTGCATGGCTTTGATCCAATCAGCATCTTGAAGAGCTATGTGTACTTTATCAGGTAAGATCATTGAAACAAAGTTAACATACATGCAAAAGTTATTAAGTACACTAGATCTGGTTCGGACACCATCATGAATATTCCCTATAATTCGATCAACAGGATGATATCGATGTTCAATGACTGATGCTGATTCCGGAGAGATTGACACTGACACATTATCAGTTTTAGGAGAGTCTTCAGCTTCAAGGGTTTCATCAGCATCTAATGAACTATCTGCTGATGTGGCTGCAGTATCTTGATTCAAGGAACATGGAACTGGAATGATAGGATCAGAGGAATCAATATTATCTCTAGCAGAAGGTGCTTCGTCGAATGGACAAGAGAGAAGTTCTTGAAAAATAGAAGGAGAATGAGTGACTTTTTCATCAGTGTATGATTCCTCATCAAACTTCACATGAATGGATTCTTCAACACATTGCCTGTTCACATGAAAAACACGAAAAGCCTTTGAAATAGATGAGTACCCAACAAAAATACCTTTATCAGCCTTTGGTTCAAACTTGGATCTTGGGTCACGCTGATTTAGAATATAAAAAATGCATCCGAACACATGAAAAAAGGATACGTCTGGCTTTCGATCATTCAGCATTTCATATGGAGTCTTCTTGTGAATCCTGTGAATTAGAGATCGATTTTGAGTAAAACACGCTGTATTGACAACTTCAGCCCAAAATGACATAGGAAGACCAGCATGGATCATCAAAGTCCTTCCTGCCTCAATCAGTGTTCTATTTCTTCGTTCAGCAACACCATTTTGCTGAGGAGTACGAGGAGCTGAGAAGTTTTGTCCAATTCCTTTATGATCACAAAATTTTTCAAGAGTTGAGTTTCGGAACTCAGTACCATGATCACTTTTTAGTTGCTTAACTTTAAGACCTGTCAGTGTGTCATTTTTACGAATCAGTGAGATAATTTCCTGTGCAGCATGACTTTTCTTCTTCAAGAAAACTACCCATGTAAATCGAGTGAACTCATCAACGACCACTAGAGTATACTTATTTCCACCTAGTGAACGAATAGGAATAGGTCCAAACAAGTCCATGTGGAGTAGATGAAGAGGGACTGATATACTGGAACATGACTTGGGTTTGAAAGAGGACTTGGTTTGTTTTCCTTGTTCACAAGCTGAGCACATCTTATCTTTCACAACGCTGAATTTTTGGAGCCCTCTAACTAGGTCTTGATTGGATATCTTGGATAGATTCTTGAAGTTCAGATGAGAAAACCTTTTGTGCCAAATCCAGCTAAGATTCGTCTGAGACTTTGTAAAGAAACATTCCATCAGTGCCTTGTCACTTGAGAACATGTCAAGAACATATATATCATCTTTTCTACTTGCTGAGAGTACGATGTTCTTGTCAATGTTTACAACTCTTCCTTCCTTCTTTGTAAAGTGAACTTCATAGTCAGCATCACACAATTGACTGATAGAAATAAGGTTGTGTTTGAGACCCTTTACATATGAAACGTTTTGAAAAACCATGTTATTGCATTTGATATTTCCATATCCCTTAGTGAACCCCTTTCCATTGTCTCCATAAGTAACTGCAGGACCAGTTTTCTTAACATAATCTTCCAGGAGAGACTTTGATCCTGTCATATGCCTTGAGCAACCACTATCTAAGTACCAAAGATGCTCCTGACCCTGCAGTGCTGAGAAACTAGTTAGAACACACTGACCCATTCGAAGATGGGTCATTCACAAAGTTATTTGATAATAGATTATAACACTCCTTAGGAAGACAGTTTAAAGAGTTTGACTTAAGAGTCCATTTTTCATTTCTAACTTTAATATTTTCAGCTCTTGAGGATGATTTATCAAAAGAACATTCACTAATCTTGTGAGAGGAATCACCACATCTGTAACAAACTCTAGTACCAAAGTTCTTTTTGGTGAGCAATTTTTTTGATTTAACACATTTTGACATGTAAGATTCACCAAGAGAGCTTTGAGTCCTTTTGTTTATCATTGAGTCACGACTGAATTCAGTGTCAAAAGGAGTTTGATCAGTGTTAGGTGATGAACTATCAGTATCTGATTTTGACTCATTCACAGATGGATTGCAATCAGGGAAGTGCTTGAGTTGTTCATGAACAACATGAAACACTCCATTTGAGATAGGAAAAGCAATAATATTCTCAGTTAGAGGGGTTGGTCTAACAAGATGTGCAGGATAAGAGGTAGGATCAATTCCGGTAATTTCAACATTACACTCAGTAATACCATCAGAATTAGTAATACAATATTCATCAATTAAACTTTGATTAATAAAAGAGTTACTGACAAACTTATTTTTGAAATTGTTTTTCATCTCATTCATGGAATAGACCTCAGAGCCCTTTTCTTGTGATTTAAAAACTTTTTCAGCTTCTGCAAAATTACCCCCAAGAATTTTCTCACAAAAATGTGGAATTTGAGCTGAAATAATATAATTAGCATTCTTATGAGATTTTGCCCAAGTGTGAAGCACAGTTTGTTCGTTGATCAAAAGATTTTTAACATTGTCAATTTCAGCAGACAAAGATGAATTTGACAAACTAGTAATTCTAAGATTTTCCTGAGTGGACTCAATAATGTTATTTTTCATGGATATATCAGCTTCAAGAAGATCAATTTGATTTTGCAAATTTCTTATGGTTTGATTCTTCTTAGAATTAATGACACCCAAATACTCAAACATTTTGATTTTTTCATTCATTTAATAGGAAACAAAGTTTTTAACTTGGTACATTGAAGAAGAGTCAATGTTGTGCTTCCTGGAATTTTCAACAGCATCAGACATATCAGTGTCAAAAGTACTTTTGTCTTTATTAGAAATATCCGGGTCCTCTATTTTGACCATTAGACACTTGACTTCATCATCTGATGACTCTTCATCAGTTTTCCATTTTTCTTCTTCAGCTACAAGCACTTTATGTTCCAGGTTTTCAGCTTTCAGCTTCTCAATCAGCTTGTTGTACTTCTGCTTCCAGTATTCATCTGAGCCTTGTTTCTTTTGTTTACATTCCTTTGAAAAATGATCAGTGCTCCCACAGTTAAAGCACTGAGCCTTCTCTTTCTTATCAGCACCATGCCTTTTATCAGCTCTTGACCCTTTTGAGAACTTTCCACCCATCTTCTTTTGAAATTTTGAGAAGTTTCGACCTGATTTGTCAAAGGTCTTTACAATCAAAGCTGCACTAGCCACAACTTTTTCAAGATCATCAGTGTCACTTTTAGATGAAAGTGTCTGAATCACTTTCAGTGTCTGAATCTGACACCAACTTTTTGTTGGAGAACAAGGCTATAGGAGATTCACGCTGAGAATCTTTCATCAGTTCCTTTCTTTGAAGCTTGGATTCTTCATAGTATCGAAGATTTCCATAGAGACTTTGTAAGTCCATAGAGTGGATCTTCTCACTATTTTTCAGCACATCAACATGATTCTCCCAACCTGCACCCAGAGAATCCAAAAACTTTTGCACTAGAACAGTTCTATGCTTCAACTGATCTAGTCTCCGAAGATCATTAACAAGAGTGTTGAATCTGTTAAAGGTTTGAGTCAAGGTTTCACCTTTCTTAGCAAAAAAATGTTCATACCTTCGGTTAAGATCATTTATTTGAGTAGCCTTGACTTCTTCAGTTCCTTCAAAAGATACAGTCAGAGTATCCATCATCTCTTTTGCTGAGATGCAATTTTGAACCAGCCCAAAGATGTTGTATGGCAGAGAGTAGCTGATTGTGGCACGAGCACGAACATCTAGACCATGTTTTCTCTTGTCATCTGCCATCCAGTTTTCTTTGGGAATTTTCTTCATAGTACCATTAGGAACATTATTTTTAAGGGGCTGATACATCGGAACATAAGGACCTTTCTCAACGATGTCCAGCATGTCTTCATCAACAGACTCTAAGGCATATATAGCCTTTATTTTCCACATAGCAAAGTTCGTTTCATCAAAAGGAGGGATTTTAGCAGAAGGATGATTTGATGAGTTTGATGAAGAAGAAGATGAAGCCATTTGTTTGATAAAAGAAACCTGCTCTGATACCAATTGAAGAGGCCTTTAGATCAATCAATATATCAAACAATGACGATAAATAAGAACAAGAGCAATTCACGAAGAAAAAACTTTCACTAAGAAAGATAATCTCACAAAGAGATTATCGTGTGCACAAAGCAGCGATTAGGGTTTGTGAAAGGCGTAACCATTCACAAACCTATACAAAAGATTATATACTGCTATTCTAGACAATCCCTACAAATCAGGGATACGCTAGCTAACTAATTAAGCTAACTATGGAAACAGGATAAATACAAGATTTGTTACAATGCACTGAATAAACTAAACTATTACAAACTGAGCTGCTGACACGCTGGTGTTGATGCTGAGATACGTGTTGACGCTGAGTCTGTTTTAAACATTATCATATTTCAAGGTTTGACCTTACAATCTCCCCCAATATGATGATGTTCAAAACAAACTAAATTAAGACACCTCTGGAAAGAAATTCTTCATACTCAGCTTCAGCTTCAATTTTGACTGGCCAGTAAGGACTATCCAACAACTCCTGTCTTCTGTTCAGCAGCTCCATGGCAATAAGAATGTGAAATTCTCCGGATAGATCTTGATGACTCATGCACATTTGCCTTAAGCCAACAAGGTGAGTGGTTGGAGCTTTTGGAATCTCAGTAGTACGCTGAAAGCACATCCTCCTGTTTTTATCAAGATAGAACATCCCGTGTTCAGGAGCTGAGATGAATTGATGCTGAACCGGATCAACACTAAGAGGAAGAGAAATGTTAATTTCACCAGCACCAAAGTCTAGAACCAATATATCTTCACCATCAACATGAAACTTGGTTCTTCGAGATCTAGGAACTGACGACCTTTGGCCTTGATGCTGAGGTCGTTCTTTAGGAACAAGATCCAAACGCTGAACTTTCTTGATCAGCAGATGAAGAGCACAAGTCAGTTCCGAAGAGTGAACTGAGGTTTGCTTGGATGCTAGATCGAGCAGTTCCATCCATTCCGAATATCCATATCTGATCAGCTCATCCCTCTTGACAACTTCAGTATATGAATGTTGAGGACCTTGACGAGTGATCAACAACGTAAGGATTTTCTCATTTCGAGGTTTGGAAGCTTTGACTTTGATGATCTTATCACCACACATTCGACGATTATGAACATCTTCAAATCTCTTTCGATCAATCCGGTCAAGAACACTGTCAGTCTTAGGCTTACTAGAGCCAGGAGGAGGTTGAGAAGACTGAGCCTTGGACTGAAATTCCAGGAACTTCTGCATCTGACGCTGATTCTGTTTTAAACATTATCATATTTCAAGGTTTGACCTTACAAAAACTTTTCAAATTCCAAAACTTGAGGGCAAGTTTTGAAACTATTCAATTCCATAACTTATGTGTTTAAAGTAGTTTTAATCCAAAAACTCTTCAAGTTCCACAACTTGAGGACAAGTTATGAAAGACTTTAAACTAATAAAAAAATGTGACTCTTCCTTATTCATAACTTATGGAAATCTTTATGAGTTTTACGAATCTTAAATGTGAATTTTCATATAACTTGAGGACAAGTTAAAAAAAAACACATTTTAGAATCAACGCTTAGATTAATTTGGATTGAAAACAACAATTTCACATAACTTTTCCTATTAATCTAAGCAACTCATAAGAACAAGATAATTCAAATCAAACTTTTTCATGTAATTAGCGTAAACCTTAAACTAATACAAAACATGAATCTACTAAAAATTATCTTTGAAATTGGATTATCATGAACATTACCACATCAAAAATAGGTTTATAAGTTGAAAAACAACTTAGGGTAATTTTCCTAGTCCATTTCCAACCAAAACCGTCGAAGATATGTTGTCCGGGGGTCCAACTCATCGAGTGCATGAACCAAGTCAACGAGTTGGATCGTTTTGAAAAATTTTATATCATATACTCGTCGAGTCTCCTAATGGACTCGCCGAGTCTGTTGCCCAGATAGCAAAAAAAAAACTTTGATTTTTAAGCAGATTTTGCATGTGTAACAAGAAAACAAGCCTAGGCTCTGATACCAATGTTAGGTTATGAGCATTCTAACACTCCTAAGTGTACATGCAACCCTAAATACCTTGGATCTATGTTTTCTCTATTATACATATAAATATGAATATCCAAGGTATTATCCTAACTAGCATACCAAAACATTGATACTAGGGTAATAAAACAGATAAAATACATACCTTGTTGTTGTTCCTTGACTCCATGAAGCTTGAGTGCCTAGTGCTCCAAGTGTGGCACCTCAAATGGTTCACACAACACCATGAACACTTGGAATAACCTTGAGAATTAGGATACTTTGGTTCAATCTAGTGAAACCGGCCTTGCCCTTTTTGTGTACACACACTAGCCCCCCTTTCACCAACCAAGGACATTTTTATATAGTGTGGAGATTAGGGTTAAACCCTAATACCCATGACCTTTCATTTCATATGATCCATGGGTTAAACACTCCATGGACTATCCATGAAAGCTTATCCCAACATAAATGAACTTGGCCCATCACACACATATATCTTATAGTCCATATTCAATTAGTTCCTTTTGATCACTTAATTAATTACAAATTAATTCTTGATCAATACTAATTAAATAATATGATTATATATTAATATATTAGAACTTATAATATATTAATATAAATCACTAGTACCCTTTTTCCTCATCTTGTCAATCCAATTGTCCCGATGCCATGCAACCCAAATGGACCACGCCGGGTCGGGTCAAGTCTTACAAATTATAGTTATGGACTTAGACATTAATCCAACAGTCTCCCACTTGGATAAGTCTAAAAATATTATTGCAAGTATGACTTCATAACCCAACTAGCAATTGTAGCTCTCAAAAGCTTATGTCGAACTCTGACCTTGTCGATGAACTCTAACCTTTGTCAATGACTTTCCATTAGATAAAGGATCACATATTCCTCCATTCTAGATATCATGTGGACTGAGACATGGATTATAAATCATTCTCTTTGTCCATATGTTGTTTCCCGATTTCCGATTTATAACGACTGACTGATTGAATAGATCAAATCAGTCCTGGCTTGGCCAATCACTCACATGTATCATCGGTAAATCATCGAGGGGACCACATATATTGCTTTTATCCCGAAGGTAAAAGGAACGGATAAACTTCGACTCATATGACTTGTTCTACTACTTGTTGAATCATACACAAAGGAACGTTTTATAACATCGAGTTACCAATGCGGTTTCGTGCAATCAATCTATAACCAACTCATTTAACAACCCATATCTCTAGGTTTGTAGAATATAATATATTATCGTCTCATGATCACTCGTGATAAAATCCATGAAGTGGTTCCAATGAGCATGGGTTGAATCCAATACTCAGAACTTATGAGCACTCATGAGTGTTGTAGCACCACTTTGTCCAACATCTTAGACCTCTACAAGCCAACCCATGACAGTCTTGATTCATATCTACTTCCAACATATGACCGACTGTGGATAGTTTGAATAACTTAGTCATTCAGGAAGAATGACCTAGTTATTCTGGAATTCAAAACATGCAAAGTGAAACACAAGAATAATCGAATCCAATATGGTCTCAGAACTTATGAATATAAATAACACATCTTTTATTTATCACCATATTGATTACCCATGATTCATTGCATACTGTTTCAAACTATCAACTATATACTTGAATTAAAACAATAGTAGTCCCATGCTCCAAGCGTATACACTATGTTTTTTCTAAACACTAGTCATGCCATACACCAAGTATACACACTATGTTTTCTACGATCTTTACTTTGTGAAATAGATCGATTGAACATAATTCCAATGATCCTCATTTCACAATCCCAATTCCTTACTGCAAATGCAAGAATTCCAAATTCATGCCATTTACCTAAATTTGTTAGATTCTAAACTTATATGCATTGGTCCTCTTGTAATGATCATACACAAACTCACAAAGACTTGACAACAAACATTATAGAGTATTTCGATGGAGATCAACTCCATGGAAACATCCTTCTTGCATTAAGTTTCCTAATCTTATATGGATTTAATGAACAATTTCCACCTATGGGAACATTTCTATATTCTCATTTTCACTATCACTTCTGAACAAGAGTTACCTCTTTTCAGAATATGTCAATATGGTCCTTCCATAATTAACACTATACTTCCAACTATCCCTGAGCAACCAATCTTTGGTAAACCTTACATTTTCCTCAACAATTTCTTAATCCTTTTAGTCATATCCAATTCTAGACCTTTTCCCTTCTTAATGCCCCAGGCATTTGGAAAATTGTAGAAGGGATGAATATTATAGCACATGCAATCGATCCTATATCCGAAGCATATGGGACACGATTCATGATGTCTCACATAAAGACTAGACCAGTATTTTGCTATAATATTTCTATTTCTATTTGCCATGTTCTCATAATTCAGATTATGAAAAGGGATGGTGTAATCATAATCGAATTTTAGAACGCAAATAATAGACCCATATATAGAATTTCCTTATGTTGAGCCATTCCAACACAATATTCATATATATCCTTGACTAAAGTTGATTAAAACCTCAATCTAAGCTTTTAAAGTAGTTTTAATCCAAAAATTCTTCAAGTTCTATAACTTGAGGACAAGTTATGGAAGTCTTTCAACTAATAAAAGAATGTGACTCTTCCTTATTCATAACTTATGGAAATCTTTATGAGTTTTATGAATCTTAAATGTAACTTTTCATATAACTTGAGGACAAGTTACAAAAACACATGTTAGAATCAACTCTTAGATTAATTTGGATTGAAAACAACAATTTCACATAACTTTTCCTATTAATCTAAGCAACTCATAAGAACAAGATAATTCAAATCAAACTTTTTCATGTAATTAACCTAAACCTTAAAATAATACAAAACATGAATCTATTGACAATTATCTTTGAAATTGGATTAGCATGAACATTACCACATCAAAAATAGGTTTATAAGTTGAAAAACAGCTTAGGGTAATATTCCTAGTCAATTTCCAGCCTAAAACAGTCGAAGATATGCTGTCTGGGGGTCCAACTCGACGAGTTGGATCTTTTTGAACACTTTTAAGGCATGGACTCGTTGAGGCTCCTGATGAACTCACCGAGTCCGTTTCCCTGACAGCAAAAAAACTTCGATTTTTAAGCAGATTTTGCATGTGTAACAAGAAAACAAGCCTAGGCTCTGATAACACCGTTGGGTTATGAGCATTATAACACTCCTAAGTGTACATGAAACCCTAAATACCTTGGATCTATGTTTTCTCTATTATACATATAAATATGAATATCCAAGGTATTATCCTAACTATCATACCAAAACATTGATACTAGGGTAATAAAGTAGATAGAATACATACCTTGTTGTTGTTGATTGACTCCATGAAGCTTGAGTGCCTAGTGCCCAAATTGTGACACCTCAAATGGTTCACACATCACCATGAACACTTGGAATAACCTTGAGAATAAGGATACTTTGGTTCTCTCTAGTGAAACCGACCTTGCCCTTTTTGTGTGCACACACTAGTCCCCCTTTCACCAACCAAGGACATTTTTATATAGTGTGGAGATTAGGGTTAAACCCTAATACCCATGACCTTTCATTTCATATGATCCATGGGTTAAACACTCCATGGACTATCCATGAAAGCTTCACCCAACCTAAATGAACTTGGCCCATCACACACATATATCTTAGAGTCCATATTTAATTAGTTCCTTTTGATCACATAATTAATTACAAATTAATTCTTGATCAATACTAATTAAATAATATGATTATATATTAATATATAAGAACTTATAATATATTAATATAAATCACTAGTATCCTTTTTCCTCAACTTGTCAATCCAATTCTCCCGATGCCATACAACCCAAATGGACCATGCCGAGTCGGGCCAAGTCTTACCAATTATAATTATGGACTTAGACATTAATCCAACACTTTTCCCATGGATATGTATGGTATGTGGTAATTGGGGAACTCACTAAGCTTTGTGCTTACAGTTTACAGTTTTGGTTTCAAGTATCGTCAGTTTTCAAGATTAATGTCTTGACCCGACCCGACATGGTCCATTTGGGTTGCAGGGCATCATGCATTTGGATAGACTATAATGAGAGAAATAACACTTAAGGTTGATTAATATATTATAAGTTCTAATATATTAATAAGATTATTTAATTAGTATTTATCAAGAATTAATCTAGAATTAATTAAGTGATCAAAAGAAGACTAATTAAATATATAGGTTGATTGTGTAAATCATCCATACTTGTATAGTGGGATAATGCTCCATGGGTTATCAAGTTGGGCTAAAACCCATATGATGCTCCATGGATGCTCCATGGTGTTTTTGTACCCATGGATCATGGAAAGGGGAAGCCATGACAATTAGGGTTTACCCTAATTGTCACTAACTATATAAGCATCTTATTGTTGACAAAATTGGCCACTATATGTATGAGAGAAAAGGCTAGCCGATTTTCATGAAGTGTGTATATTCTCTCAAGTCTTTCCATGTGCATATGATGTTGTGTGAACCATTTGAGGTGTCACACTTGGGGCACTAGGCACTCAAGCTTCATGAAGACATTCTACATCAAAGAGGTATGTAATTCTAACTTGAATCAATCTTACTATGCTAGTTAGGATGAATACCTTGGAAAGTTCATATTTGCATGTATAATAGAGAAAACATAGATCCAAGGTATTTAGGGTTGCATGTACACTTAGGAATGTTAGAATGCTCAAAACCCAACAGTGGTATCATAGCCTAGGCTTGTTTTCTTGTTATACTTGCTTAAACTGCTTAAAAATCGAATTTCGTGTTGTCTGCACTGCAGACTCGCCGAGTCCAAGGCAAAAAGCATCCAACTCGTCTAGTCTGTACATGCACTCGACGAGTTGGACCCGCAGACAGCATATATTCGACTGTTTTGGCTGGAATTGGACTAGGAACATTAGCCTAAACTATGTTTGGACTTATAAACATATTTTTGATGTGGTAATGCTCATACTAATCTAATTTTAAAGACAATTGTCGATAGATTCATGTTTTGTATTAGTTTAAGTGTTATGCTAATTACCTGAAAAAGTTTGATTCCAATTATATTGTTCATATGAGTTGCTTAGACTAATAGAAAAGGTTGATTGATTATGTGTCTTTGATCCATTTTAATCTAAGAATTGATTCTAAAATGTGTTTGTGTAACTTGTCCTCAAGTTACATGAAAAGTCACATTAATGTTTCTTAAAACTCATAAAAGTTGGCAATGGTTACGAAATGAAGAGTCTTGTCCTCATTAAATGGTTATATGACTCCATAACTTGTCCTCAAGTTATGGAGGTTCAAGAGTCACTTCATTAAATCATTTAAATGTGTAACCTTAATTAGTACCATAAGTTACAAAGAAGAAGAGTTACATTCTTTAATAGTTTAAAGTCTTCCATAACTTGTCCTCAAGTTATGGAACTTGAAGAGTTTTTTTAATTAAAACTACTTTAAACACATAAGTTATGGAATTAATTAGGTTTGAATATTTTCAAAACCTGCCCTCAAGTTTTGGAATTTAAAAAGTTTTCTCTTATAATACTTTAATTCCATGTTAAGTCGTTAGAACATTAAAAGTTAAAATTCAACCCTTATACTTTATAATATTATAAGTTTATATATATATATATATATATATATATATATATATATATATATATATATATATATATATATATATATATATAAAAGAGCAAGTCAGTCTTACAATTAGTAGACCTCATTCACGAAGTCGGTCTATAAGGGGGTATAAGGTTGTTGCCTATAAAATGGCAGCTTAATGGGTGTCCACTCTCACCCACCGCTTCCTTGACTGGTGGAGGGTCGTTACCCGAACAGGTAGGACAAGGAATATAATTCTCTCTTCATTAAAAGTATTAATGATAAATACTAAGTAACTAAACTCTTATAAATTCCAATCTTAGTTACTTAGGAAAATGTGAATTTGGTGCTAACCCATGAAATTACACTTTGCACTTTGCTTAAGTTGTTAGTGGAGCATGTGTGGTTAACCAGCACACTAACCTGGATTTAACAAGGTAGGAAAAGCGTAACTTAATGCTTATCACAGTATCGGTGGAGCACGTGTGGTTAACCAGCACATCGATTGAGGGGTAAATATTAAGGGTACCAAGTATATTTGCATGATTATTCACACCTTGTTTTGTGATCCTCGGCATCCCAGTCACAAAAACCTGAAGGGCACACTCGAGATTGATACATGCCATTGAAAAGTTCAATGAATCTCAAAAGAATCTAGGAGTTTCAAAACCAATTAAAACCTAATTATAAATTTCGTTTATCTTGGTGGAAATTGGTGAATCGTCATTCACGTACCTTCAAATATTTTATAGCTTGGATTACCCATTCCTCTTCCAAGTTATAAAAGCATTATGTTGGGTCCCAACCTTAATAATTCATATTGGGTGTTATATTAGGGACTTTAAATCAACTATCTTGAATATCTCCCAAAAGATGTATGGTTTATACATTTATGATCTTCCCAAATCTCTTGACACAAGCTTTCCTAAATGAAGATGATGTCCCATGGAAATCATACTTCTTTCACCTCCTCCAATTATTCTCCCTAACGCAAATGTTCTTGAAAAGTTGAAGGCCACTCAAGCCCTATTGGCAAGTAAATGTCTATGTGTTATCACATCTTGGAGATGTAGTCACATATTGACAAGCTGGGAGAGTTGGGTGTCAAAGTCTTGAGAAAGTTGGTGGCCCAACTACTTTCTAAGTCACATAATGAGTTGCTTTGGGACTCCTATGAAACAGACTATGACAAGACCCTTAATGCTCTTATCGATTTGCCAAGATCAACTTCCTAAAACTTTATGGACATTGACAATGATGACATTAGATATCCAGTAAAGCTCTATCTCCCTAATGGAAAGTGATCGGCCATAGTCAACTCAGTTGACCAAATGGTAACAAAAGAGGCTAAGTCAGAGATAGTCCCATTATCAAGGGTCCATTGCTAAAGTAAGGGGCATTGGTTGCGAAGCTGCCAAATTTAGCTAAGGATGTTGAAGTCAATAAGTTTGAGTCTACTTCAGGTAAAGTCCATTATCTAACTCTATTAAGTTCCTACTTGGAGATTCTTATTACATAATGTGACTGGGTCACATGTTGGTGGTTAAGAATCAAAGGAAAATTGTAGAAAATTAAAAGAAGTATATATGCAGATTCTGATCGCGAAGATGGATTTCACTCGCATGGTTCGGTGATTAGAATTTTTGGGCTGTTATTTAAGAGTTATGATATATATTGCTTAGGAATAGATAACAACAAGTTTTCATTTGGATTGTAAGGATAAGTTTTTCCACAAAGTTTTAAAATAAAAGGTAAATCTTTTGATTTTAGTTATTTTATGTATCCTTTCAATGGCGTTTGTGGAAAATTGTTGCTTATAAGATTCCACTGATAGCAATATTGGAAAGTGAATTTGATTCTCTCATTTGTGGTAATGTCTAAATCTACCAAATAAGGAAAGATTCTCGTCACCCAAGGTTTCAATTGGACCGAAACTTGGAATCATGCAAGTTGTATAGCATGATGGATGAGAACTTTCAAGCATTAGAAAAATTAAGACTAACTACTTGTTCACAAGGATGTGTGAGTCAAGTAAAGGACTAAGGGATCGAGTACACATTCATGTGCACTGGTTAAGTCCACCACAAAAGATCGATAAGACTATTCGTCATAATTTACTATAGCTCAGTAAATATGGTTATACTTACAAGCTTAAGTGTAATTCTGAGACATTAGAAAAGGTTTCAATGTATGGCAGAGTGAATAAGAAGAATAAACTTAGGTAGAAAGATAAATGTTTCTCAAATCTGAAAATATGGGAGAGTACTTTAGTATCATATTTTAAGACCATCTTAATGATGTTGAGACCTTATCACAATTCATCCTCTAAGTGCATTCTGATAGTTAAGAAAAGGAGTTATGAATTGTTGAAGTGGTTAAAATCAAGAAGATGATTCATACTTCGTTCGAAAAACAATTCTTAGAGTTATACTCTAAGATTGTAACTTGAATGACATGTCTTAAAGAAGGTTTAAAACACTTGTCAAATGTAAGAGTAAAAGTTTTCTAGTCTTGTTCATTTGAAATTAGTAAGTTGTGATGTTTTGGATAAAACAAACACCAACTAAGGCCAATTGTGTGAAGTGTTTGTCTTGATTAGAATCTACACTATCTATTGAATATCTGACAAGAAAGTCTTATATGTCAAGAGGCCAGTGGGAGTCTTAAAGGTCTTGAAAGTCTCAAGAACTAATCAAGATTAAAACCTAAAGTTCTTCACTAGCACACGACTTGAGGTTTATAACCTATCATGTTGACATATTTTGTGCCCATTCCAATTAAAGTTGACTTTGCATATGAGTTCTTAGAGTTCTCAATTGGTTGCACAACTACTTGGAAGCAATGGCAGGCCCTTGAGCTGCCAGATGGCAAGAAATTAAGATTAAGTTCAGTCCATATAAGTTTGGATTTGTCATTATCCTTGTCTTGTAACTATGGTTTTGACAATTCACATGGATAAGGACACATACACCATTAAATCTAAGAGTCATAAGGTTTCTCTCCGACTCATGAAAATGATGGTGAGGAAACACTTTCACTAAGTAGATTTTAGCTAGATAACAATTTTGATATTTGCATTCTTAAAGTCGTTAGTGGAGCATGTGTGGTTAACCGGCACACTAACATGGACTTGCGAGAAGTGGAAAAGGTCTAAAAAATCGACACTATGATTATAGCATCCCTTTTCATAGTTCTTAAATTTGTTTAGACACACCTGTGAGCTATCTAAGATAAGGTGTATGATATTGATAAAGTTTTATCAAAGCAATCTAGTATCAGAAATCTGAACTTTAGTAAGAAACTCAATAACTATTGTTTTTCTAGAAGTTCAGCTGACTTCTGGGTACATGTCAAAGCTAGTGGGAGCAAAAGTGTTATGCTAATAATCATTATGTTAGTGGGAGCATGATAATTATGATAAAGGTTGCAAGGTAGCAATGTTAATTATAGAAAACAAAAGGTTTCAATTGGGAAAAAGTTGTTTTGCTATAATTAAGGGAGAGGAAATTATACTTCTTCTCAAATCTAAAAGCTTAGATTGAGGTTTAATCGTATTTAGTCAAGGACATATATATATATATATATATATATATATATATATATATATATATATATATATATATATATATATATATATATATATATATATATATATATGAATTTCATGTTGTAATGGCTCAACATAAGGAAATTCTATATATGGGTCTATTATTTGCGTTCTAAAATCCGATTATGATTACACCATCCCTTTTCATAATCTGAAGTTATGACAACTTGGAAAATAGAAATATTGTAGGAAAAGGACCGGTCTAGTATCATGTTTTTATGTGAGACATCATGAACCGTGTCCCATATGCTTCGGATATAGGATCGATTGCATGTGCTATAATATTCATCCTTTCTAAAATTTTCCAAATGCTTGGGGCATTAAGAAGGGAAAAGGTCTAGAATTGGATATGACTAAAAGGATTAAGCAATTGTTGAGGACAATCTAAGGTTTACCAAAGATTGGTTGCTCAGGGACAGTTGGAAGTATAGTGTTAATTGTTGGAAGTACCATATTGACATATTCTGAAGAAAAAAAAGGCAACTCTTGTTCAGAAGTGATAGTCAAAAGGGGAATATGGAAATGATCCCATAGGTGGAAGTTGTTCAATAAATTTGTGTAAGATTAGGAAACTTAATGCAAGAAGGATGTTTCCAAGGAGTTGATCTCTTTTGGAATGCTCTGTAATGTTTTTTGTCAAGTCTCTATGACTTTGTGCATAATCATTACAAGAGGATCAATGCATATAAGTTTAGAATCTAACAGATTTCAGTAAATGGCATGAATTTGGAATTCTTGCATTTACAGTAAGGATTTGGGACTGTGAAATTAGAATCATTAGAGTTATGTTCAATTGATCTATTTCGCAAAGTAAAGATCATAGACAAACAAAGTTTGTATACTTGGTGTGTGGCATGACTAATGTTTAGAAAACATAGTGTACATGCTTGGAGCATGAGACAACTAGTGCTTTAATTCGAGTATAAATTTGATAATTTGAAACAACATACAATGAATAATGTGTAATCATATGGTGATCAATAAAAGGTGTTTTATTTATATTCATAAGTTCTGAGATCATATTGGATTCGATTATTATTGTGTTTCACTTTCCATGTTTTGACTTCCAGAATAACTTGGTCATTTGTGACAACCCGGTATTTTCATTCGGTCAAACCCTAAAAGTCAATCACTCCATATTATAAGTCAAGTTCACTTTTATTTGTTTTTAGGAAATTAAAGTTCGTTTGATTATTTTAATAATTAATCTTTAAACGAACGGGTGAACGGATGGGCCGTCTCGGGTCTTGAAATTTCTAAACCGCAAACACCTCGTGTCTTAGAAGTTCACGGCCAAACTTTTATGTTTGGGCCGAAAAATCTTCCCAAAAACGTAAACTCATGCTTAAACATGAGTTTACTCCCCAAATTATCACACTTCTCATTTCCACCCTAAAAGAGTAAACTCCAAACTCTCTCAAGTATCATCCAAGTTTTTGTTCAATATCTTCAATCTAGTAAGTGTTTCTAGCCCTTTCAAGTTAGTATATCACTTAATCTAGTGATTGTACATCCTTTAATCCATCCATTTATGTGTTTTGACTAGTTTTCCAAAACACCAAGAACACACACTAGTGTTCTTGGACTTCAAGTTCATATCAAGCTTCCACAAAGTAAGTGCTTCTATCCTATAGTCATTTAAAGCTTGCTATACATGTTAATATCAAATAAAAGTCCCAAGAACACCAAGAACATGGTGTTCACGGTTTTGGGAGGCTCCCAAAACCATAAACACCAAGAATAGGGCCAAAGTGGTGTGTTAGGGTGCCTAGATGCTTCACAATGCCTTAGGGACTTGTCTAGATTCATCCTTGATGAGTTTATCACACAAAAAGCACCAAAACCTTACATTTTTATGTGTTTACGGTTTGGGGATCTCCTAAAACCGTAAACACCCCAAAAGGTGTACAAAAGTCCCATAAAAGTCTCATGGTTATTCCTGATGTCTAAATCTAACCTAGACTAGTGCCATGATTGAGCTAAGGACTTGAAAATCCCAAATACCATAAACTTATGAGTTTAAGGTAGTAAACTCATGAAGAAATGGTCCTCAGACTGTAAGCTCCATTTAGGAGTGTTTTGATGCCACACAACACTTCCTAAGGCTTAATCATGAAGTAGGAATGCTTGGAATAGCTTAGTAGTCTTCAAAACAACAAATGGTCATAAAGTGTAGAGTTTACGACCATAAACCCTTGACTTTACTGCCGTAAACTCCTTGGGTAATGGTCATGAAAACCGTAAACTCCAAGGGAGTTTACCCTTGAACCCCAAACACACTAGCCTTTCCCTACAACACTTAGATGCAACCCTTGAGACTTATAGCACTTGTATAAGGTGTTTAGCATGTCCTAGAGTGTCTTAACTTTGTTTATTAGTTGTTTAAAGAATATTTGTTTATATACATATGTCTTTATATGTTATTAGGATCTTTGTGTGTGTCTAAGTCTTCACTTGACATCAAGCACTTATCCGACACTTCCTTCCGATCCACTTGCTACAGGTGAGTTCATACCCCTTAATCAACGTTTTAAATGTTTTTAAATGCTTTATGGGGGGATACAAGTAGAATCATGCTAGTTATTATATCAATCACATGTGATTAATAAGCAGCATTCAAATGATTTACTACATATTAATCGTTTTACCAAACAGTTTCCTTCAAATGATTTTCATAAACACTTTATATGTTTAAAACTCCTTATTAAACTGTACATTTTACTCTATATGTTTCATTTCAAACTCATTTACAATTGTGTTTCAAAAAAATGTTTCTTTATACTTAAACTGTTTTATCAAACCCATGCTTTCAAACCGATTTATAGATTGACATCAAGTCGATCTTTTCTTAGATAATAATTATGTTCAAAGGTTTTACAAAAGTTATTTTATGCTTTTATATTATCAATTGCATGCCTATATATGTATAGTTATATAAGAAATGTTTAAAAGACTTAGGAAGGCTATCCACCCTATTTCCTTTTCGCACTTGAGATGTGGTCTGGTGGGATATCGGGTACCCGTCCGAAGGTCGTTTAAATATTAGTTATATATCATGTGTACATATATAGTCATAAAGGTTCTCCCAGTTCATTCAATATCCTTGGGTATCAAGGGTATACTTCCATGTTCATACGTACCAGTTACATTACTAGTAAGCTACCATATGGGTAGTTTAGGAAGATACTAGAACTATTACTAGAACGCGATATCATACAATGAATCAGTTCATTCATGAGTCAATACTTTCTAGACAGATAGAGAACACACATTACAGCTGGTACACACGGTACATTACTATACATTTACATAGATACATCTACATGAGTACATTTACATGAATACGTTTACATATATACGCTTACATGAGTACATTTACATAGATACATCTACATGAGTACATTTACATGAATATGTTTACATATATACACTTACATGAGTACATTTACATAGATACATCTACATGAGTACATTTACATGAGTACACTTACATGAGTACATTTACATAGATAACATATGATGAGTTACTAGTACATTTTATATGTATAGATTCTGTTATATAATCCTAATTCTTATCTTCACTTTGTGATACAATCACATAATCAGCGATATAGATTAGATTTAATATCCTAGTACCAAAGGATACGTTGCGGGATTAACCATTCCTAGAATCTCTGTTAGCTACAGAGGTAAAAGAACATCCACGGATGTCAACGGTTGATACCATTACAGGTATACTTTAAGGGACTAACTATTCCTATACCCAGCTGTTATCAATAGAGGTAAATGTACATCTACGGATGTCTTCAGTTGACACTGTTAATTATCCTAGTACAAAAGGATAACACTTAGGTTATTTATATTATTACCTCTATCTTGTGACTCATTTACATAACCGGTGAGGTGAATTATTTGAGTATCCTAGTACCAAAGGATACAATTTCTTATAATAATAATAATAATAGTAGCACAGTCGGGTCTTGGTAGAAGACTACATTTAGAACAGTCGGGTCTTGGTAGAAGACTACATTTAGAACAGTCGGGTCTTGGTAGAAGACTACATTTAGAACAATTAGGTCTTGGTAGGAGACTCCCTTTTATAATAGTAGGAATCATAGGGATTTCTAGGGTTTTTCAAACATTTACAGTTGTTTTGCAAACATTTTCATACTTACACGAACTTTCTTTCAAAACATTTTCAAGTCTTTCATTACATGTCATACAAATACTTACATACAAATTAAGACACATTAATACTTATGATCTCACCAGCTTTAAAGCTGATACTCTCTTTCAAAATAACTTGTATCCTCAGGTCAACAGTAGACAGGTACCGATGCAAGGTTTAGAGAAGATGGAGCTCGTTCAAGACTCATCTTTCATTTTGATTATACTTTAGTGTCTATTATATTTTTCAGAACACTTGTATTAAAATTATAGTGTTAATGCAATGGAGGATGATGTTGTTGCTTGTTTACTATTTCGTTGTTGTGATACTGTACATGACGTCCTCCGCCCCAAAACATTTCCGTCGTTCATGGTTTTGGGGTGTGACATCATTGTTCTGAATGACTAAGTTATTCAAACCATCCACAGTCGATAATGCGTTGAAAGTAGGTATTAAGGCAAGACTGTCATGAATTGGGTTTGTAGATGTCCAAGGTATGGGACATGGCCAAGAGGTGCTACAACATTCATGAGTGCTCATAAGTTCTGAGTATTGGATTCAACCCACGCTCATTTGAATCACTTCATGGATTTTATCACGAGTGATAATGAGACGATAATATCTTATATTCTTAAAACCTAGAGATATGAGTTGTTACTATGAGTTGGTTATACATTGATTTCACGAAAACGCATTGGTAACTCGATGTTATAAAACGTGCCTTTGTGTATGATTCAGAAAGTAGTAGAACAAGCCATATGAGTCGAATTTTATCCATTCCTTTTACCTTCGAGATAAAAGCGATATTTGTGGGCCCCTCGATGATTTGATGATGACAAATGTAAGTGCTCGCCCGGGCCTGGACTGATTTGATTTGTTCAATTAGTCAGTTGTCATAAATCGGAAATCGGTAAACAACAAATGGATAGAGAGAATGATTATAATCCATGTCTCAGTCCATATGATATCTAGAATGGAGGAATATATGATCCCTTATCTAATGGACAAGTCATTGAGAAAGGTCAAAGATCATCGACAAGGTCAGAGTTTGACAGAAGCTTTTGAGAGCTACGATTGCCAGTCGGTTCTTGAAGTCATAATTGCAATAATAGTTTTAGACTTATCCAAGTGGGAGACTGTTGGATTAATGTCTAAGTCCATAACTATAATTGGTAAGACTTGACCCGACCCGGCATGGTCCATTTGGGTTGCATGGCATCATGCATTTGGATAGACTATAATGAGAGAAATAACACTTAAGGTTGATTAATATATTATAAGTTCTAATATATTAATAAGATTATTTAATTAGTATTCATCAAGAATTAATCTAGAATTAATTAGGTGATCAAAAGAAGACTAATTAAATATATGGGTTGATTGTGTAAATCATCCATACTTGTATAGTGGGCTAATGCTCCATGGATTATCAACTTGGGATAAAACCCATATGATGCTCCATGGATGCTCCATGGTGTTTTTGTACCCATGGATCGTGGAAATGGAAAGCTATGACAATTAGGGTTTACCCTAATTGTCACTAACTATATAAGCGTCTTATTGTCGACAAAATTGGCCACTATGTGTATGAGAGAAAGGGCTAGCCAATTTTCATGAAGTGTGTATATTCTCTCAAGTCTTTCCAAGTGCATATGATGTTGTGTGAACCATTTGAGGTGTCACACTTGGGGCACTAGGCACTCAAGCTTCATGAAGACATTCTACATCAAAGAGGCATGTAATTCTAACTTGAGATATCCATATGAATCAATGTTATTATGCTAGTTAGGATGAATACCTTGGAAAGTTCATATTTGCATGTATAATAGAGAAAACATAGATCCAAGGTATTTAGAGTTGCATGTACACTTAGGAGTGTTAGGATGATCAAAACCCAACATGAATAACCATGCAAATTATCTTGGTACACCCAATGTTACAACCACATAAACAATGTGTCGATTAACCACACACGCTCCATTGATCTATGATTAACATCAAGCTACCTTTTTCCACTCACTGTCAGTGCAGATTAGTGTGTTGGTTAACCACACACGCTCCACTAATGACTTAACAAGGTGCAAAGTGCAATTTCATGGGTTAGCACCATATTCACATTTTCCTAAGTAACTAAGATTTGGGAATTTATAAGAGTTTAGTTACTTGATATTTATCATTATACTTTTAATGAAGCGAGAATTAGACTCCTGTCCTACCCGTTCAGCTAACGACCCTCCACCAATCAAGGAAGCGGTGGGTGAGAGTGGACACCCATTAAACTGCCATTTTATAGGGGCAGTAACCTTATACCCCCCCCCCCCCCCTTATAGACCGGCTTCGTGAATGAGGCCGACTAACGGTAAGACTGACATTACTCTTATACATACATATATATATATATATATATATATATATATATATATATATATATATATATATATATATATATATATATATATATATTAAACCTACAATATTATATTAGTATAAGGATTGAATTTTAAACTTTTCAAATTCTAGGGTTTGGAACTAAATGTTTCAAAAGCTAGACTTTTACATTTACAAATTCCAAAACTTGAGGGAAAGTTTTGTAACTTACAAATACTTTTTGGAATCCATAACTTATGAGTCTAATAAAGATTATATGAAAGGACTCTTGACATTCCATAACTTGAGGACAAGTTATGGAGTTCATAAAACCATTTATGGGAAAAGGACTCTTCAAGTTCATAACCAACAACTTTAATGATTTCTTTAAAAGAAAACTTTTCATTTTCCATAACTTGAGGACAAGTTGTGGAATTCATCAAAATCATAAAAAATTCTAACAAGAAAATCAAACAATTTGTCTATGATCTAAATTAAACTCATAAGAACAAGATAATTCACATTAAACAAATTTCATGTAATTAGCCTAACCATATAAACTAATACAAAACATCAAACTTTGACAATTATTTTATAAATTGGATAATCATGATCATTACCACACCAAAAACAGGTTTATAAGTTCAAAAACAGTTTAGGGTAATGATCCTAGTCCAATTCCAGCCAAAAAACTCGAAAAACTGCATTCTAGGGCACCAACTCGGCGAGTTGGATGAGTTTGTGCTTGGACTCAGCGAGTCCCCATGAGTCCACTATCCAGAACAGTAGAAAATCGATTTTTAAAGCATTTTCAAGCAAGTAGCATATAGTATAATTCAAAACAAGCCTAGGCTCTGATACCACTGTTGGGTTTTGAGCATTCTAACACTCCTAAGGTGTACATGAAACTCTAAATACCTTGAATCTATGTTTTCTCTATTATACATGCAAACTTGAACTTTCCAAGGTATTACCCTAACTAGCATACAAAACATTCATACTTGGGTAATAAAACAAGTTAGATAACATACCTTTTCTTGTAGTTGGAAACCTTGGACTTTTAAGAACTTAGTGCCCCAAGTGTTGCACCTCAAATGGAATCACACAACACCATCAACAATTGGAATAACTTGAGAAAAGAACACTTGCTTCACAAATGAGCTATGAGGCTTCTTATATAGTGTACACATTAGGGTTACACTATGTAACTCATGACTTTCCATATTCCTCTTGATCCATGGGTTTTAACCTCCATGGAGTATCCATGGGTCACCACATGGGTTTAGCCCAACATGAAGAACTATGGATCATAAGCCCACTTTATAAGAATGAAAGATTTACCAAATCAATCCCCATTTATTTAATTAGTCTCTTTTGATCACAAAATTAATTCCAAACTAATTTTTTATCAATACTAATTAAATAATATGATTTCATCAACTTTTATGTCTTAGTCCATTAAGGAACCTATCTTAATTTCAGATCTGACCATCCTAGGGTATCTTAACCCATAAAGTCATCGACTTTAAGCCTTTTCATGGCTAGAAAGGACCCAATGCAACAAACTTTAACTTCCATCACAATCTAAGTCACTTTACTCATTCATGGACTAAGGGAAATGATTAAGCAACCATATTTATGAATTTACAAGACCTAAATTGCATGAAAGGATAACTAATATTCTCTGGAGTGCTCCAAACTCATAAAGGTCAAAAATTTTGGGACAAAAAACTTATCCATGGAGATAAAAAAGGAAAATCATCAAGGTATAAACTTTATACCTGAAAACGATGCATAATGAGGAGTGGTTTTTGGATCTACAAGTTTGTAAGCAACACCTCCTTCTTCTCTAGCCTCCTTCTTCAACAAATATGCACCAAAACAACTTAATAAGCTCCCAAACTCTCACAAATAGGCTTAGACTCGAAATTAGGGTTTTTGAGGGAATGGTGGCTGATAAGGAATGTCCAAGTGAGGCATAAGGTGGTTTAAATATGGAGCAACCCTTAAAATTAGGGTTTAGAAACTAGGCTAGTACGCCCGACGTACTACACGTACTCCCGGAATACCACATGTACGCCCAACACACTAGCAGGGCTTCCGCGATCCTGCATCTCATGAGTACGATGTGTGTACCTTCATGTACGCCTAGCTTACGGGCTAAAATGTGAAACTTTTACCACAACGGACCAATTATGAAACTTTGATAAATTTAAGGGCTAAAATGATAATACCTGATAATCAGATGTTATAATCCCCCCCCCCCCATACACACACCACAAGAATCAAACTTCACCCTCGAAGTCATCCTTAGGAAACAGCTCAATATAGTGCTCACATATCTCAGACTCGGGTTCCCACATCCACTCTAAGCCTTTCCGGTGTAGCCACTAAACTTTGAGCAAGTTCACCACCATGTTCCTCAAGGTCTTCACTTTCCGATCCAGAATGGCCACAGGCCTTTCGACATAATTCAGGAGATCTTAGACATGAATATCCTCCAAAGGAACTACAGTTCTCTCGTTATCTATACATTTCCTCAACAAGGAAACATTGAAGGTGTCATGAATCTATCTCAACTCCTCCGGTAGCTCCAACCGGTAAGCCACCTTGCCTACCCGGGACAACACTCTGAATGGGATGATAAACCTAGGACCCAGCTTGCTACGCTTCCTAAAGCGGATAACACCCTTCCAGGGTGACACCTTCAGAAGCACCAGATCCCTCACCCGGAACTCTAGCTCAAATCGTCGCCGATCCGCATAACTCTTTTGGCAACTGTGGGTCGTCAACAATCTCTGTCTAGCTAGCTGGATAAGCTCGGTCATCTTGACCACCACCTCCATGCTTCCCATCACTCTCTGTCCAACCTTTCCCCAACAAATAGGAGTCTAACACCTCCTTCCATGTAGAAGCTAAAAGGAGGGAGGGGAGCATGCCAATGAAGGCATGATAGTTGTTGTTATAAGAAAACATAGCCAACAAGGGATAGGAGTCACAACTCCCACCAAAGTCAATGATATAGGCACGCAACATATCCTCGAGCGTTTGAATACTCCGCTCGCTCTACCCATCCATCTTTGGATGATATGTAGTACTGAAATTTATTCGGGTATCCAACTCACCATGAAACCTCTTCCAAAACCTGGAAGTAAAACGAACATCCTGGTCCAACACAATCGAAGTCGGCACCCTATTCCGAGCTACCACCTCTCGAACATAAATCTCATCCAGATTTTCTGCAGAAGAGCCCTCACTAATGGCTAGAAAGTGAGAACTCTATTTCAAATGGTCCACTATCACCCAGAAAGCATCAAAACCCTTCACAGTCTGTGGCAACTTCATAATAAATTCCATGGTGATCTACTCCCACTTCCATAGTGGAACCTTTAAGGGTTGTAACTTTTCATGATGGCGTTGGTGCTCGGCCTCGACCTTCCAGCAGGTCAAACATCACTCTACAAACTAGGCTACATCTCACTTCATACATGGCCACCAGTAACTATGCTTCGGGTCAAGATACATCTTGGTAGCCCCTGGATGAATAGAAAATATCAACTTGTGGGCCTCCTCCATCAAAATCCACAAAGCCCCACCTGCATAAGGCACCTAAACCCACCTGTGAGGAGTTATAAGCCCCCTGTTGTCGATATCAAAAGCTAAAACCTGCCTCATAACCCGCTCACTTTTCTGGTTTTCTTCCTTTATGGCATCCGAATTCACTTCTTTGATAATCTCCAAGACTGGGTTCATCATAGTCATCCTCATATATACATCCCAAATCAGGGCACTAACCACCCTCCCACTCAAGTCGCTGACCACCACATTGTCCTTGCCCGGATGATACAAAATCCCACAGTCGTAATCTTTCACTATATCCAACCACCACCTCTGCCTCTTGTTCAGGTTAGCCTGATCCATAAGATATCTCAGGCTCTTATGGTCCGTGTAGATGATACATCGAAAACCATAGAGATAGTGGCGGTAGATTTCCCCCAACTCCATATCATGAGTGGGATACTTTGCTTTGAGAGGCTTCAGTTGCCTCGAAGCATATGCAATCACATGCCCCTTCTATATCAGTACACCACCCAACCCTGCAATGTATGCATCGTAGTAGACCATGAAATCCTCAACACCCTCAGGGAGGGCAAGTATCGGTGCCTCACACAGTCTCTAGTGGAGGGTCTCGAATGATACCTGTTGTTCAGGCCCCCAACTGAACATTAACATCCTTCCTCGACAACTTAGTGAGACGAACAACAATCTTAGAGAAATATCAAATGAATATCTAGTAATATCCCACTAAACCGAGGAAGCTTCGACTCTTAGATGGAGATCTCGACACCTCCTACTTCATCACCGCCTCTATCTTGGCTGGGTCGACCAAGATACTATTCTTGTTGACCAGGTGTCCCAGAAACTGAACCTAGTGCAACCATAAGTCACACTTGGAGAACATGGTGTAGACCATCTCCATACTCGAAACTCCAATAATCTCGTGTAAATGCTCCTCGTGCTGTTCTTTGGTCTTCAAATAGACCAAAATGTCATCGATAAAGACGATCATTGATCGATCCAACATGGGCCTACACACCCGATTCATGAGAACCATGAACGCCACCAGTGCGTTGGTGAGCCCAAAATGCATCACCATGAACTCGTAATGCCCATAGAGAGTTCAGAAGGCCTTCTTCTGAATATCCTCCTCTCACACCCTCGTCTGATGGTAATCGTGTTGGGTTTTGAGCATTCTAACACTTCCTAAGTGTACATGCAACCCTAAATACCTTGGATCTATGTTTTCTCTATTATACATGCAAATAAGAACTTCCAAGGTATTATCCTAATCTAGCATACAAAACAATGACTATAGCAAGATAGAATACATACCTCTTTGGAGAAGAAAGTCTTCATGAAGCTAGAGTGCCTAGTGCCCCAAGTGTGACACCTCAAATGGAATCACAATCATCAAAACACTTAGAATAACTTGAGAGAATTCTTACAACTCATGAAATCGGCTAGCCCTTCTAGTACACTCACTAGTGGCCGATTTTGGTGAATAATATGATGCTTATATAGTGTTACAATTAGGGCAAACCCTAATTGTCATGACTTTCCATTTCCTTGGATCCATGGGTACAAATACACCATGGAGCATCCATGGACCATCCTATGGGTTTTAGCCCAACTTGATTATCCATGGAGCATTAGCCCACTATACAAGTATGGATGATTTACACAATCAACCCATATATTTAATTAGTCTTCTTTTGATCACTTAATTAATCCTAGATTAATTCTTGATCAATACTAATTAAATAATCTTATCATTCTTATTATTAATATACTAGAACTTATAATATATTAATAACCATAAGTGTCTTATTTCTCTCATCCAAGTGCATGATGGTATGCAACCCAAATGGACCATGCCGGGTCGGGTCAAGTCTTACCAAATATAGTTATGGACTTAGACATTAATCCAACAGTCTCCCACTTGGATAAGTCTAAAACTATTATTGCGTATGACTTCAGGAACCAACCGGCAATCGTAGCTCTCAAAAGCTTCTGTCGAACTCTGACCTTGTCGATGAACTCTGACCTTTGTCAATGACTTGTCCATTAGATAAGGGATCATATATTCCTCCATTCTAGATATCATATGGACTGAGACATGGATTATAATCATTCTCTCTGTCCATTTGTTGTTTCCCGATTTCCGATTTATGACGACTGACTAATTGAACAAATCAAATCAGTCCTGGCCCGGCCGAGCACTTCCATTTGTCATCATCAAATCATCGAGGGGCCCACAGATATCGCTTTTATCCCGAAGGTAAAAGGAACGGATAAACTTCGACTCATATGGCTTGTTCTACTACTTGTTGAATCATACACAAAGGCACGTTTTATAGCACAGAGTTACCAAATGCGGTTTCGTGCAATCAATGTACTATCAACTCATAGTAACAACTCATATCTCTAGGTTTGAAGAATATAAGATATTATCGTCTCATGATCACTCGTGATAAAATCCATGAAGTGATTCCAATGAGCGCGGGTTGAATCCAATACTCAGAACTTATGAGCACTCATGATTGTTGTAGCCTTGTCCAACACCTTAGACCTCTACAACCCATCATGACAGTCTTAATTCATATCTACTTCCAAAATATGACCGACTGTGGATGGTTTGAATAACTTAGTCATTCCGGAAGAATAACCCAGTTTATTCGGGAAGTCAAAAACATGCAAAGTGAAACACAATAATAATTGAATCCAATATGGTATCAACCCTTTGAACATAAATAAAACACCTTTTATTTATCACCATATGATTACACATTATTCATTGTACACTGTTTCAGCTATCAACTTTATTCTTGAATTTAAAACAATAGTTGTCCCATGCTCCAAGCATGTACACTATGTTTTTTCAAAACACTAGTCATGCCACACACCAAGTATGCATACTATGTTTTTCTATGATCTTTACTTTGTGAACTAGATCAATTGAACATAACTTCAATGATTCTCTTTTCACACCCCCAAATCCTTACTGCAAATGCAAGAATTCCAAATTCATGCCATTTACTGAAATCTGTTAGATTCTAAACTTATATGCATTGATCCTCTTGTAATGTTTATGTACAAAGTCATAAAGACTTGACAACAACCATTACAGAGTATTCCAAAGGAGATCAACTCCTTGGAAACATCCTTCTTGCATTAAGTTTCCTAATCTTAAACAGATTGAAAATTCTAACTTTGAAACATTTCCATATTCCATTTTGACTATCACTTCTGAACAAGAGTTGCCTCCTTACATACTATGTCAATATGGTCCTTCCAGAATTATCACTATACTTCCAATTGTCCTTGAGCAACCAATCTTTGGTAAACCTTAGATTGTCCTCTACAATTGTTTAATCCTTTTAGTCATATCCAGTTCTAAACCTTTTCCCTTCTTAATGCCCCAAGCATTTGGAAAATTTTAGAACGGATGAATATAGCACATGTAATCGATCCTATATCCGAAGCATATGGGACACGATTCATGATGTCTTACATAAAGACTAAACCAGTCTTTTGCTATAATATTTCCATTTCAATTTGCCAAGTTCTCATAATTCAGATTATGAAAAGGGATGCCGTAATCATAATCGAATTTTAGAACGCAAATAATGGACCCATATACAGAATTTCCTTATGTTGAGCCATTCCAACATGAAATTCATATATATCCTTGACTAAATGATTAAAACCTCACGATCTAAGCTTATAGATTTGAGATGAAGTATAATTTCCTCTCCCTTAATTATAGAAAAACAACTTTTTCCCAATTGAAACTTTTGTTTTCTATAATTAACATTGCTGACTTGCAATACTTATCATAATTATCATGCTCCCACTAACATGATGATTATTAGCATAACACTTATGCTCCCAGTAGCTTTGACATGTACTCAGAAATCACTAGACTTCTAGAAATCAATACTTTATTGACTTTCTTACCAAAGTTCAGATTTCTGATACTAGATTGTTTTGATAAAACTTTATCAAAAACATACACCTTTCCGTAGATAGTTCAGCTGTGTGTCTAAGCAATTTCAAGAACTATGAAAAGGTATGCCGTAATCATAGTCTCAATTGCTTAGGCATTTTCCATTTCTCACAAGTCCATGTTAGTGTGCCGGTTAACCACACGCGCTCCACTAACGACTTTTGAAAATGCAAATAATACAATTGATATCTACGTAAAATCTACTTAGTGAAAGCGTTTCCTCACCATCATTTTCATGAATCGGAGAGAAACCTTATGACACTTAGATTTTATAGTGTATGAGTTCCTATCCATGTGAATTTGTCAAAACCATAGTCACAAGACAAGAATTATGACAAATCCAAACTCATATGGATTGAACTCAATCTTAGCTTCTTGCCACTTAGCAGCTCAAGGGCCTACCATTGCTTCCAAGTTGTTGTGCAATACATTGAGAACTCTAAGAACTCATATGCAAAGCCAATTTTAACTGGAATGGGCACAGAATATGTCAACACGATAGGTTATAAGCCTTAAGTCGTGTGCTAGTGAAGAACTTCAGGTTTCATTCTTGATTAGTTCTTGAGAATTTCAAGACCTTTAAGACTCCCACTGTCCTCTTGACCTATAAGACTCCCTTGTCAAACATCCAAGAGATAGTGTGGATTCTAATCAAGACAAACACTTCACACAATTGGCCTAAGTTGGTCTTTGTTTTATCCAAAACATCACAACTTACCAATTTTGAATGTACAAGAGTAGAAAACTTTTACTCTTACATTTGTCAAGTGTTTTAAACCTTCTTTAAGACATGTCACTCAAATTACAATCTTGGAGTGTGACTCTAAGACTTGTATTGGAACGAAGTATGACTCATCTTCTTGATTTAACCATTTCAACAATTCAAGTTCCTCTTCTTAGTCATAAGAATGCACTAAGATTTCCTTAGAGAACTAATTTTGATATGGTTTCTTAATCATTAAGATGATCACAAAACTGATACTAAAGTACTCTCCCATCTTTTCAGATTTGAGAAACTTTTATCCTTCTGCCTTATTTGATTCTTCTTATCGATCTTTAGTGGTGGACTTAATCAGTGCACAAGAATGTGTACTCGATCCCTAAGTCCTTTACTTGACTCACACATCCATGTGAACAAGTAATTAGTCTTAATTTTCCAAAACTTGAAAGTTCTCATTCATCATGCTATACAACTTGCATGATTCCAAGTTCCGGTCCAATTGAAACTTGGGTGATGAGAATCTTTCCTTATTTGGTAAATTTAGACATTACCACAAATGAAAGAATCAATTTCATACTTCCACTCTTGCTACTAATGGAATCTTATAAGCAACAAAAATTTCCACAGATGCCATTGTAAGGATATTTTAAAATAAATAAAATCAAAAATTTCCTTTTATTTTAAAACTTTGCGGAAAAACTATCCTTACAATCCATATGAAAACTTGTTGTTATCTATTCCTAAGCAATATCTCATAACTCCTAAGAAGTAGCTCAAGAATCCGATTTTTCAAACTATGCGATAGAAATCCATCTATGCGATCAGATTCAGCATATTCTTCCTTTAAGTTTCTTCACTTTCCTTTGATTCTTAAACCATCATCATGCGACCCGGTCACATCATGTATCAAGAATCTCAGAATAGAAACTTAACAGAGTTAGATAGTGGATTTTACCTGAAGTAGAGTCAAACTTATTGACTTTAACATCCTTAGGTAAATTTGGCAGCTTCGCAACCAATGCCCTTTCTTTGGCAATACAAACATATGGACCCTTTGATAATGGTACACAGGACTATCACAGACTTAGCTTTTCTCTTTACCATTTGGTCAACCGAGTTGACTATAGCCGATCCCTTTCCATTGGGAAAAGAATGCTTTACTGGATATCCAATGTCATCATTGTCAATGTCCATAAAGTTTTAGGAAGTTGATCTTAACAAATAGATAAGATCATTAAGGGTCTTGTCATAGTCTTTTTCATAGGTGTTCCAAAAGAACTCACTATGTGACTTAGAAAGTAGTTGAACCACCAACTTTCTCAAGACTTTGACACCCAACTCTCCCGGCTTGTCAATATGTGACTACATCTCCAAGATGTGACCACACCTAGACCTTGCCTTGCCTAATAGGGCCTGAGTGACCTTAAACTTTTCAAGAACTTGTGGGTTAGGGAGAATAATTTGAAGAGGTGAAGAAGTATGATATCCATGGGACATCATCTTCATTAGGAAACCTTGTTTCAAGAGATTTGGGAAGATCATAGGTGTCTAAACCAGACATCTTTTGGGAGATATTCAAGATAGTTGATTTAAAGTCCTTAATATGACACCCAATATGAAATATTAAGGCTAGGACCCAACAAACTATTTTATAACTTAGAAGAGGTATGCCGTAATCCAAGCTATAAAATATTTGAAGGTAGGTGAATGACGATTCACCAATTTCCACCAAGATAAACGAAATGTATTATTAGGTTTTAATTGGTTTTGAAACTCCTAGATCTTTGAGATTCATTGAACTTTTCAAAGGCATGTTTCAATCTCGAGTGTGCCCTTCAGGTTTTGTGACTGGGATGCCGAGGATCACAAAACAAGGTGTGAAGTAACCATGCAAATCCCTTGGTACCCTTAATAAATTACCCCTCAATCGATGTGCCGGTTAACCACACACGCTCCATCGATACTATGATAAATATTAAGTCACCCTTTACCTACCTTGTTAAGTCCAAGTTAGTGTGCCGGTTAACCACACACGCTCCACTAACGACTTAGACAAAGTGTAAAGTGTAATTTCATGGATTAGCACCTTATTCACATTTTTCCTAAGTAACTAAGATTGGGTATTATTAAAAGTTTAGTTACTTAGTATTTTTCATTAATACTTTTAATGAAGGGAGAATTCTAGTCCTGTCAAACCCGTTCGGCTAACGACCCTCCACCAGTCAAGCAAGCGGTGGGTGAGAGTGGACACCCATTAAGTTGCCATTTTATAGGCAACAACCTTATACCCACCTTATAGACCGGCTTCGTGAATGAGGCGTACTAGCGGTAAGACTGACTTTACTCTTATACATATATATATTATTAACTTATAATATTATAAAGTATAAGGGTTGAATTTTAACTTTTAAAATTCTAAGGGCTAACTTGGAATTAAAGTATTCATACTTGAAAACTTTTCAAATTCCAAAACTTGAGGGCAAGTTTTGAAACTATTCAAAACTAATTAATTCCATAACTTATGTGTTTAAAGTAGTTTTAATCCAAAAACTCTTCAAGTTCCATAACTTGAGGACAAGTTATGGAAGACTTTAAACTAATAAAAGAACTAACTTTTCCTTTATATTATAACTTATGGATTTAATTATGGTTACATATTTTTCTTTAATGAAGTGACTCTTGAACTTTCATAACTTGAGGACAAGTTATGGAGTCATAAAAATTATTCAATGACACAAGACTCTTCATTTTGTAACCATTGCCAACTCTTATGAATTTTATGAGTCTTTAATGTGACTCTTCATGTAACTTGAGGACAAGTTACACAAACACATTTTATACTCAACTCTTAGATTAAAATGGATTGAAAACAACTATTTCACTCAACATCTCTATTAATCTAAGCAACTCATAAGAACAAGATAATTCAAATCAAACTTTTTCATGTAATTAGTCTAAACCTTAAACTAATACAAAACATGAATCTATTGACAATTATCTTTGAAAATGGATTAGCATGAACATTACCACCTCAAAAATAAGTTTATAAGATCAAAAACAACTTAGGGTAATGTTCCTAGTCCATTTCTAGCCAAAAAGCTCGAAAATATGCTGTCTGGGGGTCCAACTCGTCGAGTGCATGAACAAACTCGGCGAGTTGGATCGAATTCATCACTTTTTAGGCATGGACTCGTCGAGTCTCCTGATGGACTCGCCGAGTCTGATGGCCAGACAGCACCAGATTCGTTTTTTCAGCTTCTATTGCAGGTATAACAAGAAAACAAGCCTAGGCTCTGATACCACTGTTGGGTTTTGAGCATTCTAACACTTCCTAAGTGTACATGCAACCCTAAATACCTTGGATCTATGTTTTCTCTATTATACATGCAAATAAGAACTTCCAAGGTATTATCCTAATCTAGCATACAAAACAATGACTATAGCAAGATAGAATACATACCTCTTTGGAGAAGAAAGTCTTCATGAAGCTAGAGTGCCTAGTGCCCCAAGTGTGACACCTCAAATGGAATCACAATCATCAAAACACTTAGAATAACTTGAGAGAATTCTTACAACTCATGAAATCGGCTAGCCCTTCTAGTACACTCACTAGTGGCCGATTTTGGTGAATAATATGATGCTTATATAGTGTTACAATTAGGGCAAACCCTAATTGTCATGACTTTCCATTTCCTTGGATCCATGGGTACAAATACACCATGGAGCATCCATGGACCATCCTATGGGTTTTAGCCCAACTTGATTATCCATGGAGCATTAGCCCACTATACAAGTATGGATGATTTACACAATCAACCCATATATTTAATTAGTCTTCTTTTGATCACTTAATTAATCCTAGATTAATTCTTGATCAATACTAATTAAATAATCTTATCATTCTTATTATTAATATACTAGAACTTATAATATATTAATAACCATAAGTGTCTTATTTCTCTCATCCAAGTGCATGATGGTATGCAACCCAAATGGACCATGCCGGGTCGGGTCAAGTCTTACCAAATATAGTTATGGACTTAGACATTAATCCAACAAATCGTACCACAAATCAATCTTGGAAAACCAAGATGCCCCCTGAAGCTAGTCACAGAGATCATCAATCCTAGGTAATTGATAACGATTTTTCACCTTCATCTTGTACAACTCCTGGTAATTGATGCACATCCGATGTGAACCATATTTCTTTCTGACAAAAAGGATCGGTGCTCCCCAAGGAGAATTGCTCGGTCGAATAAACCCTTTTCCTAACAGTTCCTGAAGCTAAGCGGATAACTCCTACATCTCAGGAGGTGCATGATGGTATGGTGCCTTGGCAATCGGTGCTGCACCCGGAATCAGATCGATCTAAAACTCCACCTGCCTCACTGAAGGCACACCCGATAACTCCTCGAGAAAAAATGGAAAAATCACGTACTGCAGGAACATTAGAAATGGAAGTCGATCCCTTCTCCTCAACCTGAGTACCCACTATATATTCCAGATAACTCATATAACCATGCCGCAAACTCTGTCTTATCCTGGTGGCTTAACAGAAAGTTGATCCCGACCAAGTACGCTCAGTGTAGATAATCAGCACTCCCCCACTAGGATCTCAAATTGTCACCATTTGACACTCACAGTCAACCAGAGCCCCAAAACGGATCAACCAATCTATATCTATGATCACATAGACATCTCCTATCGCAATAGGGATAAGATCTATCAGATAACCAACACCGAAGATCCCTAACACACATGTAACACCCGATTCCTGGTATGTATTTAATTCAAGTATTTATTATGATTTTCTCTGGGACTCGATGAGTTGGAGGCCCAACTCATCGAGTAGAGTCGTGATTCGCGGGAAGTTTAAGTAGTCTACTCGACCAGTCAGGAGACCGACTCGGCAAGTAGACGTTGTTTGAGTGAAACCCTAAACTGAGGGTTTGCACCCTATTTAAACACATTAACTCCTTAACTCAGACCCTATCATCCAGAGCAAACCCTAACTCAAAACCCTAGTCATTTTTAGTGTGTTCTTGAGCCTTGTGGTGTTACTTTGTGTGATTGAAGCTTGAAGACGAGTAGGAGGCTTATGAGATCAAGGGGGAACAAGAAGATCTAGAGTTTTGAGCATATTTCCAGCTTATTAGGGGTATAAAGCTGAAACCTTGTCTATTCATTATCTAGATCTTGATTTTGGGCCTTTCTCTACATCTTTCTCAGCCCAAGAGAGGTTGTATTCGGGATTGAGTATTGGAACTCAATTTGTGCTTTAGATCTGGGATTATTGGGGGTCTTTACGGCATAAAGGTGCCCATCGTGTTGCCACAAACACCCTATGCATCTTGTAGACCAACTTTTATGGCTTTTTGAGCCAAAGACCCCATGCATGGACATCAAGTTCGTGACTTTATGTATAAAAGGGACCCTAGGAAGTCAGATCTATGATTTGGATGCATTAAGTCCCACTGAAATCGATTGTATAGTTTTGGACAAGGAGGGACTCAGTGAGTCACTTGGGTGACTCGGTGAGTCAAGACACTTTTTCCCCAAAAATGTCTTCTAGAAATGGTTTTGGATGAGTGGAAGGAACGCTCAGCCTGCTAAGGGTTTGCCTTGGACCTAAAAATCATGTGACTTGATGAGTGATAGAACACACTCGGCGAGTCCAAGGCAATCTCCCGGTCTTTGAAGATGGACTCGACGAGTTGTTCTTACAACTCAACGAGTCATAGATTGGACGCATTCATATGCTAAAGATGAACTCGATGAGTTCAAGGAAGAACTCGCTAAGTCGGTTAAAGATTGACTGAAGTGTTGTTGAAGGTCAACTCGTCGAGCTCTTGCTAGACTCGACGAGTAGGGACGGGTTGGTTGTATTATGTGGGCGAAGGGACTCGGCGAGTTGGCGGACCAACTCGGTGAGTCTGGTCAACCAAAGAATTAACTTGAACAGGGGTTGACTTTGACTTGGATTCAAGTTGACCCTTGAAGGGGTTGTGGGTACAAATTGATAGCTTAGAAGGGTTGTCGTGTAGGGATTGAGGAGTCGAGGAGAGCCGACTTTCACACCGAGGACAGTGCAGACGCTACACAACTTCGAGGTGAGTTACCTTCCAGTAGGGGTGGGTCTAAGGCCACAATGTCGGCCCACCAACAAGAGTAATTGGTAGACAATTGGCTTTGTGATAATTATCTTGTTATGCTTACAAGATATGCTTATGTGATATGCTTATGAGATATGCTTACGAGATATGCTTATGTGATATGCTATGTGAGTTAGTGCTAGTAGCAGGGAATAGTTTTTCCCTAACTTGGTCGTTAGTACCGAAGGGTAGGTCAGTACCCCAGATATGTCTGACCGTATGATTATATTTTGTTATTGTATAATAGAGGTAGGGGTAAAATAGTCCCCGATGCCGGTTTAGATAGACCGGAGGGTAGTCAGCACCCAAGAACAGCCTGACATGGGTAGGTCAGCACCCCAGAATGGCTTGACATGGGTAGATCGGGCACCCCAGAAATGCCCGGCAGTATGTATGCTATGTGATTTTATGGTATGTGGTATGATGGGGGAACTCACTAAGCTTTGTGCTTACATTTTTTCATTTTTGGTTTCAGGTACCTCTTCGTCTAAGGGGAAGGAGTTGGCGGTGTAGCAGCGCGTCACACACACACATATGTTTTCCGCATTAAGTTTCTGGGATTGTACTCTGATTTATATTACTTATGTTGAGATGGTTTTCGAACACGTTGTTACAGTTTTTATAAAATGACATGACTTTGGTAATGTTTTGGTAAACTATGTTGCGAAGTATCTATTTAAAAGTGAAAAAAAATTTGGCCTCGAAAATTAGGATGTTACAACACAACCCCAGTATACATCAGTAGTGGAGACCGGACGCTCATCAGGTATAGAGGCTCCCAAGGGTCTACTCAAAGTATCTCGTGTAATAATGAAACCGCGACAAAAAGATGATGAAAAAAAATATTGACTCGCACCCGAGTCAAACAACACAAGTGCAGGTACAGAATTCACAAGAAAAGTACCTACACAATCAATATTATAAGCAATAAAAATAAATCACCAGAATAATAAAGAACATATACCAGCCACGACATCTGGAGCTACTCGGTCCTCCTCTGTTGTCAACTGAAATGATCTCCCTCGATCCCTCAGTGCCTCGACCTTCCCTTGCCGACCATCAGTAATAAGCAGGGTCGCAAGGGCCAGAGTCTGAACTACCCTAGATGCAAGCTGATGACATTCGACCCTCATATGTCCATTTTGGTTTCAATTAAAGCAAAACCGAAAACCCTTGGCGTAATCCCTAGTCAAATGCCCCTCATTGCCACACAGGTAGCAATTCGTACGTGACCAATATGGTCCTTCATGTCCCTTGCCGCACTTTCCGCAAGTTCAGGCCTTCTGGCCGCCAGCTCTCAGGACAGTAGACTTCGGTCGCTTAATCGTTGAATGCGACTGTACTGGCCTCCTATCTCTCACTTGGGTCTCCTTCTCCTCCCTAGCCTGGGTCTCCAGCTCAATCTCTCTCCCCCTGGCATTGGTCTATAGCCCATCAAATGTCCGATATGAAGTGTTCGTCACAAACTCGCGAATATCCCTCCTCAAAATACTCAAATACCAACTTACACGTGCCTGCTTCGTAGACACGTGCTCAGGAAAAAACAAGGCCCTCTCATCAAATATCATGGTGATCCCAGTCACCATTTCTGTCTTTTGCTTGTGAAACAGGAACTCCTTGGCCAATCTTTCCCGCTCAACCATGGGTACGAACTCATCCATGAACATCTCAGTAAATCTCTCCCAGGTCACCGTAGAATTCTCTACAAGAGTGTGATCAGTTGTGACAAACTTCCACCAATCCATCACTCCCAAGCGAAACAGGTTCAACGCGAAATGAACCCTCAGATTCTCCGGACAGGAGCAAGTATAAAAACATCCCTCAACATCAAAAATCCATCTCATGGTAGAAATTAGATCCTGGGTCCCATCAAACTCGAGTGGATTCGTGTTGTTGAACTCTCGGTACCACGACGAATCAATCCCCCTGATCTCGCAGCTACAACAGCTGCATTGGCTGCGACAGTAACAGCCTCAGTGACGGCGACACAACGCTCATCGAAAGTCTCAATCAGCATGGTCTTGAGTCGTCCTCTCAAGACCCTAAGTCACACGGACTCTATTTCCTCAGATCATCTATACACTCACCCTGTTGGTTCCTTAGAACCACGACTGAGCATCTAGACATTAACTTTAGACTGCTCCACCTCACAAGATCTCTACCGTCCTCGCCATTTGTTTTCGCGCATGCCAATTATACACAATACGGGACTCAATAAACATTCGAATAAATGATTCTACCTCAAATCCACAACCAAACAAGGAACATGAAGAAAGGCTAAACCAAGTTTTCTAAGGCTATAAAATCCTAACTATGTAGAATTTTATAGCATACACTAAACAAATAGCAATGACAGATTCAATCTCATAAGAATGAACTCCTAGGCTAAAGGCATCACAAATCAGGAAAAACTATCACACCATTCCTGCAAGATCCTTAGCCTAACACTAACTAGCATGTAATTCTATCAGCTCATAAAATATCAGCTCTACACTATTCATATTATAAATTGAGGTATTTTGGGAAACTACCGCTCGACCTCTGGTTGATTATATACACTGCTTCACTGGCTTTTCTCTTGTAAAAGCTTCATTCTTTTGAAAATTTTTCTTGAAAATCTTCAGATCCTTAGTTTGAGTATGGAATTACCCTAAGGTTCACCCAAATCCCTCAAACCAGGGCTCTGATACCAAATTGTAACACCTCAAATTTTAAACCAATTTTTTTCTCATTTTTAATTTTCCAAAATAAAGTTTCACAAACCAAGTTATCAAAAACATAAGTGTATTTAAAAAACATCATCACAAAATATCAGAGTATCTCAAATTGTCCCAGTAACAAATCTCCCAGTGAGTGTGTACAATCAGACCTTCACCTTCCCGTGGTCCTCCGAAGTACCTTAAATACATAAATCAACAACTGTAAGCACAAATCTTAGTGACTTCCCCATGATACCACATACTTCACATCATAAATAAACAATTATGGGTCATCAGCAACCCTAGGGACTATCAGCAGTCCCAGTGGGCAACAACATGCCTTATGGGTTATCAGCAACCCTGGAGACTATTGGCAGTCTCAATCACACATAAACAACATAATACAAAATAACAGTAGGCCCAGTTGGTCATCACAAATATAGTTATTCTACTTCACATGTAAGAATAAGTGAGGAGACTCACCTGATACTGATGACAGATAAATCTCACACACGAGCTGCCGGAACTAGACTCTGCCTGATCAACAAAATAATTAACCCAAACTAATAATTAAGGTCCATAACTCAACTCGCGAGTTTAAATCCCACAACTAAGTCCCTTAAGGTAAAAAAGACCATTTTCCCTTCCTGTGATCCAAAACCCTAAATCTTGACCAAATGTAAAAAGTCAATTGTCCAACGTGTACGTTAGGTGTACTCTCTCTTATGTGGGCGTTCAACTTACTCAGCAACCAAACAGGGACAGGACTGGCTATGTGGGGCATAGCCAGGATTACGCTCGACATACTCTATCTAATCCAACTTTATCAACTTTTATGTCTTAATCTATTAAGACACCTATCCTAATTTCAGATCTGACCACCCTAGGATGTCTTAACCCATAAAGTCATCAACTTTAAGCATTTGCATGGCTAGAAAGGACCCAATGCAACAAGTTTTAACTTCCATCACACTCTAAGTCACCTTACTCATACATGGGCCAAGGGAAATGATCAATCAACCATTTTTATAATTCTACAAGAACTAAAATGCATGAAAGGACAACTATTATTCTATGGAGTGCTCCATACTCATAAAGGTCCAAACTTTGGTATGTATGGGAATAACCAAACCCTCCTATAACATTTGGTCTGGGTGTGTCAAATAATATCAACTCTTGTACCTAGTTACTGATGAGGTTGAAGGAAACTCTCAGATAGGGTAGGGAAGTATCGTTCATCAACAACATGGATTAGTTCTTGCATAGGTCAGGGATTACATGATTCTTATCATTGGTATACTTGTAAAAGTGTGTTCATGTATATGCACATGCACACAATAGTTGGTGGAAGCAGAACATTGGAACCTTTGTTCTAGATGACATCGAAGTCATATATTATGTCTGAATTTGAACAAAACTTTTGTCAGCTAACCCATGATACACGTGAGCTGCTTGCCAACATCGGTCATGCAAAATGGTCAAGATCCTATTTCCCTAACATCTGTTTGAATGTACTCAACATTGATATTCCATAATTTATGTTGGTTTTATTGGTTAATCAACACAATGTATTAATAATAACGCTTACTGGGAAATTCATGACTACATTCAACGAATTTTTGTTAAATGCAGCTTCATGGGAAGTTAAATACCATAAAAATATTGAATTGTTTTACTTGTACAATAACCGTGAATGATAATATTTAATTTTTGGGGAGGCTGACTAGCATACTTACCCTATATGCAGAGATGGTGCTTTAAAGGAGGATGTCAAAGTCTGTTCGGTGGCAAGCAACAAAGATCCCACCTAAGATCCTGTCTCCATTCCCATATGACATTTTTTGAGTTTTTGATTTTAAAACAACTTGTATTGTAGATCTAAACTGTCATACATGTTCATGATGGAAATGGTGCAGCCTGAGTATAGGGTGCGGTCATGCTATTGTGGCATCACGTTATTCAAACATCATTGATTTAGCCGATATGATTCAGATATATTAGTGGCATGATGTCTTTTTAACTACCAACCAGACCCAAAATGTGCACCATTTTCCACCTCCATCTGAATGGAAAATACCAGACTCATTGATGGTTGTTTATTGCCTATGTAATCGCAATTAGTTGTGTTTGTAATTGATTTGGTGTGACTAATGGAAAATATTATTGCCCTAATATTTGTTACATATTACAAAGATGAAAAAAAAACATAATTTAGATGTACCATAACCTTATTAAAGCTAAAAATAACAAAATACATAATTTAAAAATACGGGACATCTGTTAAAATATCTTAAGCATGTTCGTATGGAAAATCAACATCGTTATTTTTCTATATGTATTCCACCCTTGTGTAACATCCGGATTCCCAGGTATATTATTTTATTTAATTATTTTGGAGTTTGTAGAGGAACTCGGCGAGTTGGAGCCAAGAGTCGCCGAGTATGGTCGCGGATGTTCATCCGGGTTCACGTCCGGACTCGGCGAGTCCATTAATGGACTCGGCGAGTCCACGCTATTTAATGAAACCCTAATCCCCCGGGTTTGGAGCCTATTTAAGGGCACTTATAGCCTCCCATTGCAGCTACCAGCCCCTTGAGAAAACCCTAAGTGAGCCAAATCGTTGTGAGGAAGAAGAAGTCACTTTTGATCCTTGTACCTTTGGTTTAGCAAGAAGAAGGTGACCAAGAGCAAAGAGGAGGTGCGATTCTAGCAGTTCCAGAGTTCAGAGACTTCCTTTTGAGGTAATAGTTCGAACCTCCTTCAGTTTTGGTGTTGATCATTAGAGATAGGGTTTTCTAACCCCTTTAGAGAGTGATTATATGGAGCAAATGGACCCTCTTCGAGTTTGTGCCTTGGATCTGGACTCAAAGAGGTCCAAAGATCTTAACCCTTGGAGCTTTATAGATCAGTTTGGGGTTATTGGACTTAGGTCGCCATTTTTGGGACTAAATCTCCTTTTGGTGCCTTGTTGATTTATAAGCATCAAGTTTCGGACTTTACGTGACATTCATGCTTGGGGAGGCCAGATCTATGGTTTAGGGACACAGATCTGACCTCAGGAGGACAGTAGAGTTTATGCATGGCATGAACTCGCCAAGTTGTTCTTGAGACTCGGCGAGTAGAGTTAGGGTTTCACGTAAATTACTCAGTGAGTAGACTTGCCGAGTTGGGGGACGACTCAGTGAGTCAGAAGGGGGTTAGAGGTCTGGAGTTCAAGGCGGTACTCGCCGAGTTGTTCTTGAGACTCGGCGAGTTGAGTCGGGGTGGCCCCGCGATTCATGCCTAGTATGACTCGTCGAGCATAGGGAGGGACTCGGCGTGCCAAGCAGGACAAAGAGTTAGTGGACATGTGTGAACGCGCTGAGTCACCAAAGTGCACTCGGCGAGTAGGGTCAAAGTGTGACCATTGACTTTTGTTGACTTTTAGGGTTTGGTCAACAATGGAGTCCTTGTGTCAAGAGGGGGTAAAATAGTCTTTTACCCTTCTGAGGGTGCCAATGGAAGGTTGAGTCTAGTCTCGAGAGTATATTTATGAGAGTATTTACTTTATGTGAATAAGCGGAGGCTAGGCAATATTTCTACCGAGTCAGAGATTTATCGAGATGCCTGAGGTGAGTCTTCTCATTATACTTTACCTAGAGTGGTAACAGGGTTATGTGTCAGTATATTTTATAGCTATGTGCCAGTGTATTTGCATGCTATTTATGTATGATAATTGTTGTGATATGTGATATGCATGATTCAGAGTTTACAGAGCTAGGACCAGTGGGTCCATAGAGTTAGGACCTTTTGGTCCACAGAGTTAGGGCCAGAGGGCCCACAGAGAGTTGGGACTAGAGGGTCTCACTAAGACACATTGACCAGAGGGTCAAACAGAGTTATAGCCTCGAGTGGCTGAAATGTGTTAGATTGGTATTTTGGGGAAACTCACTAAACTTATGCTTACAGTGTTACGTGTTATGTGTTTCAGGTACCAGTGATGACCGCGGGAAGGCGTCGACTTGATTCGTACCCACACATGGGATTTTATGTATTTCGATCTTGGGGGATGTTTTGTGAAACAAAGAAATGATACTATGACATTTTATTAATGAATGTGTTTGAAAATGCGAAAAAATTGTTTTAATTTTTATGGTGTTACACCTTGCCAGCTGCAAAATTACTTTTTCATCTTCATCCAGTAATTTGTTGTCAACCTTGTGATAAATTTTGATAAAATTCTTCACCTTTAACCGTATTTCTAGAAACTTAGTCTTCAATTCTTCTTCAAGTCGATACTCTACCACATATAACTCATAGTGAAACTATATTTCAAGCTTGCCCATCACGATCTGTACATTAAATGTGACATCATGAGGACAACCAAATCATCCTTAAATATTATCCAAGACTAAAAGAACATGATCTCTTCTTGTATGGTCCACGGACGGGGTTGATTTACTGTCATTCCGGAGTTCTAAATGTTCTACAATTACACTCTCTTATTTATTATGATTCGTTCTGGATCACGTGTCATTCCAGAATGAAATTTTGAGTGTCATGTCAATAATTCAAGTCTAGTCAAATCAATCATAAATGTCATAGATTCCTAATAAAATAAGTCACGGACACATATTATGAAGAAGCTTTCCAGACGTTGCATTTCGTACACATATTTTGGACTTAGCATTTCGGACACTCATTCCAAACATAGAATTCTGGACGATTTTTATGTTGTTAGCATGCATCGTAAATGTAGAAATAACTTGAGAACGAGTTCATCTTGAGTTTGGTGTTTGACATTGTGAAGAAGAAGAGTTGGTATGTTTGTTCAGATATTAACCCGATTTCAGAAGGCCTAGATTTTCCACTCTCGTATAAAATGTTTGATAACATTTTTCAAGCTATGAAGGCCACTGAAGAAGCAAACGAAATGGATTATGAAACAAGTTGGATACTAAATCAATGCAGACGATCTAGCGAAACAAGTAAATGTAAAAGAAAAATGAGTTGTTGAAGCAATGAAAAAAGTCAAGGAAGCGGAGAAGTGGATTCAAGATGCAAATGTAGAATTTGATAAGCCGTTTTTTCTAGTCTGGAATGGGTCATTCCGGGCCAAGTGGTAAGTTTTCAAAAAATAAATAAATAAAGAAGAAAAAAAAAACTTGGCTACTTTTATTAACTAGAACTCAAATTGTAATTAGATTACTCAATTTCTCTAACATAAGGGTCTTGTAATTAGAGTTTAAGCTAATCCTTTCCTCCATGTAGAAAGACCCTCTCCAACCTTCTTGATGGGCGATTTTGAAGCAAGAACACAAGGGAAAAGAGTTTTTTTTATTGATCAGAATCTAGCGGTTATTATTGTTGGATTTGTTTGGATACTAATAGAGAGGATATACTTGGATCTTTAGTTTTCACATCAAAATATCTCTATTACATTACAATTGGATATTATTAAAGAATTGTTAGACCGTATTTTTTTGTTGCGCTTTTATTTTTTTTATTTTTTATCTTTTATTTTTTATTGCTTAAATTGATTTATAAACAATCCATTAATTTCAACAGGTACTATCTTCCATACAGAAAATAGAGACTATAAACTCCAACATCAAAGAGCATCTCTTGAGTGACCCATGGTGGATTAGACCATAGATAAGGGGTCCCTAAAAGTGTTTGAGACATCCCCATAGGCCACAATATGTGCTCCTAAAAACAACATTACGAGCTAATGTCTTTATCAACCTACTTAGTACACTCTTTCAACTTTAAGACTACGCTTTATAGTCAATAAAGCATCGTAAGCGCAATTATGGTGTAATAACAAATAATCATTAGATAACATTTTAAAATAAAAATGGTAAATGATTTAGAACATTTATTAAATTGATAAACCGGGTTTTATATTTATATGGAGCCAGGGCGGATTTAGGGGGGTCACTAGTGGCACCAGCAACCCCTAAATTTTCTGGTCGTAGTGGAAAATTTTTAAAAAAATTTATTTTTTCTATTGTAATGCAACCCCTAACTTTCTTGTGCAACCCCTACTATGAAATCTTGCGTCCACCCCTGTATGGAGCATGACGTTGGAAGTTTGATTCCCTTAAACTACCTCTTGAGGTGCCACATGTGCGGATTCTAGCCTGAAAATCACTATGAGGGTTGGGTTTGTGTTGTAAAAGAGCTCGAACACGAAGTATTCGTTGAAATATTATGAGTAGACTTCCATTTAATTTGTTTGTCATTTCCAAAAAAATTAGAAGCATAAAATATTATATATAATAAAAAAAAACAAATACATTATCAATACAATACTTTGTGGTTTTAAACTTTGGCCAAAATATTTTAGCATGTTAGCCGATATGATATTTATGTAGAAAATAAATCACAAAAGTTGTCCCCATAATTTACCGAAAATGTCTATGTTTAGTTTCTTTTTTTATTGAAAAAGTTTATGTTTTTGAATAGTATACTCTTTGGGTTTGATAGTTTCGTCAACAAAATTTTGTATGTCGGTAGGTTTGGTCAAATTATAGAAAGCAAATTACAAAGTTGTCCCTATAATTTTTTAAAATGCTCCTTTGCCGAATTTTACTTATAGAAAATAGTCTATATGTTTAAAAGAATTAAAAATAGAGTCATTAGTTAATAAAAAAATTTATAGATTACGCTTCATATTTATAAATAAAATATAACAATGAGATATTGCTTAAATGCTTTAATGAAGCATTTGACATGTGGGTAGGGAAAAACACAAACATACAACTAAAAATACATTAAATTACGGGAAATCAAGTAATCTAGCTACTTTTTAATATGTAATTGAAAAAAAATCAATTTTTTTACAAAAATAACCATTTAGTTTGGAATAAGGTATTCTAGACCAATAAAAAATAAATTTTTGACTAATTCCGGAATGACATTTCAGATTCCAGAATAACATTTCAGATTCCAGAATGACATTCTATATTCCGAACCAACATGCTAGACTAAAAAATTGGACTTAGGAAAAAAAAACTTTGAAATTTCAAGAATAAGTCTGAAATCCATACACATATAATTAAAAATACTTTAAACTGGAAACTAATTGTTTTAAAATCTAAACATTTGTTTCTAAAGCAAAAACAACCAAAATTAACAGAAAATGAAAAAAAAAATCATTTTAAAAATTAGTACACAATATAAGAGGATCTAACTTCAACCTGTTCTAAAGCCCACACAGGAGTTCATCGCGGAATAATAATAATAATATTTTAAACGTGTCCGTATTTGAACAATAGACCTTTTGTATGGAATTTCACTCATCAATAGCTAGGCTTCCATCCCAGTAGCTAAAAAACAATTTATTTTAAAGAACAAAGATTTTATATATATATATATATATATATATATATATATATATATATATATATATATATATATATATATATATTGTAACCACTCGATTCTTTGGTACCGATTTTATAAGAATTTTCTTGTTTTCAAGGTCTACTTGACGAGTTGGTTGCCCTACTCGTCGAGTAGCAGCGAGTTGGTCCACGTGTTTTAGTGACCTACTCACCGAGTCCAAAAAGGGACTCGACAAGTAGGAGCAGGCAGTTAAAACCCTAAATTTCGGGGATTTGCACCCTATTTAAGGACCACTTATTCCCCTTAGCCTCTCTTACTACCTCCCTTGAGTTCAGAAACCGTAATTCATGATTGCTCTCTATATTTGTGTGCTTCTTAGCTTGGGATAGGGATTTTTGGAGTAAAAAGCTTGGAGTTCAAGAAGTTGGAGCAAGGGGCAGTTGTAGATCCAGATTCTTCTCTGTCTTGGCATCATTTTGGAGGTAACAAGTTGTTACCTTGGCTCTCTCTTAGTTAGATCTCTTCATTTACGGGTTTGAGATGTTTTTTTAGGGTTTTGTGTGGTGGTTCTCCGATTTGGGTCAAGATCTGAGGTTGCAACCTCAGATCCAGACTCCTTTAGCCCCTCTTTGTCATAAAGTTTCAGTCTTTGTCGAGCTATGACCTTTCCCTTACCTTAAGCCACTCCTTTAGCTTGTTTTGGGCCATTATCATCTTACATGCACATAAAGTTTGCAACTTTACGTGATAAACATGCCCTAGGAGCTTAGATCTGCAGTATGCAGCCTTTGCATGACTTAAAAACCATATGTATGGATGAAGGATTGAAGGGACTCGACGAGTCGCAAGGTCGATTCGGCGAGTTATATGAAGATGGTCATGAACTTGACAAGTTGGATAAACAACTCGGCGAGTCTGATGAAGATTGCATTGGGCTCGGCGAGTCAGTCAATGACTCGGCGAGTCGGCTAGGATTTTCCCAACATTTGGACATGTATGAACGCGGCGAGTTGTAAGGGAAAAACTCGTCGAGTTTACAAGGAGTTATGGCCACTAACACTAGGAACTCGACGAGTCACTCAAGTGACTCGACGAGTTGGTGAGTATGCAAGGAACTCGGCGAGTGGTTGGATGTTGGTTGTGAGCCATGAGTATTCCATCCTGAGGGTAGGATAGTATTATGTGGTATGCGGTACGATCCATTAGATCAGTTGTTGTCTATAGACTGTTATGTGATTAACTGTTATATGTGTAAATGTTTGTTTGGCGGTTGAGGTTTGTCTGCTTTGTGCGAAAACCAATAGACCTGGGCATTCCAACCTGTTGGTTGTGAGCCATGAGTATTCCATCCCGAGGATGACTGGACTCATAGTATGTGGGCCTTCCAACCTGTTGGTTGTGGGCCTTGGGTATTCCTCCCGAGGATGATTGGACCCACAGCATGTTGGCATTCCAACCGGATGGTTGAGGGCCTGGGGTATTCCAACCTGATGGTTGACTGGACCCATAGTATGATGTTCATGATTATATGTGTATTATTGTGGGTATGGATATTTTGGGGGAACTCACTAAGCTTTCGGGCTTACAATTATAGTTTATTGTTTCAGGTACATCAAGGGATCGCGACAAGGCGAAGGCATGATCGTACAGCTCCTCATGATTTGTTTATGTTTCTGGGAAAACTCTGATATTAGATATCTTGAAAAGAAACTTTGTAATGATAAATGATTTTAAATGTTTTGAAAAAGTTTTAATTTGGCATTAAATTTTTGGGTGTTACAAGTTGGTATCAGAGCCTTGGTTTGAGTGAATTGGAGGAACACTTGTGTGACTCCAGTCTCAAATCAAGGAAAAGATTTCAAATAGTTTTCAAAATAAGTAAAGGAGGATGCAGGGTGTACGATCAGCCGAATCCAGTAAGTTGACCCCAAAGTACCATATAGTTATTTGATTATGTGATATGTTAGAACAGCATGCTTGTGCTAGGCTAGGGATCTTCAAGAATTGCATGATAGAGTTGTCTGATTACATGATGTCTGGTAGCCTAGGGTTTTCCTCATATAAGATTGACATCAATATTGTAGTTGCTTAGTGTATGCATCTCGGTCGTACATAACTAAGATCTTATAGCCTGAGAATGTTTGGTTTGGCCTTATTTCCTGTTCTTGTTTGATGAAGGGCTTAGTTTAGGATCAGGTATTCGAAAGTCTATAAGGTCCAGCGTTATGTATGACTAGCATACACTAGCACTGCGGGGTTGATAGAAGTTTCGTGGATGAGTGGGTTGTGTGAGACCGCTAGGTCAGTTGTGAGACAATTATGTTGGATTAGTGTCTAATTCCATAACTATTTTGGTATGTACTTGACCTAATTAATAGCATGGTCCTTTTAGATTGCCTTCACCAAAGCAACTTGATAGGATGATTTGTGGAGAAAGAGATTAATTATGATTTATTAATATATTATATGAATAATATATTAAAAGAGAAATCTTATAGTTCAATTAATATTACTCCAGAATTAATAAGAATTAATTTTGTGGCTAAAAGACGTTAATTAAATAAAGGGGGCTAGAACTATCAATTGTGTGATAGTTGGATATTGGGCTAATGGACTCCATAGAAGTTGGAGTGGATGAAATCTATGGAGAAACCCATGAGAATTCGTCCAAGGCCTCTAAGGAGGGAGTCCATGGGTTGCTTAGGGCCTAAGCAGTCAGATTAGGGTTTCCTAGTTCAAAACCCTAATAGTCTCACTATATAAAGACCCCTAGGGCACCCAAATACATAGCTAAGCATTCATTGGAGTTTCTTGGACGTTTTTGGTACCACCTTCTCCCTCCTAAGTCATCCTCTTGCTTTTGGTGTTTGTGAGCCATTAGAGGTGTGACATTTGTGACACTAAGCTTTTAGAAGCCAATTACAAGAAGGAATAGATTGTTATTGCTACATAAAAATCAAAGGTAAGATCTAAACTCTATATTATGATAATATTGATTATTGTATGCTAGATCTAGGGTTTATGGCTTTGGATGATTATTGCATGTTCATTAGACAAACTAGATCCAAACCTTTATGGTTTGCATGTACACCATAGGTATGATGTAGTGCTCAAAACCCATCAGTGGTATCAGAGCCTAGGTCGTTTTCTAGTGAATTGATGCAATAGTTAACTTTCAAGATCAAGAAATCGAATTTTTTTGCTGTCTGGAGCATGAACTCAACGAGTTCCATATGAACTTGACGAGTTGGGTGAACTCGACGAGTTGACTGTTCCGTTGCCGGGATTTTTGATTTTTCTGCCAGATTTTGTTGAGGATAATTGCCGAAACTCGTTTTTCTTGCCTAAATCCGATTTTTTTAGTTTGGAATGGTTATCCTCATAAAAATTGATGAATTTGGTTAAATGTGGATAATATAGGACTATTATAAGTCAAATATTTAACCTAGTAACATTGAAAAGTTTCAATTTACACCCTTTAGGTTTTATAGTTTAAATTTGAACTCAAAAGGTTTTAGTTTTGAAATTTAAATAATTAAACCCTAATATTTTGAAAGGTTTCAAAATTTGTCCTCAAGTTTTGGAATTTAAAATTTAAATTAAAAGGTATTAATTTTGAAATATTAAATTCTAATACCCTAGTTTTTTGAAAAATTCAAATTACACCCTTATGGTTTTATTAAATTAATTAAGTGTACAATGAAAAGAGAATTAATAAATTCATAATGACATGGTTTATATTTAATTAAATTAAAAGGTATAATTTATCAAATTAGACTACATAGTATTTTAAAAGTGTAAAATACACCATTATACTATATAAAATTAAAAGTCTAATATTATATATGTATGAGTAAAGAGTCAGTCTTACCGTTAGTAGGCCTCATTCATTAAGTCGGTCTATAAGGGGTGCTTAAGGAAGTAGCCTGTAAAATGACCACTATTGGGTATCCACTCTTACCCACCACACTCTTGACTAGTGGAGGGTCGTTAGCCGAACGGGTAGGATAGGACACAACCTTCCATTAGAAGTATAATGAATACGAAGTAACTAAATGCTTTTATAAATTCCCAAAACTTAGTTACTTTAGGAAAAATGTGGAGTTGGTGCTATTCCATGAAATTACACTTTGTACCCTTGCTAAGACGTTAGTTAAGCGTGTGTGGTTAATCGGCACACTAATTGGGTTCTAAGCAAAGGTGGCAAAGGGTGACTCGATGTTTGTCACATATCGATGGAGCGTGTGTGGTTAACCGGCACGTCGATTAGGTGATTGTAACATTGGGGGCACCATGTATATTTGCATGGTTATCCACAACTTGTTTGTGATCCTCAGCATCCCAGTCACAAATAAAGGGCACACTCGAGAGTTAAACATGCCACTGAAAAGTTCAATGAATCTCAAAAGATCTAGGAGATTCAATTCATTTAAAACTTAATTTTTCAATTTTCGTTTTTCATGGTGGAAATTGGTAAATCATCATTTACATACCTTCAAATATTCTGCATTTCGATTATGGCATCCCTCTTCCATATTGTAGAATATTGTGTTGGTTCCTAGCCTTAATATCCCATTTGGGTGTTTTATTAAGGACTCAATGTAGCACCTGGTTCTTGGTATGTATTCTGTTATTAAATCTTCATTTATTTTTGCCTTTTATCCTTGGACTCAGCAAGTCGAAGGACTGACTCACCGAGTAGAAGCGGTACGAAGCGCGGGGTTTGAGCTGCAGACTCAGCGAGTCGGGTCCCGGACTCGGCGAGTAGCTATTGTTTGGACAAAAACCATAATCCAGGGGTTTGCACCCTATTTAAACGACCTTGTGCAGCCTCCTTTCCCCCTTTATGCTCCCAAACACTCCTCATAGCAAACCCTAGCCGTTTTTGAGAAGATCTAAGGCTTTTTGAGTGATGCTTGTGAGTCTTGATCTCAAGGAAGAAAGAAGAGCATAGAAGGATCAAGAGGGGACTGAAGGATTCGAGTTTGAATCATCATTTGTAGTCTTTGGAAGGTATAAAGTCTGAACCTTGATCATTCATTTGTTAGATCCCTCTCTGAGGTGATTTAGGGCTTTTATAAGCCATATTTGGTGGATGGGGGTTTGGGCTTCTATATCATGTCATTTTATGAGCCACAAGTCAGATCTAGGTTGCTTTTTGCACCAAGGAAGGCCCCATGCAACAAAAGAACCATTTTAGAGCCTTTTAAGCTCTAATGTCCCATGCATGCACGTAAAGTTTGTAACTTTACGTGCTAGATCGAGTTTAGGGGCCTGGATCTATCATTTGGTTAAGTGTTGTACATCAGAAATCAAAGTTCTTAGTAAGGAATGTGATAGACTCGGCGAGTCCATTCCTGGACTCAGCGAGTCCAAGGGTTTTGGTCCCATATCAGTGAGGGTCACAAGGACAAGTTGAGTGTGGGAGGGTTTTAGGAGTCCCGGGGAGTGACCCAACGTTCTGGACTAAGCAGAGTGTTCTGGGAATTCTTGGTACTCGGCGAGTGCATGAACGGACTCGGCGAGTCCAAGTCAATCTTCATGGTACTCGGCGAGTTGTTCATCAACTCGGCGAGTCGAGGACAAAAGGTGTTCATAGGGTGAAGAGTGACTCGACAAGTTGTTCATACAACTCGGCGAGTCAAGACAGGACATGAGTATCAGTTGATGATGAACTCGACGAGTTGTTCATACAACTCGGCGAGTCGGATGAGGATTCAGTCGGTGTTCATTTAGAAAGAAAACTCGTTGAGTCATCGCCTAACTCGACGAGTAGAGACGGGTATAAGGTTTGACGGAAGGATAGGGACTCGGCGAGTTGGCGAGTCAACTCGGCGAGTCAGGTCAACTCGAAGTTGAATTTGACTTTGACTTGGTCAAGGGGTAAAATGGTCGTCTTACCATAAGGGTAGATGTCAGTTTCTGACTAAGTGTTTTGTGGGAATTTTAGCTGGAGGATTTCCGGAGCAGCAGCGGCAGCAGTCAGAGGATTCCCGCATAGTTCAGCAGCTACGAGGTGAGTTACCTTCCAGTAGGGGTGGGTCTAAGGCCACAATGCCTACCCACCATTGAGGAGTATTTAAAAGATGATTGTCTTTGTGATAATTTATCTTGGTATGGTATGTGTTGGTTATGAGTTATATCTGTATTATATGCTACATGATAGGGACAGTTTCCCTGATAGTGGTCCTTAGGACCAAGGGGTATGTCAGTACCCGGATATGCCTGGCTGTATGCTTATATCTTGCTTTTGTATGCTAGTGGTAGGGGTGGAATAGTCCCCGATTACCGGTTGAAAGATACCGATGATGATTACCGATTGAAAGATACCGATGGCGATTACCGGTTGAAAGATACCGATGATGATTACTAGTTGAAAGATACCGATGATGATTACCGGTTGAAAGATACCGATGGTATTGCATGGTATGTGGTATGATGGGGGAACTCACTAAGCTTTGTGCTTACGGTTTCAGTTTTTGGTTTCAGGTACCTCTTCATCTAAGGGGAAGGAGCCAGCGGTGTAGCATGGCATCACACACACACACATATGATTTTCCGCACGATGTTTTCTAGGATTGTACTCTGATATGACATTTGTTCATGGTTGTGGGTTTCAAATATGATACTTGGTTTTGAGATGACATGTTTATACAATATTTTCTGATGAATGTTTTATGAATTAATTAATCAAAAATGGAGTTTTTGGGCTTGAATTTTGGGATGTTACAAGTTGGTATCAGAGCCTTGGTTTGAGGGATTCGGACACGCCCTCGGGGGTGTCTGGACTAAAACTAAGGGGCTAAAAGATTTTTTACAATAAAATGGTTTTCTAAAAATCTAAGCGAAAGGATTTTACGAAAGACAAGGTGTGTGATGCATGCGACCGACCGGGCTTAAGTAAGTTTTCCCCAAGATACTTATACATGTTATGTTATGCTATATGGATCGATTCAGAATTGCATGCTAGAATAGGACTAAGGATCTAGGAAGATGCCTTGTGTGCCTGATATATGATTCTGATAATCGCATGCTAGTTGGGGCTAAGGATCTAGGAGGATGCCTTATATCCCTATTGTATGAGCTGTATGCTAGGGCTGTTTAGTCAGCAGTAGGATGGCCTGTATAGGTTATGCCTGATTTGGTTACTCGATGTAAGAATGCTGCTTGCTTTGTGATATGGGGGTTCTGGCTATTTCCAACGAACTAAGGAGCGTATATGTAACAGTACCTGCAAGTTAGTTAGGGGGAAATGGTAGGGGCTCCTGTGCAGCTGATGGCGGAGAGTAGGTCGGAGAGTGCCCTAGGGAATCCTATGATGAGGTTAGTGGAAAGGGGTATCGGTAAAGGGACCTGGTGAAGTCGAAGCAATCCTTGAGGAAAGCACGGGTAGATGTGGAAGGTAGTATGGGCCCGTACTACTGAAAGCAGAGGACCCGTACTCGAATCAAGGAGGCCCTAGATGAAATTGGGAACCTTGGAGAGTGTGTTAGGTCTCTCGAGTATATGTATGATCCTGACCTTTATGCGTGTATTTTCAGTATGGTGACCACACGACTTGGAGCAGGAGGTTCTGGATCAGGATCAGGATCAGGCTCGGGTTCGGGATCCTAGCAGGTTGATGACGGGCTACGCGAGTTCATCGCGTCTGAGATCACGAGAGGCATCCTTGATTCGACCCCTATTATCTTCGGGTCGATCAAGGAGGAGATTGTTGAGCTGATGGAGGATAGTCTCCGGTCATTCAGGAGTGATATGGCGTCTGGCCAGGTGGGTACGCGTACACTGTCCTTTAAGGACTTTCGTGGAAGTGGTGCACCGGATTTCCATGGGGTGAAAGACCCCATTGCTGCTAGTAGATGGATCGCAGACATTGAGTCTGTACAGCTGACTAGCTTCTGCCCAGAGGGGTCAAAGGTGAGATATGCAGCAGGATGATTGCGAGACAGGGCTAGGGATTGGTGGGAGTCTGTTGGTGACTCATTGGGAGCCTTGCCTGTTGAGGCCATGACTTGGTCAGACTTTGTGACCAGATTCAGGGAGGAGTTTGTGCCAGATGTGGAGCTTCAGCGGCTGGCCAGGGAGTTTTGGATATGAGGCAGACTACGGAGATTGTGGCAGATATCACCGCCAAGTTCCGGGAGAGGGCATTGTTGGTCCCCCAGTATGTGGGTGATGAGGATATAAGGAGGACCCGCTACCACGACATGCTACGAGCTGACATTCGGGAGCATGTTAGTTTTTCGGCTTGCCCTACCTTGGATTCCATGATTGCCAGGGCTAGGGAGAGGGAGATTGATCTGGAGCACGTCCAAAAGAGGAAGGCAGTGGAGCGGCTGACGACTGGGGCTTCGGGTAAGAAGCCCAAGAGATCTGATGGTAGGCCGAAAGGCCAGGCAGGACGGGACCACTGTGGGAAATGCAGTCGGTCACACAAGGGAGCTTGTCGCACTGGGTTGGGTTCGGGCTAGCATAAGTGTGGCAAGGTGGGGCATTTTGGCAAAGATTGTACTGCTCCCGCCCCTACGGTACAGATGACAGACCTAATTTGCTTCCATTACAATCAGAGGGGCCATAAAAGGGCCAATTGCCCGAGATTGACAGCAGCATCAGCAGCAGTGCCAGCGGCAGTGCCGGTCTCAGCGACGACGCGGGTTACAGATGGCTGGAAGGTCAAGACAGAGGTTTAGTGGTGCGGAGCTGAGCATTTCAGCTGACAGCCGAGGAGGCACGTGTTGCACCTGATGTGGGGACGGGTATGATTCTTTCCCTCTGATCTTCTTTTTGTTGTGATTGTGTTATTGATATGTGCTCTGTTTAGGATCGTTCCATGTGAATGGCATCCTAGTTCTGGTGTTGTTTGACTCGGGCGCTACCCGATCATTTGTGTCTCTTGTGCTTAGCAAGAGATTTTCCGAGTCTTCGGGCATGTTGAATTGACCTTTAGAGGTAGAGATTGCAGACGACCGTTCGGTGCGGGCATCGATGGTATTTCGAGATTGTGTGCTGAGGTTATTTGAGGAGAGCTACTTGGTAGACTTGGTTCCCATTCCATTGCGTGGGAACAAGGTGATTATAGGCATGGATTGGCTCAGCCCTAATGGGGCAGTGATCGACTGCGCGCAACAGTTGGTGCGTGTCAGGACCCCAAGCGGGGGAGAGCTGGTGATCCAGGGCGAGAGGCCACAGCGAGGACCAGATTTATGTTCAGCAGCGAGAGTTAGGCGCTACCTCCAGCAGGGTTGTGCTGGTTATGTCGCGTATGTTATGGATACCCGGGAAACAGGTAGGGCAACGGTGGATGATGTACCTGTGGTACGGGAGTTTGCAGATGTATTCCCCGAGGAGTTGCTTGGGATACCTCTGGAACAATAAGTGGAATTCAGGATCGACCTAGTTCCTGGTGCGGCTCCGATAGCAAAGGCACCGTATCGGTTGGCTCCTCCTGAGATGCAGGAGTTGTCTACACAGCTGCAGGAGCTGTTAGACAAGGGTTTCATTAGACCGAGCAGTTCACCCTGGGGAGCCCCGATTCTGTTTGTGAGGAAGAAGGACGGGGTGCATCGGATGTGTATAGATTATCGGGAGCTGAACAAGGTAACGGTGAAGAACCGCTACCCACTTCCGAGGATTGATGACCTCTTTGACCAGCTACAGGGAGCATCTTGGTTCTCCAAGATTGATTTGAGTTTAGGGTATCATAAGATGAGGGTCAGAGAGGAGGATGTGCAGAAGACTGCGTTCCGGACGCGTTATGGCCACTATGAGTTTGTGGTGATGCCTTTCAGGCTCACCAATGCTCCTACCGCGTTCATGGATCTCATGAACCGCGTGTGTAGACTGATGTTAGATCGGTCTGTGATAGTATTTATTGATGACGTCTTGGTTTATTCCAAGATGCGGGAGCAGAATGAGGAGCATCTGCGGGAGGTTTTGGAGACTTTGAGGAGGGAGAACTTGTATCCTAAGTTCTCCAAGTGTGAGTTCTGGTTGCGCGAGGTGCAGTTTCTTGGGCACCTTGTTAACCAGAACGGGACTTCGGTAGATCCGGCCAAGGTAGAGGCCGTGATGAATTGGGAGGTTCCGAGGTCTCCATCTGAGATTCGGAGCTTTCTAGGTTTGGCAGGCTACTATCGGAGATTCATTCAGGACTTCTCCAAGATAGCAGTTCCGCTCACCCGACTGACTAAGAAGTCGGTGGTGTATCGTTGGGGGCCTGAGCAGCAGGCCGTGTTCGAGACGCTGAGATAGAGATTGTGCGAGGCGCCAATCTTAGCCCTGCCCGAGGGCATGGAGGATTTTGTTGTGTACCACGATGCATCCATCGCAGGTTTGGGAGCAGTATTGATGCAGAGAGGGCATGCCATCGCCTACGCGTCGAGGCAGCTGAAGCCTCACGAGGCGAACTATCCGACGCAGGATTTGGAGTTAGGGGTTGTTGTGTTCGCCCTTAAGATTTGGCATCATTACCTCTATGGGGTTCGTTGTATGATTTACACGGACCACAAGAGTTTGAGGTATCTCATGGACCAGCCAAATCTGAATATGAGGCAGCGTAGGTGGCTTGATGTGGTGAAGGATTATGATTGTGAGATCCTCTACCATCCAGGGAAGGCCAATGTCGTGGCCGATGCACTTAGTCGCAAGGCAGTGCCGATCAGGGATATCTTTCTAAGGATGACAGTGGTGACTTTGCTTCTGGAGCGGATCCGGGAGGCTCAGCAGGAGGCTATGAAGGAGGAACATCGGAAGAGTGAGCGGATTGTGGGGCAGGTTTCCTCCTTCAACTATAACAGCCGAGGGTTATTGACGCTTCACCGTAGGGTGTGGGTCCCTTATCATGGAGGTGTGCACCAGGTCCTGATGGAGGAGGCGCACAAATCCCGATTCTCCATTCATCCCGGGGTGACGAAGATGTATAGGGATCTTCGTCTGGACTATTGGTGGCCCTGCATGAAGCGGGATGTGGCATGGCACGTGGAGCGGTGCGTGACCTGCAGGAAGGTCAAGGCCGAGCATCAGAGACCACACGGCAAGATGCATCCGTTGGATATCCCGCTGTGGAAATAGGAGGATATTACGATGGATTTTATCATGAAGCTTCCCAAGACCGCGCGGGGGATGGATTCGATATGGGTCATCGTGGATCGATTGACCAAGAGCTCCCACTTTATTCCGATTCAGGAGAGCATCTCGGCCGAGAAATTGGCCGATATCTATATCAGGGAGGTGGTGGCGCGGAACGGAGTGCCAGTTTTGGTGATTTCAGACAGAGACGTGCGGTTTACTTCCAGGTTTTGGAAGAGGTTTCATGACGAGCTAGGTACTCATCTGCATTTTAGCACCACTTTTCACCCACAGACGGATGGCCAGAGCGAGCGGACCATCCAGACTCTGGAGGATATGCTGCGGGCATGCATTTTAGATTTCGGAGGTAGTTGGGATACCTACCTCCCGTTGGCGGAGTTCTCGTATAATAACAGCTATCATGCGAGTATCGACCATCCTCCCTTCGAGATGTTGTATGGGAGGAGGTGCAGGACCTCGATATGTTGGGGCGAGGTTGGCCAGAGAGTCATGGGGAGCACCGAAGTAGTGCTCGAGACGAAAGAGAAGATTCAGCAGGTCCGGAGCAGGCTTCAGACTGCTTAGAGTCGGCAGAAAAGTAACGCCGATAAGCGTCGATCAAACCTGGAATTCCAGGTCGGGGATATTGTTCTCCTGAAGGTGTCGCCATGGAAGGGCGTCATCCGATTCAGGAAGCGGGGCAAGTTGGGCCCAAGGTAAATCGGACCGTTCAGGGTTGTAGCCCGGGTGGGCAAGGTGGTGTACCAGCTGGATCTGCCAGCCGAACTCAGCCAGATCCACAGCACTCTCCACGTCTCTCAGCTGCGGAAGTGCCTAGTGGACGATACGGAGGTGGTACCCTTGGAGGACATTCAGGTTTGATGGCGACCTGAATTACATCGAGCGACCTGTGGCAATCCTTGACCGGAAGTCGAAGGATCTGAGGAACAAAAGAGTAGAACTCATGAAGGTGCAGTGGCAGCACCGGAAGGGGTCGGAGTGGACTTGGGAGCCGGTGAGTGAGATGATGGAGCACTACCCCGAGCTGTTTCAGGATCGAGCGGCAGACTTCGAGGACGAAGTCTAAAATAAGTGAGGGAGATTTGTAGCACCTGGTTCTTGGTATGTATTTTGTTATTAAATTTTCATTAATTTTTGCCTTTTAGCCTTGGACTCGGCGAGTCGAAGGACTAACTCGCCGAGTAAAAGCGGGACGAGGCACGGGGTTTGAGCTGCGCACTCGGCAAGTCGGGTCCCGGACTCGGCGAGTAGCCTTTGTTTGGACAAAAACCCTAATCCAGGGGTTTGCACAACTCGGCGAGTTGTTCATACAACTCGGCGAGTCAAGACAGGACATGAGTATCAGTTGATGATGAACTCGACGAGTTGCTCATACAACTCGGCGAGTCAGATGAGGATTCAATCGGTGTTCATTTAGAAGGAAAACTCGTCGAATCATCTCCTAACTCGACGAGTAGAGACAGGTATGAGGTTTCACGGCAGGATAGGGACTCGGCGAGTTGACAAGTCAACTCGGCGAGTCAGGTCAACTGGAAGTTGACTTTGACTTTGACTTGGTCAAGGGGTAAAATGGTCGTTTTACCCTAAGGGTAGATGTCAGTTTCTAACTAAGTGTTTTGTGGGAATTTTAGCCGGAGGATTTCCGGAGCAACAGCGGCAGCAATCAGAGGATTCCCGCACAGTTCAGCAGCTACGAGGTGAGTTACCTTGTAGTAGGAGTGGGTCTAAGGCCACAATGCCGGCCCACCAATGAGGAGTATTTCAAAGATGATTGTCTTTGTGATAATTTATCTTGGTCTGGTATGTGTTGGTTATGAGTTATATCTGTATGATATGTTGCATGATAGGGATAGTTTCCCTAATAGTGGTCCTTAGGACCAAGGGGTAGGTCAGTACCCGGATATGCCTGGTTGTGTGCTTATATCTTTCTTTTGTATGCTAGTGGTAGGGGGTGGAATAGTCCCCGATTACCGATTGAAAGATACCAATGACAATTACCGGTTGAAAGATACCGATGGCGATTACCGATTGAAAGATACCGATGACGATTACCGGTTGAAAGATACCGATGATGATTACCGGTTGAAAGATACCGATGGTATTGTATGGTATGTGGTATGATGGGGGAACTCACTAAGCTTTGTGCTTACGGTTTCAGTTTTTGGTTTCAGGTACCTCTTCATCTAAGGGGAAGGAGCTAGCGGTGTAGCATGGCATCAAACACACACATATGATTTTCCTCACGGTGTTTTCTGGGATTGTACTCTGATATGACATTTGTTCATGGTTGTGGGTTTCAAATATGATACTTGGTTTTGAGATGATGTGTTTATACAATATTTTCTGATGAATGTTTTATGAATTAATTTATCAAAAATGAAATTTTTGGGCTTGAATTTTGGGATGTTACACTCAATCAACTAACTTGAGTTTTCTCCCATTTTATATTTGTCAAAGTCTGACAACTATGGTCTTCCTAAATCCGTTGGAAAAAGTTTTCCACGTGAAGTTGGTGTTCCACTATTGGATTGTGGAAATTTAAATCATTCTTCACTTCCTCCACCTCCTCCATTAATTCTCCCTGACCCATGTATTGGAAGACTTGAAAAGTTCCAGGTTACTTAAGCCTTATTGGCAATAAGACACAAAGATGGAAAGTCTGTGCGTGCACACGTCTTAAAGATAAATTCACACATTAACAAGTTAAGGATGTTGGGTGTCGATGTCTCAAGGAAGTTGGTTGTTGACTTGGTACTTCAATCACTTCCTGAATCATATGGTAAGTTTGTTAGAGAGTACTATATGATGGACCACGACATGATCCATATTGATTTGACTTATTTGCTTATTACTGCTGAATCAGAAATGATTTGGCATACTGGTCGAGCAAATTGATCTGATAAATCAATATCCCAACCTTCTACGGGCAATGGTAATATTAGAAGTCCAGAAAAGTTTTCTCTACGTAAGAGAAAGACTGAGTATGATATAGTCATGTGTGCCATTCCAGAAGAGTCCATATGTTCCTACTACCAAAAGATGAGGCATTGGTTACGAAGTTGCCCTGACTACCTGAGAGATCTAAGAGATGGGAGAGTTAAGATGTATGAATCTGCTTCAGGTAAAATTCACTATCTAACTCCATTAAGTTCCTATTTGGAGATTATTAATACATGATGTGATAAGATTACACTTTGATGTTTTGAAGGATTGAAGAAAAGAAAGGAAGCTTAAAGGAAGGAGCGAGCTGAGTCTGATCGCGAAGAAATGGATTATGATCGCATGGATTCGATGATCGGATTTTTGAGTTGCTACTTAGAGTTATGATACATTGCTTAGGAATATGTAATACCATAGTTTTCATTTGCATTGTAAGGATATATTTTTCCGCAATAAAATAAATTTTGATTTTGTCTTATTTATATTTCCTTACAATGGCAATTATGAAAATTGATGTATGTGTGTTTCTATTATAAGCAATATTAAATGGATGTGATTCTTATTTATGTTATTTATGGTAATGTCGTAATTTTCTAAGTAAGGAAAGATTCTCATCACCCGAGTTTCAATTGGACAGGAGCTTGGAATCATATGATTTGAATCATGTGATGTATGGAAATCTTGGTACTTACAAATTTTAAGGCTAATTCCCTGACAAAGAGTTAAGTGAAGGACTAGGAGAACGAGTTCACAATGTTATGCATTGGTCAAGTCCAACATAAATAATAATAACATTATTCGTCATGATTTACTAAAAGTCTAGTAAATGTGGTTATACTTACAAGATTAAGTGTAATTCTGAATCATTGAAAAGTTACAATGAATGGCAGAACGAATAAGTAGAATCAATGAAGGCGGAAAGATAAAAAGTTTCTCCAATCTAAGAAGAACAGAGAGTACTTTTGTATCGTGTTTTATGGTCGTCTTGGTAATCATAGGAACCATATTACAATTCATCCTCTAAGGACACTTTAGTGCACTAGTTTGGCTAAAAAGAGGAATCGAGAATTGTTGTGGTGGTTAAGTCAATAAGATGTATCGTACTTCATTCCAAAATCAAGTCTTAGAGTCATACTCCAAGATTGTGACTTGAGTGACATAATCTTAAGTAGGAATGTTCTTACACTTGTACATTTTGGTAAGTTGTGATGTCTTGAATAAGACAAAGACCAACTAGTACCAAATTATGTGTAGGTTTTGTCTTGATATAGACACACACTAACTCTTGAATATTTGTTTTGTCAAGAAATGTTTCTTGATAAGAGAATCTAATATGTCAAGAGGTCAGTGGGAGTCTAAATATCTTGAAAAGTTTCAAGAACTAATCGAGAGTAAACATGTTGTTAATTACTAGCACACGACTTGAGGTTTCTAACCTATCGTGTTGACGTATTCTTGTTTCTGTGCCATTCCAGTTTGGTCAACTATGCATGTGAGTTCTATAAGTTCTCAATAGGTTGCATAGGGGCAAGGCACCTTAATTAATGAAAAGTACATTGAAAGGTAGGGATGAGCTACTCAATAACTTGGAAGCAATGGTAGGACACTTGATGGCAAGAAATTAAGAATGGACAAGCTCGATCCATAAGAGTTTGGATTTGTCCCAATTATTGTCTTCTGATTATGGATATGACAAATTCACAAGGATAGGAACACATACACCACAAAATCTGAGTGTCATAAGGTTTCTCTCCTTCATGAAAATGATTATGAGAAAATGCTTTCACTAAGAGAGATTTTGAAGATAGCATTATGTAATTTGCATTTCTTAAATTCGATTATGATATGGCATCCCTCTTCATAGTTCGAATTGTGGGAAATGGAAAATAGGTTTGAACATGTTAGACTTGTTGTTATAAGTTCTAAAACTGTTTAAACACACATATAGGTTATCTAAGGAAAGGTGTATGAGTTCGAGAAGCTTAGATAAAGGTTTATCGAAGCGTCTCGGTTTCAGAAATCTAAACTTTTGTAAATAAAGTCAATAAGTATCGGTTTCTAGAAGTCCAACTAATTTCTAAATACGTGTCAAAGCTAGTGGGAGCATAAGTGTTATGCTTGGAAAAGATATAATCATCATGTGAGTCGGAGCATGATAATTATGGTAAGTATTGTGAGATAGCAATATTAATTATAGAAAACAAAAGGTTCAATTTGCAAATTTGCAAGGGTTGAAAAGTTGTTTTGCTATAATTAAGGGAGAGAATTTAATACTTCGTTTCAGTTCTAAAAGCTTAGATTGATTTTTTATCTAATTTAGTCTTATCAAATTAAGATTGTGTTCTCAAATTCGATTATGATTACAACATCCCTCTTCATAGTTCGAATTGTGAGAACATGACAAATAGAGATATTGTAGCAAAAGATTGGTCAAGTATCACGTCTTTATATAATACATTATGAATCATATCCCATGTGCTTCGGGCATAGGATCGATTGCATATGTTATAATATTCGCGTGTTCTAAAATTTTCCAAATGCCTAGGGCATTAAGAGGGAAAAAGGATTAGAACCAGATATGACTAAAGGTGATTAATCAACTGTCAAGAGGATAATCTAAGGTTAGCTAAGGATTGGTCGCTTATGAGCAGTTAGAAGTATAGTAATGGAAGGACCATACTGACATTATTATTATTAGATATGATTCTATTAATAATGAGTTGTCATATGGTAAATATGGAATTGTTTCCATATTGGGAGTTGGACTTTAAGAATATCTACGTAGATTAGAAATTTTTATGCAAGAAGGATGTTCAAAGGAATGTACTTTGAATGTGAGACTTCATGTCTATGGAATTGTCTTGCAACAATCTCCAATAGATGACTTTGTAATTTCATTGGCAAAGTCTTTGTGACTTTGGCGCTATGACATTACGAAAGAATCGTTGCATAAAATGTTAAAATCTAACATATTCTATAAGTGGCAAGAATTTGGTGTTCTCACACTTGTGGTAAGGATTGGGAATTGTGAAATGAGTGAGATTGAAAATGTTATTCAATTATACTATTTCACAAAGTAAGGGCCATAGGAAAACATAGTGTGCATGCTAAGAGCATGGGACAATTGTTGTTATAATTCAAGTAATAAGATGATTACCCGAAACATTATATAATGAATAATGAGTAATCAATATGGTGATTAAATAAAAGGAGCTAGTTTTATTTATACTCAAAAGTTTGGGGCCATATTGGGTTCGATTATACTTGTGTTTCACTTTGCATGTTTTAACTTCCTGAATAATAAGATTATTCGAATGTTCCACAGTCGCTCATACTTTGGGAGTAGGTATGAAAGAAGATTGTCATGAATTGGTTTGTATATTGTCTAAAGTATATTAGACATGGAAAATGTTTGCTGCAATGTTCATGAGTGTTTATGAATATGATTTGAGCATTGGATTAAACCCACGCTTACTTGGATCGCTTCATCGATTTTATCACAAGTGATCGGTGAGACGATAATATCTTATATTCTTAAAACCGAGATGTGTGAGTTGTATCTTGCGAGTTGGTTACACATTGATAATATGTAAACGCATTAGTAACTTGGTGTTATAAAATGTATTGTTGTGTGTGATTCGGTGAGTGATTACAAACGAGCATTGAGTCAAAGTTTATCCGTTACTTTTACCCAAAATGGGATAAAAGCGATATTTGTGGGCCCCTCGATGATTTAGTGATGACAGCTAAGCGATTGGCCAAGCCGAGACTAAGTTGATGTGTTTAATTCTAGTCTGTTGTCAGTCTTCATAAATAGAAAATCAAGAAACAACACATGAATAGAGAGGATGATTTAAATCCATGTCTCAATTCATACAATATCTAGAATGGAGGAATATATGATCCCTTATCTAAAGGACACGCTTCTGATAAGATCAGAGTTGACAACGGCTTTTGAAAGCTACGATTGTTGATCAGGTTTGAAGTCAGACGCAGAATAGTTGTTAGACTTATCCAAGTGGGAGTCTGTTGGATTAGTGTCTAAGTCCATAACTATTTTGGTATGTACTTGACCCGATTGTGAGCATGGTCCTTTTGGGTTGCCTTCACCAAAGCAACTTGATAAGATGATTTTTGGAGAAAGAGATTAATTATGATTTATTAATATGTTATATGAATAATATATTAAAAGAGAAATCATATTGTTTAATTATTATTACTCAAGAATTAATTAGAATTAATTTTGTAGCTAAAAGTCGTTAATTAAATAAAGGGGGCTAGAACTGTCAATTCTGTGATAGTTGGATATTGGGCTAATGGACTCCATAGAAGTTGGAATGGACGAAATCTATGAGGAAACCCATGAGAATTCGTCCAAGGCCTCTAAGGAGGTAGTCCATGGGCTGCTTAGGGCCTAAGCAGTCAGATTAGGGTTTCCTAGTTCAATAGTCTCAATATATAAAGACCCCTAGGGAACCTAAAAACGTGGCTAAGCATTCCTTGGAGTTTCTTGGACGTTTTTGGTGCCTCCTTCTCCTCTCCTAAGTCATCCTCTTGCTCTTGATATTTGTGAGCCATTAGAGGTGTGACATTTGTGACACTAAGCTTTCAGAAGCCAATTATAATAGGGAATAGATTGTTATTGCTACATAACAATCAAAGGTAAGATCTAAAGTCTATATTATGATGATATTGATTATTCTATGCTAGATCTAGGGTTTATGGCTTTGGATGATTATTGCATGTTCATTACACAAACTAGATCCAAAGCTTTAGGGTTTGCATGTACACCATAGGTATGATGTAGTGCTCAAAACCCATCAAGTTAGCCTTCTTATAGGAGTGAGGTTGAGCGACCACCAGGTGTATGTTTAGTGTTAGGGTGTTGTGGTGATACTTGAGACAAATATGGGTAGGTGCGGAAGGTAGTAGGGGCCCATACTACTGAAAGCATAGGACCCATACATGTAGCAAGGAAGTCACAATCCCTAGGGTTTAGTCGGGAGTTGGTTCCAGGTTATTTATGCGTATTTGCTTATATCTTCCTGTTATATTTTTAGTATGGCGGTTATGAGGCGTTTCGTGACAGGATCCGGATCGGGATCAGGGCAGGGTGATCAGGAAGTCCAAATACCTCCTGAGGTTATCGGGCAGGAAGGACCATTGTTGACAGAGGATTGAGTCAGGGAGATCATTCGCGAGGAGGTGGTGGAGATTGTCCAGGGTCAGATTTCGGAGTTATTTGGGACTATCATGTCCACTATGATGGAGTACTTTGATGACAGATATACAGCCCTTACTGAGACAGTTTCCGCTGCAGCCACTACGGATGTAACAGAGGCAAGAGGGGGAGCGGGCCGAGTTTTTCAGTATCGGTACTTCGATAACACGAAGCCCCCGACTTTTGAGGGTACTCAGGATCCCATTGTAGCCATGAGGTGGCTATCGGATGTGGATGGGTGTTTCTTTACATGTTCATGTCCTGTTGACCAGAAGGTTAGATGTGCCTTGAACCTGCTGAGGTCCGGGGCAAAGGACTGGTGGAGATTGATGATGGGGTCGTATACAGATGACCAGAGAGTTGTTGTTACCTGGGAGCAGTTCAGAGACATGTTCCGTGCTCCCTACATTCCAAGGGTTGAGTGTGAGCGGTTATGTTAGGAGTTTTTGGAGCTGAGACACGGTACTGAGACGGTGATAGAGATCACCCTTATGTTTACTGAGAGCGCAATGTTTTTCCCAGAGTTTGCCTCGGAGCAGGCTCAGATGACATGCTATCTGATCATGCTCAAGACTGACATATGTCAGTTTGTTGCCACTCAGAGACGCGATACTCTGCTAGAGTTACAGGAGGCCGCCAGGCGGCGGGAGATAGAGATTGAGCTGTAGTTGAGGAAGCAGCGGCAGGTCCTGGCGCAATTGCAGCAGGCACCTAAGCGGTCCAAGACCGCTGATTCCAGGACTGGGGGACAGCCAGGCCGTACTTGTGGGAAGTGCGGAAAGGCTCATTCAGGAACATGCCGAGCAGGGAGTGGGTGCCACCGATGTAGCAAACAGGGCCATCTGCCTAGGGAATGCAGGCAGCCGACTCCAACTTCCGGAGTCAGGATTTGTTATCATTGTGAGCAGATGGGCCATATGAGGGCCCAGTGTCCTCTACTAGTCGCCAAGTCGGCGCAGGCTGCAGCGTCGGCTACTTTGGAGGATCACGGATGGGAGACCGGTCAAGGCAGAGCCTCCGAAGGCTCAGGGTCACACTTTCTAGCTTACAGCCGAGGAGACCAGGGTAGCACCAGATGTAGTTGCTCATTACTCTCATTCGTTATATTTGTTATATGCTTATCTGTTGTACTTATGACTAGGTACGTTTTTAGTAAACTCCTTACCCGCATTGGTGTTATTTGACACGGGGGCGAGTAGGTCGTTTCTCATACTTCCAGTAGGGAGTTCAGTATGCCAGTAGGTGAGCTAGAGTATCCGTTACGACTCTCCATCGCCAACGAACACGGGATTTCTGCTTCTTCAGTCTACCAAGGATGTGAGTTGGAGATTTTCGGAGTGTCCTTTCCGATAGACTTGATACCGATTCCCATGGGGGAGGTGTGTGTTTAACATCCAGAATTTCAGGGACTATATTTATTCGTTGAATTTCAAGTTTTGTGGAAGAACTCGGCGAGTTGATCCGTAGACTCGCCGAGTAGAGACGCGAATCATTATCCGGGTGGATGGCTGGACTCGGCGAGTCCACGTTGTTTAATGAAACCCTAATTCCTCGGGTTTGGGGCCTCTTTAAAGGGCCTTATGGCTGTCATTTGCAGCTACCAGACCCCAGAGAGAAACCCTAAGGGAGCTAGAGCGTTTGTGAGAGGAAAGGAGTCATTTCTTGATCATTTGTTAGTGTTTTTGCAAATAGAAGAGGACCAATACAAGAGGAGGCTGAAGAGGGTGCTAATCCAGTGATTCCAGGGCTCAGAGACTTCATTTTGAGGTATTCATTCGACCCTTCTTTAGTTTATGGTGTAATTCTTAGAGTTAGGGCTTTTTAGCCCCTTTAGAGGATGGTTATATGGAGTAATTGGTCCCTTCTCGTGTTGGTGCTGTAGATCTGGACCCAAAGAGGTCCAGAGACCCTTTTCCCTTGAGCTTTATGAGTATTAATGGGGGTTATGAGCTTAGGATGTCATTTTAGAGGTCATATCTTCAAATAAGACCTTTGAGCCTTTGCATGAGCACTAAGATGTTAGCTTTACGTGATTATAATGCTTTGGGAAGCTGGATCTACGGTTTAAAGGAGCGGATCTGACCTCTGGAGGTCAGTTCAGCTTGAGCATGGCATGAACTCGCCGAGTCCAATAGTCGACTCGACGAGTAGGACGAGGGTTTTCCCGATAATCACACAGTTGGTGACTCACTGAGTTGGGGAAGTGACTCGGTGAGTCAGAGGGAATCTAGAGGACAGAGTGCACGATGGTACTCGTCGAGTCAAGAGCCGAACTCAGCGAGTTGGGTCGGGACATTTCACAGATTGTGATCAGTGATGATTTGCAGAGTTGAGGTTGACTCAGTGATTCGAATGAGGACTAGGAGAGTGAAGAACACGTGTGGACTCGCCGAGTCACAGTTGTGCACTCGGCGAGTTTGGTCAAGGTTGACCGTTGACTTTGTTGACTTTTAGGGTTAGTCAATGTTTGGACCTTAGAGTCATCGGAAGGGTAGGATAGTCTTTTACCCTTCCTATAGGATGTATAAAGAGAGAGGGAGATTAGCCTAGCCCTGAGAGTTGTATTAATTAGAGTGTTTATTTCATGTGATTAGGCAGGGGCTAGACCAGAGTTTACCGAGTCAGAGATTTACTGAGATATCCAAGGTGAGTCTTCTCACTATACTTTACCTTGAGTAGGTAATCAGAGTTATGTGATACAGTGTTTGTATGCTATATATATATATATACATATATATATATATATATGTGTGTGTGTGTGTGTGTTATGTTACACTGCATTATTCTATGTGATTTATGTTGTGCATGTTTACAAAGTTAGAACCTAAAGGTTCACAGAGATAGAACCTGAGGGTTCACAGAGTTTGGGTGCACGGACCCACAGAGTTATAGCCTCGAGTGGCTAATATGTGTATATATGGTATTTTGGGGAACTCACTAAGCTTCGTGCTTATAGTGTTTTGTGTTATGTGTTTCAGGTACTAGTGAGGATCACGGGAAGGCGCCGACTTGATCAGTACACACACACGGGATTTTTTTTATGTTATGAGATCTTGGGAGTGCTATATGTTATGAATTGAGTTTTAAACAATGATGTTTTTATGAATAATGAATGAATCATGTTTTTATAAAATGCGAAAAATTGTTTTGGAATTTATAGTGTTACAAGTTGGTATCAGAGCCTTGGTTTGAGGGATTCGAGTACACCTTCGGGCGTATTTGAACTCAAACTGAGGATTTGAGAAATATTTGCAAAAGAGAACCAATTTTTCTAAAAAGAGTAAAACATTTTTCGAAAACGCAGAGCAGAGTCGTGTGTACGATCAGTCAGCGCCCGAACGGTGATTTCCCAAAATACCCTTATGTTATATGTTTATGAGATTGATATGATGTATTCTCGTGCTAGAGTGGGCTAGGTATTCCTATTAGGACTAGAGTGGCCTGATTTGTGATGCCTTAGCCTAGGGGGGGTGAGCTGCTATGAGATGCTTGAGAGTGAGTAGGTAGCAGTGAGGAGCTTATGAGAGATCTGTTGGAGAGTGGATTATGCATAATAGAGTACTTGGGACTTGGGATCCTAGGAGGAGGACTTGGGTTGTATATTAATATGGTGTGGACGGTAGTATTGGGCTCGTACTACTGAAAACACTGGGGCGGTGTACAGTTCATGTAAGAATCTTCGGGATGCCAGGGATCAAGGAGGGATGAGTTATCGAGTGCGAGTATGCTCGAGTGAGTTTCTAATATATCGTATGTTGTATATCAGAGGTAGATCATGGTGAGGACACGTCATGCGCCAGAGAGCAGCGGGACCAGTGATGAGGAGATCCGTTAGATCATCCATGAGGAGGTGGTTGCGGCCATCAGTACAGAGATACCAGAGATGTTCGGGTCTATTAAGACCACGTTGATTGAGACTTTTGACGAGCGTTATGCCGCTATTTCTGAGGCTGCTATTGCAGTGGCCACCGCAGCCGTCGCTGCTGCTAGGCCGAAGGGGGGTGACTCGTTGTTGTTCAGGGAGTTCAGCAACACGAAGCCACCAGAGTTTGATGGGACGCAGGATCCGATTGTAGCGATGAGATGGGTATCGGACATTGAGGGGTGTTTCTATACATGCTCGTGCCCGGAGCACTTGAGGGTTCAGTTTGCGCTGAACCAGCTTCGCCTGGGGGCGAAGGACTGGTGTAAGTTCGCGACAACACACTATTCTCTTGCAGAGCTTGTTGCGGTGACCCGGGAGAGGTTCACCACCATGTTTCGTGATAAGTATGTTCCCTTGGTGGAACGGGATCGGTTGGCACATGAGTTTTTCATCCTCAAGCAGGGTACGGAGTCTGTTACGGTTATTACCAGGAGGTTTCATGAGAGGGCGATGTTCTGCCCTGAACACGTGTCTATTGAGCAGGCACGTATGAGCCGTTATCTGAGTATTTTGAGGAGAGATATTTGGGAGTTCATGGCGAACTCCTCGTACCGGACATTTGTCGAGCTTCAGGCAAATGCCCGGAAGAGGGAGATCGAGCTAGAGGCTCAGGCTAGAGAGGAGGCGGAGACTTAGAGGAGGGATCGGCGACCGGCACAGTCCCAGCCGGCAACCAAGCGGGCCAAGCCCGCTGATTCCAGAGCAGGGAACCAGAAGGGCCAAACTTGTGGAAAGTGCGGCAAGGTTCATGATGGAGTCTGTAGATCTGGATCTTGCTACAAGTGTGGCAAAGAGGGGAATATGGCCAAGGACTGCCCCAAGGGGTTTGCAATGTGTTTTCACTGCAACTAGACTAGACACTAGAAGGCCGAGTGTCCGCTACTATGAGGGTCAGCATAGGAAGCTTCTCAGGGGTCTGCCCTTGCTGCTGTTAGAGCTCCTGATAGTCGACCGGTGAAGACCGAGACGCCGAAGGCTCGGGGGAGAGCCTTCCAGTTAACTGCGGAAGAGGTCCGCGCAGCGCCCGATGTCATGGTTGGTATGTATTCTTTCATGTATTTATTTTAATGTATGAGATTTTATGCTTATATTATGATATGCGTAGGTACTTTTCTTGTGAGTTCTGTACCTGCTTTGGTGTTATTTGACTCGGGTGCGAGTCGATCTTTTATATCGTTGGCTTTTAGTCAGCACATCAGTATTAGTCGAGAGGCGTTGAGTCGACCTCTGAGAGTCTCCATCGCTGACGAGAGAGCAGTGTATGCCACGGAGGTGATTCAAGGATGTGTACTCGAGATTTTCGGTGTAGAGTTTCCTATTGATTTGGTCCCGATTGCGATGGGGGACGTCTGTGTCATCATAGGCATGGATTGGTTGAGCAGATTTGGAGCAGTTATCGATTGCGAGCAGTAGCTGGTGACTATACGAGACCCAAGTGGGGAAGTTCTTACGGTGTACGGCGAGGGTACTCGTCCAGATTCAACGTTTTGTTCAGCTGCTAGACCGAGGCACAGTCTACAGCAGGGATGTAGTGGTTTTGTAGCGTATGTGATGGATACGAGAGTTGATGCAGAGAGACTGAGTACGGTTGAGGAGGTTCCGATAGTGCGTGAATTTCCGGATGTCTTTCCCGAGGAGTTACCAGGTGTGCCTCCCAAGAGGCAAGTTGAGTTTCGCATTGATTTGATTCCAGGGGCAGCACCTATTGCCAAGGAGCCCTATCGCCTTGCACCTCCAGAGATGCAGGAGTTATCCTCGCAGCTTTAGGAGCTGCTGGGGAAGGGGTTTATACGGCCGATCAGCTCGCCGTGGGGAGCACCAATCCTTTTTGTGAAGAAAAAGGATGGTTCGCACCGAATGTGCATAGATTATCGAGAGCTGAACAAGTTAACGGTCAAGAACCGTTATCCTTTGCCAAGGATCGACGATTTGTTCGATCAGCTGCAAGGAGCATCTTGGTTTTCCAAGATTGATCTGGGATCTGGATATCATCAGATGAGGGTGCGCGAGGAGGATATCCAGAAGACCGTATTCAGGACTCGTTATGGCCATTACGAGTTCGTGGTGATGCCATTCGAACTCACCAATGCGCCTGCAGCGTTCTTGGATCTCATGAAAAGGGTATGCAGACCGATGCTGGATCAATCAGTGATTGTGTTCATTGACAACATTTTGGTATATTCGAGATCCAGGGAGCAGCATGAGGAGCATTTGCGAGAAATCCTCAGTATGCTGAGATCGGAGAGGCTTTACGCTAAATTCTCCAAGTGCGATTTTTGGTTACGAGAGGTGCAGTTCCTTGGTCACCTTGTTAACCAAAAGGGGATTTTGGTTGATCCGGTCAAGATCGAGGCGGTGATGAGTTGGGAGGTGCCGAAATCTCCTTCTGAGATAAGGAGTTTTCTAGGGTTGGCCGGCTATTATCGGAGGTTCATCAGGGATTTCTCTAAGATTGTTGTTCCTCTCACCAGGTTGACCCAGAAGGGTGTGGTGTTCAGCTGGGGCCCAGAGCAGCAGGCCTCATTTGAGACTCTTCGCCAGAGATTATGAAAAGGCCTGGTGTTAGCTCTTCCAGAGGGAATGGAAGACTTCGTGGTGTATTGTGACGCATCGATATCTGGGTTGGGCACGGTGTTGATGCAGAGGGGGCATGTGATCGCATACGCATCGAGGCAGCTGAAGCCCCATGAGGCAAGGTATCCTACCCACGATCTAGAATTGGGGGCTGTGGTGTTCGCCCTCAAGATTTGGCGCCATTATCTGTATGGGGTTCGATGTACGATATACACGGACCACAAGAGTTTGAAGTATTTGATGGATCAGCCAAACCTGAACATGCGTCAGAGGAGATGGTTGGATGTAGTAAAGGATTATGATTGCGAGATCCTATACCACCCGGGCAAGGCTAATGTGGTAGCCGACGCCCTGAGTCGTAAGGCAGAAAGCGCCCCGATTCAGGATATTTGTATGAGATTGACGGTGATGACTCTGGTGTTGGACACCATCAGAGGGGCTCAGGCTGAGACAGTGAGACCGGAGAACCGTAAGAGAGAGCGAGTTATCGGTCAGGTGTCAGAGTTCGTGACCGATAGCAAAGGGCTTATGACCTTCCAGGGTCGGATTTCAGTACCGTTTGTTGGAGTAACGTGTACCATCTTGATGGAGGAGGCGCATAGATCGAGATTCTCGATCCATCCTGGGGCCACTAAGATGTTTTTGGATCTTAAAAGGGAGTATTGGTGGCCCTGTATGAAGAGAGATGTAGCGTGGTTTGTTGAGAGGTGCCTAACCTGTCGTAGGGTTAAGGCCGAACATTAGAGACCGCATGGTAAGCTGCAGCCACTGGAAGTCCCAGAGTGGAAATGGGAGCATATATCCATGGATTTCATCACCAAATTTCCGAGAACGGTGAGAGGTGTCAATGCGATTTGGGTGATAGTAGACCGCTTGACAAAGAGCGCTCGCTTTCTCGCCATTAGTGAGAGTTCTTCTGCGGAGAAGTTAGCAGAGTTATATGTGAGAGAGGTGGTAACTGTTGGATTAGATGTCTAAGCCTATAACTATTATTGGTATGTACTTGACCCGAGAGTAGCATGGTCCATTTGGGTTGCATATCATCACGACAATTTGTTAGGATGGACTTTTGAGAGAAGGTTATTTATGGTTTATTAATATATTATAAGTTATAATATATTAATATGAAATCATATGTTTTAATTAGTATCGATCAAGAATTAATTTGGAATTAATTTAGTGATCAAAAGAGACTAATTAAATCTATGGGGACTAATTATGATAATTAGTTATATTTATATGTGTTGGGCTTATGATCCATGTTGGACCAAGTTTATGTATGGATACATAAAGAGTTGGGCCACATGAACCATGGATCATAAAACCCATGGGTATGGATTATGGGTTATACCCATGACCCTTGGAATCCTACATATAAATAGGTTACTCCATATCCAAAATCACCACTTCTTTTCTTAGAGAAATATGGAGGTGTTTTGGTGCATGGAATTCTCCCTCAAGAGCCACCTTTGTCCTAGGTGTGTTTTGATTCAATTTGAGGCATTTCATACTATTGGTGCTAAGCTCTTAAGGCCAAATACATCAAAACTTGAAGCCACATAAAAGGTATGTTTCCCTAACTAGTATATTATATGGTTTATGTCAAATGCATGCTAGTTATAGGTTTAATGCCTTGGAAACCATTTGCATGTATAATTAGTGAAAACATAGATCCAAGGTATTTAGGGTTGTATGTGCACCATAGGATGTTGTATTATACCAAAACCCAACAGTGGTATCAGAGCCATGGGTTGTTTTCTACTATCTTTGATGCAAATGTATTTTTTTTTCAAGTTGATGGAAAAAAAAAATGGAAAAAAAAACATGAAGTTTGTCAAATTTTATGATAATTACTTGATTTTATGAAAAACTAATTACTTGTAAAATTTGAGTCACTTTATTACAAGAGTTGAATTAGGTCAATTTATTAAAAGATAGAATGATATGATTATTTTATTTGTTTTAAAAGTTTGATCTAAGTCGTTTTAAGGAGTTACAAATTTTGTCATAAAATTTTGGAACTCAAAAGTTTTTTTAAAGTTATGATCTTAAGAGTTTTGAAACTTCCATAAGTTATGGATGTGAAATGTCTCATTTATTAACTCTTTAGGTTATAAAGTCCAAGAGTCTTCAAAGGATAATTGTCAAAGTTTAAAGATTTCTATTAGTTTATATGATTATCTAACTAGTATATTATATGGTTTATGTCAAATGCATGTAGTTATAGGTTTAATGCCTTGGAAACCATTTGCATGTATAATTAGTGAAAACATAGATCCAAGGTATTTAGGGTTGTATGTGCACCATAGGATGTTGTATTATACCAAAACCCAACAGTGGTATCAGAGCCATGAGTTGTTTTCTACTATATTTGATGCAAATGTATTTTTTTTTTCAAGTTGATGGGAAAAAAAAAAGGAAAAAAAAGCATGAAGTTTGTCAAATTTTATGATAATTACTTGATTTTATGAAAAACTAATTATTTGTAAAATTTGAGTCACTTTACTACAAGAGTTGAATTAGGTCAATTTATTAAAAGATAGAATGATATGATTATTTTATTTGTTTTAAAAGTTTGATCTAAGTGGTTTTAAGGAGTTACAAATTTTGTCATAAAATTTTGGAACTCAAAAGTTTTCTTAAAGTTATGATCTTAAAAGTTTTGAAACTTCCATAAGTTATGGATGTGAAATGTCTCATTTATTAACTCTTTAGGTTATGAAGTCCAAGAGTCTTCAAAGGATAATTGTCAAAGTTTCAAGATTTCTATTAGTTTATATGATTATCTAATATCTTGAAAATTGTTGATGTGAATTATCTTTACTTATGAGTTTAATCTAGATCATAGAAAAATTATTTGATTATTGTGTTAATTGGAATATTTGATCTTAATGGTTTTTATGAACTCCATAACTTGTCCTCAAGTTATGGAAAGTGAAGAGTTTTTCTTTTTAAAGTGTCATTAAGTCTCATAGGTTATGAAAATAGAAGAGTCTTTATTTTTAATGTCATCATTAAATGATTTAATGTCTTCCATAACTTGTCCTCAAGTTATGGAACTTGAATTTTTTTTCATTAAACTCATAAGTTATGAAAAAGCCAAGAGTTTTGAAAGGTTTCAAAACTTGTCCTCAAGTTTTGGAATTTATAAAGTTACCCCCCATATATACTTTAATTCCAAACTAGACCTTAGAATTTTAAAAGTTAAAATTCAACCCTTATACTTTATAATATTATAATAATAATATTTATATATATATATATATATATATATATATATATATATATATGTATAAGAGTAAAGTCAGTCTTACCGTTAGTAGGCCTCATTCACGAAGCCGGTCTATAAGGGGGTATAAGGTTATTGCCTATAAAATGGCAGTTTAATGGGTGTCCACTCTCACCCACCGCTTCCTTGACCGGTGGAAGGTCGTTAGCCGAACGGGTAGGACAAGGACTATAATTTTCCCTTCATTAAAAGTATTAATGATAAATACTAAGTAACTAAACCTTTTATAAATACCCCATCTTAGTTACTTAGGAAAATGTGAATAAGGTGCTAATCCATGAAATTACACTTTGCACTTTGTTTAAGTCGGTTAGTGGAGCGTGTGTGGTTAACCGGCACACTAACTCGTATTTAACAAGGTAGGCAAAGGGTAACTTAATGTTTATGATAGTATCGATGGAGCGTGTGTGGTTAACCGGCACATCGATTGAGGGGTAAACACTTAAGGGTACCAAGTAATTTGCATGGTTACTTCACACCTTGTTTTGTGATCCTCGGCATCCCAGTCACAAAACCTGAAGGGCACACTCGAGCTTGAAACATGCCATTGAACAGTTCAATGAATCTCAAAGATCTAGGAGTTTCAAATCCAATTAAAACCTAATAATACATTTCGTTTATCTTGGTGGAAATTGGTGAATCGTCATTCACCTACCTTCAAATATTTTATAGCTTGGATTACGGCATACCTCTTCCTAGTTATAAAAGTATTGTGTTGGGTCCTAGCCTTAATATTTCATATTGGGTGTTATATTAGGGACTTTAGATCAACTATCTTGAATATCTCCCAAAAGATGTCTGGTTTAGACATCTATGATCTTCCCAAATCTCTTGAAGCAAGCTTTCCTAAATGAAGATGATGTCCCATGGACATCATACTTCTTTCACCTCCTCCAATTATTCTCCCTAACCCACAAGTTCTGGAAAAGTTTAAGGTCACTCAAGCCATATTGAGAAGCAAAGGTCTATGTGTGATCACATCTTAGAGGTGTAGTCACATTTTGACAAGCCGGGAGAGTTAGGTGTTAAAGTCTTGAGAAAGTTGGATGTTCAATCACTTTCTTAGTCACATAGTGAGTTCCTTTGGGACTCCTATGAAACAGACTAAGACAAGACCCTTAATGATCTTATCCATTTGCTAAGATCAACTTCCTAAAACTTTATGGACATTGACAATGATGACATTGGATATCTAGTAAAGCTCACTCTTCCCAGTGGAAAGGGATCGGCCATAGTCAACTCGGTTGACCAAATGGTAAAGAGAAAAGCCAAGTCTGAGATAGTACCATTACCAAAGAGTCCATATGTTAAATTGCCAAAGGAAGGGGGCATTGGTTGCGAAGCTGCCAATTTTACCTAAGGATGTTAAAGTCAATAAGTTTTACTCTACTTCAGGTAAAGTCCACTATCTAACTCTGCTAAGTTTCTATTCTAAGATTCTTGATACATGATGTGACTGTGTCACATGTTGATGTTTTAAGAATCAAAGAGAACTGAAGAAACTTAAAGAAAGAATATGTTGAATCTGATCGCGTAGATGGATTTCTATCGCATAGTTTGAAGATCGGATTCTTGAGCTACTTCTTAGGAGTTATGATATATTGCTTAGGAATAGATAACAACAAAGTTTTCATGTGCTTTTGCACTGTAAGGATAGTTTTTCCGCAAAGTTTTAAAATAAATAAAAAAAAGAAAAATTTTGATTTTATTTATTTTAAAATATCCTTACAATGGCATCTGTGAAAAATTTTGTTGCTTATAAGATTTCATTAATAGCAAGAGTGGAAATATGAAATTGATTCTTTCATTTGTGGTAATGTCTAAATTTACCAAATAAGGAAAGATCCTCATCACCCAAGTTTCAATTGGACCGGAACTTGAAATCATGCAAGTTGTATAGCATGATGAATAAGAACTTTCAAGTATTGGAAAATTAAGACTAATTACTTGTTCACATGGATGTGTGAGTCATGTAAAGGACTAAGGGATCGAGTACACATTCTTGTGCACTAGCTAAGTCCACCACAAAAGATAGATAAGACTATTCGTCATAATTTACTATAGCTCAGTAATATAGTTATACTTACATGCTTAAGTGTAATTCTGAGACATTGGAAAAGGTTCCAATGTATGACAGAGCGAATAAGAAGAATCAAATTAGGCAGAAGGATAAAAGTTTCTCAAATCTAAAAAGATGGGAGAGTACTTTAGTATCAGTTTTTGTGATCATCTTAATGATTAAGCAACCATATCAAAATTAGTTCTCTAAGGAAATCTTAGTGCATTCTTATGAATAAGAAGAGGAACTTGAATTGTTGAAATGGTTAAATCAAGAAGATGAGTCATACTTCGTTCCAATATAAGTCTTAGAGTCATACTCCAAGATTGTAACTTGAGTGACACGTCTTAAAGAAGGTTTAAAACGCTTATCAAATGTAAGAGTAAAAGTTTTCTACTCTTGTACATTTGAAATTGCTAAGTTGTGATGTTTTGGATAAAACAAAGACCAACTAAGGCCAATTGTGTGAAGTGTTTGTCTTGATTAGAATCCACACTATCTCTTGAATATCTGACAAGGAAGTCTTATATGTCAAGAGGACAGTGGGAGTCCTAAAGGTCTTGAAAGTCTCAAGAACTAATCAAGAATAAAACCTGAAGTTCTTCACTAGCACACGACTTAAGGTTCATAACCTATCATGTTGACATATTCTGTGCCCATTCCAATTAAAGTTGGCTTTGCATATGAGTTCTTAGATTTCTCAATTGGTTGAACAACAACTTGGAAGCAATGGCAGGCCCTTGAGCTGCCAGGTGGCTAGAAATTAAGATTGATTTCAGTCCATATGAGTTTGGATTTGTCGTCATCCTTGTCTTGTGACTATGGTTTTGACAATTCACATGGATAAGAACACATACACCATTAAATCTAAGTGTCATAAGATTTCTCTCTGATTCATGAAAATGATGGTGAGGAAACACTTTCACTAAGTAGATTTTAGCTAGATAGCAATTGTGATATTTTCATTCTCAAAGTCGTTAGTGGAGCGTGTGTGGTTTACCGGCACATTAACATGGACTTGTGAGAAGTGGCAAAGGTCTAAACAATTGAGACTATGATTACGGCATCCCTTTTCATAGTTCTTAAAAATTGTTTAGACACACCTGTGAGCTATCTAAGATAAGGTGTATGATTATGATAAAGTTTTATCAAAGCAATCTAGTATCAGAAATATGAACTTTGGTAAGAAAGTCAATAAAGTATTGATTTCTAGAAGTCGAGCTGATTCTGAGTACATGTCAATGCTAGTGGGAGCATAAGTTTTATGCTAATAATCATCATGTTAGTGGGAGCATGATAATTATGATAAAGATTGCAAGTTAGCAGTGTTAATTATAGAAAACAAAAGTTTCAACTGGGAAAGAGTTGTTTTGCTATAATTAAGGGAGAGGAAATTATACTTCATCTCAAATCTAAAAGCTTAGATTGAGGTTTTAATCGTATTTAGTCGAGGATATATATATATATATATATATATATATATATATATATATATGAATTTCATGTTGGAATGGCTCAACATAAGAAAATTCTATATATGGGTCCATTATTTGCGTTCTAAAATTCGATTATGATTACGGCATCCCTTTTCATAATCTGAATTAAGAGAACTTGGCAAATTGAAATGGAAATAGTATAGCAAAAGACTGGTTTAGTCTTTACGTGAGACATCATGAATCGTGTCCAATATGCTTCAGATATAGGATCGATTACATGTGCTATATATTAATCCTTTCTAAAATTTTCCAATTGTCTGGGGCATTAAGAAGGGAAAAGGTTTAGAACTGGATATGACTAAAAGGATTAAACAATTGTCGAGAACAATCTAAGGTTTACCAAAGATTGGTTGCTCAAGGACAGTTGGAAGTATAGTGATAATTTTGGAAGGACCATATTGACATAATCTGTAAGGAGGAAACTCTTGTTCAGAAGTGATAGTCAAAATGGAATCTCGAAATGTTTCAAAGTTAGAAATTATTTAATTTGTGTAAGATTAGGAAACTTAATGCAAGAAGGATGTTCCCAAGGAGCTGATCTCCTTTGGAATGCTCTGTAATGGTTGTTGCCAAGTCTTTCTGACTTTGTGCATAATCATTACAAGAGGATCAATGCATATAAGTTTAGAATCTAACAGATTTTAGTAAATGGCATGAATTTGGAATTTTTGCATTTGCAGTAAGGATTTGGGACTGTGAAAAGAGGATCATTGGAGTTATGTTCAGTTGATCTATGTCACAATGTAAAGATCGTAGACAAACATAGTATGCATACTTGGTGTATGGCAAGACTAGTGTTTAGAAAACATAGTGTACATGCTTAGAGCATGGGACAACTATTGTTTTAAATTCAAGAATAAAGTTGATAGATGTAACAGTATACAATGAATATTGTGTAATCATATGGTGATAAATAAAAGGTGTTTTATTTATGTTCATATGTTTTGATACCATATTGGATTCAATTATTCTTGTGTTTCATTTTGCATGTTTTGACTTCCATAATAAACTAGGTTATTCTTTCGGAATGACTAAGTTATTCAAACCATCCACAGTCGGTCATATGTTGGAAGTAGATATGAATTAAGACTGTCATGGGTTGGCTTGTAGAGGTCTAAGGTGTTGGACAAAGGGCTACAACACTCATGAGTGCTCATAAGTTCTGAGTATTGGATTCAACCCGCGCTCATTGGAATCACTTCATGGATTTTATCACGAGTGATCATGAGATGATAATATCTTATATTCTACAAACCTAGAGATATGAGTTGTTACTATGAGTTGGTTGTACATTGATTACACGAAAATGCATTCGGTAACTCGGTGTTATAAAATATGCCTTTGTGTATGATTCAACAAGTAGTAGAACAAGCCATATGAGTCGAAGTTTATCCATTCCTTTTACCTTTGGGATAAAAGAGATATTTGTGGGCCCCTCGATGATTTGATGATGACAAATGGAAGTGCTCGGCCGGGCCAGGACTGATTTGATTTGTCCAATTAGTCAGTCGTCATAAATCGGAAATCGGGAAACAACAAATGGATAGAGAGAATGATTATAATCCATGTCTCATTCCATATGATATCTAGAATGGAGGAATATATGATCCCTTATCTAATGGACGCGTCATTGATTTGTTCAGAGTTCGACAGCGGCTTTAAGAGCTACGATTGCTAGTCGGGTTATGAAGTCGTACTTGCAATAATAGTTTTAGACTTATCCAAGTGGGAGACTATTGGATTAGATGTCTAAGCCTATAACTATTATTGGTATATACTTGACCCGAGAGTAGAATGGTCCATTTGGGTTGCATATCATCAGGACAATTTGTTAGGATGGACTTTTGAGATAAGGTTATTTATGGTTTATTAATATATTATAAGTTATAATATATTAATATGAAATCATATGTTTTAATTAGTATCGATCAAGAATTAATTTGGAATTAATTTAGTGATCAAAAGAGACTAATTAAATCTATGGGGACTAATTATGATAATTAGTTATATTTATATGTGTTGGGCTTATGATCCATGTTGGACCAAGTTTATGTATGGATACATAAAGAGTAGGGCCACATGAACCATGGATCATAAAACCCATGGGTATGGATTATGGGTTATACCCATGACCCTTGGAATCCTACATATAAATAGGTTACTCCATAGCCAAAATCACCACTTCTTTTCTTAGAGAAATATGGAGGTGTTTTGGTGCATGGAATTCTCTCTCAAGAGCCACCTTTGTCCTATGTGTGTTGTGATTCCATTTGAGGCATTTCATACTATTGGTGCTAAGCTCTTAAGGCCAAATACATCAAGACTTAAAGCCACATAAAAGGTATGTTTCCCTAACTAGTATATTATATGGTTTATGTCAAATGCATTCTAGTTATAGGTTTAATGCCTTGGAAACCATTTGCATGTATAATTAGTGAAAACATAGATCCAAGGTATTTAGGGTTGTATGTGTACCATAGGATGTTGTATTATACCAAAACCCAACAGTATCGCGGCATGGGGTGCCGATATCGATTGTGTCAGATCGAGATGTGCGTTTCACTTCCAGATTCTGGAAGAAATTTCATGAGGAGTTGGGTACGAGGCTGCATTTTAGTACCGCATACCACCCACAGACTGACGGTCAGAGCGAGCGGACGATTCAGACGCTCGAGGATATGCTTCGAGCATGTGTGTTGGATTTTGGCGGAAGTTGGGACACATATTTGCCCTTAGCGGAGTTTTCCTACAACAACAACCATCATTAGAGCATTGGTATGCCGCCCTTTGAGCTGTTGTATGAGAGGAGGTGTCGGACTCCCATTTGTTGGGGAGAGGTAGGGCAACGAGTGATGGGTAGCACGGAGATTGTACTTCAGATGACAGAGCAGATACAGCAGGTCAGACAGAGATTGTTGACCGCTCAGAGTCGCCATAAGAGTTATGCGGATAGGCGACGATCCGAGCTTGAGTTCCAGGTCGGTGATTATGTTCTCCTGAAGGTATCTCCTTGGAAAGGAGTGATTCGATTCAGGAAGAGGGGCAAGCTAGGGCCCCGGTATATTGGGCCGTTCAGAGTGACCACGAGGGTGGGCAGGGTAGCGTATCGCTTGGAGCTACCTGCGGAGTTGGAGCGGATTCATAATATCTTCCATGTGTCTCTGGAGGTCAGTTCAGCTTGAGCATGGCATGAACTCGCCGAGTCCAATAGTCGACTCGACGAGTAGGACGAGGGTTTTCCCGATAATCACACAGTTGGTGACTCACTGAGTTGGGGAAGTGACTCGGTGAGTCAGAGGGAATCTAGAGGACAGAGTGCACGATGGTACTCGTCGAGTCAGGAGCCGAACTCAGCGAGTTGGGTCGGGACATTTCACAGATTGTGATCAGTGATGATTTGCAGAGTTGAGGTTGACTCAGTGAGTCGAATGAGGACTAGGAGAGTGAAGAACACGTGTGGACTCGCCGAGTCACAGTTGTGCACTCGGCGAGTTTGGTCAAGGTTGACCGTTGACTTTGTTGACTTTTAGGGTTAGTCAATGTTTGGACCTTAGAGTCATCGGAAGGGTAGGATAGTCTTTTACCCTTCCTATAGGATGTATAAAGAGAGAGGGAGATTAGCCTAGCCCTGAGAGTTGTATTAATTAGAGTGTTTATTTCATGTGATTAGGCAGGGGCTAGACCAGAGTTTACCGAGTCAGAGATTTACTGAGATATCCAAGGTGAGTCTTCTCACTACACTTTACCTTGAGTAGGTAATCAAAGTTATGTGATACAGTGTTTGTATGCTATATATATGTGTTATGTGTTACACTGCATTATTCTATGTGATTTATGTTGAGCATGTTTACAGAGTTAGAACCTAAAGGTTCACAGAGATAAAACCTGAGGGTTCACAGAGTTTGGGTACACGTACCCACAGAGTTATAGCGTCAAGTAGCTAATATGTGTATATATGGTATTTTGGGGAACTCACTAAGCTTCGTGCTTACAGTGTTTTGTGTTATGTGTTTCAGGTACTAGTGAGGATCGCAGGAAGGGCCGACTTGATCGCTACACACACAGGATTTTTTTTTATGTTATGAGATCTTGGGAGTGCTATATGTTATGAATTGAGTTTTAAACAATGATGCTTTTATAAATAATGAATGAATTATGTTTTTATAAAATGCGAAAAATTGTTTTGGAATTTACGGTGTTACAGTGTGTGATTGTAGGGATGGATTGGCTTAGTCGATTCGGTGCCATGATAGTTTATGAGGGCCAACGGGTGGTAGTTCGCAACCCAAGTGGGGGAGATATGATTGTATATGGCGACGGCACCTGAGTGGGATCTGGGTTTTGCTCAGTTGCCAGGGCTCGGCAATATATTCAGTAGGGGTGTGCGGGTTATCTAGCGTATGTGGTGGATACGCGGGCTAGGGATCTGACTCCAGTTTCAGAGGTTCCAGTGGTTAGAGAGTTTACTGACGTGTTCTCGGAGGAGTTACCAGAAGTACCTCCAGAGAGGCAGGTCGAGTTATGGATCGACCTGGTGCCGGGTGCGGCTCTTATCGCCAAGGCGTCGTACCGATTGGCACCACCCGAGATGCAGGAGTTGTCATCACAACTGTAGGAACTGTTGGGCTAGCAGTTCATTCGACCTAGCAGTTCTCCATGGGGAGCACTGATCCTCTTCATCAGGAAGAAGGACGACTCGCATAGGATGTGCATTGATTATAGGGAGTTGAACAAGTTGACGGTGAAGAACCATTATCCACTCCCGAGGATAGATGATCTCTTTGAACAGTTGCAGGGGGCATCTTGCTACTCCAAGATAGATTTAAGGTCGAGATATCATCAGGTCCAGGTCAGAGAGGAGGACGTGGAGAAGACCGCGTTTCGGACTCGTTATGGTCATTACGAGTTCGTGGTGATGTCGTTTGGGCTCACCAATGTGCCGGCAGTATTTATGGACCTGATGAATCGGGTCTGCAGATCGATGTTGGATCACTCGGTCGTCGTGTTTATAGATGATATCTTGGTGTATTCCAAGACTCGCGAGCAACATGAGGAGCACCTCAGGGAGTTGTTGGGAGTTTTGAGACGAGAGCGGCTATATGCCAAGTTCTCGAAGTGCGAGTTTTGGTTACGGGAGCTCCAGTTCCTCGGGCACCTCGTTAACCAGGATGGGATTTTGGTCGACCCGCCCAAAATCGAGGCAGTCATGCAGTGGGAGGTTTTGAAATCTCCCTCGGATATCAGGAGTTTTTTGGGATTGGCAGGGTACTACCGGAGATTCATACGGGATTTCTCCAAGATTGCAGTACCCCCCCACTCATTTAACGAGGAAGGGGTGGATTTCGGTGGGGCCCTGAGCAGCAGAGGGCGTTTGAGACCCTCTGTCAGCGTTTATGTGAGACTCCAGTTCTGACACTCTCGGGGGGAGTTGAGGATTGTATGGTGTTCTACGATGCATCCATCACAGGTTTAGGGGCGGTCCTCATGCAGAGGGGACGAGTGATAGCCTATGCATCATGGCAGCTGAAGCCGCATGAGACGAGATATCCTACTCATGATTTAGAGTTGGGAGAGGTGGTATTCGCCCTCAATATATGGAAACATTACCTGTACAGGGTCCGTTGTACCATATATATGGACCACAAGAGCTTGAGACACATCATGGATCAGCCGAACCTGAATATGAGGCAGCGCAGGTGGCTGGACGTAGTCAAGGAATACGGTTGTGAGATCCTTTACCACCCCGATAAAGCGAATGTCATTGCGGATGCTTTGAGCCGCAATTCAGCTGGGTCTTCCACCCCAACGATATGTATAAGGATAGCGGTGGATTCTCCACTTGTGAGTTTGATCATAGATGCTCAGGTTGAGGGCATGCGGCCAGAGAACTTGAAGCTGGAGAGGATCAGGGGTGAGAACGCCCGGTTTGTGCAGGATAGCAAGGGATTATTAACCCGATGTGGTCGGGTTTGGGTTCCGATGTCTGGTGGGGTCAGACAGACAGTCATGGAGGAGGGTCATAAGTCTCACTTCTCTATTCACCCGAGGGCCACCAAGATGTACCGGGATTTGAGTTTTAGTTACTGGTGGTCGTGCATGAAGCGAGAAATCGCTCGGTACATCGAGAGGTGCTTGACCTATAGGATGGTCAAGGTCGAGCATCAGAGGCCGCATGGAAAGTTGTAGCCCTGGAGATTCCATTGTGGAAATGGGAACAGATCACAATGGACTTTATTACCAAGCTTTCGAGGACGTCAAAGGGTTTTGATGCTATATGGGTCATCGTGGATCGATTGACCAAGATTGCCCCTTTCTTGGTCATACGGGAGAGTTCATCGGCCGAGAATTTGGCCAACGTGTATGTTCGCGAGGATGACTGGACTCATAGTATGTGGGCATTCCAACCTGTTGGTTGTGGGCTTGGGTATTCCGTCCCGATGATGATTGGACCCATAACATGTTGGCATTCGAACCGGATGGTTGAGGGACTGGGGTATTCCAACCCTATGGTTGACTGGACCCATAGTATGTTGTTCATGATTATATGTGTATTATTGTGGGTATGGGTATTTTGGGGGAACTCACTAAGCTTTCGGGCTTACAGTTTCAGTTTATTGTTTCAGGTACATCAGGGGATCGCGGCAAGGCGAAGGCATGATCGTACAGCTCCTCATGATTTGCTTATGTTTCTGGAAAAACCATGATATTAGATATTTTGAAAACAAACTTTGTAATGATAAATGATTTTAAATGTTTTGCAAAAAGTTTTAATTTGGCATGAAATTTTTGGGTGTTATATATATATATATATATATATATATATATATATATATATATATATATATATATATATATAGAGAGAGAGAGAGAGAGAGAGAGAGAGAATTAGGATCATATATAAACTTCAATTATTATGTGAACGTATGGCCAATTCTGGACCAATCACCACACAAGGGTATTATCGAAAGTTTGCATACAATTGTTTTAATAACCATAAATAAAATTCTGTAATTATGTAACTTCCCTTAAATCATGCATCCCTTATAGGTGTCTCATCTCCTTCATGCCTTAGTTGTCGTATCACCATTAGAAAACCCCACATCATCTTTATCGCCACCATCATTACACACCTTACAAATTAATTTTGCCTTCTTTGTTATTTTAAACCAGCTACTGCTTATTAGTTCTATGAAAAAAAAAACTCAAAATGTTTTCTCATTCAAACATAACCCTTGCACCGTCAATTTTTGTTTCTTGACCATGCAAAACGAGAGATCATAATATACCTCTCCATGTAACTCGTTTTTAGCAAAAAAAAAAAAAAAAAAAAAACCATTGCCTTAATATTTAATCTTCTATACACTTTACTATCACACCAAACCTCCATTAATGTATTAAATTAATTTTATGTCATCAAAAATGGTGTTAGGAAAGAAATAGTACTGGAACAATAACATTATTTTATTGCAACAAAACATTATTATGATCATACCGATTGAGGTTAGTTTACGTCTTATTTACTTTATTATTTCATTTTTTATTGTTATGTTAACATTATCAAAGTTATGGATTTGTTACTTAATAATCATTTGCTTGCGTTTTGTTTTTGAGATGTGAGATAGCAATTATTTTGGGATTTTGTTGATGTTGTGATACAATAATATTCTTTCAGAATTTCATGATTTACCTTACAAAAACATCAATATTCTTTAAGAGTATAGAGAATCGAGAATTTTAGTATTCGCCTTACAAAAACAACAATATTCTTTTAGAAATGAGAGAATCGTCAAAATGCATTCTCAAATATGATATTTGTTTTATATTTCATTCTCAAAGAATATACTTTGTTACTTATGTATTTAGTATAAAACACACACATTCTTTGAAGAATTGCATTCTCATTTTGTATTTTTTTTACATGATTCTCAAAAGAATATGTCAATGTTGCAATAAGAATGAATTTTCTTTTGATACAAATTTTGATTTTTGATAATGTATATATAGTGACATTCTTTAGGAATTTACATGATTTTTAGAAGAATGTGTCAACATAGCAACAAGAATTACTAGTATTTTGATGTAAATTGTTATTCTTGGTAATACGTACATATGTATTCTTTAAGATTATTAATTCTTAAAAAATCACATGAATAAAGTAATATTCTATAAAAATAAAAAGAGAATATTTTTCAATATTAATGTGATATAAACTTGTGGTTTTCAAAATATTGATATACTTATCCATTCTTAAATTTTATAAAATAAGATAAATAATATTTAATAAAAAAATCTCATCAAAGTAGGAGACAAATAAGGAATCTTCCATTTTTAAATATAAGTTAATAGCCTAAAATACTCTTGCAATTAATTTAGTGTAATTATAGAGTAAATTTTATTCCATGTTAATACCAAGCACCCTCATATCACAACCATTCATTCTTTTAATCTAATGGACAATAAATGGTTATATGTTCACACAATATTTGTAGTTCGTATTTAATCTTAACTCTCTCTCTCTCTCTCTCTCTCTCTCTCTCTCTCTCTCTCTCTCTATATATATATATATATATATATATATATATATATATATATATATATATATATATATATATATATATATATATATATATATATATATATATATATATGTGTGTGTGTGTGTGTGTTTATGTGTGAGTGAGTAAGTTAATGTGTTTATGATATTTATCGTGTGTTACAATGCACCAATATGAATTTAGTAAAATTCAATAGTTGTTTAATTAAATAAATATAGATATTAAATGATTTTCATAATTCTATCTATATTAAATGATATCCATAATTATAATTCTCATTTTATGGAAACTAATTAAATTTGTAATTAATGTCAAAATTAACATTTTTTTCAAAATAAATTCCCATCTAGGTTTTCTATGTATGGATTCTTGTTTTATTTCAAAACTAACTTACTTAAAATACAATAAAGCTATATATATATATATATATATATATATATATATATATATATATATATATATATATATATATATATATATATATATATATATATATATATATATATATATATATATATACCACTAAAATTAAATATAAGAAAACATAAGAAAATTTGTGAAGGTCTTAAATGTAAATGATATATAGATGAGGGTACCTTTCTTTATTCACCGTGTTTTTAGAAGGGGTAATGAGTATATAGACAGCATATGGTCATTGATACGTAAGAAAATGAAAGAGGTTACAAGTTACAACACATTCGTAGCAAGTCGAGCCGCACACGTGTAGCCATTGAAAAACCCTTTTTTGCACTTTTGTTATTTTGCCATATTATACCACCGCCTCTGCCTTCAAACACAACACTTTGTCTTTTTCTAGCATATGTGACATGTTTCTTTTTAAAATATTCAAGTGACGTTTTAGAGTATGATAATTCATGGACAAAATTTCCCAATTGGTCCTTGTAGTTTACAACATATCGTATTTTGAGGACTTCTTAGCAAAAAGTCATACGACTGGTTCCTGTGGTTTGTAAAATTATATAAAAGGTCTTTCTGCCATTAAATCTAATTTTTCAGCTGTTAGATTTTAATGAAAAATATTGTTTTGCCCTTATATCAATATTGTAATACATTACAAACCTCAATGACCATTCGTGTAGTTTTATAAATTTGAAATTTTATGTATATATAATTATAAATATAAATTATATATATATATATATATATATATATATATATATATATATATATATATATATATATATATATCTAACAATTTGATAATTTTTTTTTATCTTTTTTACATTTTGTTATCTATTTTTATTTTATAGTTTTAGTTATTTATGGTTTTTTGTTATATTTTTATTTATTTTGAAACAAGTAAATAAACTTAAAGCGTTAATGTTTTTTCATTTTTTTTACTTTTTTTAATTTTATGTCGTTATTGTTCATGTTTTTTTTATGCTCAATAGTTAATATCGTTAGCAACTTTATGTTTGCATTTATCATTATCATTATTTGACCTTTTGTTTTATATTTTTGTTATAATTTTAATTTTTTATTATTCTTTTGTTGTTTTTATTTATGTTGATTCAAGTAATGAAAATAGAAAAACAAAAAAAAAATCAAACACCAAATTCTAATATACTCTAATATATTAATACATTTTACATTTTCAACTTTTTTTGGTTTTTTCGTATTTTTTTAAATTTTTTCATATTATTTTTTTAATTATTTCCTATTTTTAATTTTTTCGTTGTTTCGTTTTATTTTTCATCAACTTGATAACTTTTTTTTAACCTTTTTCAAAAAATGTAAAATGTATGAATATATTAGACTATATTACAATTTTGGTGTTTGAGATTTTTTGGTATTTTTTATAATTTTGGTTATTTATGGTTTTTGTAACTTTTTTTTTTATTTTGATTCGCGTAAATAAAATAATTATGTTTACAAATATAAATAAAGAAAATAAACATAACCTTTTTATTTACACAAATCAAAATAATAAAAAAAAAAGTTACGAAAACCATAAATAACCAAAATTAATATAAAAAATGCGAAAAAACCAAAAAATATGAAAAGTGTAAAATGTATTAATATATTTGAGTATTTTACAACTTTGGGGTTTGAGTTTTTGTTTTTTTGTTTTTCTATTTTTCATTACTTGAATAAAAATAAATAAAAACAATAGAAGAATAATAAATAACTAAACATATATAAAAAACAACAACAAAATGTGAAATAATGATAATGATAAATGCAAACATAAAGTTGTTAATGATATTAACTATAGAACATCAAAGTAAAAAATAAATAAAAAAAAAATAAACTGTAACAACAAAAAATAAAAAAAAACATTAACGTTTCATTTTATAATTAAGAAAAAAAAAGGTTTCGATATGGTTTATCGAGCTTAAGTTTATTTACTTGAATCAAAATAACTAAAAAACATTAAAAAAACTATAAATAACTAAAATTATAAAATAAAAATAGAAAATAAAATGTCAAAAAGATAAAATAAAAATTATCAGGTTGTTGAAAAAATATATATACATATATATAATTTATATATATTCGGAATTTATATTTATACTTATATATACATAAAATTTCAAATTTATAAAATTACACGAATGGTCCTTGAGGTTTGTAGTGTATTGCAATATTGGTACAAGGGTAATATTGTCTTTTCCATTAAAATCTAACAGCTGAAAAGTTAGATTTAATGGCAGGAGGATCTTTTATGTAATTTTACAAACCACAGGGACCAGTCACGTGATTTTTTTCTAGGAAGTCCTCGAAGTGCGATATTCTGTAAACCACAGGGACCAATTGTGAACTTTTGTCTAATTCATATGGAACTTCTTACACTAAGCGCGGAACGGAACTGCCATGTCCATCGGCATGTTATGATGTGGCTTGGCGCACACAACCCCATCAATTCGGCATGCCAAGCCATTTGGCAGACGTTCACCATCTTCTCTCTCGTTCTTATTCTTTTTTAAGCATCTTTTAACCGTAAATCCAAGTTTTTGCCAACTTTTTTCAAAACAAATACCAACAACTAATACTAATTCTTATTACTCTCAAAACCTTCAAAACTTGTCTTACATCTTCCAATTCTCTCTTCACAAATGTCTTCTTCAAAACTCTCAATCTGATTCCATTAAGATAAGAAAGTCCTTGATTATAGCTTGGACCCGATAGAAAAGATGGTTTTGGCCCGTACATGGGTCGATGTATCAGATGATCCTTCGATCGACAACGGCCATAAAGGGGCATGTTTTTGGAGGAAAGTTATCACACATTTCGTCTATGAAATTTATCAAGGTGAATACCGAAAGAAATATCAAATATACACAAAAATGGAGGAACACGAACAAAATAGTAACAAATTTTGACGCTTAGTTCAATAACTTAACTAACGGCGACTAACAGCTCTAGTGCATGTCTAGTCATCAACAATGATAGGTTCCCATCCATTACACAACTGCAGACTCTCAGCCATCATACAACTACAAACTCTCAATTATCATACAACCATATAGAAATTGTTACTAATACTGACAGTCGCCTTATGAATCCATAATCATGCGTACTCTAAAAGTAAGTTAGACAATCGAACATATGATCTTACCTGAAAGCAATATATCAAGCAATAATCATGCAATAAGGCCAGACCAGAGTTCTAAGGCTATCTGACTTAAACTACGTACAGCCCCTACGACATTCACTTAACAACCTACCAATATCAGTAATACTTCATCCAACATGACACATAAAAGTACGATATGATCAACTAATCACATTCATAACAAAGACAATCCTAATCTACTAGCATAATCCTACCTTAACGGTACCTATATGCTATCATACTAAGGATATACACGGTCACACGTAGTATAGTGAGAAAACTCACTCGAGACTAGTAACAGAACTCAACAATAGTCTTTACAAACGAATCAGCTAACACAAATCACCTAAATTATAATCAGAGGTCAAACTCATCCTATGGCCCAATTCCTTAATGTTTGAGCAAAAGTCAAATTGATCAAAAAGTCAACAATCAATAGTCAAATCCAAGGAAAGGGTGTGTCATGCTTTTTAAGGTAGATCACTTATTTTATTGAGTGCTTACTCCATTAAGCTAGAGGCTCCAACCTTCAGATATGAATAATAAAAAGCTCATAATGGATAATGTTTCTAACTTTATCCTTTCACAAGTCCTTAGCAACTCATATCTCTGTTACAACTCTCACAAAAGAAAAATATTCCACCCACCGCCGATAGAAATAGTGTAAATTTGTATTTATTATATACCATTCAAATAACGAAACCATATAACATTTGGTTTAAACTATAAGGAACACTAATTATGTAAAACAATGATACAACTTTAATAGTTATTATAACTAGTATATTAATTAGTTTTTTTTTCTAAATCGGGTATACCTGAATTTTTTTAAACCTATCCAATATCCGACCTATTTAAATATCGGGTTACCCGATTATCCGAATTTTCAAACCCGAAACCCGATTTATCCGAACCGATCTATCTGAATTCAAAACGGGTCGGTTGGATAATCGGGTATTGGGTATTTTCAAGAGGCCTAGCTCCTACCAAAATAATATACTATTATTTAAGTACTTTTGCTCACTTTTATGAATATCACTTAAATTATCTCTTATTGAAAGGGTCTAATAACATAAATGTATTCAGGGTGGGCCCATTAAAATATAAAAACTTACTAAGGATCATTTCTTGCATGCTGCATCAAAATATTAATTAGATTGACTAAAAAAGTTACACTTTTTTCAAATAGCAACGTGGAAACCTTAAAATACCAAATTACGTTTACATCTTCCTTTTTATAAAACAAAACAACCATTTCTCTTCATAGTAATATCAATATGGGATGTTATAGTTATGAATTTTATAAGTTTAAGTCCTTTAATAATAATAATAATAATAATAATAATAATAATAATAATAATAATAATAATAATAATTTTTAAAAAAACTTATTTATATTTTTATGGTTTATTTTTAATCAGTGTAGGCTAATTTATGTTTCTTTTGCATTATATAAAGTCATGACTTTTATAAAATAATTGGATTTATATTTGTAATTAAATACTTAAAATTTACAAAGTTACTAAAGATAGATAACATATCCTAAGAAAAACACCATCATTGTACGGATTTCAAGGTTATGACCAGTAAACCTAAAAAAGAAACACATAACGTAGTAAATCAATATAAAATTATAAAAAAAAAAAAAAAAAAAAAAAAAAAAAAAAAAAAAAACTGACGAAAACAACAACAATTTCTATTAATCTCACGAAATTAACACCATGAACGATTGAGTAAAATTCTACAATGACAATGATGACTGATCGAGATAATGGAGTTGAAGATTTATTGGGATGATAAGTTATAATGACAAAAGTGACATTTTAGCCAACAAACGTTTTTTCTTCCCACTCGTTCCCTTGTTGTTGTGTCATCATCTTTGTATGTTCAACGAGAATCATGCACCAAAAGTAAGAGTTTTAGAAATCTTCATTTGTAATTAAATACTTACCATTTACTGTGTAATTAAATACTTACAAATCACTGAGTTATTAAAAAATATAATATTATAATTCATATGTTTTCTAAATTAATGAAATATTATTTTATTGCATAATTAAATTTTAAATTCTATTTAAAATTAATACTCATGGGTTCCACGAATTTTAACATAATAACATAAATGTATTCAGGGGTAGGGATAGGGGTCCATCAAAATATAAAAAACTTAGTAAGAATCATTTCTTGCATGCTACATCAAAATATTAATTAATAGCAACATGGAAACCTTAAAATGCCAAATCACGTTTACATCTTCCTTTTTATAAAACAAAACAACTATTTTTTTTCATAGTACATGGAAACCCATATATTATATGGGTTCATTTAAAAGAAAAAATTAACTATGAAATTCTTAATATGTTAAGAAATTTGAATTTATAAGAAAAATTAAAAAAATAGTGAATTATTAAAATTAAAGTGTTTTTTTAATTTAAATTAACAATTTAGATAAATAAACTTAGGAAACTAATAAGAATTAAATTTTAAAAATTTGAAATTAGAAGAAATATCAATTAATGATATTGATATGCATTTATTATTATATTTATTGCAATTATTATATTTAAATATTATGTGAAATTTAATAAAATAGAAAAAACCATAATATGTCATGTTGAAAAAATTTATTTGAAAAAAACCACAAAATAACATTTGACAAATTGAATGAGAGTGTAACAAGTGGCAAAAAAAATTTCATTTATTAGAGTAGATATTAATTAATATGGAATGTTATAGATATCAAATTTATATGTTTAAGTCCTTCACACATAATTTTAAAAAAATAAAAATAAAAAAACTTATTCATATTTTTGTTTCTTTTACATTATTGTCTTGGTGTCTATGTAAGTATAAACGCTAAATTATAAAAATAATGTAAATTTTTTAAATTCCAATAGAAAAAGAATGGTCTGTATTCTCTAGAGAAAAACGTTGAATCCAAATTCTTTAAAATATTGCCGTTCAAGATAAAGTATTTTTCTTTTTTTTTTTTTGCTTTTATTTTAAATTTTCTGAGTTTACCCATATCTATAGTTTTAGGAGTCCATATGGATTCTGTCTAGTCGTTCAAAACCATAGATTTACGGCCATATGTAATGTGGTTTAATGTTAACAATTTAATTGTTTATTGCTACTTGTGTTATCAAATAATTATTTATATCGTAAAAACAGTGCATAGCTTTTATAATATTGTTTACAATTTCATGTTATTCTTAAATGTTATTGAATCGCATAACCAAATTGACTAATAATGAAGTTTAATTGTTATTGTTGCCTTGACAGAAACAAATTTAAAATCAATTTCAAACGATTCAATTTATGGTTTTAACAAATAGCCAAAGTTAATCAATGATACCGTTACACCAAGTATCAACACTATATTTAACACCGCAAAAAAAACACGTGAGGAGCACGTCTGTTTATAAATGTGATAGTATATGATAATTGCGTACATGTATAATGTATAAATCAGACCGATAATTATTGCTCCTTGACAACTTTGAGTTCTTCCTTTTTTGTTTCGATGTCTTTGGATTCTTCTTCATTAACCTTAGTTGGAACAATTTTGGCCTCTTCCTCAAGTCTTTTTTCCTATAATTTAAATAATTCAAATAAATAGTTCTAACAGTAAAAGATTAAAAGTTTCCTTGTTGGATGAGTTTCACAATCATTTTAAAAGTGAATATATTTTTTATGAAATACAAAATATGTCTATTTAAAGCCCAATGGGACATATGCCCAAACTTTAGGCCTAGTAAAATCTTTCAAATCCCAAAAATATATAACATTTTTGAGAAAAAAGACCTGCATAACTTATTATAAAAGATATGGATATATTTCAACAAAATTTGAGATCTTTTATTTTCAATTACGACAATATTTATTTTGGATACAAGATACAATAAATGAATGCTTATAAACTATTACATAATAAGTAGAAAAAAGAATAAATCATACCTCATTGAGCTTAGAGTTGGCAACCTTTTCACCATCCTTATTCTCCTCTTCATCCTTGTCTTTCTTTATGTCTTTTGCATCAACACTTTCGTTGTCGGTAGCCTCCTTAGATGTAGTCTCCCCTTTAATCACCGCCGCCTCCATGGTCTCCTCGGGAACAGCCACCTCAATGGTAGCCTCCCCCTTAGGAATTGCCACCTCGATGGTTGTCTCCCCCTTGGGAGTCAATGGTACCTCGAGGGTAGTCTCGTCCTTAGGCAACACCACCACCTCAGAAGAGGTTTCTTCCTTAGAGGCCACCACCTGAGGGGTTGTCTCCTTCTTGAGAGACAACACTAGCTCAAGAGTAGTCTCTTCCTTAGAAGATATTACCACCTCAGGATTTATATGTTCCTTACACGTCTCCATCTTAGGGGTGACATCTGGATCCAAATTTGTCTTCTCAGATGGAATCTCTTCTTTATGAGGTTTTGTCACCTTAGGTGTAGTTTCCTCCTTATGGAACTCTGCCACTTTGGGGATGGTCTCCTCCTTGGCCTCTTGTGGGACCGGGGCTGGGGCCCGACCCTTCTCCTTTTTCAAGGTCTTGGGAGCGCTATAACAACCGCCCATGCTTTTTCGTGGCTACTTAAAAGAATTTAAAGCAAATTAAGCGAAAAGTTATTGATTTCTTTCTATAAAATCAAATCTTTCACTCTTCCTATATAATTATATATAGGTGAGTGCTATGAACCAAAAGAACAAAGAAAATGGTGATGAAGAGTAGATGGCTTGATTGTATTTTGAAAATGAATGTCCAAATGGGGTTTTATAGTAGGTTTTTTCGTTGGTGGGGATATCTATGATACATAGAGATTTTAGGAAAATGGATGGTTTCTAAACATGTCTATTGTCCTTTTGTTAATTGTCTTTTTTTCCTAAGCACTCGTATTACAGGCTGGGATGGTATATTCGTTATTCTTGTTTTTTTATTTTGAGTTCCTTATTTTTTATTTATTTAATTTGGGATATCACAGGCTATGATTTTATACATACATATACAGCCAATCATTACCATATATAGAGATGTGCTGACCATGAAGGCTCATACAATAATACTAAATAAAAACATTTATTAATTAATATGAATTTTAAACCTTTTTTACAAATGTTATATTCAAATAATTTCTATAATTGTATGCAATAACAAATTAAAAAAAAAAATACGTATATTTTCAGAAACTGTAATATGTGCATATTTTTAATACTACAAAACAATGGAGTATAAGAGGGAACGTGAACAAAGACCAAATTCCCTTTAGAATTTGCATACGAATAGTCTCTATAAAGGAGTTTTGTACTAAGCCATGGTATTTTCAAAAAATATTTACCAGTTTCTCGTGGTTGAAAACTAATTTACCAAAACATGGTAAAGTTATTTTTATTAACTTTCACCTACTTAAACTAAATTAAATGTATGTTAAATATCACGTGATTATCCATTTATTATTACTTATACGATATAAATTATTTTTTATATTATAAAATTAAAATAGTAAATAATCTTATTATTATTATATTAATTCTTTTTTCTTATAGTAAAAATCATTCTCATCGACTACAATGGTTTGACTGAGTGGTTATTAGAAGTCATATACGTATTAAAAAATCTTTAGCTAAATCAAACAACAAATACGAAAAATTGTATTTTTCTTAATCTTTTTATCGTCCGCGGTTCATTTTATATTAAGCTTTTTAATTTTTATGAATAAAATCATAACAAAATTAAAATAGACATCAAAAGCTATAAATATAAATATAACTTGAGTAATATCGTTGAATATATTGACTCGTACTTATAGGAAAAGAGGCACAAACATTCAAATCCATTGTCCATTCATAGAAGGTAACAAATTGGAGTTCATTTATTACTCTGTCAAAATTTATTCTTGGTTTCTAGAGTTAATATACAAGACAAAATCAACAAAACAACTATATAAGTAATTACCTCCATTGTCCATTCATATGACTTTTATAATTATCTTCGTGTGGTGTTATATTCGTGTGATTTTTATTTCTATTGACTTCAACCTCTAAATATAGATTAATGTTGCTTAATTCTTGATGGAGACTAAGCACATCAAACAAGATCTCAATGTTATTATCGTCCTTGATTGAGAATTGAATATATTTCATTATTTTTCCAACAATCGATGAGTATCTGCATATTACTTTGATATAGTATTTTTGTTTGTCAATCGATGTCGCAATATGGATTTAGTTGATGAATTCGTTGAATTTTATTCCACATTGAACCTTGATTGTTTTGCCGTCACAATCTCCCCTTCCCGATAACATAACAATGTAACGGGTTTTAATGTCATATTGAGAAAAATGTATGAAGAAGCGAAAAACAAAATTTCAAATAATTAAAGACTTTAAGATGCAAAAAGTATGGCATTGATTATAAAATCTTAATGACACATACAAAATACAAAATCGAACGAAATCACACCTTATATAATAGTATGATATTAAAAATATGAAGTTAGTAACCCAAAAAGAGAGTAACAGGTTTGCATTTATTGGGAAAAATGACTCGAAAACAATTAATATACAAGAGTTCTTTTTAATCAAAAGAATCATATTAATTGGAAAAGTGATGTGAAAACAATTAATATTCAAAGAAAGTATTTTTGTTGTTTTTTTTAACAACATTTTTTATTAAACATCACCCAAGTAGCAAGTAGCTAAAAGGGGATAAGAAGTACTACAGTAGTAAACTCAAGGTCATTCAAAGAAAGTATTGACTAAGGTGTTGTTTGTTTTTTCGAAGAGAAAGTGTCTGAAATTTACAGACCACCTCTGCAATCATCTGTAGCAAAAAAGGTGGAAAAAACGGTTGCAACATTTAATAAAAAAATATGTTTGTTTTTTAACGTCTGCAGACTGCTGCAGTAAGTTAAACTAAGGCGTGGAGATGTTTGAAGCAGTTGGTTTAATGTTGCGCCACGTAGCACACGCGCAACAGTTTTTAAGTCAGAAATCTTATGAAAAACAAACAACTGCAAATGACCAAGTGTTGCGCGTGTGTTGCACGGCGTAGCAATAAATGGTTTGAAGTGGTTTTTAAAAAAAAACAAAAAAAAAAACAAACAACACCTAAAAAAATATGAAACAATAAATAATGATGCGGATGTCAAACAAACTAATCAAAAAAACCAACAAGGTGAAAGCTTACCTACGATGGTGGCGGTAAGCAGTTATAGCAAATTTCTGGCGATTAAAGATGGGGTTATATGCCTATCAAATGGAGGCTGCGGCATAGAGAAGATCAAGTAAAGATAGTGTTAGCATCGTACATTTCTTAGAAAAATAATAGGGTTTTTTATTTTAATTTTAAATAAAACTACAATTACTTTGTAATTAATTTTCTGACTGTTCCATTTACGTAAATACTTTTTCAAATTACTATGGTTATGTAAAAAACTCATCTATAAAGTTCACAAATAAAACAAAAAGATTTAGAAAATATATAAACATTTTGAATAATTTGTTTAAAAAAAAAACAATCTTCACTCTATATAGCAACAACGACGAGTATATTTGATTTACATCTCATAGTCTATTTCAGATTATGTTATGAGAGTTTTAATTAAAAAACTTATTAGAGTTAGAGTCTAAACAGTCAGATTTATAGCTTGTTGTATATTTGATTTACATCTCACAAGATATAAAACATAATAACTCGCAACATAAGAAGGTACCATCAATCAAACAACAAAGTACAACCAATTCATGCAAAAACCAAACTTTAAGAAAAAAAAACACAACAAAAGATACCTTAAACAAGCATATCCAAATACGAAAACCAAGTCAACTCAGTTCTCATCATCACCTACAACCATTCCCTTACATTTCAATTCAAATGCCAAACGTGCATTCTCAAACTTCAACTTCTCATTTTCCAACCTCATCTTCTCTATTTTCATCTCTTCATTTTGATCCAAACACAACCACTCAACCCGATCTTTCTCAAGCTCCAACCTCTTCTCTTGTATCTCCAACTTCTTCTCTTCCAACCGGGCCCACCGGGCCCGCAAATCATCCCATTCATTACCCTCAAGCCCCAAAAAAACCAACCTCATAACCTCCCAATCATGAGGAATAAACATACGATTGTTATGATGAAGCGAACACATTTCCCGATAATAAAATTGATCTGATTCTAGAAGCTTCCGGGCCTCATGTTTTAGGGTTTCGGGCATTTCAATTGAGTCCAAAAGAATCGGGTTTTCGAAAACCTCACAGCTTGTGGGCTTACCGAGTAACCCAATTAGTTGATTATACTTTTTGTTGATTTCAAGAAACTTGTCCTCACATTGCTGAGGTGTCACATTGTGTCCCCTTTCGGACACCACCATTGAAATGACCTTCCATTTTGTTTCTTTTGACACGAGGGTTGACTTTTGGGTAGTTTTGTTGGAATCAGGTGAAGTTATTGAAGCTTCCATTATGTAAGAAATGGCGATAATCATAAGTTTTACCATTTCATTGGTCCATTTTAGGGTTTTAAAATGTTGTTGTGAGGGGCGACTGTTCGCTAGAGGTTGGCTTTGAAGTGGCGCAGGTTGGCCTTGGAATGGCAAGGTTTGGCCAGTGGGCTGAGGGGGAGGTTGGTGGTAGAGGTATTGATATTGGGCTTGCATTGGGCTTTGAAATCCTGAGCTTCCCTCCATTTTTCACTGGCCTCAAAATGCAATAAATATTAAATTACCTTCACTTAATTATTAATTCGACTCACTTAATTTAAAAAGCCATTACTAAAACCCTTTCACTTTTTAGATTTGATTATTTTCATTTAAAGAAACCATAAATAGTGACATGACTTATGGTTTTCATAATAGTTTCCAAAAGTTGTCATTTTTATAAGAAGTAAATGTAAGAATCAGCAATGAAAGTACATTGTTATTTATGACATTAAGCCCATTTTGTAACATGTTGCAAGTTTGAAAATTTGCTCAAAAAAGAAACATTTCCATTTTCATAACACATTCCAAAATAGAAATATTGCAACTTCCATGATATAAAAAATGCATATACTAAAAAAATGAATAAAAATTGCCATGAAGAACCGGAAAATTACCAAAAAACTGAAGACCACTCTCTAGATTCTGAATCCAATTTGAAGCTTGATATGCTTACTCCATAAGCTTCCCTAAATCAACAAGATCAATATATAGCAAGATGATCTTGCCACATAAGCAATTTGATTCTTCCATAAGTGTGCCAAGTGGAGGAATCTGAAGAAAATCGTACAAATGTAAAATTATTGGTCAAAATAAAGGTCAAACAATTGGCGTATCGATCACACCATATTCACGTTTTTGTGGCTACTCGAATCTTGTAACTTTCCAAATGGTGTAAGTATTTTCTTGAAATAATAAAGATGATGTCAAGATTCCAAATTTTAAAGATTCTTATGACCAACCACACACACATGGTAAGTGTGTGTTTAGTTACATGGGAATTTGTCATTATGGGGGAGTAAAGGCCATTGTACTTTGATTTGACCAAGTCAATATCAACCTTGGAGATATCGAATGTGGATACTATGGTAAAACTCTTGAATGCAAAATTAATGTAAGATGTTTCTTTTTTTACTTAATGGACTTAAGGAGGACATGACTTGGTCTGGAAAACTGTATATGGGTGTTTCTTTTTCAGTTGATGTAGAAGGAAATGACTTAATAGAGAATGTCAGGGAAATGAGGCTTTCCCCCATAAAGTTCGTATTTTTTACAAATTCCATTTTCTCAAATATATTTTAATTAAAGAATACTAAGAAGCTTGTGAACATTTTTGATATGATGACCACTTTGAAGTTAACTCATAACAATATGTGATTTTACATTAAGTTCTTGGTGGATGCTTCATTCCATTGGAATCTACTCAGGCAATTTGTATCAAGATAAAATCAACATAATATGGGTTCAGGTGAAAGGGGGGGAGCAATTTGATTTATGCAGGTCTGATAGAAAACAATAGATTAATAATTAAAACAAGTGCACAATAGAAACATATATGTAAGGTTTAAAATGGACATGGAATTCTTTTATATTTCACCATTAGAAAAGTTTCCATGCACTTGAAACTTAAAAGAGAGATATTTGTAACTGAAACAGGGTTACTGTATAGAGAACATTTAAAAATGAAATGGGAATCAAAATGCATCACTTTGGAAGATACAGTTGTTTGAGAATTAAAGAGTTTTTTTTCGTTTGTACAATTGCCAACAATATCAAATGCTAACTTCATTTCTCCAATAAATGGGAATTCAGAGATGGAGAATGCCTCCGTATATGAAATGGAGTAATGGAAACAGTTGGAACTTAGCAATGACACATTCAAGCAATATCCAAATTCAACTATGTTGTTAGGAACTTTGTATGAGATTGATAATTCATATTCCATTAGACTAGAACAACTAAAGAAGTAAAGAGACTCACTCAATAGAACCATGAGCACTCTCCCAAAATCCTAAGGTAAATGAACTGCCAAGAGGTTCAAAAAAATGGTCTTTGATTGCTACTCTCATCAGTAGCCCATCCTTCATTTGATTAGGGAGTTTCATATGAGATTATGGTCGATCTGATAAAGCCCTTATTAGCGTGTGTTCGGTTCATGGATTCCGTTGGAATAAAAGAGAATTTCATGTTTGAGGAATTTCAACATTCATAGGGGTGGTGGAAGGAATTGAATTCGATTCTTCCTTATTCCATTAAAGAGAGCACATTGTCCTTACAAACTCTAATATGTGATCAAACATATCCGACGCACAAAGGCCTCATCGTTTATTCTATCATTGCATTAATGATGTGTTGTATATCATCGTTCCTGGCTCTGTTGATCACATCATCTCCTTCTTTGAATCATGTATCATCTCCGTCATTCTCTGTCTCTCTCCTTCGATCTCCGTGATTCTCTGTCTCTCTCCTTCGATTCGTATAAGGTTGTGATCGGTGATTTGCTAGCTTGTTTTGGAGATACATTTATGATTTGGAGCGATTTACGTTGGTACAAAAAAAACTATAATTGAACTTTATTTGTATATGTATCGCAAGTAAATTATTATGTTGATTATATACATATTTTACATTTTTTTTTGATATATTGTTGATCCGGCAAAGTAGACAAAGAAAAAAAAAACGATTTGACTGTAATTGCACTCACATTTATTTTTTACGACAATTTCATGATATTTTATATTTTATTATTTTGGTTAAAGCTTAACACTTCTGCTACGTTGTTTTCATTCTTATTTTCGCTTAGTTTTGGTGAATTAACAAAAGAATTGTCGGGCATATCATATTATTATTAGTTTTTATTTGAGTTAAAAGAAAATCTTATGACGTTCTGATTAATCAAAAGTATGTTTATATGAAAACATAATATAGTTATTTACACACAATAATTGATGGCCGGTAAATAATATTTTTTTATACACAATAATTTATGTTTTATATGATTATACAATACAATATTTTAAAATATAAATGATTATGTATGATATAAATATATAACTGTAAAAATATATATTTATACTCTATAGAAGTATAAAAATGTATTTATATTTCATATCTTTACCAACAAGTTTAGGAACGAAATTTTTATCCCTGTCTCTCTCTCTCTCTCTCTCTCTCTCTCTCTCTGTAACGCTCTAAAAATTTCAATCAATTTAAACTTTTCAAAAACAACTCAGTTTCATTAAGTTATTACAAAAAGGTTTTCAATACAATTATTATCAGAGTCTTCCCAGAACCACATCATAAAACATAATCATGAGGAGCGGTACAATCACGCCTTTGCCTTGCCACGGTCTCTTGAAGAACCTGAAAAACATTAAACCACAACTGTAAGCCCGAAAGCTTAGTGAGATACCCCCAAAATATCAACCACATATACCATACACGCACAACATGCCATATCATAACAGAACACAGAACAGTCATGCACTTCGGGTCTATTGTGTGACTGGTCCGCCGCACAGGCCTTCAGTCCACCTGGTCCACCCTCCGAGTCTAGCCATATACATCGAGTCTACAGTGTGATTGGTTCGCCCGCACCGGGCCTTCAATCCACTTGGTCCACTCTCTGAGTCTACAGTATGACTGGTCCGCCCGCACTGGGCCTTCAGTCGGCCTGGTCCACTCTCCGAGCCTCGGCACGTCTGGTCCGCCCTCTTGGGGCCTACAGCCTATCCGGACCGCTCGCTGGGCCTTCGGGATAACCGGTCCGCCCTGGGTATGTTGGCCTACAGCGCAAAGCAGGACCCGCCTCAACCCAACCCCAGTCCAACAACCATGTGCACATAAACATTCAATCATATAACAATTCACATCCAATCAAACCGATCTAGCAGATTACATAACATAACATCATCTTAACCAGGATACCGACCTAACCGATCATTAGCATAGCATCATCCTATATACCAGGATACCGACCTTAACCAGGTCTCTAACATATATCATCCTAACTACCAGGATGCAATCAAAGCAAAACAATAACATAACAGCGATACCCGGATTACAATCCGATAAAGGGCCGGCCTTGGTGCCGTAGACCCTGTCGATATAGTGAGGATAACTTACCTGCAACTGTTGACTGAAGAGATAAGACCAAGCTGCTCCGACCACTGACACGATCTCCACCACTAGCCAACACCAAAAAACTGAACTCAAAACAAATGTCAACAATTACCAAAATGCCCCTGGAAGTCAACTGGTCAATCCTTGGTCAAAGTCAAAGTCAAAGTCAACCTCCTGACTGACTCTACTCGCCGAGTCAACCCGCTGACTCGTCGAGTCCCCATGCTCAGAATTCCCAATCCGCGACTCAACTCGTCGAGTCCCACAACTCTGAGTCCCCTCGCACTCAACTCACCGAGTCCTCCCTTGACTCACCGATTTACGGCTCAACCAGAAGAAGTTTAGGACCTCACGACCAAACTCGCCGAGTCCAAGGCTACCTTCAACCAACTCGCCGAGTTGTTCTTCCAACTCGTCGAGTTCCTGCCCATCTTCAAGCAACTCGCCGAGTACACCCTTGTGACTCGCCGAGTACCCCTAGATCTTAATCCATACAGAAGCTTTCCAGGCCATGCAGATGATCTAAACCATAGATATACCCTTCTATAACCCATCCATCATGTAAAGTGGCAAACTTTACGTGAATCCAAAGAGATATAAGCATATAACACTCTAGGGTTAGGGTTTGGGACAACATGGCTTCACCAACCACTCAAGAATAGGGACTTTAATGCACTCTAGACCTTCTCCATTCTATATCTGAGGTAGTAACCTCAGATCTAACCTCCAAACTCAAAATATCACAAGCTATGCTTTCAAAAAACTCCAAAATGATGAATCTAGAAGAATAACAGCCCAAGCAACGAAATAGTACCTCAAAAGAAAGCTCCAACATAAGAGAAATCTGAATCCTTGCAAAACCCCTTGCTCCAAGCCTCTTAACTCTCTAAGATCCCTTCCAAAATCTCTTCTCCAAGGTTCAAATGCTCTCAAATCACTCACAAACGTGCTTTAGGGTTTTCTGGACTTCAAGAGAGGGTAAAGAGGCTGGGGAGAGGGTATAATGTCCTTTATATAGGGCTCATCCCCCGAAATTAGGGTTTTCTCCACACAGCACCAACTCGCCGAGTTGGCCACTTAACACGCGACCAGAATCGCGACCCTACTCGCCGAGTTGCCCATACACATTTTCACTTTGAATCCTGAACTTGCACTCCTGAACTCGGGATGTTACACACATACACACACACACTCTCTCTCTCTCTCTCTCTCTCTCTATATATATATATATATATATATATATATATATATATATATATATATATATATATATCTTTCATTCTAGGCTTTTAGGTGTGACTTGTGAGTCATTAGATGCATCATACTTTTGATGCTTGCTTTCATAGGCAGATCTAGTATATATCCCGGGGTAGCCTGGGATACCCCTAAAAAATATTAGTAGTGTAAGCTTTTCCGATTTTTTTTCTTATTATGCATTACGCGATTTTTTTTGGGATACCCTTTTACTTGTCGGGGATACCACTTTACTTTGATCCTGGATTCGTCACTGTTTGCTTTCTAAAGACACAAAGGAAATGATCAAAAATTTATTTTCTATAATAAATCTAAAGGTATATAAACCTTAATTCATGAATTTTGAATTTCAAAAGTTCTTTTAAGGTTCTTGATGTTCATAGTATGTTGTTATCAATTAGAGAAAACATAGATCCAATGTAAATTGCATGTAACTTAATGGTTAAGAGTTTCCATTTTACATGTTTTTAGTAATCTACAAAACCCATCAATATTTATATACATGGGTGAAGCCACCTATGAGCTAGGGTAGGCCTAGGCCCTCCTTTAAAATTTCAAAAAAAAAATTATATATATATATATATATATATATATATATATATATATATATATATATATATATATATATATATATTGCATAAATACGTATAATATGAAAAAATATATATATATGGGAATTGATATATCCAATTGTTTATTTAACCCTTCCACTTAAAATTGAATTGTTATGACATTTTTGCCCTTGAATAAAACTTCAAACATATAGAGAGAGTTTAATGGATTATATGGAAGTTCCGCCTTTTATTCCTTTAAACGCATTCAAACGTTTCTTAGATGTTGTTTGGTATTTTGAAACAAAAATTCATAAAATCTGTTGACCACCTCTGCAACCCAGTGCAATAGAAGAGGTGGACCAAACGGCTACAGACTGTAATAAGAAACGTGTTTGTTTTTTTAATATCTGCATGTTGCTGCAAATATTAAAAAATTACAATAAACTGATTTTATAAAGCGAAATAGTTTTCTAATACCAAAATTTTAATAATGTATGACATTTCAATAATAATTTATGATATTTCGGCAAAAAAATAATGATATTTCAACAAAAAAAAATAAAGATATTTTAACAAAAATAATGATATTTCATCAAGAAAGTATTATTATTTAATATAAAAAAATGAAAAAAATTCAACAAGAACAAAGAAAAAAAAATTCAACAAGAATAAAGAAAAAAAATATAAAATAAGATTTTAGCAACATATAATCAAGATTTCAGCAAAAAAAAAAAAAAAAAAAAAAAAAAAAAAAAAGAAGAAGAATGTCACAACTAGCATTTTGGCTAGGAAATTCTGCTTACCTGTACTTAACTCTTGTATAACTTAAATTGATGTTATATTCTATGCTCATTCAAAATCAACTATTCGAACCAAAACTCACTCGTGAAGTCTAAAACATAATTCAATACATCCCATATACTCAACTGTGGGTTTGTAACCCTAATGTCCCGGTTCAAACTAAGAATGGACCAGGATCCCCTTATTGGGCCTAATGGGCCAGCAAACTCTCACTCTGGTTATTTTGGGGCCAAGGAACCCCATTTGGGCTTTAGTTGGACCCACATACATTAAACCATAGCATTTGTGTAACATCCCGAAATTCAGGTAAAGCAATTTAACCCTTTTCCTTTTCCTAAGTTGTCAAGTTAAGTCCCTTACGTAAAATGTTAGGCTTGTGAGTACGCTGGGCGCATTGAGGAGTAGGCTGCGCGTACTCGCGCGCTTCCTTTTGGACGCGGACTCGCCTGGGTACGCTAGGCGTACCCAAGGTTATGTTGGGCGTAGCGAGCCCAGGTGTAAACCCTAATTTGGGGCTTGTACACTATAAAAGGAATGTTATGGCCTTGACCTCAACCTCCATTCCAGAGAGTGAAACCCTAATAGAGACTCCTCCTTCGTTTCTAGCTAGTGTGTTGGTGTTCTAAGCTTCTAAGTGTCATTTCAAGGTGGTGGAAGAGATTAAGAGGCCATTTTGGAAGCCAGAAGTTTGTAGGAAAGAGTAGATCCGAGCTTTTCAGAGGTTGGAGCTTCTTCTTGAGGTAAAAAGCTCAAAGCTTGCCTTGTCATTTGTGTTGTGTGCTTTTTGGACCAATTTCTAGGGTTTTTGGTCCCAAGATGGAGACTTTATGAGCAAATGGTCTCCATTGGCCTAGATCTATCATATTTCAAGACTATAAGAGTTGTATGTTCATAAAAATGCAATCTTTGACGTAAATATTGAGCCATGCATGAGATCTAGACCTTTGGAGGAGAAAGGAAAGGTGTTAGAGGGTGTAGGGACCTTTACAGCCATGCAAAGGCTTAAAGGTTCCGACTTTATGGGATAAGAGGCTTAACGAGAGTCAGATCTGGAAGTTGAAGGAGTGTCTTAACCGTTTAAGACCAAAATCCATGGAATGGCTGAAACTGAGACTTACGTTGGGGGTAACTCTCAGTACGCGCAGCGTAAGGGGTTGAGACCCCGATTGTGGTTCGCCGACGTACGCCCCGCGTATAGAGATGGTACGCGCCGCGTACTGCCTCCTGTTGACTTTCGTTGACTTTTAGGGTTGTGGTCAACCTTTGGACTTTTGGGTCAGGGAGGGGTAAAATGGTCTTTTACCCTTCTGTGGAAAGTGTAGAGTGGATTTAATCTAGCCTTTAAGAGCCGTATTTATTTGAGATTATTGTTATGTGTTTAGGCGGGGGCTAGACCAGTGCGTTTGAGTGCGAGACTATCCGAGATACCGAGGTGAGTCTTCTCACTATACTGTACCTGGAAGGGTACCTAAGTGTGACCGGAAGGTCTTATATGCTATGAGATATATGTTCTATATGCTGATATGTGATATGTATGTGTTATGTATGCTATGTATGATAAGGACCGGAAGGTCAAGATGATATGGGCTGGAAGGTCAAGAGGACATGGACTGGAAGGTCAGGAGGTTACGGACCGGAAGGTCGATACGGGTAGGACCGAAAGGTCTACCAAGATTCAGGATGGAAGTCCCCTGAGACACTTGGACCGGAAGGTCCCACAGATTTATGGCCTGGAAAGGCGTATGTGTTGTATGTGGTATTTTGGGGAACTCACTAATCATTTATGCTTACAGTGTTGTGTTATGTGTTTCAGGTACCAATGAGGATCGCAGGAAGGCGCCGGCTTGATCCGTACGCACACATGAGGAGTTTTACATATTATGATCTTGGGATGTGATGTTATGAGTTGTTGTGTGATACAATGACTTTTTTTTATATAACAATTATGAATGAAAATGTGTTTTTAAAATATAAAAAAATTGTTTTGAAATTTACGTCGTTACAAGTTGGTATCAGAGCCTTGGTTTGAGGGATTCGGGTGCAACTTCGGATGTATCTGAACTCAAACTGAGGATTTGAGAAAGTTTTTCATAAATAAACAATTTTTCTAAGACAGTAAAGGATTTTGGAAAAAGGTAGAACGAAGTTGTGTGTACGATCAGTCAGCGCCCGAATGGTGATTTCCCAAAATACCCTTACATTATGCATTATGAGATATGTTATGATATGATATGCATGCTAGAGTAGGCTAGGTATTCATATTAGGACTAGAGTGGCCTGATTTGTGATGCCTTAGCCTAGGAAGATTTCTGCTAGATAGTAGTGAGGAGCTTATGAGAGATCTACCGAAGGGTAGACTATGATAACGAGGTGTAGAGTACTTGAGATCCGGGATCCAAGGAGGAGTACTTGGGGTGAATACTGATGCGGTGTGGGCGGCAGTATAAGGTCCCGTACTACTGAAGACACTGTATCAGTGCGCAATCCAAGTAAGAATCCTTAGGGTACTAGGGAACAAGTAGGGATGTGTTATCGAGTGCGAGTATGCTCGAGCGGGTCTTTGATATTTTATGTTGTATTTCAGAGAGACATCATGGTTGGGACACGCCACACACCTGAGAGCAGTGGTGTTAGCGAGGAGGAAATCCACAAGCTGATTCATGAGGAGGTGGCTGCTGTCATCCGAGCCGACATTCCAAAGATGTTTGGGTATATCAAGATCACATTGATTGAGACCTTCGATGAGCGATACGCAACAGTGACTGAGGTTGCGGCTGCTGTAGCTACTGCCGCCGTTGCTGCTGCCAGGCCTCATGGAGGTGATTCGTTGTTGTTTCGGGAGTTCAGCAACACGAAGCCACCAGAGTTTGATGGGATGCAGGATCCGATCGCTGCGATAAGAGGGATTTCTGATATCAAGGGATGCTTCTACACGTGTTCTTGTCCGGAGCATCTGAGGGTACGGTTCGCGTTGAACCAACTTCACTTGGGAGCGAAGGATTGGTGGAAGTTTATGACGGCGAGCTTCACTCTTGCGGAGATTTCTGAGGTGACCTGGGAGAGGTTCACCACCATGTTCAGAGACGAGTATGTTCCCCCTGTGGAGAGGGAGAGGTTGGCTCAGGAGTTCTTGACCCTCAAGCAGGGTATTGATTCGGTTACTATGATTACCAGGAAGTTTCATGAAAAGGCGATGTTCTGCCCTGAGCAGGTGTCTACCGAGCAGGCACGCATGAGCCGATATTTGAGCATTCTGAGGAGGGATATTCGGGAGTTTGTATCGAACTCGACTTACCGGACATTTGCTGAGCTTCAGGAAAATGCCTGGAAGAGGGAGATTGAGTTGGAGAATCAGGCTGAGGAGTAGGTCGAGTCTCAGGGGATGGACAGGCGGCCGACACAGTCTCAGCCGGCAGCCAAGCGGGCAAAGCCCGCTAATTCGAGATCTGGAGGCCAGAAGGGCCGCACTTGCGGAAAGTACGGCAAGGGACACGAGGGGGTTTGTCGATCTGGTGCTTGCTACAAATGTGGCAAGGAAGTGCATATAGCTAAGGACCGCCCCAAGGGATTCATGGTTTGCTTCCAATGCAACCAAACGGGCCATCGGAAGGCCGAGTGTCCACAGCTGCGGGGAACAGCACTAGGAGCACAGCAGGGATCTCCCCCTGCCGCCGTGCGCGCTACTGAGGTTCGTCCGGTGAAGGCTGAGGCACCGAAGACTCGTAGGAGAGCCTTCCAGTTGACAACGGAGGAGGTCCGTGCAACGCCTGATGTCGTGGCTGGTATGTATTCTTTCATTTATCTATGTTGAGTTTGAGGTGTTGTTCTTATGTTATGATATGCGTAGGTACTTTTCTTGTGAATTCTGTACCTGCTTTGGTGTTATTTGACTCGGGTGCGAGTCAGTCATTTGTTTCCTTGGCATTTAGTCAGCACATCAGTATCCGACGAGAGGCGTTGAGTCAACCTCTGCGAGTTTCTATAGTTGACGAGCGAGCGGTATATGCTACGGATGTGATTCGAGGATGTATACCTGAGATCTTCGGTGTGGATTTCCTGATAGATCTGATCTGGTCCCGATTGCGATGGGGGACGTATGTGTCATATTGGGCATGGATTGGTGTAAACCCTAACTTGGGGCTTGTACACTATAAAAGGAATGTTATGGCCTTGACCTCAACCTCCATTCCAGAGAGTGAAACCCTAATAGAGACTCCTCCTTCGTTTCTAGCTAGTGTGTTGGTGTTCTAAGCTTCTAAGTGTCATTTCAAGGTGGTGGAAGAGATTAAGAGGCCATTTTGGAAGCCAGAAGGTTGTAGGAAAGAGTAGATCCGAGCTTTTCAGAGGTTGGAGCTTCTTCTTGAGGTAAAAAGCTCAAAGCTTGCCTTGTCATTTGTGTTGTGTGCTTTTTGGACCAATTTCTAGGGTTTTTGGTCCCAAGATGGAGACTTTATGAGCAAATGGTCTCCATTGGCCTAGATCTATCATATTTCAAGACTATAAGAGTTGTATGTTCATAAAAATGCAATCTTTGACGTAAATATTGAGCCATGCATGAGATCTAGACCTTTGGAGGAGAAAGGAAAGGTGTTAGAGGGTGTAGGGACCTTTACAGCCATGCAAAGGCTTAAAGGTTCCGACTTTATGGGATAAGAGGCTTAACGAGAGTCAGATCTGGAAGTTGAAGGAGTGTCTTAACCGTTTAAGACCAAAATCCATGGAATGGCTGAAACTGAGACTTACGTTGGGGGTAACTCTCAGTACGCGCAGCGTAAGGGGTTGAGACCCCGATTGTGGTTCGCCGACGTACGCCCCGCGTATAGAGATGGTACGCGCCGCGTACTGCCTCCTGTTGACTTTCGTTGACTTTTAGGGTTGTGGTCAACCTTTGGACTTTTGGGTCAGGGAGGGGTAAAATGGTCTTTTACCCTTCTGTGGAAAGTGTAGAGTGGATTTAATCTAGCCTTTAAGAGCCGTATTTATTTGAGATTATTGTTATGTGTTTAGGCGGGGGCTAGACCAGTGCGTTTGAGTGCGAGACTATCCGAGATACCGAGGTGAGTCTTCTCACTATACTGTACCTGGAAGGGTACCTAAGTGTGACCGGAAGGTCTTATATGCTATGAGATATATGTTCTATATGCTGATATGTGATATGTATGTGTTATGTATGCTATGTATGATAAGGACCGGAAGGTCAAGATGATATGGGCTGGAAGGTCAAGAGGACATGGACTGGAAGGTCAGGAGGTTACGGACCGGAAGGTCGATACGGGTAGGACCGAAAGGTCTACCAGGATTCAGGATGGAAGTCCCCTGAGACACTTGGACCGGAAGGTCCCACAGATTTATGGCCTGGAAAGGCGTATGTGTTGTATGTGGTATTTTGGGGAACTCACTAATCATTTATGCTTACAGTGTTGTGTTATGTGTTTCAGGTACCAATGAGGATCGCAGGAAGGCGCCGGCTTGATCCGTACGCACACATGAGGAGTTTTACATATTATGATCTTGGGATGTGATGTTATGAGTTGTTGTGTGATATAATGACTTTTTTTTATATAACAATTATGAATGAAAATGTGTTTTTAAAATATAAAAAAATTGTTTTGAAATTTACGTCGTTACAAGTTGGTATCAGAGCCTTGGTTTGAGGGATTCGGGTGCAACTTCGGATGTATCTGAACTCAAACTGAGGATTTGAGAAAGTTTTTCATAAATAAACAATTTTTCTAAGACAGTAAAGGATTTTGGAAAAAGGTAGAACGAAGTTGTGTGTACGATCAGTCAGCGCCCGAATGGTGATTTCCCAAAATACCCTTACATTATGCATTATGAGATATGTTATGATATGATATGCATGCTAGAGTAGGCTAGGTATTCATATTAGGACTAGAGTGGCCTGATTTGTGATGCCTTAGCCTAGGAAGATTTCTGCTAGATAGTAGTGAGGAGCTTATGAGAGATCTACCGAAGGGTAGACTATGATAACGAGGTGTAGAGTACTTGAGATCCGGGATCCAAGGAGGAGTACTTGGGGTGAATACTGATGCGGTGTGGGCGGCAGTATAAGGGCCCGTACTACTGAAGACACTGTATCAGTGCGCAATCCAAGTAAGAATCCTTAGGGTACTAGGGAACAAGTAGGGATGTGTTATCGAGTGCGAGTATGCTCGAGCGGGTCTTTGATATTTTATGTTGTATTTCAGAGAGACATCATGGTTGGGACACGCCACACACCTGAGAGCAGTGGTGTTAGCGAGGAGGAAATCCACAAGCTGATTCATGAGGAGGTGGCTGCTGTCATCCGAGCCGACATTCCAAAGATGTTTGGGTATATCAAGATCACATTGATTGAGACCTTCGATGAGCGATACGCAACAGTGACTGAGGTTGCGGCTGCTGTAGCTACTGCCGCCGTTGCTGCTGCCAGGCCTCATGGAGGTGATTCGTTGTTGTTTCGGGAGTTCAGCAACACGAAGCCACCAGAGTTTGATGGGATGCAGGATCCGATCGCTGCGATAAGAGGGATTTCTGATATCAAGGGATGCTTCTACACGTGTTCTTGTCCGGAGCATCTGAGGGTACGGTTCGCGTTGAACCAACTTCACTTGGGAGCGAAGGATTGGTGGAAGTTTATGACGGCGAGCTTCACTCTTGCGGAGATTTCTGAGGTGACCTGGGAGAGGTTCACCACCATGTTCAGAGACGAGTATGTTCCCCCTGTGGAGAGGGAGAGGTTGGCTCAGGAGTTCTTGACCCTCAAGCAGGGTATTGATTCGGTTACTATGATTACCAGGAAGTTTCATGAAAAGGCGATGTTCTGCCCTGAGCAGGTGTCTACCGAGCAGGCACGCATGAGCCGATATTTGAGCATTCTGAGGAGGGATATTCGGGAGTTTGTATCGAACTCGACTTACCGGACATTTGCTGAGCTTCAGGAAAATGCCTGGAAGAGGGAGATTGAGTTGGAGAATCAGGCTGAGGAGTAGGTCGAGTCTCAGGGGATGGACAGGCGGCCGACACAGTCTCAGCCGGCAGCCAAGCGGGCAAAGCCCGCTAATTCGAGATCTGGAGGCCAGAAGGGCCGCACTTGCGGAAAGTACGGCAAGGGACACGAGGGGGTTTGTCGATCTGGTGCTTGCTACAAATGTGGCAAGGAAGTGCATATAGCTAAGGACCGCCCCAAGGGATTCATGGTTTGCTTCCAATGCAACCAAACGGGCCATCGGAAGGCCGAGTGTCCACAGCTGCGGGGAACAGCACTAGGAGCACAGCAGGGATCTCCCCCTGCCGCCGTGCGCGCTACTGAGGTTCGTCCGGTGAAGGCTGAGGCACCGAAGACTCGTAGGAGAGCCTTCCAGTTGACAACGGAGGAGGTCCGTGCAACGCCTGATGTCGTGGCTGGTATGTATTCTTTCATTTATCTATGTTGAGTTTGAGGTGTTGTTCTTATGTTATGATATGCGTAGGTACTTTTCTTGTGAATTCTGTACCTGCTTTGGTGTTATTTGACTCGGGTGCGAGTCAGTCATTTGTTTCCTTGGCATTTAGTCAGCACATCAGTATCCGACGAGAGGCGTTGAGTCAACCTCTGCGAGTTTCTATAGTTGACGAGCGAGCGGTATATGCTACGGATGTGATTCGAGGATGTACACCTGAGATCTTCGGTGTGGATTTCCTGATAGATCTGATCTGGTCCCGATTGCGATGGGGGACGTATGTGTCATATTGGGCATGGATTGGTGTAAACCCTAACTTGGGGCTTGTACACTATAAAAGGAATGTTATGGCCTTGACCTCAACCTCCATTCCAGAGAGTGAAACCCTAATAGAGACTCCTCCTTCGTTTCTAGCTAGTGTGTTGGTGTTCTAAGCTTCTAAGTGTCATTTCAAGGTGGTGGAAGAGATTAAGAGGCCATTTTGGAAGCCAGAAGGTTGTAGGAAAGAGTAGATCCGAGCTTTTCAGAGGTTGGAGCTTCTTCTTGAGGTAAAAAGCTCAAAGCTTGCCTTGTCATTTGTGTTGTGTGCTTTTTGGACCAATTTCTAGGGTTTTTGGTCCCAAGATGGAGACTTTATGAGCAAATGGTCTCCATTGGCCTAGATCTATCATATTTCAAGACTATAAGAGTTGTATGTTCATAAAAATGCAATCTTTGACGTAAATATTGAGCCATGCATGAGATCTAGACCTTTGGAGGAGAAAGGAAAGGTGTTAGAGGGTGTAGGGACCTTTACAGCCATGCAAAGGCTTAAAGGTTCCGACTTTATGGGATAAGAGGCTTAACGAGAGTCAGATCTGGAAGTTGAAGGAGTGTCTTAACCGTTTAAGACCAAAATCCATGGAATGGCTGAAACTGAGACTTACGTTGGGGGTAACTCTCAGTACGCGCAGCGTAAAGGGTTGAGACCCCGATTGTGGTTCGCCGACGTACGCCCCGCGTATAGAGATGGTACGCGCCGCGTACTGCCTCCTGTTGACTTTCGTTGACTTTTAGGGTTGTGGTCAACCTTTGGACTTTTGGGTCAGGGAGGGGTAAAATGGTCTTTTACCCTTCTGTGGAAAGTGTAGAGTGGATTTAATCTAGCCTTTAAGAGCCGTATTTATTTGAGATTATTGTTATGTGTTTAGGCGGGGGCTAGACCAGTGCGTTTGAGTGCGAGACTATCTGAGATACCGAGGTGAGTCTTCTCACTATACTGTACCTGGAAGGATACCTAAGTGTGACTGGAAGGTCTTATATTCTATGAGATATATGTGCTATATGCTGATATGCTGATATGTATGTGTTATGTATGCTATGTATGATAAGGACCGGAAGGTCAAGATGATATGGGCCGGAAGGTCAAGAGGACATGGATCGGAAGGTCAGGCGGTTACGGACCGGAAGGTCGATACGGGTAGGACCGGAAGGTCTACCGAGATTCGGGACGGAAGTCCTCTGAGACACTTGGACCGGAAGGTCCCACAGAGTTATGGCCTAGAAAGGCGTGTGTGTTGTATGTGGTATTTTGGGGAACTCACTAAGCATTTATGCTTACATTGTTGTGTTATGTGTTTCAGGTACCAGTGAGGATCGCGGGAAGGCACCGGGTTGATCCGTACACACACATGAGGAGTTTTACATATTATGATCTTGGGATGTGATGTTATGAGTTGTTATATGATACAATGACTTTTTTTTATATAACAATTATGAATGAAAGTGTGTTTTTAAAATATAAAAAATTGTTTTGAAATTTACGTCGTTACAATTTGGGCCATGATGGGCCTAAAATAACCCACTCCATTCTCATGGGCCTATATGGGTCGTGAGCAACTCTTTTGAAAGCTATTGGGCCGTAAACCCATTTCTTTATTATGTTTAGGCCGTAAACCCCATTCCTTCACCAATTTTGGGCCGAAAACTCGTGAATGGGACCAATGGGCTGAAGATTTCTTATTGGGCCATACATTTAAGGTTTCTATTCTATTCAACCCAACACTTAATCTAATTTCTTTCCCTTCTCTCCCATTCTCGGCCTTAATAATAAAAAAGGAGAGAGAATGATGGTGGATATTATGAGTGCCACCTCATTATTATTTACCATACTTTCATACATTGTCTAACATGTATCAAGGAAATCAAGAATTATCCAACATACTTCAAGAACCACTCTCTCTCCCCTCTCCTCCTTACCTTCGGCTAAACCATCATCCACCCTTCCCATTTATTATTTCAAGTTTCATCCACATCTCCATTCTCGCCCTAACTCAAGAAAATATTCCCTCACTTCTCTCTTCTCTCCCTCTTCTCCTTATTCACGACCAAAGCCCCCTTTACTCACCACTCTTCATTCCAAACTTCCAACACTACAATCCTCCTCTCAAAGCCATCTAAGGTTCTCTCATTTTCATCCCTTAAAAATTTGTGAACTAGGGTGTGTTCACCAAGGTTCCCTTCAAAGATCATCACTTATTTGGTAAACTACTCTTTAAGCTTGATGATTTGATTTATTTTATGATAATCTTCACTCCTTAACATATCATTTCGTGATCCATGCCCTTAGATCCATCTTAAGTTTGAAAAACTCCACTCAAGAAGCTTCTAGGGCCGAGATCTCATCCATCCTTCATCAAAAACCGAAAACCCCCAAAACAAAGTGAGTTCATACCCCTTATTTTTGGTTTTTACTATGTTTTAGGGGAGAATACAAGTTGTTTTGTGTAGATCTGTGTGTGTATGCATGATTTTGTGTGTTTTTCATGATATATGTGTGATTATGTGTTATAAACTCCATAAACTTGAAGATATGTTAAAATATGATGATATTTATAGAACATAACATTTATTGCAACTTATTATGCAAATAAAAGGTTTTAAAACACTTCAAAGTTACTTAAAACTAAGAAAATTTCATAAGAGGGCTAAAAATGACATAATAACACAAAATGAGGTATTTTTATGTAACTCACGGTTTTAAGGGACCAAAAAGGATTTATTTTTTATAAATATGAATCTTGATAGTATTTGTGATTTTAAAAGGACTAAAAGTGTAAATTTTCATAAATGGGCCTCATTTTGGGCTTTCATGGCTTTTGGGCCAAAATTGCAAAATTTTGGACTTTTGTGGGCTTAAGTGTCACTTTAAACAAAATTGTGCCAAAAATGTAAATTTTCGATGAGAGGGACTAAAAATGTAAATTTATTAAAACTTGTGCCAAAATGATAAATTTATTTATAAATGGGTCGAGAATGCACACTTTCATAAAAATAAGCCAAAAATGATATTTTTGACAAAAGTGAGTTAATAATGTTATTTTTACTTAAAACTTGCCTTAAATACAAACTTTTGGCCTCAAAGGACCTAAAGTGTCATTTTTACCAAAAAATGTGCTTTAATTGTACACTTTCGGTTTTAGGACTAAAAATGTCTTTTTACAAAAAACGGGCATTTTATGTCATTTTGGTAAACAACTAAACTTAACAACAACAGATCAACTACGGCATTTACCTGCTTTTTTTTGGGCTGGAAATATAATTTACATGTTTAGTGTGTTTTAGTGTCATTTTACATGTTTATTGGGCCTGAAATATACCTTACATGTTTATTGGGCCTTAGTGGTCCATCTACATGCTTGTTGACTTCGCACATATATATATATATATATATATATATATATATATATATATATATATATATATATATATATATACACACACACACTCATTAGGCTTTGAAAACTACATACATACTCAGAAACAATATACCCTGTGCAAATTCATATTCGCGTAAATTCAGTTAAGGATCTTGTGAGACACTTCGTTTGACACCTATTGAGTGTAAAACTTGTAACACCAGCGAAATTAGGGTCAAAAATTAAACTTTTATAAAACAAGAATTGGGATATACCAAGTGGTATATATCGTAACGAGGTTTCCAAAAATATAAAGAACACTAAAATCCGAGTTATAACGAAGAAGTTATGACCAATCAAAGATCGCGGCAATACCGGTAAAACACTGTTAAACGTAAAATACGAAATCCCGATAAAATACTTTTTAGCCTTAGATATCTAAATGAATGTCATAGATATCATTAAACCGTGAACATACATAAAAAGAATGCCAAAATCTGACTTCGTATGAGGAAGTTATGATTTTTCGAAGTTTCTGACTTAGCAGTAGACAACTAAAAACTCGAAATAGAGATCGAGCGGTCTTTAGCCGGCACAACCTAAACGAAAGTTGAAGACCCCGACAATAGGAGTACAATAGTAAAAAGTCTGACGAAAATGGACACCAGATGAAGGAGTTATGGAATTTAAACGGACTTTTCCAGGCCCGGCCTGTTAAAAATAATATAATAAATATAAAGTCAAAATTAGCCGACGGAGTCTAAACGGGAGTTGTATAGCCTTTTCTTAGCTACGCGTGGATATAAAGAACGTCGAAAACGGAGCTCGTATGCGAAAGATATGATTTTCTGAAGTTCGGGACACGAATTTCGATGTTGTGTCAGAATTGTTAGTGTTCACGACGTGAACACTGTGTTCACGACGTGAACAGTCTGACTGATGCATTTCAGAGCCACTTGACATATGACGCATGCCATGACGAATTTGGGACAAACTCACGATGTGAATTGGCAAAACTCACGACGTGAACTTCGATTTTTAGCCTATATATAGAAATCGAAGCCTTTCGAGTTTGGCTGCTCATTCCTAACCTCTCTACTACTTCTACTCTCTGTTAAGCCCCTCTAAACCACCCCGAATCCCCGGTAACACTCCTGGAGCACGACGCAAGGCCCGACACCCCGAAGTTCCCGAGACACTGCTTCTCTCCAGTCGAAGTACTGCCTACGTGAAGCCCTGGGTTTTATACTCAAGCTCTGAAGGAAGTTCTATACTCCCGAGATCCCCGAGAATCCCGAGATTTCAACTCTCTCTAGTCGAAGTTCTGCTCGATTCTTCTCTCGACTACTTCAAAACAACCACTTCAATCATGTGAGTTCATACCCCTACAAACACACTTTAAATACGTTTTTAACCGCTTTTAAACACTTTTAGGGGGGGGGGGGATACAAGTAAACACATGACTAAAATCGTGTGAAACATCGATCTTTTGCTATAATTTTCATACTGTTGATTTAACTATCATATGAAGTTGTTATCATGCAAAACACCTCACAACACAACTTTACCCTCTTGGGATACAATATGTTCTATAAATAGAAATATGTTTTATTTATACGTTTGCATACTACATCATATCAAGGGTAACCATTTTCAACTATAACATAATGCTTTTACAAGAAAACTCAACTCATCATCACGCCTTTGTAACACGGTAGAAAAGGAAATCATTTCATACAAACGATTTTTCATCATATTTCTCGTGAACTTGTTGTTAGCCATCCTTGTTAAACCATTTTATGCATTCAAATAACTTATGATTTATGCTTTGTCAAACATTGTGAAAGAGGATAAACATTGCATACCAAAACTATCACTTTAATACAGACTTAGTTGAGATTTCGTGAGACAATTACATCTTTAATGCTACCTTTTTGCGAAAAGGTACAACCTAAAGTCCTGTCTATTATAACCAGAGTCTCACATTTGGAGAGCGTGTAAAATGTGTATAGATCTATACGGGAAGTCATGATCCCACGCCCTGACTGTTAGCTACAGTCCTTTGGGTGACAGTTTATCATAAACGTTTCGACGCCTGAAGACCGTCGCCACATGCATATTATGTTTAGTATGGTTATATAACTCACCGGATAGACAATTATTATGGTATTCTGATTTTTATGATGGAGTAGTTATTAAAACTATTCTTCATCTAACAAGTGATATCTTCTTATATCTTTATTATATAAAACTATGCCTCAACCTTTAAGCATGTCGGATGCTTGCGATTTTCGGTCTTGGACATTAGAGACTGCCTGTTATGTTAGGAAAATAAGGGATTTTCCTGCATCTAAAACAATCAACCAATAGGAAAATAAGGGATTTTCCTGGTGCAACTATTTACAATTCACAACACGAACATTCATATGCATTTCATACTTTTATAAGAAAATAAGGGATTTTCTTGGAAAACGCACGAACTTTGGAATGGCATACATTTTCTCAAAACCGCTTATGAACTCACCAACTTAATTGTTGACACTTTTTCTTTGAAATAACTTGTATTCTCAGGGAACCGCTAAGCAGGTTTTGAAATCATCTTTTGAGGATTAACGTTCTGGCGTTAATGAACTTCTTTTGAAACATGTTATTGTATTTATATTTTTAATATGTAACAACTACGATTATGTAAACACTTTTAAATATTTATATACTTGGTGGTGTGTACTTTCCTTACTATGTAATTATTATAATATTGAATATGACGTCCTCCGCCCCCGAACGTTTCCGTCGTTCTGGTTTGGGGGTGTGACAGATTGGTATCACAGCTTTGTTTATAGTGAATTAAGTATATCAAAACCATTTTTTGTATACAACTATAAATACAACTGGGCAAAAACACTCTGAGTAAGAGTGATACTTTAAAAATAAAATTTATTTAATTTTGTTGTAAAGTAGGCATGCATTCATTTCATATTAATAACAGGGTCAGTATCATAATTAAAACAATATAGAAGTATTTTAGATGAGTTGTACAATACAGGTATGCCTTGAGATATGTAATCGGGACTGGGATGAATATAGCCTAATCAACTATATTTGTCCGAGAGCCGACCAGCATATGCTAGGGGATAGCTACAATGAACAACAAATCTAAAACTTACCAAACTTATCAACCTTAGAATCAAACATAACATTTAGAATACTATAGGAGTATTTTATGCATACAATAAGTTTAACTTTGATGTTCAACCTTATGTGCCTTAGTTCTAGACAATCCTTATCTCCCTATTCTCGTACAAACACAATGGCTGGATTCCACCTACCAGGAGACCCCTACTACCCGAACCAAGACAGTGGAGAAGGGATAGAGAATGATCCAGAAGAAGAAATGCAAGAAGAATCAGACTCAGATCCCAAGGAAAATAACCTACCCTTAGCGGCTCCAATTCAAAATTCTAATCCTCGACGGGAATTTCATGGCTCGACACCTCTATGGGCAACCAACCTGAATAGGTGGAGTCGCGAACAGGATCAACCCTTTCCATACAATGGAGACCGAAGCTTTTACAATCTAAGCGAGGGAGGCTCAGCAGATAGAGTCCTTCCTATATTGGTTTGCCGAATTGCTCGCATTGAGGAACAAGGAAGGACAACCGTCCATCGAACTGAGTAGAATGATGCGAACACTGGAGTCAATACAGTTCGCATCTGACAGTTAGGATTAGCTCACGGGAGAATCGTAAATCAAAATGAAGCTTGGCAAGGAGAACTAACTGAAACTCAAACTGAAGTCAGGGAACTTAGAGCACGCCAGGCAAGGTATGAAATGCGTTTGCTCGAGATGGAACGTCAGTTGGCAGGTCAAAAGGCTCAGCAGAACAGTTCCCGCCGCTAGTAGAAGATACTCTACTCACTCTGTAACATCCGAATTTTCAGGGTTATTATTTTGTAGTTTAATCTTTTGATTAAAGGAGAGATTCGACGAGTTGAGGATCCAACTCGCCGAGTCGAGTCGGGTTTTTCATGAGGATTTAATGAGTGGACTCGACAAGTCAGATGAGGGACTCGCCGAGTAGGTGCTGGGAAGAGAAACCCTAATTTCTCGGGTTTGGGACCTATTTAAAGTCCTTATGGCCTTCATTTGCGGCCACTACACCCTGAGAAACCATAGAGAGCATAGAGGAAACTTGTAGTGCAAGAGGAGGGCTAATTCATCATCTTTTGGGGTGTCCTAGCAAAGGGAAGGAAGGATTTCGAGTTGGGCTGTCTTGTGGGACTCAAATCTTCCATCATTTCGTTCAGAGCTGCTGTGAGAGGTAAGGATTCATGTCCATATTCGTTTGATTTCATGAATCTAGGGTTTCTTCATGCTTTATTTATCTTGAATCTAGAGTATGAGAGGTCCCATGGTAAAATGATTCTTAGATCTGGACCTTAAGAGGTCCAGAGAGTCCCTTCCATTATGTTTTATGCCTTTTCCTTGGAGCTATGAGCTAGGTTTGTCATGATATGAAGGATTTCACCAAAATAAGCATAGAGAGCCTTGCATGTGTACCAAGATTTGACCTTTTTGTGGTTATTGGTCATAGGGAAGTCAGATCTATGGATTAGAGGAACGGATCTGACCTCAGAAGGCCAAATGAGTGTTGTCATGGGAGCAACTCGCTGAGTTCATGAGAGGACTCGACGAGTCGAGTCGGGGTTGCCCTGCGATTCATACCAGGCGTGACTCGTCGAGCAAGGGGTTGGCTCAACGTGTCAAGCGAGGCTAGAAGGTGGATTCCGTGGTCACGTGTGGACTCACCGAGTCGCCCATGTGCACTCGACGGGTCGGGTCAAAGTTTGACCGTTGACTTTCGTTGACTTTAGGGTTTTGGTCAAGACTGACTTAAGAGAGTTCAGGTAACGGTAGAATGGTCTTCTACCCAATATTTAGAGCTGAGACAATAAGAGAGTGTTGATCGGGGATGTTATTTAAATAATAGGAGGAGGCCAGGTCGGGACGTTGAGCGCAAGAGTTCATCCGACTTCGTTTGAGGTGAGTCTTCTCACTATACTTTACCTAGAGTGGTAACAGAGTTATGTGACAAAGTTATTGTATGCTATCTATGCGATGTGTGGCACTGCATTATTTCTATGTGATTTATGTTGTGTGTATATCAGAGTTAGGACCGGAAGGTCCACAGGGCTAGGACCAGAGGGTCCACAGAGTTAGGTTTAGAGTTATGTGCCAGTGTATTTGTATGCTATTTATTTTATGAGATTTATTGTGATATGTGATATGCATGATTCAGAGTTATCAGAGTTAGGACCTTTGGATCCATAGAGTTAGGGCCAGAGGGTCCATAGAGAGTTGGGACTGGAGGGTCCCACTGAGACACACTGACCAGAGGGTCAACAGAGTTATAGCCTTGAGTGGCTAATATGCGTTAGAGTGGTATTTTGGGTAACTCACTAAGCTTCGTGCTTACAAAGTTTTGTGTTATATGTTTAAGGTTTTCTCAGGATCATGGGACGGCACCGACTCGATTGTACACACCAGAGGAAGCATTTGTTTTGGAGGATCCTGGTTTATTAATTGATTGAACAAAAGAGTCATGATTTGTAATTTAAATAAAAAAATGAGATTTTTATGAAAAGTGTTAAAGAGATAAGCGAACTTAAATGAAAATTTTGTTTTGAAGATTTCGGTGTTACACACTCCTTCTTTTGGGTTGTGAAATAACCTTAGTATGTACTCTAAGTAGTACTCTTTTCATGTAATTATTCCTGTCTAGCAAGTACTGTCTCGTTAAGTCTTTGTACTATCAGGTTTCCCTGTGTGGTATATTATAGACCTACCCTAAGGTCGAATTTTTCCGAATTCTAAGTAGCTGTATACCAACTAATATGACAGACCTCTTTCTTCCTTTAAAGATCCTCGCTATCAATTCATACTCTGTCTATGTAAGCAGTTCATGTCATAAACTGTTATAGCAACTCACTACAATGTACCTATCGATCTAATATATTGTAGTTCAATGTTATTGAACTCAACATCACTAGCGAAGTCTTGCCACCATTTCATCAGTAACCCTAAAGTTGGAAAATGCCTTCTCGCTAATCAAACGGACTAAACCCTTCCATAAACCCAACTTTTCTATCACTTACACCCTTTAGAGAGAGAAACGGTTATCATAGGATAACAAACCTTTATAACTTTAACTATGGCAATCGAAACAACGACGGAGACTAAAACGTGCCTAAGGAAAACCAAGGACGTCGTGTTCATAAGATAGAGGATATAACAAATCGTTACCACCGAGGAGAGGACAAAGGGAACCACTCGTGAATCATGAGAGGTGGTAGAGAACCTGATGCGTCAGACTAATAAGTAATAGTTTTTACTACTTAATGAGTTGGTAAGTATAATACTCACGCTTTGAGATGGATACATCACATCTTCCTGATGGGTTTTGGTCATAAGAACATCCTATGTGCTCATACAAACCCTAATGCTTGGATCTAGGTTTCTCTATTGTACATGCAATTTATCCAAAACTATAAACCCTAGATCTAGCATATGATAATCAATATAACATATAATTAGGGTTTAGATCATACCTTGATTGTTATGTAGCAATAACAATCTCAAATCCTCCTTGTAATGACTTTAGAAAGCTTAGAGTCACAAATGTCACTCCTCTAATGGTTCACAAACACCAAGAGCTGGAGGATGAAGAAGAGAAGAGAAGGAGGCTCTCAAAAACATGTGGAAACCCTAGAAGGAAGCTTGTCCACGTTTTTGAGGCATAAGGGCTCTTTAAATAGTGAGGCTATTATGGTTATCTAATAAGGAAACCCTAATTTGGATGCTTAAGCCCTAAGCAACCCATGGACTCCTTTCCTTAAAGGCCTTGGACGATTTCCAATGGGTTTCCACATAGAATTCGTCCAACCTTATAATATAAGGCAATCCATAGCCCAGTTGCAATTATCTTATAATTACAATTCCAGTCCCTTAAGTTTATTTAATCTCTTTTGGTCACAAACTTAATTCTTATTAATTCTTGACTAATATTAATTAAACAATATGATTTCTCCTTTAATATATTATTCCCATAATATATTAATAAATCATATTTAATCCTTTCTCTCCATAATTCATCCTATCAAGTTGCTTTGGTGAAGGCAACCCAAAAAGACCATGCACCATCGGGTCAAGTACATACCAAAATAGTTATGGACTTAGACACTAATCAAACACTTTCTTCATATCTCGGAAAAGTAAAGGATATATCCTCTCCTAAAATGAATGAAACTAGATCAACTTGAGATTTCAACCCTAAAGTATAACTACATCATAAGGAATGTAAGCCGGAACATTAGAAATCGAATATCAAAGTGAGGAAATTATACGTATAGAATCCAACTAACAACAATCCTAGTTATCTAACCAACTCGTTTCACATCATGTAACAGAATCATGTCTTCACCTGGAAGTAATCAACCAACCAACGACGCACCACTTCTGCATATTGACTCAGCTACTCTTCGTGTTGCAGTCACAATCGCCATATCAGCCATCATGGCTTATATCAATGCAAGTAATGCTATTAAAAATGGGAGTGGTGTCGACAATTCAAACCTCTGTAATAATCAAGGAAACCAACAAGTGCGAGCCCATAAGAATACTCCAACCCACAAACCTCGTAACAGGAAACGAAAACCCTGGAATAGGAAAGGGAACAATTTGAAACAAGGGCCTCCCAAAAGGCAACATATAGTGACATCTCACACTTTTACTATTCCTACCACCCCAACACCCCTAAGGTCGTATAATGGCAACCAACCTAAGTGAAACCGATGCAACTTTCATCATCACGGAACTTTCTATGAAAGTTATTGCGCTAGGTGCATCACGAAGGGGCACACTGTCCGCTACTGCAAAGGACCAATCCAATCACCCACTCTAAACACGAATGTCGGAGTTGGCCATACTTGCTATGAGTGTGGAGCAACGGGGCACTTTCGAAGGGACTGCCCGAGAGCAAACAACAGAAATGCTGATGGGAGAGGTCGAGTATTCGCAATGGGCCAAGAGGAAGCCACTGCAGATCCCACTATGGTTACGGGTACGTTTCCCCTCGATAACTCTTATGCATGAATATTGGTTAATAGTGGAGCGAAGATTAGTTTCGTGAGCCATAGTTTTAAAAATCTACTCAAACAAACAACCCAACCATTAAGCAAAACCTTCATAGTAGTAATAACAATAGACTGAAATCACTGAAAACACATAAGTAGAATGCACTATCCCACTAATGAACACTTTTACTGATTGACTTCACTATTAATACGATAAGAAGTTCCCAAATAGCTACTAGAAATGGATTGGCGTGGTCTCCACAATACCAATTGCATGTGCTATAAAAAGACCCTTCACTTTCACCGTTGACTAACAAAAACCTTTCGATCTAAAACGACAAACCCAACACAATTCCCAAAATCATAGTTAGGTTTCAAAACCTCGAGGTACTCATGTGAGGAGTACTATCTCTTTACAACCTTCCCATAGTATTCCCCAATAGATCATTTAGAAGAACATAAGTAAATAAACCCAAAACCACACGATATCCTTATCGGTCGAAGCGATAGACGGAATAATGAAGATCCGTTAGAACACCCATGCTAAGAGTTGGATTAAGTAGAGAACAAGAAGATTCAAATGGAACAGAAGTACGCTCACCTTTCCCCAACCATCGATGTCCCATTCAAATGCGAATTTCGAGACGAAATTCTCTCTAACGGGGGGATAATGTAACACCAGCAAAATTAGGGTCAAAAATTTAACTTTTATAAAACAAGAATTGGGATATACCAAGTGGTATATATCGTAACGAGTTTTCCAAAAATATAAAGAGCAATAAAATCCAAGTTATAATGAAAAAGTTATGAACAATCAAATATCTGCGGCAATACCAGTAAAACACTGTTAAACGTAAAATACGAAATCCCGATAAAATACTTTTTAGCCTTAGTTATCTAAATGAAATTCATAGATATCATTAAATCGTGAACATACATAAAAAGAATGCCCAAATCTGACTTCGTATTAGGAAGTTATGATTTTTCGAAGTTTCTGACTTAGCAGTAGACAACTAAAAACTCGAAATAGAGATCGAGCGGTCTTTAGCCGGCACAACCTAAACGAAAGTTGAAGACCCCGACAATAGGAGTACAATAGTAAAAAGTCTGACGAAAATGGACACCAGATGAAGGAGTTATGGAATTTAAACGGACTTTTCCAGGCCCGGCCTGTTAAAAATAATATAATAAAAATAAAGTCAAAATTAGCCGACGGAGTCTAAACGGGAGTTGTATAGCCTTTTCTTAGCTACGCGTGGATATAAAGAACGTCGAAAACGGAGCTCGTATGCGAAAGATATGATTTTCTGAAGTTCAGGACACGAATTTCGACGTTGTGTCAGAATTGTCAGTGTTCACGACGTGAACACTGTGTTCACGACGTGAACAGTCTGACTGATGCATTTCAGAGCCACTTGACAAATGACGCATGCCATGACGAATTTGGGACAAACTCACGATGTGAATTGGCAAAACTCACGACGTAAACTTCGATTTTTAGCCTATATATAGAAATCGAAGCCTTTCGAGTTTGGTTGCTGGAACACGACGCAAGGTTCGACGCCCCGATGTTCCCGAGACACTGCTTCTCTCTAGTTGAAGTACTGTCTACGTGAAGCCCCGGGTTTTATACTCAAGCTCTGAAGGAAGTTCTATACTCCCGAGATCCCCAAGAATCCCGAGATTTCAACTCTCTCTAGTCGAAGTTCTGCTCGATTCTTCTCTCGACTACTTCAAAACAACCACTTCAATCATGTGAGTTCATACCCCTACAAACACACTTTAAATACGTTTTTAACTGCTTTTAAACACTTTGGGGGGGGGGGATACAAGTAAACACACGGCTAAAATCGTGTGAAACATCGATCTTTTGCTATACTTTTCATACTGTTGTTTTAACTATCATATGAAGTTGTTATCATGCAAAACACCTCACAACACAACTTTACTCTCTTGGGATACAATATGTTCTATAAATAGAAATATGTTTTATTTATACGTTTGCATACTACATCATATCAAGGGTAACCATTTTCAACTATAACATAATGCTTTTACAAGAAAACTCAACTCATCATCACGCCTTTGTAACACGGTAGAAAAGGAAATCATTTCATACAAACGATTTTTCATCATATTTCTCGTGAACTTGTTGTTAGCCATCATTGTTAAACCATTTTATGCATTCAAAGAACTTATGATTTATGCTTTGTCAAACATTATGAAAGAGGATAAACATTGCATACCAAAACTATCACTTTAATACAGACTTAGTTGAGAATCCGTGAGACAATTACATCTTTAATGCTACCTTTTTGCGAAAAGGTACAACTTAAAGTCCTGTCTATTATAACCAGAGTCTCCCATTTGGAGAGCGTGTAAAATGTGTATAGATCTATACGGGAAGTCATGATCCCACGCCCTGACTGTTAGCTACAGTCCTTTGGGTGACAGTTTGTCATAAACGTTTCGACGCCTGAAGACCGTCGCCACATACATATTATGTTTAGTATGGTTATAAAACTCACCGGATAGACAATTATTATGGTATTCTAATTTTTATAATGGAGTAGTTATTAAAACTATTCTTCATCTAACAAGTGCGATCTTCTTATAGCTTTATTATATAAAACTATGCCTCAACCTTTAAGCACGTCGGTTGCTTGCGATTTTCGGTCTTGGACATTAGAGACTGCCTGTTATGTTAGGAAAATAAGGGATTTTCCTGCATCTAAAACAATCAACTAATAGGAAAATAAGGGATTTTCCTGGTGCAACTATTTACAATTCACAACACGAACATTCATATGCATTTCATACTTTTATAAGAAAATAAGGGATTTTCTTGGAAAACGCACGAACTTTGGAATGGCATACATTTTCTCAAAACCGCTTATGAACTCACCAACTTAATTGTTGACACTTTTTCTTTGAAATAACTTGTATTCTCAAGGAACCGCTAAGCAGGTTTTGAAATCATCTTTTGAGGATTAACGTTCTGGCGTTAATGAACTTCTTTTGAAACATTTTATTGTATTTATATTTTGAATATGTAACAACTACGATTATGTAAACACTTTTAAATATTTATATACTTGGTGGTGTATACTTTCCTTACTATGCAATTGTTATGATACTGAATATGACGTCCTCCGCCCCCGAACGTTTCTGCCGTTCTGGTTTGGGGGTGTGACACAACTGTAGCCTGTAGTTATAACCATAATCTCCTAGAGGAAGAGCAGAAGTTTATGTATGGATCTATACGGGGGTTGACACCCAACACTTGAGTTGTTCGCTGCAGTTAGACTAGGTCAGTCTAAGGTGACAAACCATACCTTAAACAAGTCAGCGTCTAAAAGATGTCATGACATACGAAATTTTCATTATTAAGTATGTTATAACGGCTCACTTAGAGGAATTAACACCATTATAAAATATACGGGAAACATTCTTTTGTGGAAACACGGTAACCTACACGCACTAGTACTCAACCTCGGGTGTTGAGATTCCAACATTTTCATAAACGGACAACATCGGGTTGTCTGGGGTCATTCTCTTTATATTCTCATAAACATTAACACGCATGCATTAATACAAGATCGGACACAAACATTTCAAACCGTTTTTCAGAAACTATCTGATTTTTTGGTGTTTATGAAGTAATACAAAACATTTTTTTTCCTAAACATGCTTATGAACTCACCAACATTATATATGTTGACCTTTTTAAATTAATTTGTATTATCAGGAAATCGTTGAGCAAGTTGGTCATTAAGAATACTTGGATATTTTGATATGTTTTGTTTCATCAAACTTTGGTTTATTTTGGCATGTAATATTGAAATACAATATTTGATGTAAACAATGATAGTTGTAATATTACATGTGTAATGATGATAATGTTATGTTTCAATTATATGCATTGTGATGATACTACATGAATGAAGTCACTCAAGTCCTCGGACGTTTCTGCCGTCTCGTTCGGGGGTGTAACAAAGAAGAAGAGATTGGAAAAGACAATACAAGTGTTGCGTCAAACAGAATACGCGCATAAGTTTTTTACTCTGAAGACTTCTAAAAAATAAATAGCTGCGAGATTAAAAGTGTTGCGTATGTGCTGCACCGCGCAACAATAAAAGATCTTAAGAGATTTTTTACAAAAAAAAAATAACACCTTATCTTTTCCCTTATTTAACTTATAAGAAAATGCGATGTTTTTTTTAGTTTGTCATTTTAAATATGAAATCTACCAAAAAATAATTTATTTTTTTATTTATCCATCAAATCTACTAACCAAGGCATAATATGTAACAAAATGTTCATGTTAAGAAAAAGTTTTGACACTACAAAAATATCAATTCCATTTCAATTTCATATCAACACTTAAAACTATTCAAAAACATAACAAAATATTTTAACTAATATACATCAAAACACAATAAATTGAACAAAAATATTCAAACGATAATAATGTTAAAAAAATCTAATAATACAAAAATATTCACCTTACTTCATTTTGATAGGATCACTTAAAAAGTTGGATATACACTAAAGATGAGACATATATAATTTTTAGAATATATATATATATATATATATATATATATATATATATATATATATATATATATATATATATATATATAAAATAGTAATATTTACAAAGATTATAGTTTAAATTGTTGTAAAACATTAGTTTTTACATTAACCTTTAATAACTTTTAGTTTTTTAACATTATTATTTAAATATTTTTGTTGGTATATTTATTATGATTTAACATATATTAGTTTGAATATTATATTGTGATATACATTAGTTTGAAACATATTATTTCTGGTTACATCTTATTGTGATATGCATCAATTAGTAGGTTTCATAGATACATCAAAAAACAAAAAAAAAAAAATTTGTTAGATTTTATATTAAGTGATAAATAGGAAAAAAGGGAAAAAAATTCTCACAGTTTAAATGGATTGATGGATGAGACAGTTTGATTATAAATAAGTAAACAAATTAAATTTTGTAAACGATAACTAACGGGGGAAGCGCTTAAACTTGTAGTTTTAAATAACGGTAAAAGTGCCAAAACAATTTTAATTTAGAGTAAATTATGCGAATAGTTTTTATGGTTTATGGTAATTTATGCGTTTGGTCCCTAACATATTTTTTTAACTTGGAAGGTCCTTACTGTTTGTTTTTGTTACACGTTTGGTCCCTGACTTACCTAAAAATATTATTTTTCCCTTGATTTTTTGATTTATTTAAATAAACACACCCCAATCCCACATCCTTCACCTTACCTTACTTACCCTATTATTTTTTTTCCTATTTAAATAATAGTCTTTTTAGGTAAGATATGGACCAAACGTGTAACAAAAGCAAACAGTAGGGATCAAACGCGTAACAAAAACAAACAATAAGGACCTTCCGAGTTAAAAAATAAGTTAGGAATTAAACGTGCAAATTATCCCAAACCACAGGGACCATTCGTGTAATTTACTCTTTAATTTAAGTGGAAGAATCACTTAAACAGTGGAAATATCATATCCCAATATATATATATTTAAAGTAAAAACATAATAGATTTTTAAACTTAACGGGTTTTTTCAAAAATTCAGTTTCATGTAAAGCCCGGTTATTACATGGGCTATGACTTTTAGTAATCTTGATTCAGTTAACTTTAAACCCAGAACCAAGAGGGCCGAACCAGAATTGCACCAAAACGGCAGCAAAACCGAAAGTCAGGATTTTATAAAACCGAATACTGAACCGGAGTTGTTATTCGGTGCTGGATCGGATCGGTTCAGTTATTGGTTTTTTATTAGGTCCAATCAGATAAATACACGTGGTTTTTCCCAGAAAGCACTAGACGTAAACGCAAAATTCGCATTGCTAAAAGAGATCTCTCTCCCCATTTCTCTCTCTAACTTCTTAGCCCTGATCTTTCGGTTGACGGCTGCTGTTTTAAACCCCCATTTTCACGGTAATAATCGTTGTTCATCTTCTCCATTAACTTCGTTATTCTCTGGCAAATCCGATCAGATCTAAACTTTATTCATCGATCTGTTAATTAGGGTTTTCACGCATATTTCAATCGATTTTTGAAAATGGTGCTTCTGCAGGTTGCTTTGAAGTGTTCGTGTATCATATCCGTGTATAATAATGTGAGTAATCCGTCTCTTGAACTTATCCCTAAGAACTAATTTAATTGTTGTGTATGAAAGTTTGTTTTGTAAGTATTAATATATTGCTGCCCTAAGATGCCATCATCCGGCTGAATTTGCATCGTTAACTTCTATTTTTTAGATCAATTAGGAGTTAATCCCTGATTCGAAAGCAGAAATTCAAATCCATGATGTTGTCTGAGAATGCTTTCTTGAAGGCTGATTGCAACTAAAGAGAAATAACCTTGATTTTGTCTTCCAAGTCATCTTTTTATCTCAACATTCTAAAATATGTGCTAGAACACCTCTGATTAAGTGACTGTAACAGTTATATATCTTCAGTGGGATGTAACTGTGGATCGTCTGAATCCTTTTTCCCCGATGTTTGCCTCCATTAATAAGCTCCATAAGCTGGAATCAGTTTAATTACAAACTACACAGTCAACATGTCATGCTGCCATGTATTCGATTTTAAAAATGCTGTTTCTTCTGTCGAATCTTTCTTGATCTTCTGCATCCCAAATTACAACTATCTTGATAATTCATCGGCTGCTCATCCTGACAACACAGTTACTTTTACTACTTATCTCCCATTATTTTTATCCTGTTTTGCAGACTTTGTCCTGTTTGAATGAATTGAAAGATAGTTAAGAGGTTTTCAATGGTTTTATGTTCAACCTCACATTGATAATATGTATCTTTATTTCTCCATTGAAGGTCGGATGAAGAACCAGTTGATCAGAAGAAATACTTTGAAGATTTATGCAAGCCCAAGTGTGTTAGAGCTTGGCTCGACTATCAGGTTTTCTATTATACCTGAAATTGAATATTTTCTCTTTTACTTTCCATAGCCCATAAAGTCCATGTAGAAATACATCTGCTATCACATGTTTATTTCTCTTTGCTTCTTTTTTTTTTTTTATTGCAAATATATGGAGGAAACTTCCTTTTAAGTTACAAATGAGTGAAATGACCAAATGGGTCTTTGCTGAGGTCTTGAAATAACCAAGTTTCAGATTGTTTAACCACTCAAGTTTCATTTTTGTTTCATTCTTATACAACTTTATGTTTTTTGCTTCATTTCAATGTAATTTGAAAACAATATTTATCATCTACTTGTTATTCTCCTAAACACTTATTAAAAATGTTATCTTTTTCTTGTTTATGACATGGTAAATCTATGTCAATCACATAAACATTGGCATAATATTTTGGGTATTTTCTAAAAACAATAATTTATTTCTAATTTAGGTTATTATGATTTTCAGGGATGTGTGAAAAGGGTTCAAGCAGATGAAACTGGCCACAAACATTGCACTGGGCAATACTTTGATTACTGGCAGTGTGTGGACAAATGTGTAAGTTTATTATTATTTTATTTAAATAATAAATTTGATCAGTGTTTATCTTTATTTAATATTGAGGCTGATTTGAATGCAGGTTGCACCTAGGCTATTTGCAAAACTCAAGTAATGGAGATAATACATATTGAGGTCACATTTACGAGTGTTTATTTGTTTGCAAGAAAACTCATTTTTGGGTAAAACTGGTACCTTGAGTTGAAACATGAATAAGGAGTGTCTTAATTGCCATGAATTTAGCTTCTTGTTGTTTATTTGTTGAAACCTTGAAAATTGAAATAGACCTTTGCAACAAGCAAGATCTTGCTTTTACATCATTTTGTGTTTGTGGGTTTCGTTCCTCTCTCACTTAAATACAACATGTAATGACACTATCTATAACATCTTCAAACGCAACTTGACCCTTTCCATTTGGTTTCTTTTCCTCCTAGAATTTGTTATCTTATCTTTATAAAGGTCATTCTTATTAAATATGACATTCCTACATCTAATGACACTCTACTATGTTCATCGTATAAATAATATCTTATCTAACATGAACTATAACCAAGTAAGTACCAATTTGTCCATCAGATCTTAGGCAAATACACATGAGGCCAGATAATTATTTTTCATCTCGTTAATTATTATGTTCATTCTTTTAGCAATTGTATTCAACTGAGGTGTTTCAATAACCATCTTCGGCATTTCGATCATATTTGCATCATAATAATTAACAAAAATATTTTCGATTGTATCTTTCTCCATTGTCAGACTTTAAACAGATGTTAAAATTAGTCTCATTCTCAACAGCTTTCCACTTTTTAAAGGTACTATTATTTAAACATTTATTTTTTTTAGAAAATAAAACCATACATTTCTTGTGGAATATCCAATGAAAGTAATGTAATAGCGATCATCCTATTCAAGAAACTAATATAGGTCTTACACATCAATATGTGCAAACTTTATTTTTTCTAGCTTTAGATGACATTTCCATCTTTGCAAAATGTAACATTTTTTGTCTAACAAGAACACACGAATGACAGAAACCTATCACCTTCCTTAGATCTAGAATTATGTATTTTAAAGCTACCATCTTAATACATTTTACACTTATATTGTAAAATTTGTAACATCCTCCAAAGCACGTACCACGATATTGTCCGCTTTGGGCCACAAAAACTTCATAGCAGAGTCACCCGTCTTAAAATTGTTCTTTACTCGGACACGCTTAAATGCAGAATGCTTATGAGATTCACCATCCTCATGGCTTTAACAACACGTTTTGATAAGGAAGATAACCACACCCCTTATAAGATAGAGTTCGATTCTCCTTCCCAAACGACGTAGGATCATAGATCTCTCCCATTCACCCCTTACTACAATGTTAGAGGTCCCCGTTGAACACATCGACCTTTGATACCATTTGTAAAATCCACAAAGACATGTATTATAATATTGTTTGTTTTGGACCACCTAACAGAAAAACTTCCTAACAGGGTCATCTATCTTGAATTTGTTCTCGCTCGGGCATGCTTAACTGCAAAGTTTTATGGGATCTACCGACCACATGACTTTAAAACGTAATGTGATTGGGTAGATATCCACACCCCTTATAAGACAATTCTTAGTTCTCATTCCCAGCCGACGTATGATTAGGGATGATTTTAATCCCCTCCTTCACATTTCTATTTGTAATTGACTGTTATATTAGCATGTTTGTAACAAACAAGAGATGACGTCCCTTGTGGACACGATTTTGTCGTCATTTTATAGAGCGATGCAACGACATGGACATTGTATCTATAAACAATTGAGTCGCCATGTCGTTGCATAGATGACAACAGCTTTAAATAATTTTTGATGTTCACTTGTCATCACAAAAAGGTCTTTGTAGCTATGAGCCTATGAAGCATGTAGTACGTTCTTGTAGTGTCTTCTCATTCTTAATAATACATGTTCTTCTTACTAATACATGTCCTAGAAACATCAATGATAAAGCTCACATGGGTCACATTATTAAAAGTGTACATCAAATGAAAGAGAAAATGATAAATAATAAGAAGTAAAAGTTATTAAACTAAAATTTTGAGGTAGTGTGCAATGATGACACTATTCCAACACCATATACTCTATTCTTATTGTTTCAAACTGTAGTATATTTTCAAAAACCAAAATAAAAGCAGTTCTCGTTAGTGTCAGCTAGTGAGACAACATTCACACATCTAGAACTCCAAATTAAAATTAATTATCAAAAACACAATTTATCCAAAATATATATTTATTGCAATGGGACAAGCATCATGTGTATGAACACTGTACAACCTGGTAGACAATGGCAAAATGGGGTTGCAGATATTTTAATTAAGGGTTTGCTTTGATGCCCACTTTATGATAAATGATTATGCACCTTGCTTAAAAATAATACTTACCATGTCATTAGGTGTAAGATTCCTCCATTAAATCATTAATATGTAATCCCCACTAAACAGTAAACAGCCGCTATAAAAGCCATCAATCCCACTACGCTTATTTGCCACTCGATCATACAAACTACAAAACCAATCTTTCTCTAATCTCTACAAGTGCAAATAAACATTTATCATTCACCGAAATGGAAGGTGTGAAGCTAGCCATTTTTCTCGCCATTACAATGATTGTTCTGATGGCCTTCACAAGTTCTGGAACGATGGCTCAGGAGTTTGAGGCAGCACCAGCACCATCTCCATCAATGCAGAGCGCTGGAATTGCATTGCAAGTTCCTGCTTTACTTGTAGCCATCGTGTCTTTGGTGGCTTGCCTCTTCTAAAGCAAGGCCGGATTTTTCTAGCATCTTTCTTATCTTAATAAACTTAACCTTTGCTATCTTCAAGAGTTCAATGTTTCAAACTTGTATTTCCGGTGTCTAGCTCTTCATTTGTAACCATAATTTCTTTTTAACAATTGCATTTACTATTCTCTTATCATAAACTGATTAGTTTTTTTTTTCCTGTTTACTACTTAAATTTATCAATTTATTTTTATACATTTAAGTAGTAACAAGGAAAAAAAACTAACGAATTTACAATAAATATTAGATTAAGATAAAATAAAAACTTTACCATTCCAAAAAATAAAAAAAGATGAAATTAATACTTTACCCGTTTACCGTCCCAATATGGATCAATGCAAAAAAATAATAATAATACAAAAGACAAAGATGTACATTTTTTTAAGTATGTTTTAGAAAATACAAAAAATGCTGGTGAAAAATTGTAATATTCCAAAAATATGGACATTTTAATAAAAATAATAAAAATTTGGGTAAAACCTGTAAAAAGATAAATGTTAGATTAAACTTAAACAGACGTTGCTTTTTAAATGACTTTTGAGATTTTTGGTTTGATAATTTGAAAATGAGATTTTTTTTCTACTACGTACCTATCACACACCAACCTATTTTTTTGAAAGGTTAAATATTGAAAATTGTGTATTTCAGCCTCCCATTTACCAACGCCTATTTTTTGTTCTTTTTCATTTTGTGATTTCTTTGAGTTTTTTAAAATAGAGAGCTTTTTTTTTTTTTTTGAAAAGTCAAATATTAATACTTCCATTTGCATATTTTTTCCTGTCACTAAACAAAATCATGTTTTTTTTTTTTTTTTTTTTTCTTTTTTTCTTTTTTTTTTTACTCTTCAAACCAAGTTACCAAATCTTTTTCTTTATGATTATCACGTGCACCTTATTTTGATTTGATTTTTCATTTTAAATTTGATTTTTACACACTTAAAAAATAAAAATATATAAGCACTTCCTTGATTTTGGTTTCCCAATCCTGTTTTTATTGGGTTAATTTTTATTTTTATTTTTAGTTTTAAAATTTTGTTTTATTTTAATTCAGATTTTATTTATATATACCTAAAATAAAATATGTATAAAATGGCCTTATAGTTGAATTATTTTTAAAATTATTCAAAACAAAACTAACACAAGTTTAATTATCTTGTTCGTATACTAACAAAAGTTTAATTATTTTTAAAATTATTCAAAACAAAACTAACACAAGTTTAATTATTTTGTTCGTATACGTGGTAACATTTAGAAAAATATATATGGAAATGAAATGAAATAATAAAATACTATATATGTTTTTTGATTGCTGAAATATGCAAATTGAGTATATATATATATATATATATATATATATATATATATATATATATATATATATATATATATATATATATATATATATATATATATATATATATATATATATATAGTAACTTTTAAATATAAAATGAAAATTAAAATTAAATATAAGTAGATTTTGTTTTAATTTTTTTCTGGTCTTTTTATTAAATATTCTTTTGGAAAATTTTGAAAACATCATCATCATTTTGTTTAATCGTCAATTATGGTTCAACGACAGTGTCAGCATAATGTCTGGTGGTCCGATGAGTCGGTGGTTTGACGATGATGACTTGGCGATTTTGATGGTCCGGCAAAACAACGACGACATATATATTATTTTTAGTTTTATTTATGATTCTATGATTGTAAAAGCATTTTAGTATATTAACATGAAAGTTTGAAAATAAAATAAAAAAATATTGAGCTAAATACATATTGTACTGCAACATTATTGAAATGTAAAAAAAAATAAATAAATAAAAGAAACCTATTTGTTATATATATATATATATATATATATATATATATATATATATATATATATATATATATATATATATATATATATATATATATATATATATATATATATAGAGAGAGAGAGAGAGAGAGAGAGAGAGAGAGAAAATTACTTTTTCGAAAAACAATGTAAGTAATAATTTATTAATGGTAATGATTAGTTTAGGTATATCAGATTAGTGTTTAATAGAGTGGTGTGTCCAAAGTAGGACCCTTTGAAAATATCTTTTAAATTGTCTTTTTGAGAAGAAGAAAAAGAAAGGGTTAAGAAGTCTAGAATTTGTGACTTTTAGCAATTTTTGTTTTTTTTTCTTTTGCCCTTTCAAAAGTTACAAACACATTTTAAAATTATTTTTTGAAAAATTACATGAATCAAAAAGTTTAATTCTAAAAGATGACTTTTAGTTTAAAAAGTTATCCCAAACACAAAGAAGTATAAATTGGAGAGGTTTGGGGTGGGTATGGGTATAAATATGGGTCTAGATCCACGGGTATACGCTTTAGGATAAACCTTTTTGTTTTGACTCATGAAAAAATAAAAAGAAAATGACACATGAACTAATCAAACCCGTCTTGAATGTGGAAAGCAAGAACATAATTCAGGTTATCCGTTAGTTGATGTTAAAATAGGTTTATAAAATAAAAACGTTTGGTATTGAAATAATAAAAACACTATTCCTCATGTTGCAAATTATGCATGGTTTATAATTCATTAATTTGAATACTTTTAATTTTATTTTAATAAAAACATTAAACAAGTTATAGCAATATAATATACAATTTATTTGTTGTTATAGACAAAAATCAATATTGTTATATATATATATATATATATATATATATATATATATATATATATATATATATATATATATATATATATATATATATATATATATATATATATATATATATATATATAAAAGATTTTTTTAATAATTTTAAAATAAATAACAATTTTTTAATAAATAATTTCACATAAATAAAAAATTAATTAAAATTTATATTTATTTAACAAAAAAAATTAGGTTCAAATTGATTTATTAGTTAGTTACAAAAATTATGTTAGTTGAATTATATACATATAAGTAGGGGTGTCCACGGTCCGGTTTTTTCGGTTTTTAGGTCAAACCGGAGCCAAACCGTTACTAACGGTTTTTGTCAAGCAAAAACCAAAGCCGAACCATTGAAAATTTAAAACCGAACCAAACCAAACCGTTACTAACGATTTGGCTCCGGTTTGGTTTCACGGTTTGGGCTTTTTAGGCCCATTTTAATCGAGTCCATTAAGCTAATTTAGTAAAAAAAAAACTGCATTATTACATGCATTAAAACAGTAAAAATTCTACATAATATTAAAGCTATAATAGTAGAGGTATTAAAATAATAAAAAACTGCACTATTAAAGGTATTAAAACAGTTAAATAAAAAAACTGCACCATTTAAGATATTAAAACATTCTAAATTCTGCCTAATTTAGTAAAAAAAAACTGCATTGTTTGTTGAAAATACTGCAATAGGGAAATTGCCAAAAACAGCAAGAAAACACCAAAAAAGTTGTCCAAAACAGCAAATAAAAAACAGTAAATGAAAATATCAAATATTGTTCCATTACATCAAATATTAGACTAATAAACACATCCTACTAAGCTGTCCAAAACAGCAAAACTGTTATCCAAAAAGCATTATCAGCAAGATCACTTTCAAAATGCTATCCACTTCCAAAATTCTATCCAATTCATAAGCTTTTGCTGTCCAAAAAAGTCAATATTAAAACATCACACCAAAAATTCAATATAAAACCAAGAAAAGAAATGTACCTTTCATTCGATATTGTCGGTGCAAATATTAAGTTTGTTTGCAAAATCTAAAATACAAGTTATATTTTGTTAGAATTTAGAAATAATAAGTTGAAGAAAATATATAACTTTTGAAAATTTAAAACTTACCATTTTCAATTTCATCAAGGTCTTCAATTTCTTTCAACACATCTTCATAACCAACTTTTGCATTTTTGTTAAACACACCCCGAATTTTGTGTGCATATAAGCGCTTGCACTGTTTTAGGAAAAAGACTACTCCTAAATGAATCCAAAACTCTACCCCCGGTGCTAAATGCGGATTCCGACGCAACTGTGGAAACTGGAACAGCCAAGACATCCCGTGCAATTTTTCCTAAAATCTTATATTTTGCTCCATTTGTCTTCCACCAATCCAACAAGTCAAATGACTCATAGCTTGGCTCTTGGTTATCTGACAAATATCTTTCAAGTTCACTCACTTCTCCTGTTTTTTCATCTTCCAAATGTGCCTTATATTTTAGCATACGCTTCTCTTGTATGCTAAGATTCTCATTAACTTTTCTTTTGTTATGATTCTTGTTTGAAGAAGAACTTCTGGCATGCATAGGATCTTTTTCCAAATAAAAGTCATAAAGTCGAGTCAAAGTGGCTTTTAACTTCTTTTTCAAGTCACATGCAATATCACCAATAGGGTACATTTCTTCCAAACTCCAATTGACATATTTTAACTTGTATCGAGGATCAAGAACAACTGCTACATACAATAAAGGATTCATCTTTTCAGCATTTCCCCAATATTTATCATACTTTGCCTTCATATTCATAGCCATCGAACTCACCCGCCAATCATCACTTTCAATGCATTCATCAATATGGCTATGCAATGAACACATATCATGAAAGTAAGCACTCGAAGTTACATATAAAGACCCCGAAAACCGATTTGTCACTTCATAAAAAACCTTAAGAAAAACCATAAATGCTTGTGCAACATCCCAATCAATATCACTACGTGGCCCCACTCTAGTGACATCATACTTTTTCTTTGCATCTACTTCATTCAACAAGCTACTAGGACCCACATTAAAAAACCTTGCATAGTGTCCATCTTCTTCCAACCTATTAAACGCTTTTCTATACTTCAAAGCTGACTCCAACATCAAGTAAGTTGAATTCCACCTAGTGGAAACATCTAAACATACAGTTCCAGTAACATTTAACTTTTCTATCTTCACACATTCCTTGAACTTAGCCAACCTTGAAGGTGAGGATCTAACATACCTCACAACATTTCTAATAACTTGAATTGCAGGATCATAATCTTTTAACCCATCACACACAATCAAGTTTAACACATGAGCACAACAAGGCATATGCAAGTATTGAGCATCTAAAATCGCATGTCCCCAATTTTGTATTTTCTTTTTTAGAAAGGAAATAGCTGTATCATTAGAGCTCGCATTATCCACGGTGATTGTAAAAACCTTCTCAATACCCCATGTAATTAGACAACTCTCAACCATTTTACCAATTGTGTCACCCTTATGATTCGAAATAACTTCAAAATTCAAAATCCTTTTTTGCAAATTCCATTCTCCATCAATGTAATGGACTGTTAAAACCATATAATTGATGTTTTGACATGAAGTCCATGCATCAGTCGTAAGACAAACGGATTGTGAAGATTTTCGTAAAAGCTCTTTCAACTTATTCTTTTCATCCACATATAATGATAAGATATCTCTAGCAATTGTAATCCGACTCGGTAACTCTAGCTCGGGTCGAACTACACTACAAAAATAACGAAAACCTTCTTTTTCAACAAAGCTAAATGGTAGTTCATCAATAATAATCATTTTAGCAAGAGCTTGTTTACCCAATTCCTTTGTAAAACGACCGCATTGTAACTTTCCATCCGTACCCTTTCCAACAAAATTTATAGTTGTTTGTTTTTTATCTACTTGACATTTAAGTGGATCAAACTTGCATAACTTTCTCAAATGGTTTAACATAGCACTAGTACCATTCTGACTTGGTTCATACACATAGCTTTTTTTGCAGTGAATACATGCAGTGCGTGCTCCTTCAGGTGGAACTGGATCTGGTTTGTTGAAGTGTTTCCAAACAATAGACTGTTTTCGTCCCCTTCCTTGGTTCTTATCAGTAGCACCTCCATTTTGCTCCACATGAACATCATCATCTACATCAATCTCTTCCATATCATCTTCAGCATCAATGATGTTAACAGGTTCACTACTTGGAATATTTATGTTATCTTTATCCATGTAAGGACTTGAAAGAAAAAAGTGCAAGCAAAATTCAGAATTGTGGACTCACTGAAATCAGATTAAGAGATGATGAGTTTTAGAAGTTAGCAACAGGTTTAGAAACAAATAAAAAATCAACAAGTTTCGTCCTATATTTGCTTCTGTTAAAAAAAATCAAACGCACATATAAGGACCTGAAAGAAAAGATTAAGAGATGATGAGTCTTAACAGTTAGCAACAGGTTTTAGAAAGAAATAAAAAATCAAATGGTTTCATCCGATGTTTGCTACTGTTAAAAAAAATCAAACGCACTATCAGAGCTAGAATCGCCAAACGGACCTTATCGGAGCAACAATCGGAGCTGCAGGGGAGGCCTGTAGTCGGAGCCAAGCAGTTAGCAACTACTTTATACTTTTGTTTCGTCCGATCTTGGCTTCTGTTAAAAAAAATCAAATGCACAATGATAGGAGAGATGATGGATGGATAGAAATCAGGTGTAGATGGATGATAAATAAATCACTTCAGTTGATTAAGAACACAACATACCTTATCGGAGTAACAATCCAGCCAAGTAGCCAACACCCAACGATAGAGAAACGAGAGGTAGAATCGGAGCTGCTGCAGGGTAGGTGACGAGCTGTTGGCCTGCAAGTCGGAGCCTCGGAGGGAAAACGAGTGGTGCACTAGTGTGGCAACTGGAAAGTGGAAACCGAGTCTGCGTATTTGGCTGTTTGCGATTTGCGATTACTCGATTAGTCGATTAGGGCAAGTTGAATCAGTGAATCACCTTTGAATGATTGTTTGGGGCTGGAGCCTGGAGGTGGACTACTGACCCAATTCAATATTAGGCTGTAATAATTCAATATAATGTGGGTTTTTAAATTTATTATTTATATATAAAAATTAATATATAATACAATAAAAATTAATTATATATAAAAAAAATAATTAATATATATACAAATCCTATGGTCCGGTCCGGTTTTTATACGGATTGAAATCTTAAAAACCGTAAGCCAAACCGTTCAATACGGTTTGAAAAGTTCAAAACCGCAAGTCAAACCGTAAAGAAAAATACAAACCATAAAACCAAACCGATGACCGGTTTGGCCGGTTTCACGGTTTCAAACCGGACCATGAACACCCCTACCCCTACATATAAGAAATAAAAATTTGGGTGCCGGTAACTCCGTCTCCAATTTGATGGGGATTTGTTAAGCTAGCGTGGCCATGAACTCGACGGTTCTGCAACCAACAACCACCGGTCAGCCACCACACCCATCGACCTTCTTTCCGGAGCTCAAACAATGCAAGACGAAGCGGGATTTATTTCAAGTACACGCCAGACTTATCAAAACCGGACGCATCCGGGACCCACTTGCCTCCGCCGAGCTGCTCCGCTTTTACGCCATTTCCGACCCACCTCTCCGAGACCTCCAATACGCCCGCCGCCTGTTCGATCAAATGAACCAACCCAACTGCTTCTCTTGGAACACCATCATCAGAGCTCTATGCGATAGCAACGACCCATTAGAATCCTTCGTTCTGTTTACCCAAATGGTCGAAAAAAGCAACGATTTTGCAAAACCCAATACGTTTACATTTCCGTCTGTGCTTAAAGCGTGTGCAAAAACGGGCAGGCTCGAAGAAGGTAAGCAAACTCATTGTCTTGTAGTAAAGCACGGATTACTGAATGATGGGTTTGTGTTAAGCAATTTGGTTCGAATGTACGCCATGTGTGGTACCATGAACGACGCACATCTTCTTTTTGATTCTTTCAAAACGAATTCAGAAATGGGTGAAATTGTTTTATGGAACGTAATAATCGACGGCTATATAAGACTTGGCGAACTCAAAACTGCACGAAACCTGTTCGATAAAATGCCGCAAAGAACTGTAATGTCTTGGAACTCCATGATTTCTGGGTACGCACAAAATGGGTTTTTCATGGAATCTTTAGAACTATTCAGACAAATGCAAATGGAAGATGATACCACAATACCAAACTACATCACTTTGATCAGTGTACTTCCAGCAATTTCAAGACTCGGTGCACTTGAAATCGGGAAATGGGTACATTTCTACGCAGTGAAGAACAACATAAACATCGACCCAATCCTTGGTTCTGCACTAATTGACATGTATTCAAAATGTGGAAGCATCGATGAAGCGCTTCAACTCTTCAATTCTCTAACACAAAAGAATGTAATCACATGGAACTCAATAATCACCGGGCTCGCAATCCATGGTCGAGCCAACGAAGCTCTTAATCACTTCAAGAAAATGCAAGAAAACGGTGTTTCACCAAGCGATGTAACTTATATCACGGTCTTAACCGCATGTAGCCATGGTGGTTTAGTTGACCAAGGGTTGTCAGTTTTCAACCAAATGGTTCGAACCGGTGGGTTAACCCCAAGGATCGAACACTACGGATGTATGGTTGACCTACTCGGCCGTGCAGGCCGTCTACAAGAAGCCGAAGAGCTCATACTCAACATGCCGGGTGAACCGGACCATGTGGCCTTAAAGGCCTTACTTGGTGCTTGTAAAAAGCATCAAAATTTTGAGATTGGTGAACGTATAGGGCAACGTCTTCTGGAAACAGATCCAGAAGACGGGGCCCCGTACGTAGCCCTATCCAACATGTACGCCTCTCAGGCGAACTGGGATAGGGTTGCAGAAACAAGGTTGAAAATGAAGGAAAACAACGTTAAGAAAGATCCAGGGTGTAGTTGGATTGAGATCAATGGGGCCATTCATGAGTTTTTTGTTGAGGATGAATCGCATATAAAATCAAAAGATATTCGTATGATGTTGGAAGAAATGATGGAGAACTTGAGTCTGTCCGGTTATAAACCGGACAGGTCTCAAGTTTTCCTAAAAGTGGATGATGATGAGAAAGAATCAGTTTTACGGTATCATAGTGAGAAGATTGCGGTTGCTTTTGGGTTGATTAGTACGAGCCGTGAGATGACGGTTAAGGTGGTTAAGAATTTGCGGATATGTGATGATTGTCACTCGACGTTTAAACTTGTTTCTAGAATATATGGACGAAGGATTATTGTGAGAGATCGAAAAAGATTTCATCATTTTGAGAATGGGTCGTGTTCTTGTATGGATTATTGGTAGTGGATGATGATTATATTAATTTAACTAGTTTATAACTCATGGCAACACAGTTACAAAATTAATTAAACTTTCATAGTAAAAACTCAAAATTATTAATCAATTATATTTTTTTTAGTTATATAAAATTATAATCGTTGATTTAAATAAATACGTGACCTTATAATTTGTATTAATTTTATTTTAAATGTTATTCTAATGTTATTTAATTTAATTTAATTAGAGTGAGAAATTTAAATTTTGAAATTTGAAATGCATAATCAATAGATTGACATGTGCCATGACATTAATTATGATGTCTAATAAGATGACACATGTAGAATCAACCTATTGTTTTATTAGAATAGACATGAATACCTATGAAATAAATTTAATATAACACTCTTTTCCAATTTTGTATCATTGACCGATTTAAGTTATTTGTTTATAGATAAAAAAAAGCTTATTAAATTTATTATTAGTTGAAAAAAATTTAGTGTCATGCTTGACATAATGACATGTATGAGATTGCTTTTACCGTGGACATGACATCAATGGTGTGGAGACAAAACGTTAGGGTTTGATGGATAGTGTCACCACCTTGTATGCCTTTATTTATTTTTTCTTTGTTGTGGATAATGGTATCTTGCTCTTATGTTAGTTTACGATTATTCATCTATTTACCTATCACTATCACCTAGTCTTCTTAGGTTTTGCCTTTTTTGGAGGTTCCTTGTATGTTTATTTACAAAGTACCTATCTTTATTTCTTACACGATACTATGAATCAGTTTCCTTTTTTCCTTTTGTTTTCCCTTTCTATAGATTTTCTTTATGCACATGTTAGAGACCATCTAGGTAACACCATCATTCTCCTTGCTATGGAGACTAAACTATTGACTTCTACCCTTATCCCATTCTAATGGAATTCTCAATATATGTTGTTGTTAGATTTTTTATTAAAATTTAAGTTAATTAGAAATGTATATACCCAGTGAATATTCCATTTGTGTGGGACATATTTGCATATGGGACATAATACTAATGCTATTGCAAGTGGTCGATCTACCTTCATAAATTGAGCAGACCACAACTCTAACAACAACAAAATTCATATCAAGTCGTTTATTTATACAAAATTATAGTTTTTTAGAACCACAGACAGACACCCACTACACGACTGCTAAACAGGGACAGTTTTGAAGTAGTGCACGGTGTTGTACCAACAACACCTGCTTTTCCCGCACGCAGTAGAAATTTTTTTGATTTTTTTACCTATTGTGTCACTATGTAAAAAAAAACCGAAAACTACTACAAGAAAATGGCAATTAAGTAAAAAAAATGTCAGATCAATTAAGCCCAAATAAATAGTAGCCCAAACACGTATCTATTTTAATCCAACTAATATTAATTCAAATGAAAAAGAATAGAGGAAAATAGCTCAAATAAAACAATTATCCAATTGCCCAATTGGGTCAAATACTCCAATCGGTTGAATCGAAAAGAAAAAAAAAAGAGGAGACCTTGTTTCGCTTCTGTCCGCTCCCAGCCTCCCATCGACGACTTTTTCTACTGCTGTTCTTCTTTTGTTTTGATTGACAATCGACAATCGACAACTTCCCTTCCCAGTGCAAAAAACGGGGTGCTTTTTGTTGGCTTGAGGTGCAAAAATCGATTTCCAAGTGCAAAAACAACTACAATCCAAGGTCCAAGCCCTAATGAAGCAAGTAAGTATTTCTAATTTTCTATGGCTTTTAAATTTATGGTTGTAATTTTTAATCAAAATTTGAAATTGCTATTACTAATTGCTATGGTTTTCGAAATTCCAGTTAATTGTAATTTCTATGTGTGACCGCAAGTGTAGAAAGATGTTTTTCCGAAGATGAAACTCTTGAATACCGATTTGCACAACAAAATTGACGATGACTTTTTGAATGACGCGTTGCTTTGAGATGTTTGAGACAAAAGTTTCATCTCAAAAGGTATTAATTCAACCAAAGTATTTTACCATGTGTAATACTAATGCAATATATATATATATATATATATATATATATATATATATATATATATATATATATATATATATATATATATATATATACTAGGTAGGTTTAAGGCTCGTGCTAAGCACGACCCATGAAGGGTATTTTTAGTATTTCCTGAAAAAACCATAAGATCATAGTGAGAAACAAACCCCAAGATACATTGAAACGCTCATTCTTGGATTTTATAAAAGGCTAAGTGCAACAAATAGCAATGAACTTCCATTCCTACTTTTCCCTATTAATTCTATATATTAAAAAACGTAATGGTTTTATTGGTAAACAAATATAAGCGCATTGCTATTATGCGTACAAAATAAAGTATGTTGCCTATGATGGTACAAAGGATAAAGCATTGCTATTTTTTGGAATTTACATATGTACACACAACCATAACAAAAATTGCATATATGTGCATATTTGGTGGAATTGTCAACATATAATGTTCGAACATGTAAAAAGGAAAGTAGGTTGTTGTTGTAGACATAACAATGAAAGTGCATTCTAAGAGGTTACATCTTTGCTTTCAATAACAAGGAAGAACAATCACAAACTTGGTAATATCTTACCTGGTTAAAAGACATTGCAACAAGCTTCATTTCCATGAATCATAATCTGAAACCTTTATAATAACAAATGGTTGTCAATTATTGACGACCGAAGATTAGGGTTCTGATCGCTGTCAACTGTTGATGGAGGAGGTGGGAGTAGATTGTTACTTCATGATTTTGGAACTAAATAACTCAGAAAACACCATAAAGTAAATAAGAGCTAACAACATGTAGGAATGCTTCAACAATTAGTAGATTTTTCCACTTATCTTTTAAACTTAAATGTCATCCCATAAACCAAATTCAGATTCCAGCCTGATCTAGCGAGTCAAAACCTCAATCCTATCCTTCAAATAATTTATTGTATATATGCAACAAGAAGTGTCGGCCACTTAATGTGAAAAAAGAAACATGGCCTTAGTCGTATGTAATATGTCGCAGCATAAAAGCTTTTGACAATATTACAAATAATTGTTATACAGCTAAAAACTCATTAGTTTAGTTTATCTAAATAAATTTAAAACTATTAGGAATAAATCAATTATAAGAATGTAAATCACATAAAACCACCAACCTCAGTTAGGACACTTCCATATGAAACTTTTGTAGACTGTAAGCTACTTGAGGTTATTCATACTTTAATGCGGTAAATGTAAACAAGTCCATTAACAAACAAAAGGAAAGAACTTTTAAGCAGTCAATGTCTAACATTAAAACTTGATTGTATACTTGGGTCCACAACTTCGGGTAAGTCATCTAAATTTAGCAACATAATGTGCTTTTTTCCCTAGAAAACAAGTTTAACCCATTTGATTCATTTCATTTTTCGTTAAATTTACATGTTACTAATTTGAACAATTGGAGAAAGTATAACGCAAATGAACTCATTTTTAGGTTAACATGTCGGAACTACATATATTGCGATTTGCGAGTAAACATAAATATCAAACATGAGATTGACATATAGTTATTTGTCCTCAAAACTCACTCCTTCAAGTGTCAAGACATTTTTGACATCATTCCTATAAAACATATATTAAGACATGTCATGATAATAGAAAAATAGCTACTGTAATAGGTTAAAACAAATTATTCCTATAAAACAAATTATATTTTTCCACATTGCTTCTCCAAAATATTTATACAATAGGAGCCACAAGTTATTTAATAGAAAATTGTAGGATACGATTCAAATTAGATCCCATAAATATATGTACTAAATTGGAATAATCACTGATACATCTCATTACAATAATTTGGAGAGACTATCTAGAAAACTAATTAAAAAGCAAAGATGCAGACTTTTTGACAAAGTCAAGTATTGAACAATCAAAGTAATTCATTGAACCCTATTTTAACTTATCAATAGCATACCAAACCCAAAACATTAATCCACCAAAATCCATTTTGCAAAATCACAAAAAAGATCGAGATTTTTAGGGGTAAAAAAAAAATTTCACCGCAATTGAAAAAGAAACTACACATTTGAAGGAGATAAAGAAAACCCACCACGGCTTGAGTAAAACCCTAACTTCCAATTAATGAAATCTAAAATTAAAGGATCATACCTTAAAGCATTCAAATATAATCATCAACAACCTTTGATTGGTGAGAAAAACGACTCCCCATTTGATGGAGTCCTATGTATCAACCAAAGATTACCTCTACAGTTATGGTTCGTAAGATTAAATATAGCAGGTCTTAACTTTCTGATTTTGGGTTTGATTCCTTCAGTTTGTGAAAATAGGCCTAAATCATTTTTGGTTTCTCATAAGTGTAGGGTTGAAAATTGGCAAGAATAGCAGAGAACGAGACACCATAATCGATCAAATCATCATTCATACCAATCCTAGTAGGCATCCTAGATTAGACCTATATGCTTCCTCCTAATCACCCTTTGTACCTTTCTCTGTGATAGGCTTTGATTATAATGAAGAAACAAACCAGAGTTTATTCTTTTTGTTGAAAATTTGGTAGGCTTATTCTTGTTGAGGGAACCGATACACGTGACGGAAAGATGGAGGGTATTTCGAATTGCAAAAAGAAGAGTGGTAGAATGGATGCGACGATCAGAAAGTTTAAATTAATTGACATTTTGATAAATTGCGTCGTTCCAAGAGTGGGTTACGTGGAGGCATTTGATCCCTATGAATTTGTTCTAAACGGCCGGAGAAAGGAAGGGCTTTTATATATAGTAATGATATATATATATATATATATATATATATATATATATATATATATATATATATATATATATATATATATATATATATATATATATATATATATATATATATATATATATATATATATATAGAGAGAGAGAGAGAGAGAGGTAGATTCAAATGTGGATGAACAATTATTATGTGGATGTAGGGATTAATATGGACCAATCATTTTAAAAAGCTAACTAAATGTATTTTTGTTATCTTATATTTTAATTAATAATATTAATTAATTCAATTAGATTTTAATCTCAATCAAATCCTTTTATTTTAGGCAAATATTTATCAATAATTATATTTCTCCTCTTTCTTTATAAACTGTTGACCACAACATCAAAACCCTATTCAATCGTCGCCAAAATGTACTGCTTCTATTGCCGATCCATCTCTTTGTTTCTCTATTTCTAAGTCATCGTTGTTCATATCATAGGAAATGGTTCCCATATGCAGGGATGACACAAAAATGTACTACTTATGAGAAGTTTGTTTACTTGGTGGATGAACTCACTGTTGATAATAAAATTTATCAGATAGTTTGTCTCAAATGTCATTATTGCAAGAGCACCCTCAAGGTTTTTCTCTTTCTTTTGTATTCAAATTATAATATTTGCCACTCACAATATTACTTCAACATTTACCCATATCTATAATTTTTGTTAGGATTTTATATTAACTAATAAGAACAATTGAAACATCCCAAAATTTAAGACCAAAAATTTCTTTTTTGATAAAACATTACTTTAAACAAAGACATCATTCCAAAACATAATCTGAGTATAAGTTTTCAAAACACAGGTTTATTATCAGAGTAAACATTCCCAGGCTGACTAATCTATGGTGTGTGCCATGCGATCACCCCGAGCTCCTCCCTCCGCTACCGGAAGTACCTGAAAACAAAACTGAAAACCGTAAGCACGAAGCTTAGTGAGTTCCCCACCCTACCACATACCATACACATAAATGCGCACTGCACATACTGGGCCACGCCCTCTAACTAGCTGCAACTAACACATACTGCAAATACTGGGCCACGCCTGCTATCCTGGGCCCCGCCCTCTACCTCGGGCCTCGCCCGCTACAACGGCCCCGCCGCTCCAGGCCCCGCCTTGCTTCGAGCCCCGCTCAGATACATATCTGTTTCACTTAGGCCTCGCCTGTCGCAGGGCCTCGCCACTAACATATAATAGCACATAAACATGTCACATAACATTACATAAACTAAACATATACTAACAACTCTTGCTCTAAGGCCTCGCCTATCTCTGGGCCCCGCCTGTGTCCTGCTACTGATGAGTCATGGAACCTCGTCCATACTCCTGCTGATAGTGAGATACGGGCCCAGCCCACCCTTACTCCTTTCCTGACTTGGGCCTCGCCCCTGCCCTGCTGCTACTGAGATGTGGAACACCGTCCACACCCTGCTATTGGTGAGATACGGGACCTCGCCCACACTCACCTCCCTACCAGGCACATACAAGTATCACACAGACAACAAGTATAAACTATCACATAAACCGCTCCTTGGGCACCTGCCCTCTATCATTGGACCTCGTCCGAATATCATACTAGCATACTGTGCCTAGGGCTAACCCCCGGGTCTTCTACTCATAGCTACATGGGCCGGCATTGTGGCCGTAGACCCATTCATACAAAGGGAAACTCACCTGATACTGTTGAACTGCTGCTGCTAACCCCTTTGACCGCTACCTGACCACTGACTCCGAACTGCTGCTCCACTAGCTCCCCGAGCTACCAATATCAACATAACACTTAGTCTAACTGACCTTCAAAGGTCAGCCAAGTCAACTCTGGTCAAAGTCAACGTCCTGGTCAAAGTCAACCTTCCAGGTCAACCCTACTCGTCGAGTCACCCTACTGACTCGCCGAGTTCATAATTCCAGAGTCCTTCCACTCGCGACTCTACTCGCCGAGTCAGCCCCTGACTCGCCGAGTCTACTGATTCCCGATTCCTATCCTGTCCAACTCACTAAGTCCTGGCTCAACTCGCTGACTCGAGACTTAACTCGAAGGGTTTGGGACCACGCGACCTGACTCGCCGAGTCTAAGAACAGACTCGCCGAGCACACGGCAATCTTCATCCAACTCGCCGAGTTCATGCCTATCTTCATTCGACTCGATGAGTTGTTCATCCCACTCGTCGAGTTCCTCCTCATCTTCAAGCTACTCGCCGAGTCCACTCGAAGGACTTGCCGAGTCCAATAAGGTCCACTTACATGCAGAGTACTTCCGAGTCATGCATGAACTCCAAACTGTAGATCCACCCTTCCCAAGCCTATTCCCCACGTAAAGTTGCAAACTTTACATGTAGAGAGGGAGATCTAGGCAAAATGCACCAACAACTAGGGTTTAAGACCAAGAGGCTCCAAAATCCACCCAATGGCTGATACTTTACGGGATTCTAAACCAACACAAGCATGGATCTGAGGTAGCAACCTCAGATCTGGACCTCAAGCTTGAAATTGATCTTAGGCATGGCTTAAAAGCCCCAAAACTCATAACCAAGGAAAATCTGGAGGAGAGAAACGACTTAATACCTTCAAATGCTCTGAAATGCTCCCCAAACTTCGGATCCAAGACCACTCCTGGATGCTTCAAAGATTCCCACTCCTTCTTCTTCCTTAAAACCACTCAAAAATGGCTAAAAGCTTGAATGAACAGAATGAAGGCTTAGGGTGCGACGTTCTGGGTGTGAGAGACAGTAAAGGAGCCCTAGGAAGAAGATTGAGACGTTTAAATAGGCTCCAAGCCCCGGATTTAGGGTTTTCCTCGCACAGACCAGACTCGCCGAGTCCACTTGGCCGACTCGCCGAGTTGGTCACTTACTCCTCGACCCGGATCCCGCTCCGACTCGCCGAGTCCATCCTTGGACTCGCCGAGTCCCTCTTAAATTTAGGGTTTCCTTTTACTTTCTTGGCTTTCAAAATCTTGGGTGTTACAACTCTCCCCCACTTAAACTGAACTTCGTCCTCGAAGTTTACCATGGCCCACCGCCTGCGGTCTGCCTCCAATACCCAACACCAGCCGCCTACCTGCGCTGGTCTTCCACCTGGTCATTCTGACTAACATCAACCTCGCGGGTAAACCTCGGGTCAAACCTGACCCTGAACAACATAGAAACAGAACTTACTCAACTGATAATCCTCCTGGTACTCACCGGGTACTGCACTGAACCCGCAGAGGTTCTCCACTACTTTCCTTGCGCAATTTCCTTGCCTTCCCAAGGCAAAGCCTCAAAACCAACTTTTCCTATGACACTGTGAAGGTCCTATCCTTCACTAACTCCATCACCCTCCCGCTATTCCCAAAACGGGTCATCACCGTCAGTACACACTGACACTCCTTTCTGCCAACACCTGGTGTCGAGCACCCCTCGGCTCAACTAACTGAATTCTACCATACGCTGCATACTCGCACTACCACCGACTGGCAATTCTGATATTCCTCGACTGACTCCCTGATAAACTGGGACCGCCCTAGTCCCTACCAACCTATCAATGACTGGATTACCGGCTCCCATCGGTAGCTAGTCCCAACACCATCACTGGTCGCTCTCAGCGACTTCCAAAGAAACCTCGACCACCTATAACTGCTCATTCAATCCTGCCATCCCGACACTACAAACCTGGGATCCCCGATCCCCTAATCTTGACACTAAGGTCCCTACCAGGTCCCACCTGCGCTGCTAAAACTCACGGGCCCCGCCCACGGGTCCCACCCGCCTCTATCATTCTAGACCCTCCGATCTATTCACTCTCGCTAAGGCCTCGCCCATGGGTCCCACCCATCAATATTACTGAGCAACCCTGCTCCCAAGTCTCACCTGCACTGCTAATCTCATACGGGCCTCGCCCACGGGTCTCACCCGACTATATCCTGGAGCGGCCTCTCCCAAGGTCTCACCTCTCTAGAGCTATACAGGCAACTCCCTATCATTCTCATCCACTTACCCAATCTTGATCCCTACCTGATCACTAGGAGATAAGGGCCTCGCCCCAACTCCACTAACGGAGCTACTAAGGAATGCTACGGCTTACCCATAGGCTTACATCACCATCCATTGCTGACCCCTAGTGAATGCTACAGCTGCCTTGTAGTCTTACAACACTTCCACTACTGACTGCTAAAACGAAGGCACCCACGTGCCATCAACTGCTCAAGACCCTTATTCCGACTCCTGCGAGTCCTTCGGGCGATCCACAACCTGAATTCTCACCCATAACTAACCATTACCATCTCACGCACTAGCTGATGTGGAGTTTCTCAAACTCCCAACCCTAAAATCCTCAATCCATCAAACGCTGAACTACTTCTCTTCCCTCTCGGAGGTCTCGTACTCATTCTATGTCTGCGTGCTCCTCTCTGGACACACCCGGAGGATTCTCCCCCACTTCGATCCTGCTTACCCCTTGCTGCTCAATACTCAAAGAGATCCCAATCTTTGCTACCATTCCATAACCCATCTACTGAGGAACCCAAGCCCGCCATAGCTAGGGATTTAGCCAATCCATCACAATCACTGCACCACTCCGAACTAGCGAAACGTACCAAATCCCTCCCAAGCATGCTATAGTTACTGCATCCTTCGAAACCTTCTTCAATAGAGCACATCCCCTAACTACCATACAATTATCCAAGGTATGCAGATGACATATAACTCAATCACAATCAACCACTCAAAACAAAATACTCATACCAAAATGATGCGGAACCAAACAATATAGTCATGCACAAATAAAAGAAATGAAAATGGAAATTGCATACCTGCAACGTCCGGCGATGCTCGCGTCTCCAAGGTCGTCATCTGAAAAGCCCTGCTCCCCACTGCAGGTGCCTCTACCCGGCCCTGACGGCCATCTGCGATCCTCAAAGTTGCAGGGGCGGGTGCCATCACCCGTCCTGCCGAAGACAAACTGGGGCACTGGGCCTTCTTGTGGCCCTGCTGGTTGCAATGAAAACATATCATGTCTGATCCCTGCGCGGCGGTAACAGTACAATCCCTGCTGAAATGACCAGTCCGACCGCACTTGAAGCAGCCAGACTCACCACCGCTACCACTCCTACACGCACCCCCGTGCGCCCTGCCAGACTTTCCGCACCGACTGCGGTCCTGATGATCCCTCGATCTCGAATCCGATCCCTTGGGCCTTTTGCCCGAACCCGTAGCTACCTGAACCTCATCCGGCTTCCTCTTCCGGATCTGCTCCAAATCAATTTCCCTCTCTCTAGCCCGAGAAATCATATCTTCCAGCGTCTTACAGCTGGATCTGCTCACGAACTCCCTGATGTCATCCCTCAACATCTCATGGTACCGAGCCTTCTTCATCTCCTCATCCGCGACATACTGCGGTACAAGAAGAGCCCTCTCCCTGAACTTGGCGGTGATCTCCGCCACAGTCTCAATAGTCTACGTCAAATCCTGAAACTCTCGTGCCAGCTGCTGCACCTCAATAATCGGCGAAAACTCCGCCCTGAACCTGGCCGAGAAATCGCTCCAAGTCATCGCGTCCAACGTGACATCATCCCCCAAAGCATGACCAATCTCCTCCCACCAATCCCTCGCTCTGTCCTTCAGAAGACAGGAAGCGAGTCTAACCTTGTCCCCCTCGGGACACCTGCTCGTACGAAAAGCGTTGGCTACATCTGCCAACCATCTGCTGCTAGCAATGGGGTCCCGAGCCCCATGATAATCTGGTGCCCCGCAGGCTCTGAACTCTCGAAATGTCAAGGTACGCGCTCCCATCAATGCCATCATCTCAGTACGGAAGGCTCCCAGCCTCTCCTCCAAGATCTCCAGTATACCCTCCTTGACCGTGCCAAAGATCACAGGAGTCCGAGCTAGAATACTGCGCGTAACCTCAGCTGATATCAACTCTCTCATTCGCTCCTCGAGCTGCTCGGTCCCTGAACCCGAGCCTGATCCCTCTCCGGCGCCTGATCCGCTCGCTGGTCTCTCTCGCAATGTCACCATGCTGAAAATATACCACAACCACTATCAGAATACTCATCACTGATACGAGACCAAACACACCCCTTACTAGGTTCCCGGTCTTGTCTTGGCCCTTCCTGAATCAAGTACGGATCCTCTGCTTTCAGTAGTACGGGCCCATACTACCTTCCACATCTACTACTACTGCTCCCAGCACTATCTCATCCTAGGCTTACCCTAGGGAAACCTCTGACTCAACTCAAACCAGTCCTCAGCTGCTGAAGGTCTCCTTGTGATGCCAATTAGCCATCACCTGGATACCATCACATGCGACGAGGCTCAGATAATCCTTCAAGTAAAGGACTCGTCCCTACAACGGTTAGACTCAAACGAGAGCTGCGCAATAGGGCCAATTCCAGTACTCTGAGATTATTCAACCCTGATCGCATGTGACGTAACGTATCCATCTAATGGCTAACTCCCATCACTCAAAATCCCACAATGCACAAAGCAAGCAGCATTCGGACAAGGGGAAAATCTAACCACAACATACTCAAGCAATCATATCCACGTAGCAAGAATCTGAACTAGCATGCATCACAAACTCATAAACTCAGGCATAACCTAAACAGGCTATCCTACTACTGTCTAATCAGCACTATCATTCAGCTCAAAAGCACAAATAACAGGCACATAAGGCATCATCCCTAGATCCTTAGTCCTATTCTAGCATGCTGTTCTATCAACTGATAATCATAACATAAGCTTGTATGGGTATTTTGGGGTACTTACTTGAGCTCGGTTGATTGCATGCACCACACCTCTTTTCTCTTTTCAAAGTTCTTTTCTTTCTGAATTCTTTTTGCCTTTCTAAAACTCTTTTTCGTTCTCAAAATTCTTTTTACAAAACTGTCTTTTCATTTTTGAAAACTTTTTATCCGACCCCTCAGTTTGAGTTTAGGCACACCCGAGAGTATGCCCGAATCCCTCAAACCAAGGCTCTGATACCAACTTGAAACATCCCAAAATTTAAGACCAAAAATTTCTTTTTTGATAAAACATTACTTTAAACATAGACATCATTCCAAAACATAATCTGAGTATAAGTTTTCAAAACACAGGTTTATTATCAGAGTAAACATTCCCAGGCTGACTAATCTATGGTGTGTGCCATGCGATCACCCCGAGCTCCTCCCTCCGCTACCGGAAGTACCTGAAAACAAAACTGAAAACCGTAAGCACGAAGCTTAGTGAGTTCCCCACCCTACCACATACCATACACATAAATGCGCACTGCACATACTGGGCCACGCCCTCTAACTAGCTGCAACTAACACATACTGCAAATACTGGGCCACGCCTGCTATCCTGGGCCCCGCCCTCTACCTCGGGCCTCGCCCGCTACAACGGCCCCGCCGCTCCAGGCCCCGCCTTGCTTCGAGCCCCGCTCAGATACATATCTGTTTCACTTAGGCCTCGCCTGTCGCAGGGCCTCGCCACTAACATATAATAGCACATAAACATGTCACATAACATTACATAAACTAAACATATACTAACAACTCTTGCTCTAAGGCCTCGCCTATCTCTGGGCCCCGCCCGTGTCCTGCTACTGATGAGTCATGGAACCTCGTCCATACTCCTGCTGATAGTGAGATACGGGCCCAGCCCACCCTTACTCCTTTCCTGACTTGGGCCTCGCCCCTGCCCTGCTGCTACTGAGATGTGGAACACCGTCCACACCCTGCTATTGGTGAGATACGGGACCTCGCCCACACTCACCTCCCTACCAGGCACATACAAGTATCACACAGACAACAAGTATAAACTATCACATAAACCGCTCCTTGGGCACCTGCCCTCTATCATTGGACCTCGTCCGAATATCATACTAGCATACTGTGCCTAGGGCTAACCCCCGGGTCTTCTACTCATAGCTACATGGGCCGGCATTGTGGCCGTAGACCCATTCATACAAAGGGAAACTCACCTGATACTGTTGAACTGCTGCTGCTAACCCCTTTGACCGCTACCTGACCACTGACTCCGAACTGCTGCTCCACTAGCTCCCCGAGCTACCAATATCAACATAACACTTAGTCTAACTGACCTTCAAAGGTCAGCCAAGTCAACTCTGGTCAAAGTCAACGTCCTGGTCAAAGTCAACCTTCCAGGTCAACCCTACTCGTCGAGTCACCCTACTGACTCGCCGAGTTCATAATTCCAGAGTCCTTCCACTCGCGACTCTACTCGCCGAGTCAGCCCCTGACTCGCCGAGTCTACTGATTCCCGATTCCTATCCTGTCCAACTCACTGAGTTCTGGCTCGACTCGCTGACTCGAGACTTAACTCGAAGGGTTTGGGACCACGCGACCTGACTCGCCGAGTCTAAGAACAGACTCGCCGAGCACACGGCAATCTTCATCCAACTCGCCGAGTTCATGCCTATCTTTATTCGACTCGATGAGTTGTTCATCCCACTCGTCGAGTTCCTCCTCATCTTCAAGCTACTCGCTGAGTCCACTCGAAGGACTTGCCGAGTCCAATAAGGTCCACTTACATGCAGAGTACTTCCGAGTCATGCATGAACTCCAAACTGTAGATCCACCCTTCCCAAGCCTATTCCCCACGTAAAGTTGCAAACTTTACATGTAGAGAGGGAGATCTAGGCAAAATGCACCAACAACTAGGGTTTAAGACCAAGAGGCTCCAAAATCCACCCAATGGCTGATACTTTACGGGATTCTAAACCAACACAAGCATGGATCTGAGGTAGCAACCTCAGATCTGGACCTCAAGCTTGAAATTGATCTTAGGCATGGCTTAAAAGCCCCAAAACTCATAACCAAGGAAAATCTGGAGGAGAGAAACGACTTAATACCTTCAAATGCTCTGAAATGCTCCCCAAACTTCGGATCCAAGACCACTCCTGGATGCTTCAAAGATTCCCACTCCTTCTTCTTCCTTAAAACCACTCAAAAATGGCTAAAAGCTTGAATGAACAGAATGAAGGCTTAGGGTGCGACGTTCTGGGTGTGAGAGACAGTAAAGGAGCCCTAGGAAGAAGATTGAGACGTTTAAATAGGCTCCAAGCCCCGAATTTAGGGTTTTCCTCGCACAGACCAGACTCGCCGAGTCCACTTGGCCGACTCGCCGAGTTGGTCACTTACTCCTCGACCCGGATCCCGCTCCGACTCGCCGAGTCCATCCTTGGACTCGCCGAGTCCCTCTTAAATTTAGGGTTTCCTTTTACTTTCTTGGCTTTCAAAATCTTGGGTGTTACAACTCTCCCCCACTTAAACTGAACTTCGTCCTCGAAGTTTACCATGGCCCACCGCCTGCGGTCTACCTCCAATACCCAACACCAGCCGCCTACCTGCGCTGGTCTTCCACCTGGTCATTCTGACTAACATCAACCTCGCGGGTAAACCTCGGGTCAAACCTGACCCTGAACAACATAGAAACAGAACTTACTCAACTGATAATCCTCCTGGTACTCACCGGGTACTGCACTGAACCCGCAGAGGTTCTCCACTACTTTCCTTGCGCAATTTCCTTGCCTTCCCAAGGCAAAGCCTCAAAACCAACTTTTCCTATGACACTGTGAAGGTCCTATCCTTCACTAACTCCATCACCCTCCCGCTATTCCCAAAACGGGTCATCACCGTCAGTACACACTGACACTCCTTTCTGCCAACACCTGGTGTCGAGCACCCCTCGGCTCAACTAACTGAATTCTACCATACGCTGCATACTCGCACTACCACCGACTGGCAATTCTGATATTCCTCGACTGACTCCCTGATAAACTGGGACCGCCCTAGTCCCTACCAACCTATCAATGACTGGATTACCGGCTCCCATCGGTAGCTAGTCCCAACACCATCACTGGTCGCTCTCAGCGACTTCCAAAGAAACCTCGACCACCTATAACTGCTCATTCAATCCTGCCATCCCGACACTACAAACCTGGGATCCCCGATCCCCTAATCTTGACACTAAGGTCCCTACCAGGTCCCACCTGCGCTGCTAAAACTCACGGGCCCCGCCCACGGGTCCCACCCGCCTCTATCATTCTAGACCCTCCGATCTATTCACTCTCGCTAAGGCCTCGCCCATGGGTCCCACCCATCAATATTACTGAGCAACCCTGCTCCCAAGTCTCACCTGCACTGCTAATCTCATACGGGCCTCGCCCACGGGTCTCACCCGACTATATCCTGGAGCGGCCTCTCCCAAGGTCTCACCTCTCTAGAGCTATACAGGCAACTCCCTATCATTCTCATCCACTTACCCAATCTTGATCCCTACCTGATCACTAGGAGATAAGGGCCTCGCCCCAACTCCACTAACGGAGCTACTAAGGAATGCTACGGCTTACCCATAGGCTTACATCACCATCCATTGCTGACCCCTAGTGAATGCTACAGCTGCCTTGTAGTCTTACAACACTTCCACTACTGACTGCTAAAACGAAGGCACCCACGTGCCATCAACTGCTCAAGACCCTTATTCCGACTCCTGCGAGTCCTTCGGGCGATCCACAACCTGAATTCTCACCCATAACTAACCATTACCATCTCACGCACTAGCTGATGTGGAGTTTCTCAAACTCCCAACCCTAAAATCCTCAATCCATCAAACGCTGAACTACTTCTCTTCCCTCTCGGAGGTCTCGTACTCATTCTATGTCTGCGTGCTCCTCTCTGGACACACCCGGAGGATTCTCCCCCACTTCGATCCTGCTTACCCCTTGCTGCTCAATACTCAAAGAGATCCCAATCTTTGCTACCATTCCATAACCCATCTACTGAGGAACCCAAGCCCGCCATAGCTAGGGATTTAGCCAATCCATCACAATCACTGCACCACTCCGAACTAGCGAAACGTACCAAATCCCTCCCAAGCATGCTATAGTTACTGCATCCTTCGAAACCTTCTTCAATAGAGCACATCCCCTAACTACCATACAATTATCCAAGGTATGCAGATGACATATAACTCAATCACAATCAACCACTCAAAACAAAATACTCATACCAAAATGATGCGGAACCAAACAATATAGTCATGCACAAATAAAAGAAATGAAAATGGAAATTGCATACCTGCAACGTCCGGCGATGCTCGCGTCTCCAAGGTCGTCATCTGAAAAGCCCTGCTCCCCACTGCAGGTGCCTCTACCCGGCCCTGACGGCCATCTGCGATCCTCAAAGTTGCAGGGGCGGGTGCCATCACCCGTCCTGCCGAAGACAAACTGGGGCACTGGGCCTTCTTGTGGCCCTGCTGGTTGCAATGAAAACATATCATGTCTGATCCCTGCGCGGCGGTAACAGTACAATCCCTGCTGAAATGACCAGTCCGACCGCACTTGAAGCAGCCAGACTCACCACCGCTACCACTCCTACACGCACCCCCGTGCGCCCTGCCAGACTTTCCGCACCGACTGCGGTCCTGATGATCCCTCGATCTCGAATCCGATCCCTTGGGCCTTTTGCCCGAACCCGTAGCTACCTGAACCTCATCCGGCTTCCTCTTCCGGATCTGCTCCAAATCAATTTCCCTCTCTCTAGCCCGAGAAATCATATCTTCCAGCGTCTTACAGCTGGATCTGCTCACGAACTCCCTGATGTCATCCCTCAACATCTCATGGTACCGAGCCTTCTTCATCTCCTCATCCGCGACATACTGCGGTACAAGAAGAGCCCTCTCCCTGAACTTGGCGGTGATCTCCGCCACAGTCTCAATAGTCTACGTCAAATCCTGAAACTCTCGTGCCAGCTGCTGCACCTCAATAATTGGCGAAAACTCCGCCCTGAACCTGGCCGAGAAATCGCTCCAAGTCATCGCGTCCAACGCGACATCATCCCCCAAAGCATGACCAATCTCCTCCCACCAATCCCTCGCTCTGTCCTTCAGAAGACAGGAAGCGAGTCTAACCTTGTCCCCCTCGGGACACCTGCTCGTACGAAAAGCGTTGGCTACATCCGCCAACCATCTGCTGCTAGCAATGGGGTCCCGAGCCCCATGATAATCTGGTGCCCCGCAGGCTCTGAACTCTCGAAATGTCAAGGTACGCGCTCCCATCAATGCCATCATCTCAGTACGGAAGGCTCCCAGCCTCTCCTCCAAGATCTCCAGTATACCCTCCTTGACCGTGCCAAAGATCACAGGAGTCCGAGCTAGAATACTGCGCGTAACCTCAGCTGATATCAACTCTCTCATTCGCTCCTCGAGCTGCTCGGTCCCTGAACCCGAGCCTGATCCCTCTCCGGCGCCTGATCCGCTCGCTGGTCTCTCTCGCAATGTCACCATGCTGAAAATATACCACAACCACTATCAGAATACTCATCACTGATACGAGACCAAACACACCCCTTACTAGGTTCCCGGTCTTGTCTTGGCCCTTCCTGAATCAAGTACGGATCCTCTGCTTTCAGTAGTACGGGCCCATACTACCTTCCACATCTACTACTACTGCTCCCAGCACTATCTCATCCTAGGCTTACCCTAGGGAAACCTCTGACTCAACTCAAACCAGTCCTCAGCTGCTGAAGGTCTCCTTGTGATGCCAATTAGCCATCACCTGGATACCATCACATGCGACGAGGCTCAGATAATCCTTCAAGTAAAGGACTCGTCCCTACAACGGTTAGACTCAAACGAGAGCTGCGCAATAGGGCCAATTCCAGTACTCTGAGATTATTCAACCCTGATCGCATGTGACGTAACGTATCCATCTAATGGCTAACTCCCATCACTCAAAATCCCACAATGCACAAAGCAAGCAGCATTCGGACAAGGGGAAAATCTAACCACAACATACTCAAGCAATCATATCCACGTAGCAAGAATCTGAACTAGCATGCATCACAAACTCATAAACTCAGGCATAACCTAAACAGGCTATCCTACTACTGTCTAATCAGCACTATCATTCAGCTCAAAAGCACAAATAACAGGCACATAAGGCATCATCCCTAGATCCTTAGTCCTATTCTAGCATGCTGTTCTATCAACTGATAATCATAACATAAGCTTGTATGGGTATTTTGGGGTACTTACTTGAGCTCGGTTGATTGCATGCACCACACCTCTTTTCTCTTTTCAAAGTTCTTTTCTTTCTGAATTCTTTTTGCCTTTCTAAAACTCTTTTTCGTTCTCAAAATTCTTTTTACAAAACTGTCTTTTCATTTTTGAAAACTTTTTATCCGACCCCTCAGTTTGAGTTTAGGCACACCCGAGAGTATGCCCGAATCCCTCAAACCAAGGCTCTGATACCAACTTGAAACATCCCAAAATTTAAGACCAAAAATTTCTTTTTTGATAAAACATTACTTTAAACATAGACATCATTCCAAAACATAATCTGAGTATAAGTTTTCAAAACACAGGTTTATTATCAGAGTAAACATTCCCAGGCTGACTAATCTATGGTGTGTGCCATGCGATCACCCCGAGCTCCTCCCTCCGCTACCGGAAGTACCTGAAAACAAAACTGAAAACCGTAAGCACGAAGCTTAGTGAGTTCCCCACCCTACCACATACCATACACATAAATGCGCACTGCACATACTGGGCCACGCCCTCTAACTAGCTGCAACTAACACATACTGCAAATACTGGGCCACGCCTGCTATCCTGGGCCCCGCCCTCTACCTCGGGCCTCGCCCGCTACAACGGCCCCGCCGCTCCAGGCCCCGCCTTGCTTCGAGCCCCGCTCAGATACATATCTGTTTCACTTAGGCCTCGCCTGTCGCAGGGCCTCGCCACTAACATATAATAGCACATAAACATGTCACATAACATTACATAAACTAAACATATACTAACAACTCTTGCTCTAAGGCCTCGCCTATCTCTGGCCCGCCCGTGTCCTGCTACTGATGAGTCATGGAACCTCGTCCATACTCCTGCTGATAGTGAGATACGGGCCCAGCCCACCCTTACTCCTTTCCTGACTTGGGCCTCGCCCCTGCCCTGCTGCTACTGAGATGTGGAACACCGTCCACACCCTGCTATTGGTGAGATACGGGACCTCGCCCACACTCACCTCCCTACCAGGCACATACAAGTATCACACAGACAACAAGTATAAACTATCACATAAACCGCTCCTTGGGCACCTGCCCTCTATCATTGGACCTCGTCCGAATATCATACTAGCATACTGTGCCTAGGGCTAACCCCCGGGTCTTCTACTCATAGCTACATGGGCCGGCATTGTGGCCGTAGACCCATTCATACAAAGGGAAACTCACCTGATACTGTTGAACTGCTGCTGCTAACCCCTTTGACCGCTACCTGACCACTGACTCCGAACTGCTGCTCCACTAGCTCCCCGAGCTACCAATATCAACATAACACTTAGTCTAACTGACCTTCAAAGGTCAGCCAAGTCAACTCTGGTCAAAGTCAACGTCCTGGTCAAAGTCAACCTTCCAGGTCAACCCTACTCGTCGAGTCACCCTACTGACTCGCCGAGTTCATAATTCCAGAGTCCTTCCACTCGCGACTCTACTCGCCGAGTCAGCCCCTGACTCGCCGAGTCTACTGATTCCCGATTCCTATCATGTCCAACTCACTGAGTTCTGGCTCGACTCGCTGACTTGAGACTTAACTCGAAGGGTTTGGGACCACGCGACCTGACTCGCCGAGTCTAAGAACAGACTCGCCGAGCACACGGCAATCTTCATCCAACTCGCCGAGTTCATGCCTATCTTCATTCGACTCGATGAGTTGTTCATCCCACTCGTCGAGTTCCTCCTCATCTTCAAGCTACTCGCCGAGTCCACTCGAAGGACTTGCCGAGTCCAATAAGGTCCACTTACATGCAGAGTACTTCCGAGTCATGCATGAACTCCAAACTGTAGATCCACCCTTCCCAAGCCTATTCCCCACGTAAAGTTGCAAACTTTACATGTAGAGAGGGAGATCTAGGCAAAATGCACCAACAACTAGGGTTTAAGACCAAGAGGCTCCAAAATCCACCTAATGGCTGATACTTTACGGGATTCTAAACCAACACAAGCATGGATCTGAGGTAGCAACCTCAGATCTGGACCTCAAGCTTGAAATTGATCTTAGGCATGGCTTAAAAGCCCTAAAACTCATAACCAAGGAAAATCTGGAGGAGAGAAACGACTTAATACCTTCAATTGCTCTGAAATGCTCCCCAAACTTCGGATCCAAGACCACTCCTGGATGCTTCAAAGATTCCCACTCCTTCTTCTTCCTTAAAACCACTCAAAAATGGCTAAAAGCTTGAATGAACAGAATGAAGGCTTAGGGTGCGACGTTCTGGGTGTGAAAGACAGTAAAGGAGCCCTAGGCAGAAGATTGAGACGTTTAAATAGGCTCCAAGCCCCGGATTTAGGGTTTTCCTCGCACAGACCAGACTCGCCGAGTCCACTTGGCCGACTCGCCGAGTTGGTCACTTACTCATCGACCCGGATCCCGCTCCGACTCGCCGAGTCCATCCTTGGACTCGCCGAGTCCCTCTTAAATTTAGGGTTTCCTTTTACTTTCTTGGCTTTCAAAATCTTGGGTGTTACAACTCTCCCCCACTTAAACTGAACTTCGTCCTCGAAGTTTACCATGGCCCACCGCCTGCGGTCTGCCTCCAATACCCAACACCAGCCGCCTACCTGCGCTGGTCTTCCACCTGGTCATTCTGACTAACATCAACCTCGCGGGTAAACCTCGGGTCAAACCTGACCCTGAACAACATAGAAACAGAACTTACTCAACTGATAATCCTCCTGGTACTCACCGGGTACTGCACTGAACCCGCAGAGGTTCTCCACTACTTTCCTTGCGCAATTTCCTTGCCTTCCCAAGGCAAAGCCTCAAAACCAACTTTTCCTATGACACTGTGAAGGTCCTATCCTTCACTAACTCCATCACCCTCCCGCTATTCCCAAAACGGGTCATCACCGTCAGTACACACTGACACTCCTTTCTGCCAACACCTGGTGTCGAGCACCCCTCGGCTCAACTAACTGAATTCTACCATACGCTGCATACTCGCACTACCACCGACTGGCAATTCTGATATTCCTCGACTGACTCCCTGATAAACTGGGACCGCCCTAGTCCCTACCAACCTATCAATGACTGGATTACCGGCTCCCATCGGTAGCTAGTCCCAACACCATCACTGGTCGCTCTCAGCGACTTCCAAAGAAACCTCGACCACCTATAACTGCTCATTCAATCCTGCCATCCCGACACTACAAACCTGGGATCCCCGATCCCCTAATCTTGACACTAAGGTCCCTACCAGGTCCCACCTGCGCTGCTAAAACTCACGGGCCCCACCCACGGGTCCCACCCGCCTCTATCATTCTAGACCCTCCGATCTATTCACTCTCGCTAAGGCCTCGCCCATGGGTCCCACCCATCAATATTACTGAGCAACCCTGCTCCCAAGTCTCACCTGCACTGCTAATCTCATACGGGCCTCGCCCACGGGTCTCACCCGACTATATCCTGGAGCGGCCTCTCCCAAGGTCTCACCTCTCTAGAGCTATACAGGCAACTCCCTATCATTCTCACCCACTTACCCAATCTTGATCCCTACCTGATCACTAGGAGATAAGGGCCTCGCCCCAACTCCACTAACGGAGCTACTAAGGAATGCTACGGCTTACCCATAGGCTTACATCACCATCCATTGCTGACCCCTAGTGAATGCTACAGCTGCCTTGTAGTCTTACAACACTTCCACTACTGACTGCTAAAACGAAGGCACCCACGTGCCATCAACTGCTCAAGACCCTTATTCCGACTCCTGCGAGTCCTTCGGGCGATCCACAACCTGAATTCTCACCCATAACTAACCATTACCATCTCACGCACTAGCTGATGTGGAGTTTCTCAAACTCCCAACCCTAAAATCCTCAATCCATCAAACGCTGAACTACTTCTCTTCCCTCTCGGAGGTCTCGTACTCATTCTATGTCTGCGTGCTCCTCTCTGGACACACCCGGAGGATTCTCCCCCACTTCGATCCTGCTTACCCCTTGCTGCTCAATACTCAAAGAGATCCCAATCTTTGCTACCATTCCATAACCCATCTACTGAGGAACCCAAGCCCGCCATAGCTAGGGATTTAGCCAATCCATCACAATCACTGCACCACTCCGAACTAGCGAAACGTACCAAATCCCTCCCAAGCATGCTATAGTTACTGCATCCTTCGAAACCTTCTTCAATAGAGCACATCCCCTAACTACCATACAATTATCCAAGGTATGCAGATGACATATAACTCAATCACAATCAACCACTCAAAACAAAATACTCATACCAAAATGATGCGGAACCAAACAATATAGTCATGCACAAATAAAAGAAATGAAAATGGAAATTGCATACCTGCAACGTCCGGCGATGCTCGCGTCTCCAAGGTCGTCATCTGAAAAGCCCTGCTCCCCACTGCAGGTGCCTCTACCCGGCCCTGACGGCCATCTGCGATCCTCAAAGTTGCAGGGGCGGGTGCCATCACCCGTCCTGCCGAAGACAAACTGGGGCACTGGGCCTTCTTGTGGCCCTGCTGGTTGCAATGAAAACATATCATGTCTGATCCCTGCGCGGCGGTAACAGTACAATCCCTGCTGAAATGACCAGTCCGACCGCACTTGAAGCAGCCAGACTCACCACCGCTACCACTCCTACACGCACCCCCGTGCGCCCTGCCAGACTTTCCGCACCGACTGCGGTCCTGATGATCCCTCGATCTCGAATCCGATCCCTTGGGCCTTTTGCCCGAACCCGTAGCTACCTGAACCTCATCCGGCTTCCTCTTCCGGATCTGCTCCAAATCAATTTCCCTCTCTCTAGCCCGAGAAATCATATCTTCCAGCGTCTTACAGCTGGATCTACTCACGAACTCCCTGATGTCATCCCTCAACATCTCATGGTACCGAGCCTTCTTCATCTCCTCATCCGCGACATACTGCGGTACAAGAAGAGCCCTCTCCCTGAACTTGGCGGTGATCTCCGCCACAGTCTCAATAGTCTGCGTCAAATCCTGAAACTCTCGTGCCAGCTGCTGCACCTCAATAATCGGCGAAAACTCCGCCCTGAACCTGGCCGAGAAATCGCTCCAAGTCATCGCGTCCAACGTGACATCATCCCCCAAAGCATGACCAATCTCCTCCCACCAATCCCTCGCTCTGTCCTTCAGAAGACAGGAAGCGAGTCTAACCTTGTCCCCCTCGGGACACCTGCTCGTACGAAAAGCGTTGGCTACATCCGCCAACCATCTGCTGCTAGCAATGGGGTCCCGAGCCCCATGATAATCTGGTGCCCCGCAGGCTCTGAACTCTCGAAATGTCAAGGTACGCGCTCCCATCAATGCCATCATCTCAGTACGGAAGGCTCCCAGCCTCTCCTCCAAGATCTCCAGTATACCCTCCTTGACCGTGCCAAAGATCACAGGAGTCCGAGCTAGAATACTGCGCGTAACCTCAGCTGATATCAACTCTCTCATTCGCTCCTCGAGCTGCTCGGTCCCTGAACCCGAGCCTGATCCCTCTCCGGCGCCTGATCCGCTCGCTGGTCTCTCTCGCAATGTCACCATGCTGAAAATATACCACAACCACTATCAGAATACTCATCACTGATACGAGACCAAACACACCCCTTACTAGGTTCCCGGTCTTGTCTTGGCCCTTCCTGAATCAAGTACGGATCCTCTGCTTTCAGTAGTACGGGCCCATACTACCTTCCACATCTACTACTACTGCTCCCAGCACTATCTCATCCTAGGCTTACCCTAGGGAAACCTCTGACTCAACTCAAACCAGTCCTCAGCTGCTGAAGGTCTCCTTGTGATGCCAATTAGCCATCACCTGGATACCATCACATGCGACGAGGCTCAGATAATCCTTCAAGTAAAGGACTCGTCCCTACAACGGTTAGACTCAAACGAGAGCTGCGCAATAGGTCCAATTCCAGTACTCTGAGATTATTCAACCCTGATCGCATGTGACGTAACGTATCCATCTAATGGCTAACTCCCATCACTCAAAATCCCACAATGCACAAAGCAAGCAGCATTCGGACAAGGGGAAAATCTAACCACAACATACTCAAGCAATCATATCCACGTAGCAAGAATCTGAACTAGCATGCATCACAAACTCATAAACTCAGGCATAACCTAAACAGGCTATCCTACTACTGTCTAATCAGCACTATCATTCAGCTCAAAAGCACAAATAACAGGCACATAAGGCATCATCCCTAGATCCTTAGTCCTATTCTAGCATGCTGTTCTATCAACTGATAATCATAACATAAGCTTGTATGGGTATTTTGGGGTACTTACTTGAGCTCGGTTGATTGCATGCACCACACCTCTTTTCTCTTTTCAAAGTTCTTTTCTTTCTGAATTCTTTTTGCCTTTCTAAAACTCTTTTTCGTTCTCAAAATTCTTTTTACAAAACTGTCTTTTCATTTTTGAAAACTTTTTATCCGACCCCTCAGTTTGAGTTTAGGCACACCCGAGAGTATGCCCGAATCCCTCAAACCAAGGCTCTGATACCAACTTGAAACATCCCAAAATTTAAGACCAAAAATTTCTTTTTTGATAAAACATTACTTTAAACATAGACATCATTCCAAAACATAATCTGAGTATAAGTTTTCAAAACACAGGTTTATTATCAGAGTAAACATTCCCAGGCTGACTAATCTATGGTGTGTGCCATGCGATCACCCCGAGCTCCTCCCTCCGCTACCGGAAGTACCTGAAAACAAAACTGAAAACCGTAAGCACGAAGCTTAGTGAGTTCCCCACCCTACCACATACCATACACATAAATGCGCACTGCACATACTGGGCCACGCCCTCTAACTAGCTGCAACTAACACATACTGCAAATACTGGGCCACGCCTGCTATCCTGGGCCCCGCCCTCTACCTCGGGCCTCGCCCGCTACAACGGCCCCGCCGCTCCAGGCCCCGCCTTGCTTCGAGCCCCGCTCAGATACATATCTGTTTCACTTAGGCCTCGCCTGTCGCAGGGCCTCGCCACTAACATATAATAGCACATAAACATGTCACATAACATTACATAAACTAAACATATACTAACAACTCTTGCTCTAAGGCCTCGCCTATCTCTGGCCCGCCCGTGTCCTGCTACTGATGAGTCATGGAACCTCGTCCATACTCCTGCTGATAGTGAGATACGGGCCCAGCCCACCCTTACTCCTTTCCTGACTTGGGCCTCGCCCCTGCCCTGCTGCTACTGAGATGTGGAACACCGTCCACACCCTGCTATTGGTGAGATACGGGACCTCGCCCACACTCACCTCCCTACCAGGCACATACAAGTATCACACAGACAACAAGTATAAACTATCACATAAACCGCTCCTTGGGCACCTGCCCTCTATCATTGGACCTCGTCCGAATATCATACTAGCATACTGTGCCTAGGGCTAACCCCCGGGTCTTCTACTCATAGCTACATGGGCCGGCATTGTGGCCGTAGACCCATTCATACAAAGGGAAACTCACCTGATACTGTTGAACTGCTGCTGCTAACCCCTTTGACCGCTACCTGACCACTGACTCCGAACTGCTGCTCCACTAGCTCCCCGAGCTACCAATATCAACATAACACTTAGTCTAACTGACCTTCAAAGGTCAGCCAAGTCAACTCTGGTCAAAGTCAACGTCCTGGTCAAAGTCAACCTTCCAGGTCAACCCTACTCGTCGAGTCACCCTACTGACTCGCCGAGTTCATAATTCCAGAGTCCTTCCACTCGCGACTCTACTCGCCGAGTCAGCCCCTGACTCGCCGAGTCTACTGATTCCCGATTCCTATCATGTCCAACTCACTGAGTTCTGGCTCGACTCGCTGACTTGAGACTTAACTCGAAGGGTTTGGGACCACGCGACCTGACTCGCCGAGTCTAAGAACAGACTCGCCGAGCACACGGCAATCTTCATCCAACTCGCCGAGTTCATGCCTATCTTCATTCGACTCGATGAGTTGTTCATCCCACTCGTCGAGTTCCTCCTCATCTTCAAGCTACTCGCCGAGTCCACTCGAAGGACTTGCCGAGTCCAATAAGGTCCACTTACATGCAGAGTACTTCCGAGTCATGCATGAACTCCAAACTGTAGATCCACCCTTCCCAAGCCTATTCCCCACGTAAAGTTGCAAACTTTACATGTAGAGAGGGAGATCTAGGCAAAATGCACCAACAACTAGGGTTTAAGACCAAGAGGCTCCAAAATCCACCTAATGGCTGATACTTTACGGGATTCTAAACCAACACAAGCATGGATCTGAGGTAGCAACCTCAGATCTGGACCTCAAGCTTGAAATTGATCTTAGGCATGGCTTAAAAGCCCTAAAACTCATAACCAAGGAAAATCTGGAGGAGAGAAACGACTTAATACCTTCAATTGCTCTGAAATGCTCCCCAAACTTCGGATCCAAGACCACTCCTGGATGCTTCAAAGATTCCCACTCCTTCTTCTTCCTTAAAACCACTCAAAAATGGCTAAAAGCTTGAATGAACAGAATGAAGGCTTAGGGTGCGACGTTCTGGGTGTGAAAGACAGTAAAGGAGCCCTAGGCAGAAGATTGAGACGTTTAAATAGGCTCCAAGCCCCGGATTTAGGGTTTTCCTCGCACAGACCAGACTCGCCGAGTCCACTTGGCCGACTCGCCGAGTTGGTCACTTACTCATCGACCCGGATCCCGCTCCGACTCGCCGAGTCCATCCTTGGACTCGCCGAGTCCCTCTTAAATTTAGGGTTTCCTTTTACTTTCTTGGCTTTCAAAATCTTGGGTGTTACAACTCTCCCCCACTTAAACTGAACTTCGTCCTCGAAGTTTACCATGGCCCACCGCCTGCGGTCTGCCTCCAATACCCAACACCAGCCGCCTACCTGCGCTGGTCTTCCACCTGGTCATTCTGACTAACATCAACCTCGCGGGTAAACCTCGGGTCAAACCTGACCCTGAACAACATAGAAACAGAACTTACTCAACTGATAATCCTCCTGGTACTCACCGGGTACTGCACTGAACCCGCAGAGGTTCTCCACTACTTTCCTTGCGCAATTTCCTTGCCTTCCCAAGGCAAAGCCTCAAAACCAACTTTTCCTATGACACTGTGAAGGTCCTATCCTTCACTAACTCCATCACCCTCCCGCTATTCCCAAAACGGGTCATCACCGTCAGTACACACTGACACTCCTTTCTGCCAACACCTGGTGTCGAGCACCCCTCGGCTCAACTAACTGAATTCTACCATACGCTGCATACTCGCACTACCACCGACTGGCAATTCTGATATTCCTCGACTGACTCCCTGATAAACTGGGACCGCCCTAGTCCCTACCAACCTATCAATGACTGGATTACCGGCTCCCATCGGTAGCTAGTCCCAACACCATCACTGGTCGCTCTCAGCGACTTCCAAAGAAACCTCGACCACCTATAACTGCTCATTCAATCCTGCCATCCCGACACTACAAACCTGGGATCCCCGATCCCCTAATCTTGACACTAAGGTCCCTACCAGGTCCCACCTGCGCTGCTAAAACTCACGGGCCCCACCCACGGGTCCCACCCGCCTCTATCATTCTAGACCCTCCGATCTATTCACTCTCGCTAAGGCCTCGCCCATGGGTCCCACCCATCAATATTACTGAGCAACCCTGCTCCCAAGTCTCACCTGCACTGCTAATCTCATACGGGCCTCGCCCACGGGTCTCACCCGACTATATCCTGGAGCGGCCTCTCCCAAGGTCTCACCTCTCTAGAGCTATACAGGCAACTCCCTATCATTCTCACCCACTTACCCAATCTTGATCCCTACCTGATCACTAGGAGATAAGGGCCTCGCCCCAACTCCACTAACGGAGCTACTAAGGAATGCTACGGCTTACCCATAGGCTTACATCACCATCCATTGCTGACCCCTAGTGAATGCTACAGCTGCCTTGTAGTCTTACAACACTTCCACTACTGACTGCTAAAACGAAGGCACCCACGTGCCATCAACTGCTCAAGACCCTTATTCCGACTCCTGCGAGTCCTTCGGGCGATCCACAACCTGAATTCTCACCCATAACTAACCATTACCATCTCACGCACTAGCTGATGTGGAGTTTCTCAAACTCCCAACCCTAAAATCCTCAATCCATCAAACGCTGAACTACTTCTCTTCCCTCTCGGAGGTCTCGTACTCATTCTATGTCTGCGTGCTCCTCTCTGGACACACCCGGAGGATTCTCCCCCACTTCGATCCTGCTTACCCCTTGCTGCTCAATACTCAAAGAGATCCCAATCTTTGCTACCATTCCATAACCCATCTACTGAGGAACCCAAGCCCGCCATAGCTAGGGATTTAGCCAATCCATCACAATCACTGCACCACTCCGAACTAGCGAAACGTACCAAATCCCTCCCAAGCATGCTATAGTTACTGCATCCTTCGAAACCTTCTTCAATAGAGCACATCCCCTAACTACCATACAATTATCCAAGGTATGCAGATGACATATAACTCAATCACAATCAACCACTCAAAACAAAATACTCATACCAAAATGATGCGGAACCAAACAATATAGTCATGCACAAATAAAAGAAATGAAAATGGAAATTGCATACCTGCAACGTCCGGCGATGCTCGCGTCTCCAAGGTCGTCATCTGAAAAGCCCTGCTCCCCACTGCAGGTGCCTCTACCCGGCCCTGACGGCCATCTGCGATCCTCAAAGTTGCAGGGGCGGGTGCCATCACCCGTCCTGCCGAAGACAAACTGGGGCACTGGGCCTTCTTGTGGCCCTGCTGGTTGCAATGAAAACATATCATGTCTGATCCCTGCGCGGCGGTAACAGTACAATCCCTGCTGAAATGACCAGTCCGACCGCACTTGAAGCAGCCAGACTCACCACCGCTACCACTCCTACACGCACCCCCGTGCGCCCTGCCAGACTTTCCGCACCGACTGCGGTCCTGATGATCCCTCGATCTCGAATCCGATCCCTTGGGCCTTTTGCCCGAACCCGTAGCTACCTGAACCTCATCCGGCTTCCTCTTCCGGATCTGCTCCAAATCAATTTCCCTCTCTCTAGCCCGAGAAATCATATCTTCCAGCGTCTTACAGCTGGATCTACTCACGAACTCCCTGATGTCATCCCTCAACATCTCATGGTACCGAGCCTTCTTCATCTCCTCATCCGCGACATACTGCGGTACAAGAAGAGCCCTCTCCCTGAACTTGGCGGTGATCTCCGCCACAGTCTCAATAGTCTGCGTCAAATCCTGAAACTCTCGTGCCAGCTGCTGCACCTCAATAATCGGCGAAAACTCCGCCCTGAACCTGGCCGAGAAATCGCTCCAAGTCATCGCGTCCAACGTGACATCATCCCCCAAAGCATGACCAATCTCCTCCCACCAATCCCTCGCTCTGTCCTTCAGAAGACAGGAAGCGAGTCTAACCTTGTCCCCCTCGGGACACCTGCTCGTACGAAAAGCGTTGGCTACATCCGCCAACCATCTGCTGCTAGCAATGGGGTCCCGAGCCCCATGATAATCTGGTGCCCCGCAGGCTCTGAACTCTCGAAATGTCAAGGTACGCGCTCCCATCAATGCCATCATCTCAGTACGGAAGGCTCCCAGCCTCTCCTCCAAGATCTCCAGTATACCCTCCTTGACCGTGCCAAAGATCACAGGAGTCCGAGCTAGAATACTGCGCGTAACCTCAGCTGATATCAACTCTCTCATTCGCTCCTCGAGCTGCTCGGTCCCTGAACCCGAGCCTGATCCCTCTCCGGCGCCTGATCCGCTCGCTGGTCTCTCTCGCAATGTCACCATGCTGAAAATATACCACAACCACTATCAGAATACTCATCACTGATACGAGACCAAACACACCCCTTACTAGGTTCCCGGTCTTGTCTTGGCCCTTCCTGAATCAAGTACGGATCCTCTGCTTTCAGTAGTACGGGCCCATACTACCTTCCACATCTACTACTACTGCTCCCAGCACTATCTCATCCTAGGCTTACCCTAGGGAAACCTCTGACTCAACTCAAACCAGTCCTCAGCTGCTGAAGGTCTCCTTGTGATGCCAATTAGCCATCACCTGGATACCATCACATGCGACGAGGCTCAGATAATCCTTCAAGTAAAGGACTCGTCCCTACAACGGTTAGACTCAAACGAGAGCTGCGCAATAGGTCCAATTCCAGTACTCTGAGATTATTCAACCCTGATCGCATGTGACGTAACGTATCCATCTAATGGCTAACTCCCATCACTCAAAATCCCACAATGCACAAAGCAAGCAGCATTCGGACAAGGGGAAAATCTAACCACAACATACTCAAGCAATCATATCCACGTAGCAAGAATCTGAACTAGCATGCATCACAAACTCATAAACTCAGGCATAACCTAAACAGGCTATCCTACTACTGTCTAATCAGCACTATCATTCAGCTCAAAAGCACAAATAACAGGCACATAAGGCATCATCCCTAGATCCTTAGTCCTATTCTAGCATGCTGTTCTATCAACTGATAATCATAACATAAGCTTGTATGGGTATTTTGGGGTACTTACTTGAGCTCGGTTGATTGCATGCACCACACCTCTTTTCTCTTTTCAAAGTTCTTTTCTTTCTGAATTCTTTTTGCCTTTCTAAAACTCTTTTTCGTTCTCAAAATTCTTTTTACAAAACTGTCTTTTCATTTTTGAAAACTTTTTATCCGACCCCTCAGTTTGAGTTTAGGCACACCCGAGAGTATGCCCGAATCCCTCAAACCAAGGCTCTGATACCAACTTGAAACATCCCAAAATTTAAGACCAAAAATTTCTTTTTTGATAAAACATTACTTTAAACATAGACATCATTCCAAAACATAATCTGAGTATAAGTTTTCAAAACACAGGTTTATTATCAGAGTAAACATTCCCAGGCTGACTAATCTATGGTGTGTGCCATGCGATCACCCCGAGCTCCTCCCTCCGCTACCGGAAGTACCTGAAAACAAAACTGAAAACCGTAAGCACGAAGCTTAGTGAGTTCCCCACCCTACCACATACCATACACATAAATGCGCACTGCACATACTGGGCCACGCCCTCTAACTAGCTGCAACTAACACATACTGCAAATACTGGGCCACGCCTGCTATCCTGGGCCCCGCCCTCTACCTCGGGCCTCGCCCGCTACAACGGCCCCGCCGCTCCAGGCCCCGCCTTGCTTCGAGCCCCGCTCAGATACATATCTGTTTCACTTAGGCCTCGCCTGTCGCAGGGCCTCGCCCACTAACATATAATAGCACATAAACATGTCACATAAAATTACAACTTTGAATTGCAAAACAAGAACCCTAGAGGAGAGAGGCTATTTTCGAAATTTACAAACTAGGGTTTAGTAATTACATACCTTTCAATTGTTATAGTAAACAATTGATAATTCCCTTGATCTTGATCTTGATCTTCTTGGAAGCTTAGCACCACAAGTGTAATGCCTCTAATGGAATCACACCCAAACTAGCAAGAAGGAAAGTAGAAGAGATAGGGAAGAAGGAGTATGCAAAATTTCGGCCCTTAGGGTTTCTTCAAAAGAAAGAGTGGCCAAAATGTGAACTAGGAGGCCCCTTATATAGTTGAGGGATCTAGGGTTTAGGAAAAAACCCTAATGCTCCTTGCTTAGGGCCTAAGCAAACCCAAGGGCCTTATCCAAGCCCCCTTGGACGAAATCCTTAGGGTTTCCCCTATAGATTTCGTCCACCTCCTTCCAAGGAGGTTTTGGAGCCTTTTACTCAACTATTAGATAATTGCAAAATTGTCCCTGCACTTTATAATTAATTCTTTTAACCCCAAAATTAATTCTAATTAATTTCTGACTAACAATTAATTAAACAAAATGATTTCTTATTAATATATTAATCTTTTAATATATTAATAAATTCATTTATATTAACCTATTAATCTCATAATAAATTAATATCTCTCCTTTCATAATTTCCTTGTCCGGTTGCTAGGTTTGAGGGCAACCCAAAAGGACTGTGCTGCTATCAATTCAAGTACATACCAATTATAGTTATGGGCTTAGACACCTAATCCAACAGTCTCCACTTGGATAAGTCTGTAACTATAATTGATAGAATGCCTTCTAAATTTGACCAACAAATTGTAGCTTCTAAAAAGCTGCTGTCGAACTCTGACCCAGTCAGTTATGTGTCCTAAGATAAGTGATCATATAATCCTTCGTTCTGCTAGATATCCCTAGACAAAAGACATGGAATGTAATCAACCTCTTTGTCCAGAATCTATGTTTCCCGATTCCTGATTTGTGATGATGTAGGACTTCTAATTGAACACATCAATTTAGTCCTGGCTGGGCCCAACACATAAGTCAACATCTAATCATCGAGGGGCCCATAGATATCGCTTTTCCCGTTAGGGTAAAAGGAACGAATAAACATTGACTCATATGCTTGTATCTTTTACTCATAAAACCATACATGATAATACGTTTTATAACACCAAGTTACTGATGCGTTTTCATTTCACCAATGCATAGCCGACTTGCAAATTACAACTCATATATATATATATATATATATATATATATATATATATATATATATATATATATATCTGTTTCAAGATTATAAGATATTATCGTCTCAGTATTACTCGTGATGAATTCCATGAAGTAATACTCTGAGCTAGGGTTTATCCAATACTCAAATCTTAATTTCTGAGTACTCATGAACGTTGAAACAAATCTATTGCCATGTCTATCCTTAGACAATCTACAATCCAGTTCATGACAGTGCTGATTCACTACTTACTTCCAAAAGTACGAGCGACTGTGGAGTTTGAATAATCTTATTATTCGGGAAGTAAAACATGCAAAAATGAAACACAATAATAAACAATTGACAAAAGGTAGAACCCAAACTTATAAATAATACTTTATTATTTAATCACCAAAAGTCAATTACATTTACTTTGTTACAAGTTTCAAAACTAATCTAACTACTAAAACTAATATCATCTTTCAGTCCTATGCTCCGAGCATGCTGAATGTGCTTAGCCCTACTCAGACCCTTTGTGAGGGGATCTGCGGGGTTATCTTCAGATGACACCCTCTTCACTATAAGATGGCCTTCTTCTACTCTATGTCTGATGAAATGGTACTTTCTGTCGATATGTATGGTTTTACCATGATCTCTCGGTTCCTTTTTCAAGGCAACTGCTCCTTCATTATCGCAGAACAATTCCATAGGCTCCTGGATGGTTGGAACAACTCCGAGATCCCCGATGAAGTTCCTCAACCAAGCTGCTTCTTTCGACGCTTCACTTGCTGCTATGTACTCTAATTCACAAGTAGAATCAGCCACTGTATCTTGCTTGGAACTCTTCCAAGTAACTGCTCCTCCATTCAGTAAAAATACCCAGACCGACTGAGAACGGAAGTTATCTTTATCCGTCTGAAAGTTGGCATCACTGTAATCATCTACTCTCAAAGTATCATTGCCACCAAGCACAAGGACCCAGTCCTTTGTCCTTCGCAAATACTTGAGTATATTCTTTACGGCTATCCAATGTGCTCTACCCGGGTTTCCCTGATAGCGACTGACCATGCTCAAAGCAAAGGCCACATCAGGGCGAGTACATGTCATAGTGTACATGATCGATTCGACAGTGGAAGCATAAGGTACACGACTCATGTCATCTATTTCCACATCTGTACTCGGGCATTGAGTCTTACTCAATTTGGTATTGCTCTGGATAGGTAGCTCTCCCTTCTTGGAATTTTCCATACTAAACCTCTTTAGTACCTTATCCAAGTATGTGCTCTGACTAAGTCCAATTATTCTCTTCTTTCTATCTCTCAATATTCTAATCCCAAGAATATAGGCGGCTTCTCCAAGGTCTTTCATGGCAAAACACTTTCCAAGCCAAGACTTAACTTCATTCAAGGTTGGAACGTCGTTACCAATGAGTAATATGTCATCGACATATAACACCAGAAAAGTTACTATACTCCCACTAGCCTTGATGTACACACAAAACTCATCTTCAATTCTAGAGAAACCAAACTCTTTGACTTTCTCATGGAAGCAAAGATTCCAGCTGTGAGATGCTTGTTTTAATCCATAAATGGATTTCTCAAGCTTGCACACTCTATTGGGAAACTTTGCATCAACAAAATCTTCTGGTTGACTCATGTAAACATCCTCAGCCAACTTCCCGTTAAGGAAAGCAGTCTTGACATCCATCTGCCAGATTTCATAGTCATGAAAGGCAGCTATGGCGAGCAATATCCTAATAGATTTAGTCTTAGCTACTGGCGAAAAAGTCTCATCATAGTCAACCCCTGGGGTTTGAGTGAAACCTTTTACAACCAGTCGAGCCTTGAATGTATGCACATTCTCATCCATGTCTGTCTTCTTCTTGAAGATCCATTTGCACCCAACTGTCTTCCGACCTGGTGCACTATCAACCAAATTCCAAACTTGGTTGTCATACATGGACTTAATCTCGCTGTCCATTGCCTCTTTCCACTTGGAAGCCTCTGGGCCTGCCATTGCTTCCTTATAAGTGACTGGTTCATCTAAGTTTACCAGTGTTCTATCACTTATGAATGTGTCACCATCTGAAGTAATATGAAAACCATACAACTCAGGTGGCACACTCACCCTAGTGGATCTTCGAAGAGGTAATGATTTATCAACTGGTTCAATAGGAACTGTTTCCTCTGGTTGAGTGCTAGTGTCATCTAAGGTTCCTTCATTAGTTGACTCTTGAATCTCTTCAAGGTCAATGGTACTCCCACTGTCCTCTTTGAATATGAGCTCTCTTTCCAGAAAGACTCCTCTTCGAGCTACAAACACCACGTTTTCACTAGGTCTGTAGAAAAAATATCCAAAAGACTGCTTTGGGTAACCAATGAAAACACATTTCTCACTTCTAGCTGCTAGCTTGTCGTGAGTCTCTCGTCTTACGAAAGCTTCACAACCCCAGACTTTAATATGTGCTAACGAGGGAACTTTCCCTGTCCACATTTCGTGAGGTGTTTTGAAACCTTCTTTGTAGGGACAAGATTGAGGATGTGGGCGGTTGTCTCTAAGGCATACCCCCAGAAGTGAATAGGAAGCGAGGCACGACTCATCATAAAACGAACCATGTCTAACAAGGTTCGATTATGCCTCTCAGCTACACCATTTAACTGTGGTGTCCTAGGAGGAGTCAATTGTGAGACTATCCCACATTCTTTCAGATAGTCGTTGAACTCGATGCTAAGATACTCCCCGCCTCTATCGGATCTAAGTATCTTGATCTTTCTGCCCAATTGATTTTCGACTTCATGCTTAAACTCTTTGAACTTTTCAAAGGTTTCTGACTTATGTTTGATCAAGTAGATGTAACCATATCTGCTATAATCATCAGTGAAAGTTACATAGAATCGATTAGCATCCCTTGTGGTTGATCTGAAGGGCCCACACACATCTGTGTGTATGAGATCCAATAGACCTTCACCTCTTTCACAAGACCCTATGAATGGTGATTTTTTCATCTTTCCCAAAAGACAAGACTCACACATATCATCTGATTTTAGGTTAAATGCTTCTAACACTCCATCCTTTTGGAGTTGGGCTATGTGTTTCTTGTTAATGTGTCCAAGACGACAATGCCACAAGCATGCCTTGTCTACAATATTAGACAAGTCAATATTAAGTACACTATTTCCTAAGCTATCAACACAAGTCACTGTTTCATACACACCATCACAAGGTAAAGCTTCAAACATAAACACACCATTCTTATAAACAGAAATTGAACCATTCAAATCATTAAAAGAATATTTAAAACCTTGTTTGAACAATGCATGAAATGAAATAATGTTTCTCGTCATCTCAGATGAATAGCAACAATTTACTAAGTCTAATCTAACATAATTACTAAGCAATAGTTGATAAACTCCGATCTTGGTCACTGGTGAAGACTTTTGTTCCCCATGATCAAGTTTATCCTCCCATGCTCTATCTCCTCACTTTCCTTTAGCCCCTACAAATCAGAATAGATATGAAAACCACATCCTGTATCAAGGACCCATGAACGAGAAGATAATGAGTTATTAGCAGTAATAGTGTAAATACCTGCCGAGGATGGATTCACTTTGCCATCCTTGATATCTTGCAGATATTGCGGGCAAGATCTCTTCTAATGCCCCTTTTGATTGCAGTAAAAGCAAACTACCTCTTTTGGATCAGAAACATGGGTAGTGAAACCATTGGGCTTAGCCTTTGGGCCATTACTAGATGACACAGCTTGAGCCTTGCTCTTCCAGTTTTGCTTGGGAGGACCTTTCCTCTTATTCCCCTTTCCATGTCCAATGGCCAAGACAGGAGCACTTGTAGGTGTGGAGGGTATACTTTTACCCTTCATCCCTGCCTCAGCTGTCTGCAACAAGTTGTCCAATTGGGCCAATGCCTGCTCAGTGTTGTTCAAATGGTAAGTTAAGATAAACTGACCATAACAATCAGGCAATGAGTTCAAGACCATGTCAATGGCTAATTCCTCATTGAAGTGAATGTTGAGCTTGACCAAACGCTCTATGTAGCGTTGCATTCTTTGCACATGAGATACAACCGATTCCCCCTCTTTCATCTTGCAAGCCATGAGTGACTTGACTACCTCAAACTTTTCTTGACGAGCTCGCTTATGGTACTTTTCCATAAGGTCCTTTTTCATCTCAAAAGGCCAGTAGTCCTCATAGTACCTCTGCAATTCTGGGGACATGGTTGCAACCATGATGCATGCCACTTTGGTAGCATCATCATAGTGCTTCTTGTAGGCAGCATACTCTTCGGGAGTGGCTTTGGACTCATCAAGTTCTTTGAGCTCCTTTTCAAGGACATACTCTTTGTCCTCGAATCTAAGCGCCATCTTGATGTTACGCATCCAATCGTTATAGTTGGAGCCATCCATAACGACTTTGGAGCAGATGTTTAGTAGAGAGAAGTTGTGGCTGGATGATGATGAAGCAGAAGTGTTTCCAGGAGTAGACATCTGAAAAGAAAGATAGTTTTAGTTAGATTTCAATACACCTCAATATAATAACCCAAAGATATTATATCAAGGTTAGGATCCAACTATGACGATTTACAACTTAGAAATGGGATGTCGAGATCCAAGTTCAAATCTCATAAGGTAGGTGAATGACGATTCACCAATTCCACCATTAGACAAAATGAACGAAGTGAAATTCCTAATTCTTTTGAGATACATTAAAACTATTTAATGGCATGTTTTAATCTCGGATTATGCTCTACTATTTGTGACTGAGATACCGAGGATCACAAACTAGATGTGAATAACCATGCAAATGTGCTTGGTAACCTTATTATCTTTATCATTAACTATTGATGTGCCGGTAAACCACACACGCTCCATCAAAATGATAATTATAAGATACCCATTACTACTCTTTATTAGTGCCTTTTAGTGTGCCAGTTAACCACACACGCTCCACTAACGACCAATAAAGCATAATGTGCAATTTCATGGATTAGCATACTTTTCACATTTTTCCTAAAGTAACTAGAGTTAGGATTTTGAAAAATAATATTCTAGTACTTTCTTTAATAGCATTATACTTTTAATGAGAATTAGTTGTCCTATCAAATCCGTTCTGCTAACGACCCTCCACTAATCAAGGAAGCGGTGGGTGAGAGTGGACACCCATTCAACTACCATTTTATAGGCAGTTTCCTTATACCCCCTTATAGACTAGCTTCGTGAATGAGGCATACTAGCGATTTGACTGACCATATTCTTATACATATATAATATTTAACTTTTAATTATAATATATATATATATATATATATATATATATATATATATATATATATATATAAGGTGTGTTTTAAAACATCTTAAAACTCCAAGGGTTTATATAAATTTTCGAAATTTAAACTATTAAATTTTAAATTTAAATAAACCAATTAATTAGATTTAATAGTTATCTATTAATTAACTTTTAATTAATTTATTAAATCTTGTAAGGATTATCTAATTAAATTAAATCCTAGTCCATATCCCTTATAGATTTCGAAAATATGGGGATAGGATAATTTCCTTATTTTTCTCAATTATCCAATAAGGAAACTATTATCCAAAGCAAAGAAACCCTAATCTTTAGCATATTTCGAAATTTTAAGGGAGGAGGCTATGGTTTTTCAAAACCCTAACCCTAATTTCGATTAGGGTTCTTTGGAGGCTAGGGTTTTCGAAAACCCTTTGATCCATAACCCTAAAAATCGAAAAAAATGGCCTTTAGGGTTTAATAGTTATAAACCCTAATTTGCAATTCAACAATTATAGCAATTCAATTTAAAACAAACAACGGCTATGATACCACTGATGGGTTTTAGGTAAAACAAATAAACTAGAAAACAATTCCTAAGTTCACATGCAACCTACTTTGGATCTATGTTTTAACTATTGAACATACAACTTTGAATTGAAAAACAAGAACCCTAGAGGAGAGAGGCTATTTTCGAAATTTACAAACTAGGGTTTAGTAATTACATACCTTTCAATTGTTATAGTAAACAATTGATAATTCCCTTGATCTTGATCTTGATCTTCTTGGAAGCTTAGCACCACAAGTGTAATGCCTCTAATGGAATCACACCCAAACTAGCAAGAAGGAAAGTAGAAGAGAGAGGGAAGAGGGAGTATGCAAAATTTCAGCCCTTAGGGTTTCTTCAAAAGAAAGAGTGACCAAAATGTGAACCAGAAGGCTCCTTATATAGTTGAGGGATCTAGGGTTTAGGAAAAACCCTAATGCTCCTTGCTTAGGGCCTAAGCAAACCCAAGGGCCTTATCCAAGCCCCCTTGGACGAAATACTTAGGGTTTCCCCTATAGATTTCGTCCACCTCCTTCCAAGGAGGTTCCGGAGCCTTCCACTCAACTATTAGATAATTGCAAACTAGTCCCTGCACTTTATAATTAATTCTTTTAACCCCAAAACTAATTCTAATTAATTTCTGGGTAATAATTAATTAAACAAAATGATTTCTTATTAATATATTAATCTTTTAATATATTAATAAATTCATTTATATTAATTTATTAATCTCATAATAAATTAATATCTCTCCTTTCATAATTTCCTTGTCCGGTTGCTAGGTTTGAGGGCAACCCAAAAGGACTGTGCTGCTATCAATTCAAGTACATACCAATTATAGTTATGGGCTTAGACACCTAATCCAACAAGATTAACTACAAGACTATTGTTGCGAACAAGGTATACTACAAAAAGCAAGTATGCGCAGCACGAGGGCCCCTTGACTGACAGGATCTCACAAAAGATAAGACTTGAGTTGCACTAGTTTTTAACAGTTTATGAGTCTATTACAACGAAACGACTTAGAATTTCAACATGGGTCCGGAGTAGTCTCTCCTGCGGCAGTGATACTTAGTATCTTCCCGTCTGCGCCATAGTTCTTTGTTATTGGACGGTCCTTCTCGAGGTGTCCTATCTCACCACATTGGTGACATATCTGGCTTGCACTAGCATAGGTGGTGGAAGTGATGTGTCGGGTCGGAGTTATGTGGACACGGTTGCTTTCGTTGTTCCTCCTTTTCGAACAATTTCTTTTAAAGTGTCTGATTTCTCCGCAACCATAGCAAGCTTGGTTGACTGCGATGTTAGGGACTTGAGTAATGGGTCGTGCCGGTGCTCCACAGCTTCGAGCATGGTGTCCTATTTTGTGGCAATTGCAGCATTGCATTTCATGGCAAGCCCCATTATGATGAAAGATACACTGGTTACACTTCGGGAGTTTTCCCTCGTATGGTTTGATTGGTGCTGAAATGGTAGGGGTTGCCACTTGTTGTTGTTGCATGGCAAGTTTTTGGGATCGCTTGCGCTCATTTTGGGCTTGACGCTTTCGTTTCCTATTCTCGGTTTTACGGCTTTGCAAGTCTATAACTGTTATCATTTGTTGGCTTCTTGGATCAATACAACAATCGGAATTGTCAACCCCCTTGTCAGCCTTGCTTGCGTTGTTAGCGTTGAGGTTTGCAAGGACATTTTCCACTACAGCTGTTACCGCGGCTTGGAATGTAACGACGTCGATATGAAGGATAGGGGTTTCGTTGCTCGGCTGACTATTTTGGATGACGACATGATTCTGTTATACAAAAGAAAAGGAGTTCGTGAGTGATTATGGTTGGACCTAGATGTATTTCGATCATTCATGTAAAGAGTAGAAGTAAGTTCTCGAGGGTTGGACCTACATCCCAATGATGCAGTCCTAGTAAAGAGTAGAAGTAAGTTCATAGAATGGTCACAAGACGTTTGTCGTCCAAACTAGGGTATCATTGGTTGGTGGATAACATGATCCAACTTTTGAAAGAGAATTGGAAATGATCCCTGAGCTAAATTACCATAGTCCAATAGCTTGACTAGAGTGAGTTCCAGATAGAATTCTAACGATAGTATGATGAAAGTATTTGAAAAAGATTGACACAGAAATTAGCCGACTGTCAATATCATTGATATTTATGATGTAATAAGTTTGGGAAAAATTTGACCTTGTAGTAGGTCTTACATCATATCCGGAGTAGAAAAGTTTTGACAGCATAAAGGCCTAACTAAAAGTACTTACGGTACTGGGGTAGTTACATAGAAAAGTGCTACATAGGGCATAGACAGGAAAGATTCCTTATAACAAGGAAGGAAATATAAATCATCACCTATTGGTGATGGTCATCCTTATGGTGAACCCTTAGTTCAGCCAGTTGACGTTCCATATCTAACAGGTGTCTTTCGTACACCCTCTGGCGTACTCGGAGCTCTATGACTTCGGCTCGAGTTTCAGCTAGTGCTTGCAGTAGAGCCTCGTGGTCTCTCTCAGATCTCTCACGAGCATTTTCAAGGTGAATGGTGTGGATCGTATGCATTCCTGCATTGGCATCAACCTCTGCGATACGCTGGAGAGCTGTCTTGCCCTAAATTTCGTTTCGGGCAACTCTACAGACCTGGATTGGCAGAACTCTGTCTGTTGAGCCTCCTTGGCTTATGTTATAGAAGTTTCGGTCTCCATTAAACGACATAGGTTGATCTTTCTCTTCGCTGCATGTCTCCAAACATTCTACCCAAAGGGGCATCGGGCCTGTAAAAGCTGGACGAGGGTTAGGATTTGGGTTGGGAGCCACCGGGGGTAGGTTCTCAACCTCGGGCTCGGAGTTAGCACCATCCGAAAATCCTTCAGCATGGTGATCATCCAAAGGGATTGGATGATCATCATCTGGCTCTTCTCCAAACCATCCATCATTGCCTTCGTTCGGGAAGTACGGGTCGCCGTGGGGATGGGGTCCAGCCATGTTATCTACGCGAGAATTGGGGTAACGAAATAATTATTAGACGTACTAACTAGATAATTATATGATAATCTTCATCAGTTATTTCAATATTTGTAAAGTGCATACCAGTTATATGTAATCAAAACAGGATAGGCCTTCGAATAAGTGACCTTATTCGAGATGGGTGGGAGTACCGTGGCACTTGTTAAAGTAATGAGATGTTCAAGTAGACTTCCTTGGATAAGGAGAGGGAAAGGTATGTAACTCCAGGGGGGACTATTGGTTCACAAAAGTGAAAGCATAAGTGAGAATGGATGATTGAGAGTATTTAAATTATGGATGTCGAGCACTGTGATTGTGCCAGTGGTATGGAAGCACATCCGGTTTGGGTGTCTTTTGAGGTTGCAGAAGAATTTCCGATGGTATAGAACCAGAGGATTTCGGAAGGGATGCAAGGATGGAGCCTTGGATTTCCAGTATGGTTGTGATCAGGAGGCTATGTATGTAGCGATAATTCATCCTGGGGATGTTTGGAGGTATCGTCAGTGTGTCGGGTTTTCCAGCTTGAGGATGTTAGAGCAGGTTCAACATGTGTATGTGATTGCAGAGGAGAGCTCATGGGAGTTGCTCAGGAGCTGAAGGATGTGTCATCCTGTCAGCACGGAAAGAAAAGAGTTGGATTACGAAAGAAAGCGATATAAGTCCTAACAGTAAATTCGATAAGTTATGACAAGCGAGGAAAGGGATAGCAATTGGTACCGGGTCAGAACCCGGTGGTTCAGGGTGATATCTAGCTTTGTAAGAGCCAAGTGATTGTTGTGATTTGGAGTGATGAAAGAATCGTCGGGTGATCAGTGGTTAATAAGGGTTGTTATCAGAGAAAGAAGTCGGTGGTCGGCTTGAACCAGTTGTCGTAACTCTGTGAGGGAAGAGTTGGACTTTATAGAGGTTTGATAGCAGTGTTCGGAGGAACCTGGGTCGATTGATACCAGAAGGTGCATTATGGGAGTATTATCTGGAATTATGTGTTGCAGCAGGCTTCGAGGACGAAGCCTAATTTAAGTGGGGGAGAATTGTAACATCCCAAAGTCAGAATCAAGAGTTTAGGGGGTAAAGTGTAAGTTTGGAAAAGAGGAACTCGGTGAGTAGGATCTGCAACACGTCAAGTCTAAGCGTGTGCCGGGCACATGTTAAGTGACCGGACTCGCCGAGTCAGAGGCTGGACTCGACGAGTCCGTCCTGTAATGAGAAACCCTAATTCATGGGGTTTTCACCCTATTTAAAGAATGATATGCCTTCATTTCAGCCTCTATCTTCCCTGAGTGTTCCAGAGAAACCGTAGATCGTGAGAGACTCCATTGTTGAGAAGATTGAAGCTTGGAAGAAAAAATTGGTGAAAAGAAGTTGGAGGAATTTGAGGATAGCATCAAGAGAGCATGTGGATCTAAAGTCTACATCAGTTTAGACTCATCTCTAGGGTAAGAGGACCTTACATTAAGCCATTTCCTTGTTATTTCATCCATGGTGTGTGATTTGAGGTTCTTTAGCATGGTTGGAATCTATTTCGGGTATAGAGACTAGATCTGAGGTTGCAACTTCAGATCTAGGTTGGTTTGGAGTCATGTAATTAGAAAGTGAGAGCTTTGGGGATTGATTGAGAGTGTCCTTGCCTTAAACCTTCATTTTATCTTGATTAGAGCTTGTTGAGCCTTGTATGCACATAAAGTTGGAAACTTTACGTGTGAATCTGGCCCTAGGAGTCTAGATCTATGTATTGGAAGCAATGGAATGGCCTGTGATTCTCTGAATGAAGATATTACGTATGGACTCGGTGAGTCTGGGAGATGATGTTGGATAAGGTGTCTATGTCCATAACTATTTCTGGTAAATACTTGACCCGACTCGGCATGGTCCATTTGGGTTGCATGGCACCAAGCAATTGGATAAACTAAATGAGAGAGATAACACATATGGTTTATTAATATATTATAAGTTCTAATATATTAATAATATTATTTAACTAGTTTTGATCAAGAATTAATTAAGTGATCAAAAAAATAACTAATTAAATATATGGGTAAATTATGTAAATCTTCCATATCTTATATAGTGGGCTAAAAGGCTCCATGGATTATCAAGTTGGGTTCCACCCATAGGATGTTCCATGGATGCTCCATGGAGTTAACCCATGGATTGAGAAATGAAGAGTCATGTTACATTAGGGTTTTACCTAATGCAACACACTATCTAAGGACCATGTCTCTCCCCAAAATTGGCTAGACAAGAGAAACAAGAGGGCTTGGCCGATTTTGAGTGTATTAGAGTATTCTCTCAAGTTTATACTTTGCATTTGGTGTTGTGTTAAGCATTTGAGGCATCACACTTGAGGTGCTAGGCTCACATGGTTTCAAGGAACACTTTCAACAACAAGGTATGTAGTTCTATCTATTATTCAAGTTAAAATTGTTCCCCATGTATGCTAGATAGGATCATAGCCATGGAAATCAACTTTGCATGATAATTAGACAAACATAGATCCAAGGTTATTAGGGTTGCATGTACACTTAGGAAGTGTTAGAATGCTCAAAACCCAACAATGGTATCAGAGCCAGGTTTGTTTGTTTGTTATTTGTGCTAAATAGTTGAAAAAGTCGATATTTTTGCAATCTGACTGATGAACTCGCCGATTCCATGGGGGGACTCGCCGAGTTCATGTGAATCTTCAACCTACTCGCCGAGTAGGTTCATGCACTCGGCGAGTAGGAGCCTCAGAATGCAGATTTTCGACTTTAGTTGCTGGAAATGGACTAGAAATATTACCCTAAACTGTTTTGGTACTTGAAAACCTGTTTTAGATGGTGTAATGTCTTTGCTAATCCATTTACAACAACAAGTTATCAAAATTACAAATTTTTAAATGTAATTTTTGATTCATGAAAGTGTTCATATTCATGTTCTTGATCTTATGATGTTTACATGATCATAGGAATTATTCGTAACCTATGTGGTAGATTAATTCATGATCATTATGTGTTTTAATGGAGTCCATAACTTGTCCTCAAGTTATGGAAAACCAAACGTCACTTTGTTTAAAAACCATTAAAAGAATACATGAGTTATAAAAATGAAGAGTCTTCATTTTAATACCCTAATAAGTTACAAGAAATGAAAAGTTTTGAAAGATTACAAAACTTGCCCTCAAGTTTTGGAACAAGGAAAGTCTTGATTAAAACTTTAGTTCCAACCCTTAGAATTTTAAAAGTTAAAATTCAACCCTTATACTTATAATATTATAAGTTAATAATATATATATATATATATATATATATATATATATATATATATATATATATATATGTATGTATGTATGTATAAGATTAAAGTCGTCTTACCGCTAGTACGCCTCATTCACGAAGCCGGTGTATAAGGTTGTTGCCTATAAAATGGCAACTTAATGGGTGTCCACTCTCACCCACCGCTTGCTTGACTGGTGGAGGGTCGTTAGTCGAACGGGTAAGACAATGACTTATAAATTCTCATTAAAAGTATGATGAATATTATAAAGTAACTAAATGTTTTATTAAATTCCCAATCTTAGTTACTTTAGGAAAAATGTGAATAAGGTGCTAATCCATGAAATTACACCTTACACTTTGTCTAAGTCGTTAGTGGAGCGTGTGTGGTTAACCGGCACACTAACTTGGACTTAACAAGGTAGGTAAAGGGTGACTTAATATTTATCATAGTATCGATGGAGCGTGTGTGGTTAACCGGAACATCGATTGAGGGGTAATTTATTAAGGGTACGAAGTAATTTGCATGGTTACTTCACACCTCGTTTTGTGATCCTCGGCATCCCAGTCACAAAACTTGGAGGGCACACTCGAGATTGAAACATGCCTTTGAAAAGTTCATTGAATCTCAAAAGAATCTAGGAGTTTCGAAGAACCAAATTAAATATTTTAATATTTCGACTTTGGTGGAAATTGGTGAATTGTCATTCACCTACCTTTCAAATATGTTATTACTTAGATTACGGCATACCTCTTGTAAGTATAATATATTGTGATTGGGTCCTAGCCTTAATACTACATTTGGGTGTTTTATTAAGGACTATCTCTATTTCTAAACTAAACTTTTCTTCTCTTCAAATGTCTGCAAACACTGCTGCTTCTGGCTCTAATCCTAATGGCTCCTTTTCTCTTATGAACTTGTGTGGGAAAGTCACTTTTGATGGATCCAACTTTAATGAATGGATCAGAAACATCCGAATGATTAACCGCTACGAGGACAAAGAATATGTCCTCGATAAGGAGCTTAAGGAGATTGATGAGATAGTTGCTACTTCTCAAGAAATCGTTGAATTTAGGGCACATGAAAGGGATGCCACCAAGGTGGCATGCATCATGATGGCCACTATGACAGCCGATCTCCAAGAGTCCTACGAGGACTACTACCCTTTTGAAATGCACCAAGATTTGATGGAAAGATACCATCAAAGTGCACGACAAGAGAGGTATGAAATCATCTCCTCCATGATAACAACCCGAATGAAAGATGGAGAACCCATCACGGGCCACATGCAGAAAATGCAAAGATTTGTGGACCGCTTGCTGAAGCTTAATGTGAAATTCCCCAAGGAGCTAGCAATATATATTATTTTGCACTCCTTACCTTCATGTTATGATCAATTCCGCATGACATACCACATGAACAAGGAAGAGGTCACTCTTATCAAACTTCAAGGACTCTTAAAGACCGCGGAAAGTGGTCTTAAGGGTAAGGCGGTTGTTACTACTCCTACTCCTACCAACTCCGCCCCTGTCTTGGCAATCGGGAAAGGACGAGGGAAGAAGAGAAAGAGTTCTTCGAAGGGTACCAAGGTTAGGACCCTTGATGGCTCTTCTTCAAGTGGAACCAAGAAAGGTTTCATCACTTCTTCTTCTGAACCAAAAGAGGTTGAATGCTTCTATTGCCATGAAAAGGCACATTGGAAGCGGAACTGCCCAAAGTACCAGCAAGATGTGAAGGATGGGAAAGTTAAACCCAACCATGTAGGTATTTACACTATCTTATCTAATAACTCGCCCCATTCTAATTCTTGGGTCCTTGATACCGGTTGTGGTATTCATATATGTTCTGATTTACAGGGACTAAGAAGAAGTGAGAATGTGGAGCAAGGAAGAATAAACTTGGTCATGGGAAACAGGAAAGCATCACATGTCACCAAGATTGGAGTTTATACTTTATCTCTAAGTAGTGGGTTTAGTTTAGATTTGAATAAATGTTGTTATTCGCCAGAAATGGCAAGAAATATTATTTCCTTTCATGCATTGTATAAACAAGGTTTCACCTTTTCATTTGATAATGAAGTTGGTTCGATTAATGCTTTCTTTAATAATGTTCTTTATTTTAAAGCATTACCTTGTGATGGCGTGTATGAAACTGTATCTGTGGTTGATAACTTAGGAAATAATGTATTGTGTGTTGATTCTGTTAATAATAATAACTTGGATAAAGCATCACTATGGCATTGTCGTCTTGGACATATAAGCAAGAAACGCATAGGCCAACTCCAAAAGGATGGAGTCTTGGAGTCATTTGACCTAAAGTCTGATGATAGTTGCGAATCATGCTTACTTGGAAAAATGACAAAGTCAACCTTCACAGGTTCTTGTGAGAGGGGTGAAGGTTTGTTGGACCTTGTACATACGGATGTGTGTGGACCATTCAAACATGCCACAAGGGATGCTAATCGTTATTATTTGACTTTTACTGATGATTATAGTAGATATGGATATGTCTACTTAATCAAGCATAAGTCAGAGACTTTCGAAAGGTTTAAGGAATTTAAACAGGGAGTCGAGAATCAATTGGGCAGGAACATTAAGATGCTTCGATCTGATCGAGGTGGTGAGTATCTTAGTTCAGAGTTTCTCGACTATCTTAGGGAATGTGGGATTGTCTCATAATTGACACCTCCCAGGACACCGTAGTTGAATGGTGTGGCTGAGAGGCGTAATCGAACCTTGTTGGATATGGTTCGTTCCATGATGAGTCGAGCTTCGCTACCAATCTCATTCTGGGGGTATGCCTTAGAGACTGCCGCCCATATTCTTAATCTAGTCCCTACAAAGAAAGTTGCCAAAACTCCTCACGAGATGTGGACTGGTAAAGTACCTAAACTAGACCACATCAAGATTTGGGGTTGCGAGGCTTTTGTGAGGCGCGAGTCTCATGATAAGCTAGAACCCCGAAGCGAGAGGTGTATTTTCATCGGCTACCTACAAAGATCCTTTGGTTACCTCTTCTACAGACCTAGTGATAATGTGGTCTTTGTAGCAAGAAGAGGAGTCGTTCGAGAGAGATATAATTTATAAGCCAAGGAGACAGTGGGAGGCAAATTGACCTTGAAGAACTTCAAGATTCAAGTGGTGAAGGAACTTCAAACCCTAGCCCTCAACTTGAGGAGGAAACACCTGTTGAGCCAATTGACGAATCTGTACCTCTGAGGCATTCCACGAGAGTTAGGAATGCACCTGAGCATTACTATGGTTTCCATATTACCACGGAAGGTGAGACACTTATTAGTGATGAGACACTAGTAGGTCTGGATGAACCTAACAGCTACGCGGAAGCCATGGCAGGCCCCGAGTCTGCGAAATGGAAAGAGGCTATGGATAGCGAGATACAATCCATGTATGACAATCAAGTTTGGAACTTGGTTGAGAATGTACCAGGTCGTAAGACTGTAGGGTGCAAATGGATCTTCAAGAAGAAGACTGACATGGATGGTAATGTACACACTTATAAGGCTCGACTGGTTGCAAAGGTCTTCTCTCAAATTCCTGGAGTGGACTATGATGAGACCTTTTCTCCAGTAGCCAAGATTAAGTCTATTAGGGTTATGTTAGCCATAGCTGCATTTCATGACTATGAAATATGGCAAATGGATGTCAAAACCGCTTTCCTTAATGGAAACTTGACTGAAGATGTTTACATGAGTCAGCCAGAAGGTTTTGTCAGCAACAAGTACCCTAATAGAGTGTGTAAGCTTGAGAAATCCATTTATGGATTAAAGCAAGCACCTCGCAGATGGAATCTTTGCTTTGATGAAAAGGTCAAGGAATTTGGCTTTTCTAGGAGTGAAGATGAATCTTGTGTTTATGTCAAGGCTAGTGGGAGTATAGTTAGCTTTTTGGTATTGTATGTGGATGACATACTACTCATAGGAAATGACATCCCAACTCTGCAGGAAGTTAAGTCCTGGCTTGGGAAGTGTTTCTCTATAAAGGACCTAGGAGAAGCTGCTTATATTCTAGGGATAAGGATTTTGAGAAACCGTAGTAAAAGACTAATTGGACTTAGTCAAAGTACTTACTTGGACAAGGTGTTGAAGAGATTCAGCATGCAGAACTCCAAGAAAGGAGAGTTACCCATCCAGAGTAACGCCAGATTGAGTAAGACACAAAGCCCAAGTACCGAGGCTGAGATAGCATAAATGAGTCAAGTACCTTATGCTTCAGCAGTAGGCTCGATCATGTATGCTATGACGTGTACTCGACCTGATGTAGCCTTTGTCGTGAGCATGGTTAGCAGGTATCAGGGGAACCCTGGCAAGGCTCACTGGACTGCGGTAAAGAATATCCTCAAGTACCTACGGAGACTAAGGACTGGGTCCTTACCCTCGGTGGGAGTGATGACTTGAGAGTTGTAGGGTATAGTGATGCTAGCTTCCAGACTGATAGGGATAATTTCCGCTCTCAGTCGGGCTGGGTCTTTACCTTAAACGGAGGAGCAATCACTTGGAAGAGTTCCAAGTAGGAGACAATGGCTGATTCCACTTGTGAATCAGAGTATATAACAGCGAGCGAGGTAGCAAAGGAGGCAATATGGCTAAAGAACTTCATTGGAGACCTTGGAGTTGTACCAACTATAAAGGAGCCCATGGAAATTTTCTGTGATAGTGAAAGTGTTGTTGCCTTAGCCAAGGAACCAAGGGATCACGGGAGATCCAGGCACATCGACAGAAAATATCATTTTATCAGACATCGCATAGAAGAAGGAATCCTGGTGGCAAAGAGGGTATCATCGGATGAGAACCCAACAGATCCCCTCACGAAGGGACTGAGTAGGGTTAAGCATCTCCAGCATGCTCGGAGCATAGGGCTGAAGGATGATATAAGTTTTAGTAGTTAGATAAATTATGAAATTTATAAAGTGTAATTGACATTTGATGATGAATAAAAGTTGTGTTTATTTATGAGTAAAGTGTTACTATCTTTTGTCAATCGTTTACTATAATTTCTTTTGCATGTTTTGACTTCCAGAATAGTATGTTGTGGTTTCACATATTATTCAAACCTCCACAGTCGGTCATATGTCAGAATTAGGTATGAATCAAGACTGTCATGATTGGTTGCAGAGGTCTAAGGTGTTGGACATGGCTACAACAATCATGAGTGCTCATAAGTTCTGAGCATTGGACACAACCCACGCTCACTGGAATCACTTCATGGAATTTTATCTCGAGTGATCGTGAGACGGTAATATCATATAAGTCTTCAAACCTAGAGATATGATTTGTTACTTACGAGTTGGTTATGCATTGATTGTACGAAAACACATTGGTAACTCGATGTTATAAAACGTGCTTTTGTGTATAATTCAATGAGTGGTAGAACAAACATATGATTCGAAGTTTATCTGTTCCTTCTTGGACTAGAAGCTGATATATGGGCCCCTTGATGATTTTGTTTTAACCCATGTACCGGGCCCGGTCAGAACTAAGTTGATGTGTTCAATTAAGTTCTTTTTCAAACAAATCGGAAATCGGGAAACAAACTGTTGGACAATAAGTAAGACATTGTTCCATGTATTTGTCCGACTGATATCTAGAACAGAGGATTATATGATCACTTATCTTAAATGGCGTATCAACATCTTCTCAGTTCCGAGAGACCTTGAAAGAGATACGATTGCCAATCGGTTCCTAAAGTATTGCAGTTATAGTTATTAGACTTATCCAAGTGGGAGACTGTTGGATAAGGTATCTAAGTCCATAACTATTTCTGGTCAATACTTGACCTGACCCAGCATGGTCCATTTGGGTTGCATGGCACCATGCAATTGGATAAACTAAATGAGAGAAATAACACATATTGTTTATTAATATATTATAAGTTCTAATATATTAATAATATTATTTAATTAGTTTTGATCAAGAATTAATTTAGAATTAATTAAGTGATCAAAAGAATAACTAATTAAATATATGGGTAGATTATGTAAATCTTCCATATCTTATATAGTGGGCTAAAAGGCTCCATGGATTATTAAGTTGGGTTCCACCCATAGGATGCTCCATGGAGTTAACCCATGGATTGAGAAATGAAGAGTCGTGTTACATTAGGGTTTTACCTAATGCAACACACTATATAAGGACCATGTCTCTCCCCAAAATCGGCTAGACAAGAGAAACAAGAGGGCTTGGCCGATTTTGAGTGTGTTAGAGTATTCTCTCAAGCTTATACTTTGCATTTGGTGTTGTGTGAAGCATTTGAGGCATCACACTTGGGGTGCTAGGCTCCCAAGGTTTCAAGGAACACTTTCAACAACAAGGTATGTAGTTTTATCTATTATTCAAGTTAAAATTGTTCCCCATGTATGCTAGATAGGATCATAGCCTTGGAAATCAACTTTGCATGATAATTAGACAAACATAGATCCAAGGTTATTAGGGTTGCATGTACACTTAGGAAGTGTTAGAATGCTCAAAACCCAACAGATGACTCGGCGAGTCGGGCTAGATATCAGTCTTGAGTTGCATAGTAACTCAGCGAGTCACATGGGTGGACTCGGCGAGGTGTATGAAGATGGGTAGGAACTCGACGAGTTGGAAGAACAAGTCGGCGAGTCTGTTAAAGATTGCCTTGGACTCGGCGAGTCTGTTCTTGGACTCGGCGAGTCTGGTCGTGGAACCCTAACCTTTTCTGGTTAAGCTGTGAATCGGTGAGTCGAGGGATGACTCGGTGAGTTGAGCAGGAAGGGACTTAGAGCTTGTTGCACTCGACGAGTCTTGGGGTGACTCGGCGAGTTGAGTCGTGGCATGGGAGTTTCTGAGCATGGGGACTCGACGAGTCAACGGGTTAACTCGGTGAGTAGGGTCAATCAGGAAGCTTGACTTTGACTTCCAGGGATATTTTGGTAATTATTGGTACTTATTTGTTTTGGTTATTTGGTAATGTTCAGTGGTGGAGTTCGTGTCGGTGGTCGGAGCAGTGTGATCTTATTTCTTCAGTCGGCAATTACAGGTGAGTTATCCTCACTATATCGATAGGGTCTAAGCCTCTAAGGCACCAAGGTCGGTCCTTTATCGGATGGGAATCCGGGTAGTTGTTTGTTATGTTATTGCTTTGCTATGTATGCATCCTGGTAGTTAGGATGGTATATGTTAGAGACCTGGTTAAGGTCGGTATCCTGGTATATAAGATGATGCTATGTTAGAGACCTGGTTAAGGTCGGTATCCTGGTATATAGGATGATGCTATGTTAGTGACCGGTTAGGTCGGTATCCTGGTTAGGATGTTGCTCTGTTATGTGATCTGCTAGATCGGTTGATTAGTTGTGAATTGATATATGATTATATGTTTATGTGCACATGGTTGTTGGACTGGGATTGGGTTGAGGCGGGTCCTGCTTTGTGCTGTAGGCCAACATACCCAGGTCGGACCGGTTAAACCGAAGGCCCGACGAGCGGTTCGGATAGGCTGAAGGCCCCAATAGGGCGGACCAGATGTGCCGAGGCTCGGAGAGTGGACCAGACAGACTGAAGGCCCGGTGTGGGCGGACCAGTCATACTGTAGACTCGGAGAGAGAGTGGACCGGGTGAACTGAAGGCCTGGTACAGGCAGAACAGTCACACTGTAGACTCGATATGCATGGTTGTTCTGTTTATGATATGATATGATATGTGTATGGTTTTGTGGTTGGTATTTTGGGGTAACTCACTAAACTTTCAGGCTTACAGTTTCAGTGTATTGTTTCAGGTACTTTAGGAGATCGTGGCAAGGCAAAGGCGTGATCGTACCGCCCCTCAGTTTTATGCTGATGTTCTGGGATACTCTGATAATAAATGAATTGAAAACCTTTTTGTAATAACTTAATGAATATGGGTTGTTTTTGAAAATTTTAAATTGGTTGTAAAATTTTGGATGTTACACAAGGCATAAAGTTGGCAACTTTATGCCCTTGCATGTCCCATATGATCCCAACACCTTCATTAAGACCATTTTGAAGCTCTTAACCCATGCATGAGGTCAAAACTTCCACCAAAACTCCATTTTTATGTTGGAAAAGGACTAAGGGGCCTCAAATCTGCCATCTCCATCATCTGGAGTTGCTTAACTCACAAGAAAAGGGTCCAAGACCAACTAAAGGGACAAGACTAGAAACCCTAGCTAGATATAGTGATTAAAATGGAAAGGTACAAGCTTTATACCTCCAGAAGATCCTCAAGGTCGACAATAAGCAGATTCTTGAAGCCAAGTGACACTCCAAGCTCCCTTGGCAACTTCTTCTTCTTGGATGGACACTAAAAGAACCATAAATGCACTCTTAAAGCTCAAGCTTCACTCACAAATGATATCAGGATTTTTCAGGGGCGTTTGAAGGTGAAGGAGGCTGATAAAGGTGAGGTTCAAAGGAGTTAAGGATGTTTATATAGGTCTCAAGTCCGGTTTTTAGGGTTTGAACATGCTAGCACGTACGCCCATCGTACTCCTGGTACACCCAGCGTACGTGTTGCTCCTCTGCGTTCCTCCTCACCAAGTACGCTAAGCGTACTCATAAGTATGCCCAGCGTACTTAAGGGTCTCTCATGCCAAAATCAAGATACTTCAAAGGCTATAAAGTCAAACCTGATTTGGGTGCTACAATTTAAATATCATATAATGGGCCGGCCTTGGTGCCTTCGACCAATTTGTACGGTGAGGAGAATCACCTCTCAAGAAACGCTGAACCGATAAGTCCCAACTCGCAGCTCCAACTCAACTGCCTACAACCATCATGTGACTAACTTGTAAAAATCCTGAAATACCAAAAATACCCTTAAAGTCAAACTTGGTCAACCATGGTCAAAGTCAAGGTCAAAAGTCAACGTCAACAGTCCATGTTGACCCCAACTCGTCGAGTGCATCTAGTAACTTGTCGAGTTCCTTTAGAGTCCAGAAAACCGAGAAAAACTCTAGCCAACTCGTCGAGTTGTCTCATCAACTCCCCAAGTTTACTCAACATCTAGAAGACGGGGAAACTCGATCCAACTCGTCGAGTTCCTTCCGCCCTTTTCTGATTCAGACGCTTTTAAGCAAAACCAAGGCTCCAAACTATAGATCTAACCTCCTAGGGTGTAGTTACCACGCAAAGTTGCTAACTTTACATGCATGCAAGGCCTCAAGAGGCTAAAACACCCAAACTAAGCTTATGAAGAGGTTTAGGGGATGGAGAAGGGCCAAGACTAGATAAAGTTGACAACTTTATATCCATGGGTCCTAGAGGAGTCCAAATCTGAGACCATGTCCTCATGACAAGCTCAAACCCGAGAGTCACTCCATCTTGCACTAGAAATGACCATATTCTTGCATAAGGGGAGATCTAAGAAATAGAAAGCCAAGGTAAATACTTTTTAACTCCAAATGGTTGCTAACATAGAGTAGATGTCGGATCTATTACTTCTCCCTTTGCTCCAACCTCTTTAAGCTCTAAGCTCCTTCACAACCACACCAAAATCACTCTCCAAGGTTCTCACACACACTTAAGAAGGTGTAAAGCTCAAACTAGGGTTTCTCTAAGCTGTAAAGACGATGAGGGAGGCCACAAATGAACCATAAGTTCTTTATATAGGGTGCAAAACCCAGAAAATTAGAGTTTTCCTTTCCAGCGCCTACTCGTCGAGTTGGGGCCTTCCAACTCATTGAGTAGACCCTTCATCCCGCGTCCATAATGATTCCTACTCGACGAGTTGGAGCTCCCCAACTCGTCGAGTCCCAGGCTAAAACCTTAAATGTTAGAGAATAAAATGATACCTGAACCAAGCATTACATAATACATCTTTTAGCACCCAAATCACCATGTTTATTGTGTTCTTACAGTTCCACATTTCAAATCAAATGTTCATAATTCAATACAAGTTCTCACGTCATGAGCCAATATGTTCCCACGTCGTGATCCCAAAAGTGATGTGCATACTCATTAAACTCCTCACGATGTGACATACATTCTTCACTCCGTGAGTATGGTTAAATCCTTTGAAATTTTAAACTTGACAATTGCTCATCTGAACTGAACGTTACGCAAGTTCCCTTAGAGCCCAAGTAAAGCTCTAGAAACCATATAGAACTCCTCTAGAACTGTCCAATCCCCCCCCCCCCCTATGGGAGGTTTTAGAATTGGTCAATGTTCAAATTTTAAACATTGTCACCTTTAGTCCTTTCACTTTTAATTAATCAAATTAATCCCAAAATTAATTACAATTAATTTTTTCTTAATTCTCAATTAAACAATATTATTTCTAATTAATATATTATTCTCATAATATATTAATAATTATTTATTTTGATTTCTAATTAATTTATTAACCATATAATAAATTAATACATCAGTCTCTTTCTCCAAAAAACATTTCAATCAATTATTAGGTTTGACAATAACCAAAAAGACTTTGCTAATAATTCAATGTTATACTAATTTAGTTATTAGCATGAACACCTAATCCAACAAGTTTATGGAGACACCAACTTTTGACTGAAAAATCTCATGTTGATTGAATGAAACATAATCACGGGTTGATTTAAATGGTGCGATATGGGGATATTGTAGTACCCTAAAAAAAATATTTTTATAGAAGATAAATCTGAGGTGCACATTTATAAAAATCCATTTTCCCTAAAAAAGTATGCAGCTTGTATTTCATACAACCAAATTCCCACGTTAACTTATTGGAAAAAAAAAGAGGCTAATCATTATATTTATATTATAAATAAGACATTTTCTATAACCATTTGCATTTGAAATTTTCATAACCTTTAAATTTTCAATTTAAAATAATTAATCTATTAGTTTAAAATATATTATTAAATACAAAATATTATCCTAATATTGACAGATTTTCAAAATGATTATTGTAATATATTTATTTGTTAATTTAAATATTATATTAAATTCTAAATATAAATCAAAATATAAAATAAACTTAAAAATATATTCAAATATAATTTTTCAAAATAACTAAAGTTTTAAATATTGTAAATACAAGTCAACAAATATTTTTTATTATATTTTTTTTTTCAAATAGGTGGTTTTTAATTAATTAACAAAAAATTTACATTGCATAAATTTATAAACAATGGTTCATATAATAATATATCAATAAGCCGTATGTTCGAAATTTTAAAAAACAATAAATAAGTAACTTTAAATAAATCAATCATAACATTAAATTATAATACCAAATCAAAAATAATGTTTAATTTTATTTAAATGAAAATCACAGGTATATATAAGTGAATGATATGAGTATAATAGATATATATTTTATATCATGTTTCAATATATTTATTAAATTATATCTTATTATATATATATATATATATATATATATATATATATATATATATATATATATATATATATATATATATATATATATATATATATATATATATATATATATATATATATATATATATATATAATCTGTTATACCTTATAAAACATTTTTAGTTAAATGTTGAATTTTAAGTCATACAAGACCTTATCCATTGTTTACAATCATTTTATGCATTACAAATTTTAGTTTGGTTAAACATTTGGAAAATATCAAAAGATGGGATTAAATACGTCAAAAGTTGACCAAGTATTCCTAACCTATAGCCAATTGAATCGGTCACTCTAATAGCATAGACATTATAAAGCAACTCGACTCTATTTCTCTCTCAGCCTCTCTGAACCACCGGTCTCCAAGAAACCTAGAACACATTACCTAAAAATAAACTCCACTGCCACCACTCATCGCCACTTTCATAGACTTCCTCGATTACTGCCATTATCTACATTCCACAAATCACTGTGTCCACCGCCACAACCACCCTAGAGCGGATGGTCGCCACTATCTCTCAAAATCATATAGCCATGAAATCCATCATCCCTACGTTGGTTCTAGCCGGTGGTCTCCCCCATTTACAATCCTCACTGCGATATCTCCAAGCTGCCTTCAGCCATACATCCTTTCCAACAATCGCACCTGTCTGATGCAATAGCCGTTATGCCGACCTCAACACTTTATGTCATATCAACTTCTCTGCCCTCATCTTGATCTGCCCACTATGACCATCATTTTCCGCCACCAACACTAAACCTCAAATCGACGGTCTTTGTATGTCTGCATCTGTTGTCTTTGGAAAAGAACATGGCTAAAGAAATTGGAAACAAAGCAAATCTAGGGTTTTTTACTTCTGGTTTTTCCGATCAGATCTCAAACTAAAATGTTAATTTTTTGTTTCTTTTCAAACCCTCAATTTTTTTTTTCAAATCGCTGCCTCCTTTTTCCTCTTCAACCCTCTCTATCTTTTTATTTCTTCTTAAAGGCTTTTGATCGTAGATCCGGTTCTACACCATAGTCACACCATCAAGGTCTCTAAATCAGTTTTGGTTCATTACTTTTCATGTATATCCGGAAAGTAAATCTTACATACTAAATGCTAATTTATCATTTGTTCGATTGTAGTATTGCCACCAACAAACCATTTTGTTGGTTTTGACAATTTTTTGTTTAGTTTTTAAATCTCATGTAGGTGTGGTTTGAATCTAAGTTGGTGGGTATTTGCAACTTGATTTTGTGAAATTGGTACAACATTTGTTGTTCTCGGTAGATGTGACTTATTTGTATTCCTCAATTTTTTTACTTACCAGGTTTGTATTTGGCATGATTTTCTCAACTTGTATTTCATAAATCTTTATTTTTTGTATCTTTATAAGTATTCATTTCCTATTCCCTTAACAGATTAATCCTTGAAGATGCATTTCGATACCACTAAAGAAAACTCCAACTTCATACAGGTTCTTATCTGAATTTATGAACTTTTATTCCCTTTGGCCCAAATCTGTTACAAGCCACCCTGAGAAACCTTGAAATAAGGAACCCATCCGATGAAGACAAATGAGAATTCATGGCTGGAAGTCAGTTTTTGTCAATAATCTTCTATTTTCTTCGATGTCTTTATTTCTATGTATAAACAAGCCAAAGGTTTAAGAAACAATTGTCTTATCTACACCATCCCTTAACTATTTGTATATGTTACTAACAACAATTCTTTTTTCAGTTTGCTATATGTTACAGGATTGGCCTAGAATATTTGTAGTAAATGCTATATGCTAAAGGTTTTATTATTCTACTTTTATTCTTAACAACGATGGTATATCCCTAACACCATGATAAGTTTTAATATTCTAATATATATTACCTGATTTTGATTTTGGTCTCTTTTTCATAATGCAAAATGTTTTGTGTAAGTTGTCATGTCATTAACTTTGTTGAAGTTAATTATTTTTACCATAAATTTCTAAATTTTGACCTAATATTGGTTTTGTTCTTGAGTGCATCCTTATATGCGAATTCGGTATTATTTGTATTTTTAGCAGGAAATTGAAAGCTATGCAAGTAATTTTGTTAGCCTTTTAGCTTTTGATTTTGTTCGAATTTTTATAATCATTTTATTGTTACTAGCTTAAATATACTTCTTGATTTTGATATACTTTGTTAATTATAATAGAATATGAGAGCTATCATTAAATGTATTAACTATGTTGATAGTGAACTACCCCAATTTGGCATAACGTTAATTTTTACACCCTTATCAAATTCAGTTTTTCAATAACGATATGGTTTAGTGAGGTTTTCTATCCACCATGCAAAACAGGTACAATTCCAAATATACCCTTTATTTATAATGAAAATCACTAATGATTCTAATATATCGTTTTGGGGATATTCTTAACAAACTGATTAAGATGGAGTCTGATCGAGATGGGCTTCTCAAGTCACTTTGTAATTGTGTGCAAAATGATGTAATAATTAATAAACAAATTTATTTTTTATTTCATTTTATGGGTTTTTTTGTCAAAATTTTGCTTTACAACTCTTCCCCATGAAAAATTTCAAGAAAAAAAGCATTAAACTAAATTTGAAAAGGAAGATTAAATGAAAATAGTATGCTATATTAGACAAAAAAATGAAAGTACCTTGCGTTTTCTTGCATTTAACCCAATCAGAGGCCAAATGCAAGAAATAACAATATTCTTTCATTTTGGTGTCTAATGTAATATAGCATCTTACGTTTATTTCTTATTCTTTATTTTTTATTTTTATTTTCTTATTAAAGCATTGTAATTAGAAAGCATGATGTTGCTATGGATAAAATTTATCGTAATCAAAATTCAAAAGTAAAGTATGTTGTTATTCTTTTCAATTTCCCCTAATTTTGTTGATTGGTTATTGATTAGGCACCATCAATGAGAAGAATGACAGTTGAACCAACTAAGTTACCCAAATATCCTCCCGAAAATGAATTATGATTGGATGTCTGTTGCATTCCTACTATTTAGTAAGAGGTATATGAAGATGACAAGTTGGAAAGAACCAAACAACAAGTTAAAGTTGTGGTTATGTGATCTGAAAAGTTGTGGCTGGAATAAGGTATTCCACTGAGCCAATTTATTTATATTTATTGTAAAATTTAATAAAAAGAAACAGTTACAAGTAGTTTGTTATAGTAAGAAAGTTAAAGGAAACATATGGAAACATCGTCGGAAAGTATGTTGCTATTATGTGTTAGGAAATGGAAGTATGATGCTATTATGGGTTAGGAAATGTATGTATGTTGCTATTATGCTATTTTCTACCATTTGTAAGGTATTGTCATCTTTTCTGTAGGATCGGGCGATGTCGTAGTCGATATGAGGAAACTTGAAAATGGAAGACAATTTGCCCTTGGGTTTAAAATGATGGTAGTTTTGATACTTAAGGTTTCCAGTTAATTGGCTGGTAATTTTTGAGGTCTATAGAAAAGATAATGGGAATTGTGTCTTTCAGGCATTGTTTAAAGATTTGACAAATCAAGTATCTTTCTTTGTTATATAAAACAAATGATATGCAAATTGTGTCTACCATAACATGAAAAAACAAAAAATAAGGCTTTTTTACGCCAATATAAAAGTTAAAAAATGAATGGAAATGGATTGAAAAACTTTGTTTATTTCTCAGCTTCTAATCGAACAAATCGAGGATGTACACCTAGGTCTGTCAAATCGGGCAGTCGTGTCGTGTTTTTGTCTGACATGACACGACACGACAATGTTTTGTATAACACGAACACGACACGACACGATGTCGTGTTTTTTTTCATTAACACGAAAACGAACCAATTAAAACACGACAACATGACACGACACGACAAATATAATATCCCATAACAATTAGTGTATTTCGTTCATACTTAAAGATATATAACACGACAAAAACGACAAACACGAAAAACACGACAACCGCATGCTTAATCGTGTCAATTTATAAACACAAACACGACACGACACAACATCGTGTTTTTTAATCTTGACACGAAAACAACATGAGCACGAATTTGAATTTTGATTTCGTCCCGATTTCATTTCGTTTCGTGTATTTTTGTCGTGTCGTGTCATAAATTGACACCCCTATGTACACCTCCCCATTTCTTTATTTGTTGTACATATGTATGGATGCAATTTGTACGGATGCGGTCCCCATCATTTTGTGTCTTCTTTTCTTTTTATTTAATTTATGGATTATAGAAACATGAAATAATCAATAATAGAATTTTTATTCTATGGATTTTGTATGCATGGAGTTGTAATAGGCTTCAATAGGAAGACCAACGTGATGCCTTTTAATTGGCTTTTTTTTGTGAAATCTTTACTTATTTCATTAAGACTTACTGAAAAAGAGATGTGAATGTCTTTATTGGATAAACAAAATTTTATTATAAATGGTGACAAAAAGGTTCTTAATGTTCATATTATGTTTGCTTTTGTAGTTTGAGAGTTTTGAATATTGTTTGGCAGGTTTACTTTACTTTTATTTTTAACTCACAGCTTTCTTTATCTCAATGAAAATAACAACATACTCTCACTTTTAACCCATTCGAGCAACATACTACATACCTTATAATTTAAAACTAGAAATAGTAACCAAAAGCGCTAACTTATGTTCTTTGAAATATAACATGTTTTCAAATGAAAATAATCGTCGTAACAAACTATTCACACCCGTCGCTTAGCGTGGGTAAACGTCTAGTGTGTGTGTCTGTGTGTGTGTATATATATATATATATATATATATATATATATATATATATATATATATATATAGTTTTAATCTGCATGAGTAGGGCTATAAACGAACTGAACGTTCGGCGAACCGTTCGTGAACTGTTCGGCGGGAAGTTCGTTTATGTTCGTTTATTTAATAAATGAACGAACATGAACACAAATTCTCGTTCATTTAGTTAAGCGAACGAACATGAACAATGGTCCCATTCGTTTATTTAAGTTCGTGAACGTTCGTTTATGTTCGTTCGTTTAAGTTTTTTTATGTTCATATATTTTCAATTTTTTTTTAGTACATTATTATATTATAGTTCGTTTATGTTCATATATGTTCAGTTGTGTTTGTTTATCTTTGTTCATTTATGTTCGTTTAGCATTATCACGAACATAAACGAACGAACATGAACAAGACAATTTGTTAAACGAACGAACACGAACAAGAAAACTCTGTTTGTTTATCTGTTCGTGTTCGTTCGATTGTTCAACTAACTTAAACGAACGAACATAAACAAACCTTTGTTCGTGTTCGTTCGGTTTGTTTACAACGATATGCATCACACAGATATTTGCTTAGCTAACGATAAATGAGTAACTTAATGGTTTGGAAATAAGCCCCCTCCATCAATTTATATGTTTATTTTAAGCCCCCAAATTACTTAATAATAAATAATAATGTTCTATGTTTGGAAAAATATTTTTATTATTAAAAACAAAAATTAGATAAAGTCACTTTCACACCCGTCCGTTTAAAAAAAATAAAAGAAAGAGTCCACTTTCACATCCTTTTATTTATTTATTCTTAATGACTTTCCACTCATCATTTTCAATATTCGACTCATCATTTTCAATATTCGAGCTAATGACATTCATATACTAATCAATTCAACAAATTGCGTTAAAGTATATTATAACTACGCGAATGTCCGTGCGTTGCGCAAAAACACCTATATAGTTGAAGTCTTTACAAATATATGATTTTTTGAATATAACAATAACGCTGTTGTTAAATTTGATATAATAATTTGTATATACTAAATTGATATAATATATTGATTATTTTGAATTATATGATAATATATACATTTATTATAACTCCGTAATCTCAATCGTTTGAATGACTTTTACCCGCGAGTTACACATGAATAAAATTAAATATAATATATGATTTGATGTTATTTATAGTTGTTTTTATTATTAATTAATTTGTTAAAATTTATTTGCTTAATGTTTTAATTTCTATCATTATAATTATTTAAAACATCAAATATTATTTTTTGATTTTAAAGGTAACAATATAATCATATATATATAGAGTTATTTTTAACTATTGTTATTATAAGTTATTTTAAGCTACTTATTTGAAAATTTTTAACGATTATATAAATATATTTAGGAAATATTTTAGTTAAACTGATATTACAATTTAGTTTTTTGCATTTATCACTATAATTTATCACTTTTAACTATTTACAAAATATTATTTGGTTTTTTTACTCAAACTGAAATTTATATTTAAGTTGACACTGTAATGTTATATTTAAATTAACAATTTAAGTATTTTGTCCAAACTATTCAAAAATTGTAGCTTTAAACTGATAATAGTTTACATGCAACAACATTTTAAATCTAATAAATTAAGTATAATATGTTAAAATTTAAAGACATAACTTTATAAATAGAACTAAGATATTATTTTAAAATTGAAATTTAGTCTATTTATGATAACACTTTAGGTTTGATATTTATTTAACCTTATTAACCAACTTACAATCATTATTAGAAAGACACTACAATTTATCATTTTAACTATTTATAAAATAATCTTTGGGTTGTTTAAGTTAACTAAAATTTATATTTAAGTTGAGCCAATAATTTTATATTTTAATTAATAATTTAAGTATTTTATACAAATTGTTCAAAAATTATACCTTTAAAATGATAATGGTTTACATCCAACAAAATATTAAAACTAATAAATTAAGTATAATATGTTAAAAGTTAAAAAACATAATTTTATAAGTAGAATTAAAAATATTATTTTAATATTGAAATTTAGTTTATATATGAATACACTTTAGATTTGATATTTATTTAACCTAACTACCAAATTATAATTATTATTGTAAAGAAATTGAAAAGTCATGGGAGTGTCAAATGAATGTGGTGAAAGGAAAAAATAATGGGGGTTTCAAATGCATGAGATTCAAGAAAAAATGCTAGTTTTATAAATATGTATGAAAATTTTATAAATCTTTCTATTCTAATAAATAAATATATTTATTCTTTTATTAACAAGTGTTATAATATTAGAACTTTTCATTAATATTATGTGTCATTTATTATGCCACTTGTCAACCTATTAATTATCCATTTCAAATTTTAAATTTTAAATTTCTCATTTTAATTACATTAAATTAATAATTGATAATTGATTTTCCACTTTAAGTTTCAAATTTTAAAATTTTTCACTTTAATTATATTAAATTAATAACATTAGATTAAAAAATAAAATAAAATTAATACATATTATAAGGTGATGTAATTTCACATATTTATTTAAATCAACGATTATAAATTTATATAACTAAAAAATATCTCTTAAATATTAATTTATTTAAAATAATTGCTTAATAATTTTGATTTTTTAATATGAAAGTTTAATTAATCTTATAACTTTTGTTTATAACGGGTTATAAATTAGTTTTGTATGAAAAACTAGCTTGGGAATCCCTAAAGGATTTTTCTCGCAAATTAGATGATGAATTTATGATAACTGGAAATGAGTAAATTACACGAATGGTTCCTATGGTTTGGGGTAATTTGTGCGCTTGGTTCCCAACTTATTTTTTTAACTCGGAAGGTCCCCAGTATTTGTTTTGTTACACACTTGGTCCATATTATTTGTTTTTGTTACGCGCTTGGTGGGGTAGGTAAGGTGAGGTGAGGGTGGGGTTGTGAGTGTGTTTATTTAAATAAATTAAAAAATCAAGGGGAAAATAGTCTTTTTAAATAAGATAGAAACCAAGCGTGTAACAAAAACAAACAATAGGGACCTTCTAAGTTAAAAAATAAGTTAGGGACCAAATATGTAAATTACCCTAAACCATAGGGACCATTCGTGTAATTTACTCAATGGAAATATATTATTATATTGCAATATTATATTATATATAGATATACGTGGTCATTTTAATGATTATTTCATAAAGCAATTATGAAATATATTGAATTTTAAAATAAATATAGGAATAATTCTTCCCATGACCCTTTTCGCTGATGACGATGCATCATGGTGCAACATGTCTGAATCGATTCCAAGTCCATATCAACTGCCACCATTGACAACAATAGTCAAATTTCCATGATCAACCTCTCCTTTGGAATTTTTCATATTCGGTGATTCCTTCTTCTACTCAATTTATTCTTCCGAACTTTCCTCGTCGGAATTTTGGCATTCTAGAGAGATTGAGTAAATATGGGGCATGGAAGTTCCAAATCAAGCTCCTCTGATGACTCTACAAACGGCGGTGGTTCCAATTCAAAATCACACACGTCGCGCCGCGAGAGAATCAAGACGAAGCTTCATCTTCACCGACATCGTGATCGTGATCGTGATCGTTCCGTTCGAACTAGTCGCGGTTCGCATTCTCAGCACCCAAAACTCAGCACTTTGGAGGATTTTGCCGGCATCGCTTTGGTCACTCTTATTTCTGTATGATTCTGATTGTATACTGTGATTATGCGCCTAATTTGTTGTTTATATAAATCACAATACGAATTTTCGACTGAAATTGTGTTTCAATTGTTTTGTAGGCGGAGATGAAATTTAAGGATAAGTGGCTTGCTTGTATTTCTATTGGAGAACAGACGTTTCGCACCGAAATTTCTGACCAGTTAAGCATCATTAACAACTTTCCAATTTTATGTTTTCGTGCTAATAAAACCAAAGTTTCTGCACACAATTCCAATGTAAAACACTTTAGATTTATTTTCTGGAATGTTCAGCTCAACGTCTTATTTTTATATTTAAACAATGTGCAGGACCAACAAGCCTACATGGAACTCTGTGAGTGAATTTTCTTACGTATAGCTTTGAATCATCATTACATGACTGTAGTTTGTTAAGACTTCCTTTCACAATCAAGAATCAACCCTTTATGAATCATTGAAGTTTAATAGTTCTTATGAATCATATCCCAAACAAGTTGACAAGATTCATTTGCATGTGTAATGTTCTTCATCTCCATTAAAGCTATAGCATGTGATAATCAAATGTTCAAGTTTCTCTCCATCTCCATTCAAAGGACTTAAAGAATATGATTTGGTTCCATTGGTTATGACACACTGCATTCAGTAACAATACATTTGGTATTTTACAGGAGATAAAGTTTCTTTTGGAAAAGAACGGGCCTCATGTTGCAAAAATATCTGTTTTTGAGGTTTGTAGCAACTGAACTTCATTCTATATATCAATTACTTTACATGAAAAGATTACAATGAAATGGATTCTTTGTTTTTATTTACTAGTTTCTATGGTTGTAGGACCATATATTATATATGATTTTGATATGTAGGACCATAACTATTCTATAATACAGATTTATCTACTTACTGTAACCTACTTTTCTTGAATGTTTAAACTTCATCATCTTCTTTTTTGTGTTGCAGACCAACAGACTACGCAAGAACAACCTCATTGGGCATTGTGAGGTAGATCTTTTTGAATTCCTTATTCGGGTAAGTTCTCTCTTGAAGAAGTGTATTTTGAGAGTTCAAAGAATACATATTTTGTATGACAAGATAAATAAAAAAAAATATGTGACTTCTGCTTACTAATTACTAATTCTGAGGACAGTAACTTCACTTTGCATTCATATTTTACAGGATTCAGATTCTGACAAAAAAGTGTTCGATGTAATGGATCCATCATCTTCAAATGTAGTGGTTGGCAACATATCACTTTCATGTTCTATTGAGGTTTGCTACAGTGACATATTTCATATCCTGTAAGAATGTTTTTGTTATTGTTAATGCATAGTAATTTGTGTATAACATCTAGTTTTTTTATTGGCAGGATCCAACTGAAACAGAGAAAAGTTTTGCAAGACGTATCTTATCCATTGTTGTATGTCTAAAACCATCTTTAAAAAGAAATGGAATCTTTATCTTTTACAAGATTTTAGCTTTAACTTTTTTGTAATATAGGATTACAATGGTGATGGGAAATTATCTTTCTCCGAATTCTCAGAATTAATAGATGCATTTGGCAATCAACAGGCTGCAAAAAAGGTTTGAATGTAAATCTTGTTAATCTATTCATTTCAGTTAATGGGTCTTTTGTTAATGAGTAGTTCAACTATTTTTCTTTCAGAAAGAGGAGCTGTTTAAGGCAGCTGATGAAAATGGAGATGGTGATGTCAGCATGGATGAACTGGCTATACTTTTAGCCATGCAACAAGAAAAGTATGTCACATAACATTATGATCCTTTTTTTTTGCTTGTTTTCCTTACATTTTATAAATTGTGAGTAACTTTTTGACATTTGATCTTGAAGGGAACCTCTGATTAATCGTTGTCCTGTTTGTGGAGAGCTTCTAGAAGTTTCTGATAAGCTGAACTCCATGATTCATATGTCACTATGTTTTGATGAAGGCACTGGAAACCAGGTTATGACTGGGGGATTCTTAACAGATAAACAAGCTTCCTTTGGGTGAGATACTTTTACTTTTACAAATTACAATCAATTTGTTTATATATTTAAAAGTAATAAATTATTTATGTTTTAATGATTCTTGTTTTCAAGGTGGATGTTTAAACTCTCTGAATGGGCCCATGTCTCATCCTATGATGCTGGCTTGAACTCTGGTTCAAATGCTTCACATATTGTGGTACACACACACACTCTCTCTCTCTCTCTCTCTCTAGTGTGTGTGTGTGTGTATTTTAAGTTCTTAACTAGAAATATGTTATTGGCACTTAGGTTTTTGACAGGAGGAAAAAGAGGCTTGTAGAGGAAATAATTGATGGAAAGATTGTATTATCAATGAGAGCTATTTATCAATCTAAAGTAGGGCTTGGAATTATGGACAAAGGTAATTTATTTACTTTTTATAATAAATCTTTATTTCATAAAGTTTTTAAATGCATGTCCAATGGGATTCAGGGGCAAAAGAATTATTGCAGAGCATATCAGAAAAACAGGGCAAGAAAATGAATTCAGCTGAATCTGCAAAAGATATACAACCATTTCTTAAATTCTTCAAGGTAACATAATCCTCTTTATTAATCATCCTTTTTTTTTTGTTGCACTAAGTTTTATATGTTATGGGTATATATTGTAGGATCAAATCAATATGACTGAAGTTAAATACCCTTTGGATCATTTTAAGGTAAGTCAAATTCAAACTTTATTCAAACAAGATCTAAATGAAAGAAATAGCAGTGTATTTTCAAATTTTCATTTATTTTTGTATTATAGCATCATGCTTTCATTTCTTTGTATTTCTAGTTTTTTTTAATTGGTAGATATTTCAAAGTACAATGGTGGAATAGGAAAAATGAAAGCAGGATGCTATGTGGGAACTTATGAACATGGAAGAGTAAATTCAGTAACAAATTTATTTATGCAGACATTTAATGAATTTTTCATAAGAGAGTTGAAACCTGGAGCAAGACCAATTGCTTATGTAGGACGTGATGACGTGGCAGTTTGTGCTGCTGATTGTCGTTTAATGGCATTTAAAACAGCTGAAGAAAGTCTCAGATTTTGGATCAAGGTATTACATATTTTGAAATCATTGTTATATTTCAATATTTCATACATTGATTGAATAATAACTCTTGTAAAACATTGATTGTCATCACTAATGGATTTATCGCTGTCTTTGAAAAAGAAAAGTAACGAATGTTTGCAAAATCAATACAATTTTGATTTTTTGTAAATTTTAGGGTAAAAAATTCTCCATCCGAGGTCTCCTTGGTAATTCACCATTCTCAGATACTTTCACTGGTGGAACTTTGGTGATATTTCGCCTCGCACCACAGGTGATATTTCATTTTATTTTGTCTTTTTTCTTTTGGGTTAAATGCAAGAAATAACAACATTTATAATAAATAAATAAATAAATAAATAAAAAGTTGAAGTGGTACAAATTCTGGCAGGATTATCATCGTTTCCATTTCCCAGTTTCTGGAAAGATTGAGCAGATTGTCGATATACCTGGATGCTTATATACGGTATATACAGATCCATTTATTTATTTTTTTTTTAAATTTTATTTCTTGTTCATATATCTTTGATTTTTACTATTTGTAGGTCAACCCCATTGCTGTAAATAGCAAGTATTGCAATGTCTTTACAGAAAACAAACGTGCTGTTTCTATTATATCAACTGCCGATTTTGGAAAGGTTTGTCATCTCACTTCTTTTATGATTATTCCTTGACTTAATGAAGAAAAAAACGACTTAATAGAAAAGTTAAATTTAGGTAGCATTTGTGGCAATTGGAGCAACAATGGTGGGTAGTATAACATTCACTAAAAAAACGGGAGATTATGTCCAGAAAGGAGACGAGGTTCAAATTTATTCAACTATACACGTAAATTTCCGTTTCTACCCTTGTTTGGTTTTTGATTCATACATCTTCCTGTTTATTTATGTTTATACAGTTTGGGTATTTCTCATTTGGTGGAAGCACAGTCATTTGTGTCTTTGAAAAGGTTAGATCATCTAATTTATAATAACTTGTTATAAATTTTAATCAAGTATTATGAGTATATTATATTATAAAAAAAGTAAAATTTTCAGGATTCAATAGCTTTAGACGAGGACCTTTTGGCTTATAGTGCAAGATCAATTGAAACCCTAGTTTCAGTTGGAATGCAATTGGGGGTATCTGTAAAGAAACGCACACAACTTCCATTGTCAACATCAAACGCCTCATTTTATGTTGAAACTGCATGATAAAAAATTTGTGTTTATGGAGAATCCCAAATTACCATTTGCTCCCCAAAATATTTTGTCAACTTCATTGTGTTTGGTGAACATTTAGACAAAAAGTTGCAACTTTTTGTCCTCGTTCTTGATCTCTTGTCTGTATAAAAGACGTAAATGTCCTCTAAATCATCATCATCATTAGGCTCATTAGGTTGGTGAGTGTCATACCAATACCAACTCCTTCGACATGTAAATTCTCATTCTCGTTGTAGCGGAAAATTGACCTCCCCTCATCTTCTAAAATCATATTATGCAATATGATACATGCGTACATTAAGCTACTTATTCGTTTGCGCTCCATAGATCGTGCCGGTACAGAGAGTATCTGCCAACGCCGCTTTAGGACACCAAATACATGCTCGATACCCTTCCTAGCAGATTTTTGTGTCGCCTTAAACTTTAATTTTTTTTAGCTTATATTAAACTTTAATTGTTTTTCATTATTCGGACATATGAACGATTTCACAAATACTGCTAATTCGGGATATATTTCATCAGTAAGGTAATACCCACGCTTGTATGACGTCCCATTTGCTACAAACGATACATCATACGATTTGTCAAGGTAGATGTCGTTGAATATCGGCGATTGGTCTAGAACAATGATGTTGTTGACGCCCAATGAACCAAAAAATACATGCCAAATCCAAAGGTCATACGACGTCACTGTTTTTAAAATTATTGTGGGCTACTTTTAATCACCCCGCGTAAACTGAGCATGCCATACATTAGGGCAGATTGCCCACCCCCAATGCATACAATCAACACTACCAAACATTCCAAGGAATTTATGCTTGTTTCCATGTGTTGTATATAATTGATGGATGTCGCTAATTGTAGGCTTACGCAAATAGCGACTACGATAAAGGATAATCACAAGTGTAGCAAACTTGTATAGACAATCCCATGTCATGCGCTCTGACATCCTCAGATACTAATCTCATGAGTCTGGTCTCATGCCGAATGCTAGTTGACGAATTGCAGTTGTATATTTTTGGATTGTGGAAAAACTTTTTTTTACTTCTTCCATCAACCCGCTGCTGAAAATATGGAAAACGATTTTGTATATCAACCATGCGTAAAAATAGTACCTTGTGCATCCAGAATCGACGCCTGAATTTTTCCGCGAACACTGCATCATCAGAAATGTAGTCGTTCACCAGTTGGTTGTGCCCAGCTTCACGACCCCTCCGTAGAGGAGGATTTCTTGTTTTTGGACGCGAACTTTCGCCTTCATTTCCTTCCAAATAAGCAAGTGTTGTGCGCATGACGTCACTGATAAACCCCGCTTCCCGAAATGTCAACGTATAGGACGAAGTGGAGGAAGAAGAAGACACTTTAAAATTTAGTTTTTGAAAATTATAGAGAGAATTTTGTTCTTGTTGGTGATTTAAAATTAAGAATTGAAATTTAATTTATAGGGAAATTAAAAACTAAATAAAAAAGAAAATAGCCAACAATTATTTCCAACGTTTCACATGCGGCAAAACCATAACCCACATCTTCCATGCCGTAGTTTTTTTTACCCTCGGTACGATTTTTACCGCATACCGCAGCTTACCGCGGTATGCGATGAGTGGTGCACCGTCCAACCTTAGAATGTTTATGAAGAAAACCCAAATTACCATTTGTTCAAATATTTTGCCATATTTATCGAATAATCATTGAAAATACCCCAAAATGTTTGTTAGTCTTGCTAAAAAACTAACAAAACCAAGTTAAAAAAACATGATAACGATCTATATTGAGGTAGACCAACTCATGCCTTACTTGATAACTTTGGTGATTAAAATTTGAAAATCAATATAAGTCTACCTATTACATTACTCGGTCGATATATATACAACAACTAACTTGTGTGAAATACCAAAACTGCCCCTTCTAGGTCTAACACAACGATTTAGTTTGTCACTCCTGATTTCTCTTTCACACGTTCATCCATGGCGTCTAAATCCTTTTGTGAAATCTTGTCGACTTCTGGATACTCGGCATTCTTTGCGTTGCTAGCAGTTTTGCACCAATAATAAAACATGTCGAGTTCCTCGTATTGTTTTGACACTCGTCGGAAAATACCGTAGACCTTCACGGAATGTGACACATTGAGATCATCGATCTCGAATTTGTCTTTCAAGACACCCATGATTTCTACAATGTCTTTATAAAGTTGGAAGCTTTGTATTAGAACCGGGTATAGAGCTAGAAGCACCAACCTTTGAATCCTTGCTCCACCTATCGGCCAAGAAAATATAAGTTATCCAACCGGTTGGAATGATATTAAGAAGAAAGAAATCAATGAGGTTGCATTTGTTACACAGGACAATACGAGACTAGATAATCTCATTAAGGCGATTCTTTGTTAAGACAAAAAATTTCAGCTTTTTATGATAATGATAAAAGGGCATGTATGTCTTTTTTGTTTCTTAAGTGAGAAATGGGCGGGAAAATATAACCTGCAGGGCGGCAAGCGAGAAAGCGGTCAAGTAATTGCATCAAATGATTAACCCGAGCAAAGAGCTGATCCATGGTCATTTCACGAACAGGTACAGTCACAGCTGCAGATAACGTAAGCTCTCCTCCCTCTTGCACATACGAACACGAACCATGTCTTCCGATCCTCCCTTGCATCTCAAACTCAATTTGCTGATCCAGATCATGCGATCGCGATCCATGCTTTCCTTTCCTCCCTTGAATCATAAACTCATGTTGCTCAAGATCTTGCGAGAATTCACGTATTCCTTTCTTCCCTTCCATCTTATACTCCAGTTGTTCATCCAAAAACAAAGCATACGCTCGAACAAACGCCGCGTAATCCCACGTACTCGATTTCAGAGCATCCCTAAAATCCGACATGTTCAATAGCCGAGTCCCCCGCCGTGTCGCGAAGAACACCTCCTGCTCGTACGCCGGACCACCGTCGTGGAGGAGTCGTTGAACCAACATTAGCGTTTTTAAAGCCACGATCCAGTTTCTGGTTTTGCTGAGACGACGAGATATGGTGTTGACGCATGATGCGACGTAGAGAGGCGAATCGGTTGTTAGGGTTAAGATTTCGACCATGAGATGCTCGTCGGGGGGGTTTTCGTCGTGCGATGTGGCCTTGAGAATTGCGACATCGAGATCGGCTAATGACGCTTTGTGACCGTGTTTGGCTAGCCGGATACTGGTTTGATCCTTCACTGCTTTGATTGCTTTACCGAATCTACCCATCGATTTCTGATTAATTAACCTGAAATTTGAAAATTAAGTTATCAACAAGATGATCATCATCAATGGCAATGCACACAGAATACATGCTTTTTTTACCTTTTGCAATTTTGACCCAAGAATGAAGAAGGGGTCAAGTTTTTGACTTTCTTGTTGTCAGCAGCATGGGAGAATAAGAAAGGAAAAGAAGATTTGTTGTGTGGAGATTGTTTTATGCCTTCTTTCTCCCTTTCTTTCTTATGTCTTTTTTCTTTCTTTCACTCTTTTCCTACACTATTTTCCCCTTAATTGATTCGGGTTTTGGTGATTAGATGCCATACATCTTTCAACATTTTAGCAATTGAATGGGGAAATATAGTGGAAGTTAAGGACCCAAGTGGCATCTCCTTCTTCGCATCTTTCTCTCTCTTTCTATATATAGAAATACGCAATTTTACACAAACACAAAGTTATTTTACATTCTTCATCTTTCTTATATCATTGTCAACCCTTATTACTTGATTCCTTCTTCCGAAACTTCCGTTAATAGTATATACTGAAAGTTTGCTTTAAATTTTAGATTTAATTTTGTTAGATGATCCCGCTCATTAATTAACATATAAATTAATGGGCTTCGCATGATCATTTGGTGCATGGTTTTCGTTTGTTTCTTCCATATTTTGTTACGTGCACATAAATCCATCTATCAAAGTATGTTTATTCTCGAGTTAACAAATAAGGCTACGGGGGTTGGTCATCACCAACCCACCGAAAAAGTGGTGTCAGCTCTGCGCCACATCACCTCCACCACCAACCCAATACACCTAGGAAATTGTCACCACTAACAATATTCATTTTTTTTATTTTAAAACATTAGATTAAGTAAAAAAAACATTATTATAAACTTAAGTAATCATTTTACTAATTAAAAAAATCAAATAAGCATCTTATTAATTTTTAAAATTAAATAAATATAATTAATTATATATAGTTAAGGGTTTAACATAATTCACAATAAAAGTGAAAGAGTATAACAGGATTAAATGACAGAATCTCAGGGACCAAATATGTAAGTTGAATTAAATCATATAAAATGTCCACCGGTTTTTCTTCTTCACCCGACTTCTGTAAAACGGGTCCATCATTTTCTTCTTATTTTTTTTCTTCTAACTCGTTGTATTAAAAAGAAAAACCAACGAAATTAACGGTCAAAAAAGCATCAACCAATCACTTCCTCCGTCTTTTCTCGTCTCCGTGAAAACGCAAAGCCCAACCCACCGGGGTGGGGACGGTGTTCACGTGTGGAGAGAGGCTCTACGTAAGCATCTCACGTGTGGAGCTCCCTCCACTCCGGGTAGCCTAATAATTTAAATGAATTACACCACATATTAGGTAAACTAAAATGATACTATCAAATATCCCAACTTATCTTTTTCTCATCCCGAGAAAAACTCGACAAAGTCACCAACTTCCATTATTTTTCTTAAACCTCATTTACTTTGACAATGAATACAATCTATTTTTCAAACATGTATCTAAAACTTCCTAAAAAGTAAGTTTGCCATTGCCGTTGTTCAGGGTCTCCCAAAGAATCCTCAAGTTTGTGCGATTAGCATTTTTACTAGGGGTGGCAAATCGGGCTATCGTATCGTGTTTTTGTCTGACACGACACGACAAGGTTTAATGTAACATGAACACGACACGACACGATCTCGTGTTTTTTAACTAACATGAAATAAAAATTATATGTATTTAATTAATATTTACTCATACATAACACGAAAAACACGACAAACACGACAAAAAATGTTAAATCGTGTCAATTTCGTGTCAAATTTTGAACACGAACACGACACGACACGACGTCGTGTTTTTTACACCTGACACGAACACGAATTTCAATTTCGTTTCGTGTCGTGTATTTTTATCGTGTCGTGTCATCAATTGCCACCCCTACCCTTACCTTTACACAGTCACTATTTTACATTTGTATAATGTTTGATCATGAAATAATGAGGGGTTGGATTGTGAGCAATTTTTTTTTCTTTTGAAACGTTGTGTGATTTTATTATTTGATGATACCCTCATTCCTTGAGGTCGAGACTTCAAATCTCATCGTGGACATAGGCAGTGGAGGATCCAATGGGCGAGTTCGGCATGTAGCGTTTTGGAGCGCTCTAGCGTTTGACAACACTCCCTGTTTTTAACAGAAAAGCCTCGTTTGACACTACAAGCTTCTAGCGTTTAGTTGAAACAAAACGCTCCAAATCTAAATGTTATTTTATGTAACGTTTAACAAAACGCTACAAGCTACAAGCTACCCGCTACCAGTTGGTTTTGTCGAACATGCCTAATGTATATGAAGTGGGGTGTATGGTCCTACTTGGATGTGGGCCTCACCAGATGTATATATATAATTTTTCTCTTTTTTTTTTGTTAAACATTGTGGCCCCCATTATATGACAGTCGGTCCCTACATAAATTTTTTGAAAGAAATGATTTCTTTCTTTCTTGAGGCGGATGTAGTTGGACAATGAGAGTGCTACTGCTGAAGGGTTTTGAGCACTATAACAACGTTAAGATGCACATACAAACCTAGATGTTTTGGATCTAAATTTTCTCTAGTTATAGATGTAAACAATTTTTTCTAAAGCATGAAGCCTAATCTAGCATACAACATGACATATGAATTATAAAACTAGTTATAGAATGACCTCTTGTTGTAACTTGATGTGTTTGGCCTTTAAGAAACTTAGCACCCCAAGTGTGATGCCACAAATGGTTCACAAAACACCACCAACAATTTGGAGAACTTGAGAGAGATTACCTAGGACTCAAAATCGACTCTATGAACTCTAAGACCATAATGGTACCGATCTTAGGTCATATGGGATCATATATATAGTGTAGGAATCCAAGAGTCGTGGGTAAACCCTAATCCATACACTTTGGGTCATGATCCATATCTTATGTGGGCAAACACTTCATGGAATTTACATAAACTTAGCCCATCATGGATCAATAGCCCAAACTATATATATATATATATATATATATATATATATATATATATATATATATATATATATATATGGTTAGGTTATTTTGTTTTCACTATCTATTGTGTGCATGTATGACTGATTCTGGACCAATCATTTTAGTTATTTTAAGAAAGTAATTAATACATATTACATGTTGAAGACATAATAGGTATTAATTACATCTTCAACATTTAATAGGCATTAATTAATTTCTTAAAATAACTAGAATGATTGGTCCAGAATCAATCATACAGGCACACAATAGATAATGAAAACATTTGAACCTTACTCTCTCTCTCTCTCTCTCTCTCTATATATATATATATATATATATATATATATATATATATATATATATATATATATCTTTGATTTACATAATCAGTCACCGTTAAATAATATGATTTCATATTAATATATTATACTTGTAATATATTAATAAATCATAAATAACATTTCCCTCAGATATTCATCCTATCAGATTATTCTGGTAAATGCAATCCAAAATGGATCATACAACTCTTGGGTCAAATACATACAAATTATAGTTATGGACTTAGATACCTTATCCAACAGCTGCATCCTTTTGATTATTATTAGAGTTTCTGGTATACCGACGGCGAAGAGGTTCATGGTCTACATGGCCACAAGCGTTGTCTGTGCACAACAACCCAACCTATCGTGGTCGGGCGTTTTCGTTGTGGTTCGTGGCAGGGAGGACGCAAGACAACGACCAACGAGAGAACGGGTATCTCTCAGCCTTCTGCTTCTTCCCCTTCTCTCTTTCTCTTCGTTCATCTCTCCTTAGTCATGATGGGTATACCACAGTTGGTTCGTGATGGCTAGGTGGTTTGTGGTCCGTGAGAAGCATTACATATGACCTTAAGTCATCCATAATACCCACCACTAACTATTATAGTGGTGGACCACTATATGGGTGCGTGCCAACTCATCACCACATTCGACCACTAAAAGGTTGGGATATCTACCACTATATCCCTTTTACTTTTTTATTATAAAAATGTAGAGAGAGGTAGAAAGATAGAGAGAAATATAAAGAGAGAAAATGATTGGGTGTGGTGGTTTGTTCTCCTCACTATAAATGAGCACGAAAATGTTCCACCACTAATATGGGATGGTGTTTACATCCGTGATTAGTGACTACGTAGACCACGAAACCTCTCGTGATAACCATTTCAGACGGTTTTATTAAATGTTAAACTCCTATGCTACCTAATTTTGTACCTTTTGTTTTCTAAAATGTACCTTACGTTTTCTAACATGTACCTTACGGATTGCTTTTCTTTTACTTACTATGGAAGCCCATACAAATCAAAAGTGAGAACTAAGCATGATATTAGTTGTGGCTTATATGTTCTTAAATATAACAAAATCAAACATCGCATTGAGTCTCAAAATTGGACTTTGATACACAAAAGTAACTCTATAAGTACCTCATATCATTTATTTTCATAATCTTTTCTAAACAAATTGCAATGTATTTACCGGTCAAACGGTCAACTATACACCAATCAAGTGTGCATCCGATTTAACTTTCAAGCTGGATCACTAGACATAGGTAAATGATTATTTTTACCAATAATTGGGTCACCTGACATTTTTCTTTGTTTCACTTCTATGTTACTGTTAGAATTGCCACAATAGAGAAAAATTGTCAAAATTATATGGTTTTAGTAAAAATTTTGTATTAAGCATTGACATTAAAAATTTCACTAAAACCATTAATCTCGGACAATTTTTTCTATTGTGAGCATGTTAAAATTGTACATATAAAAAAATTGTCAAACTTCGTTGGCTTTCATGAACCATTTTAATTCACATCGGACAAACCACAAAAATAGCCAAAATTTTATGGCAACAATTTCGTAAAATAATAATATCCAAAACTTATGCATAGCTACAAATAACATAACAACCTAACAAAATAACAAAAGTTACAAACGAACATCACCTCATAATCCTACACATATTTCCCCCTATATTTCTTCTTAGGATCCTTCCCACTTTTACTATCCACCTCATCAAATCCCACAAAATCCGGATCAAAAACCGCAGAGTGAAGATTCCCTTCCTCCATCCACTTCACATGATTCTCCCTAAACTCCAAATGCTGCACCCTCGCAGCCTCTTCAATCTCATCCGTATACGCTCCAATCTTCACCATTGTCAATAATACCCTGCTATACCGATAACTCAAAATCTGTTCACAGCTTGCAACCAACTTAAAGCAAGGGTGTTTTGGGAAATCAACATCCAAGGTATCATTGTTGTCTCTTAGAACTGGATAGAAGTACACGAGCCTGCCACCTGTCACGAGCATTTTCGCCGCTAGGTCAAGGAGGTCGTGGACACATTCCGCTAAGCTGTAGGCGGCGGTTGATGGGATGTGGCCGGATCTTAAGTTGTCCGGTACGGTGTAGGGGTCCACCGTCCCTTTTAGAAGCTTCCGGCCACCGGATTTTCTGCCGCCCGCCCGGACCCCGTATGGTGGATCGCAGATTATCGCATCAAAGATCTAATGGAAGAAAGGATTGAATGATTATGACATTTTTATAATATCATTTTCGCAACCATATATATGATATAGGACATTTATAAAACCAAAAAAAAAAAAAAAAAAAAAAAGAGCTGATGGCATTTCTGTAATAAAAGACATTGTTATTGTTACCTCTTTTAACCCAGGTCGCCAAGGAGGAAGGTTATTATCTGCTCTCAACAGCGAAACTGGCATTTGCAATCCATACTGTTAAATCAAATATCATCACCAAATTCAAAATTGTTAAACATTATATTTTTTTTAATTGGTAATAAAGAAAAATTATATAAGTTAAGAAATTTAAATTTACCTGTTTAAAGTTACTCCAGACATTGCAATCTGGGCCACGCCCATCACGCACGACCCGAATATCAATATCTGCTCCCTGAATATTTTAAATTAGAAAAAAAAAAACATTTTCAATGCAAAAAGTTTCGATCAAAATTCACACACCATTGTCATGGCTCCAAAATGAGCTGCAGCAACAAGAATACTTCCAGTACCAACAAAAGGATCATAAACAAGCTTCCCAGGCATGGCTTGTGCTTGATTAGCCATCAAAAAAGCTACTTCAGCATCCATGGCAGTGGGCCCAAGATAAGTACGGCTTTTCAACTGATATGTGGGCAAAAGCTTCCTATCAGCAGCACCAACTTCTCGCCCAAAAAAGATTCTTTTGTCAACAATTGGTGGAAGCCCATTGTTGGATTCGTAATCATCGGTTTCAATTAGCCAAAATTTATGCTCTGGGTTACGTAAATCAACTCGACCCTGGAAATTTGATCATTTCAGTTTCTGATATGAAGAAGAAAGATATTAAAAATTGATTACCTTAAAGGGGATGTAGGACATTCCCTGAATGCGAGATGTTTGATCCTTGAAGCTTATGGCTTTTCCGAAGCTATCTACTATGATCCTAAAAGTGCTATCTGGAGTTAGGTATGGTAGCTTTCGATCTTCTGGATAACTGTTTATTGCTTCTTTGAGTTCTTCATATGAAGATCCCTCTCCCCAAATCTCATAAACTCCTTTCACAAGAATACCTGCATATAATCCAAATTGAAATTAGAGCTTCGGTAAAGACAAATGAATGATAATTTGTAGAAAAGTGAAGAGGACAAACTTCGATTGGCGATGTTGCGGGCGATATCCTCAGAAGGAAGATTAACGAAGTGGAAAGGAGAATCGGGATGGTGATGCTGAGGTAGCTTCCATTCAAGCGAATGTGAACTGCTTGGATCATCGTCGAATGCACCAAAGAGATCAGCTAGAGATTCGAATTCGGGTTTCCTGTAGTCTAATAATCTGTGGTAAAAGACACAGAGATACCACATTCTTTTGCTGCTTTTTTCCTTGATTTTCTCTCCTGTGTGATTGTTTGTAAAAAAATTGAGGATGACAGAGAGAGTGGTGAAAAGGTAGCAGAAACCCTAAAATGGAAGAGTTGGAGGCGGAGAAGGGAGGGAACGCTGTCCTCACGAATCAAAGGGTTTATGTGCGCAGTCCGTTAAACCCCCCAAAAAGGGTTACAATTTATTTATTTATTTATAAAACTGTTAAATTTAATTTAAAATATAATATATACATAAAATTTTGTTTCACAAATTTTGTAAAATTATTAAAACCCAAGTTAACGGGTGATCATCAAAACAAGATACTCGTCCTATGAATCGGAACGGTCCTTGCAATTTTGGAATTGGAATTGATGTCTATGGGATTGTCGATCGGTTTCGGTCTCATAAATTAAGAATAGATTGTTATATGGTAATCCAAAACTAGTCCGAAATCCAAAATGATAATTTGGTTTTGTCAAAACCAATCCAAATATCAAAATATTCAAACCAAATGGTCAATAATGAACAACCCTAGTTTCAAGTCATATCGTTCATGAAATGATCATGATATTCACCACTCACGTGAAATTTCCAATTACCATTATAATTACAAGTGCAACCATTAGCATCATCTTTGATTTGTTCCACCAAACTCTAGGTTGTTGGTCTAACAAAACCTTGATTTGATTCGATCAACATTTGTATTATGACTTCTTTTTCATTAGGCATTCCCTAATAAACTCCAAAGATGGAATAACTGGCTTATCCCTACTATCTATAATCTCATAATTCATAACTTCACACCAAAACAGTTTAGGGTAATGTTTCTAGTCCATTTCCAGCAGCATAACTCGAAAATCCGGACACTGCAGCCTCTACTCGTCGAGTACATGAACAAACTCGACGAGTAGCATGCATTTCTTCATGGACTCGTCGAGTCCCCCCATAAACTCGGCGAGTTCATACATGCAGTGAACAAAAAAAAAATCGTTTTTCAGCTATTTTGCATCAAGTATCAAACAAACAAGCCTAGGCTCTGATACCACTGTTGGTTTTTTAGCATTCTAACACTCTTATGGTATACATGCAACCCTAGAAACCTTGGATCTATGTTTGACTAAGATACATGCAAAATGATTTTCCAAGGTTCATAATCCTATCTAGCATACATGGGGATCTTTTATTCTAATAGTTAGTAAGAATTACATACCTCTTTGTAGCTTGGATTCCTTTGAAACCTTGTGAGCCTAACACCTCAAATGTGATGCCTCAAATGCTTCACACAACACCAAGTACACTTGGAATAAACTCTAAGAGAATAAGAACACTTGGATTTTTAGTTAGCCCTCTTTGATTCACTCTAGTGGCCGAAAATGATGAATAATAGCTTCTTTATATAGTATGTTACAATTAGGGTTACACCATGTAAACCGTAATTGTCATGACCTTTCATTTCCATGATCCATGGGTTATGTAAACCCCATGGAGCATCCATGGAGCATCTTATGGGTTTAACCCAACTTGATAATCCATGGAGCCTTGGCCCACTATATAAGTTATGGATGATTGACACAATCAACCCATATATTTAATTAGTCTTCTTTTGATCACATAATTAATTCTAAATTAATTATTGATCAATACTAACTAAATATTATTATTCTTATTATTAATATATTAGAACTTATAATATATTAATAAACCATAAGTGTCTTATTTCTCTCATTTACTCTATCCAAGTGCATGATGTCATGCAACCCAAATGGACCATGCTGGGTCGGGTCAAGTACATACCAAATATAGTTATGGACTTAGACACTATATCCAACAGTCTTAGCTGAGGACGTGTATAGCCGACGAGTCGGCAGTGGTGTCGTTGGAGGATATCCAGGTGGACGCAAGGCTGAATTATGTTGAGAGACCGATCGCGATCTTGGATCGGAAGGTCAAGGTTCTGAGGAACAAGGAGGTGCCTCTGGTTCAGGTCCAGTGGCAGTATCGGAAGGGGTCCGAGCTGACTTGGGAGACGGAGTCAGAGATGCGGGAGCAGCATCCGAAGTTGTTTTCGGCATGAGACTTCGAGGGCGAAGTCTGGTTCTAGTGGGGGAGAATTGTAACATCCCGGGATTTAGGTAAAGCTATTTAGCCCTTCCATTTTGTCAAGTTGTCAAGATTGGTCCCTTGAGAGAGTTCTTGTAGCAAATGAGTATGTTGGGCGTACTGGGGAGTACGTTGCACGTACTCATGCGCTTAATTTGGACGCGGACTCGCCTGGGTACGCCGGGCGTAACGGGTCCAGATGCAAACTGTAGCACCTGGTTCTTGGTATGTATTCTGTTATTAAATCTTCATTTATTTTTGCATTTTTAGCCTTTGACTCGGCGAGTCGAAGGACTGACTCGCCGAGTAGAAGCAGGATGAGGCGTAAAGTTTAAGTTGCGGACTCGGCGAGTCGGGTCCCGGACTCGGCAAGTAGCTGTTGTTTGGACAAAAACCCTAATCCAGGGGTTTGCACCCTACTTAAACGACCTTATGCAGCCTCCATTCCCCCTTTATGCTCCCAAACACTTCTCATAGCAAACCTAGCCGTTTTTTAGAAAATCAAAGGCTTTTGAGTGATTCTTGTGAGTTTTGACCTCAAGGAAGAAGGAAGAGCATAGAAGGATCAAGAGGAGACTGAAGAATTCGAGTTTGGTTCACCATTTGCAGTCTGCAGAAGGTATACAGTTTGAACCTTGCTCATTCATTTGTTAGATCCCTCTTTGGGGTGATTTAGGGCTTTTATAAGCCATTTTTGGTGGCCTACCATGTTTGCAAACATGGTTAGGGGTTTGAGCTTCTGGATCATGTCATTTTTGGAGTCACAAGACATATTTGGGTTGCTTTTGCACTCAAGGAAGGCCCCATGCAACAAAAGAACCATTTTAGAGCCTTTTAAGCTCAAAAGTCCCATGCATGCACGTAAAGTTTGTAACTTTACGTGCTAGATCAAGTTTAGGGGTCTGAATCTGTCTTTTGGTCAAGTGTTGTACATCAGAAATCGAAGTGTTAAGGAGGGGATGTGACCGACTCGGCGAGTCCTTTCCTGGACTCAGCGGGTCCAAGGGTTCTGTCCCATATCAGTGTGGGTCAAAAGGACCAGATGAGTGTGGAAAGGTTTTAGGGAGTCCCGGGGAGTGACCCAACGTTCTGAACTAAGCAAAATGTTCTGGAAATTCATGGTACTCGGCGAGTGCATGAATGGACTCGGAGAGTCCAAGGCAATCTTCATAGAACTCGACGAGTTTTTCATCAACTCAGCGAGTTGAGGACAGAACGTGCCCATCGTATGAAGAGAAACTCGACGAGTTGTTCATATAACTCAGCGAGTGAAGGGCAGGACATGAGTATCAGTTGATGATGAACTCGACGAGTTGTTCATACAACTCGGCGAGTTGGATGAGGATTCAGTCGGTGTTCATTTAGAAGGAAAACTCGTCGAGTCATCGCCTAACTCGATGAGTAGAGACGGATATGAGGTCTAATGGAAGGATAGGGACTCGCCAACTCGGCGAGTCAGGTCAACTAGAGGTTGACTTTGACTTTGACTTGGTCAGGGGGTAAAATGGTCATTTTACCCTAAGAGTAGATGTCAGTTTCTGACTAAGTTTTTTGTGGGAATTTTAGCCAGAGGATTTCCGAAGCAGTAGCAGCAGCAGTCGGAGAATTCCCGCATAATTCAGCAGCTACTACGAGGTGAGTTACCTTCCAGTAGCGGTGGGTCTAAGGCCACAATGTCGGCCCACCAGTAGGAGACGTATGATAGATGATTGTCTTTGTGATATCATCTAGGTTTTCTACTACCTGATATGTTATATGCTAGCATGATATGTTGTATGTGATAGTAGTAGAGTTCGGTTGTTAGGACCGAAGGGTAGTCAGACACCCCAGATACGTCTGACAGTATGTGATGATATGTATGCATGCTGGCTTGTTATGTTATATGCGATAGAGGTAGTAGGAGGGGACCAGTCCCCGAGTTCGGTTGTTAGGACCGAAGGGTAGTTCAGCACCCCAGATATGTCTGATAATATGTTTATGTTATGTTATATGTGGTAGGGGGTGAAATAGTCCCCGAGGTTCGGTTGTTAGGACCGAAGGGTAGTCAGCACCCCATAATGGCTCGACATGGGTAGATCATTGCCCCATAATGGCTAGACACGGGTAGGACGGCACCCCAGAATGACCGTACGGGTAGGTCGGCACCCCAGAATGACCGTACCGGGTAGGTCGGGCACCCCATAATTGTCTGGCAGTATGTATGTGATATGATTGTATCGTATGTGGTACGATGGGGGAACTCACTAAGCTTCGTGCTTACAGTTTTCAATTTTGGTTTCAGGTACCTCTTCAGCGAAGGGGAAGGAGCTGGTGCGGTAACGGCACATCATACACACACACATTGGTTTTCCGCATTATGAGATGTTCTGGGATTGTACTCTGACTTTATTATTATTTTCATGTTTTGGGTTTTCAGACACGGGATATGTTTTATGAAATGATATGATCGGATTTTACAAACCACTTATTTTAAATGAAATTTTTGGGCGTGAGAATTGGGTCGTTACACAAACCCTAAATGTTTGGCTTGTGCATTATATAAAGGATGCTAAGGCTCATTTCTCAGCCTCCATATCAGAGAGTGAAACCCTAAGAGAGAGCCTTCCATCGTCCTTAGCTTGAGTGTGTGTGTTTTGGAGCTAAAAGTGTCTTGGTGTGTTAGTGAAAAAGAACGAGAAGAGCTTGTGGAGGCTAGGGCTTGAAGTGCAAGTTTGGATCTGAGATCTTCAAAGAAAGGAGCTTCATCTAGAGGTATAAAGTTCAAAACTTTCATCTTTATTTGGTTTGATGTTGCATGGACCATTTCTAGGGTTAAAAGTCCCAAAGGTGGAGACTTTATGAGTGTAATGTACTCCATGGACCTAGATCTGTCCCATTTCAGTGATATTTGTGTTATAGATCCATAAAAATTCCATCTTGGTCGTTATTATTAGGTAATGCTTGAGTTATGAGCTTCCTAAAGTTAGGAAATGGAATGTTATGGATGTTAGTGACTTGTCCAACTATGCAAAGGCTTAAAATCACCAACTTTATGGATTAAGAGGCAAAGAAATGGTCAGATCTAGAAGTTGGACGTGGGTCTTAACTGTTTAAGACCTCAAGAGCTTAGAGTCTGAAACTGGGAGTTACGCGGGGCGTAATCCCAGTACGCGCGTCGTAAGGGGTCGCGCACCCCGTTTCTGTGAGGACGCCGGGTACGCCCAACGTATATGTTTGGTATGCGCAGCGTAACCCGGAGAGTTGACTTTTGTTGACTTTTAGGGTTTGGTCAACTTTAGGGCCTTTGAGCCATGAGAGGGGTAAAATGGTCTTTTACCCTTCTGAGCGTACTAAGAGAGGGAGTAGTCTAGCCTTGAGAGATGTATTGATTTGGAGTGTTTATTTCATATGATTAGGCGGAGGCTAGACCAGATTTTTACTGAGTTCGAGATTACCGAGTTACCCGAGGTGAGTCTTCCCACTATACTTTACCTAGAGTGGTAATTAGAGTTATGTGACAGAGTATTTTGTATGATTTTGCATGATGTGATTTTTATGTGATTTATGCTATGTATATTACAGAGTTAGGACCGGAAGGTCCACAGAGTTAGGGCCAGAGGGCCCATAAAGTTATGGGACTGGAGGGTCCCACTGAGACACATTGACCAGAGGGTCAAACAGAGTTATAGCCTCGAGTGGCTAATATGTGTGGTGTGTGGTATTTTGGGGAACTCACTAAGCATTTATGCTTACAGTGTTGTGTTATGTGTTTCAGGTACCAGTGAGGATCGCGGTAAGGCGCCAGCTTGATCAGTACACACATGAGGAGTTTTTACATATTATGATCTTGGGATGTGATGTTATGGATTGTTATGATACAATGATATTTTTATAACAATTATGAATGAAAGTGTGTCTTTAAATTGTGAAAAATTATGTAACGACCCGTCTCCGGTATGATGATTCCTTGGTATTTATTTTGAAGTTTTGCAAGAGGGACTCGGCGAGTTCATAGCCTGACTCGCCGAGTAGGGTCGGGATTTCGAGCACGTGTTAGCTGGCGACTCGGCGAGTCCATATTCTGGACTCGGCGAGTCTTTCCGTCTGGGAGAAACCCTAAATCCCCGGGTTGCCCACTATTTAAGCCACCTTATGGCCTCCATTCTTGCCTCCTTCACCCTCAGTAAGCTGTGAGAAACCCTATTTCGACCTTGAGTGTTTTAAGTGATCTTGTGTGCAATTTGTGAAGGCTTGAAGAAGGAGAAGAAGAAAGGAGCAAGGAAAAGGATTGTAGAGCAGAGATTCAAGGGAAAGCAAGAGCTCTTTGAGCCGGGGAGATACCGGAGCAGCAGCAGTTAGCTTCCAGAGCCACACACACAGCAGCCAGTTCACGAGGTGAGTTTCCTTTCAGTAGGAACGGGTCTAAGGCCATAATGTCGGCCCGTTTAGCTAGCAGTAGTATTTGGATTTTGATCCGATGCAGTAGTTAGCATGTTTGATGCCTTCGTGGCTCAGACAGGATTATGTGTGTTCATGTTAGTGATATGTTTATGCTATGTTCAGTCAGCTTCGGACTTCGGTCCGATGTCAGCTTCGGACTTCGGTTCGATGTAGGGGACAAGGTCCCAGTCAGCTTCGGACTTCGGTCCGATGTCAGCTTCGGACTTCGGTTCGATGTAGGGGACAAGGTCCCAACCGTTATAGGGACGGGTCTTTTACTTGAAGGATTATCTGATCCTCGTCACATGTGATGGTGTTCAGGTGGTGGCTAATTAACATTATAAGGAGACCTTCAGCAGCTGAGGACTAGTTGAGTTGAGTCTAAGGTTTCCCTAGGGCAAGCCTAGGATGAGAGTAGCAGAGATCAGTAGTAGTAGAAGTGACTTGGTGGAGTCAAGGCAGTTCTTGAAGAAAGTACGGATAGATGTGGAAGGTAGTATGGGCCCGTACTACTGAAAGCAGAGGATCCGTACTCGAATCAAGAAAGGCTGAGACAAGACCAGGGAACTAGTTGTAGTATCAATGATCCCTTGAGATATTTCGGTTTTCTGATGTAGTTGTGATGTGTTTCAGAATGGTGGTTTTGCGTCCAGACCAGCAGCCGGCAGCGGAGGTGCCGGGGAGGGATCAGGTTCAGGCTCGGGGGACGAGCGCATGGATGAGCAGACCCGAGAGTTTCTTTCTTCAGAGATTACGCGCATCACTTTAGAGCAGACTCCTATGATCTTCGGTTCGATCAAGGAGGGGATTATGGAGCTGATGGATGAGAGATTGGGCACCTTCCGTGCCGAGGTGGCGGCCATGATGGGGTCGCGCACCCTTACTTTCAGGGAGTTCAGGGCATGTGGAGCTCCGGACTATCATGGGGCGCGGGACCCCATAGCGAGTACCAGATGGTTGGCGGATGTGGCCAACGCTTTCCGCACTAGCAGGTGTCCCGAGAGGGACAAGGTTAGATTGGCATCCTGTCTTCTGAAGGACAGGGCACGGGATTGGTGGGAGGAGGTCGGACACTCCATTGGAGATGACACAGCATTGGACGCCATGACTTGGACTGATTTCTCTACCAGGTTTAGGGCGGAGTTTGCACCGGTTATTGAGGTGCAGCAGTTAGCTAGGGAGTTTCAGGACCTCACCCAGACTACAGAGACAGTGGCGGAGATCACCGCCAAGTTCAGGGAGAGGGCTCTTCTCGTTCCTCAGTACGTAGCTGATGAGGAAATGAAGAAGGCCCGTTATCATGAGATGTTGCGGAGCGATATCCGCCAGTTTGTGAGCCGGTCCAGCTGTAAAACGTTGGGAGATATGATTGCTAGGGCTCGGGAGAGGGAGATTGTGTTGGATAAGGTGTCTAAGTCCATAACTATTTCGGGCTTGTACTTGACCCGACCCGGCATGGTCCATTTGGGTTGCATGGCACCATGCAATTGGATAGACTAAATGAGAGAAATAACACTTGGAGATTATTAATATATTATAAGTTCTAATATATTAATAATATTATTTAATTAGTTGATCAAAGAATTAATTTGGAATTAATTAAGTGATCAAAGGATAACTAATTAAATATATGGGTTGATTATGTAAATCATCTATATCTTATATAGTGGGCTAAGAGGCTCCATGGATTATCAAGTTGGGTTCTACTCATAGGATGCTCCATGGATGCTCCATGGGAGTTACAAACCCATGGGTCATGGAAATGAAGAGTCTTGACACATTAGGGTTTACATGGTGTAACCCTAGATGTGTCAACACTATATAAGAGTCCCATTCTCCACAAAATTGGCTACACAAGTTGAGACATGAGAAACTAGAGGGCTTGGCCGATTTTGAGAAGTGTGTATTATCTCAAGAGTCTTTCCAAGAGCATTTGGTGTTGTGTGAAGCATTTGAGGCATCACACTTGGGGTGCTAGGCTCACAAGGTTTCAAGGAACACAAGCAACAACAAGGTAAGTTATTCTATCTATGATTCAAGTTAAAATTGTTCCCCATGTATGCTAGATAGGAATATAACCTTGGAATTCAACTTTGCATGATAATTAGACAAACATAGATCCAAGGTTATTAGGGTTGCATGTACACTTAGGAAGTGTTAGAATGCTCAAAACCCATCAGATTGATCTCGAGATGGAGAAGAAGAGGAAACCGGAGGCGGCTTCGGGTTCAGGCGGTTCGGGCAAAAAGCCCAGGGTTTCAGATCACAGGTCCAGGGGACAGCCGAGCCACGGTCGATGTGGTAGGTGTGGGAAGATGCACGAGGGAGTGTACAAGGCAGGGAGTTCCGGCTGCTACAAGTGTGGTCGGATTGGACATTTGAGTAGGGATTGTACGGCTCCTGCTACTGCCGTTGCAGCATCAGATCTGATTTGCTTTCAGTGCAATCAGAGGGGACATAAAAAGTCCCAGTGTCCGAGCTTAGCCGCAGCAGGGAAGGTGGCTGCACCTGCCCCTGCTACTTTGAGGATTACAGATGCCCGGCAGGGCCGAGCTGATGCGCCAGTGGCAAAGAGTAGGGCGTTTCAGATGACAGCAGAGGAGGCGCGAGCGACTCCTGATGTGGTGACGGGTATGTATCTTCCCTTCATCTCTTTATTATTATTATCGTTTGAATATTGCTTATGATTGTATGTTTTATTTAGGGTCGTTCTCTGTGAACGGCATTTCTGCTATGTTATTGTTCGATTCGGGGGCTACCCGATCATTCGTATCGCTTGCGCTTAGCAAGAGATTTAGTAGAGCTCCTGGGGAGCTGGATTGTCCATTAGAGGTTAAGATAGCAGATGATAGGACCGTGAGGGTCGGCAGAGTGCATAGAGGGTGTTCCCTTCAGTTGTTTGACGAGCAGTTTTTAGTGGATCTGGTACCTATTCCCCTGCGAGGGAATAAGGTTATTGTGGGCATGGATTGGCTAAGCCCCAATGGGGCGGTGATTGATTGTGAGCTTCAGCTAGTGAGGGTTCGCACTCCCAGTGGGGGAGAGTTAGTGATTCAGGGTGAGAGGCCACAGCGAGGACCGACCTTTTGTTCCGCCGCAAGGGCGAGGCGCTATGTTCAGCAGGGTTGCGTCGGCTTCGTAGCTTACGTCTTGGATGCCCGGGAGAAGGGCAAGACGACAGTTTATGATGTTCCTATAGTGCGAGACTACCCGGATGTGTTTCCCGAGGATTTGCCGGGGATACCTCCTGAGAGACAGGTTGAGTTCATGATCGACCTAATTCCTGGTGCGGCTCCGATAGCCAAAGCACCGTATCGACTAGCTCCCCCTGAGATGCAGGAGTTGTCTACACAGCTGCGGGAGCTGTTAGACAAGGGTTTCATTCGGCCGAGCAGTTCGCCTTGGGGAGCGCCGATCCTGTTTGTGAGGAAGAAGGATGGGTCGCATCGTATGTGTATAGATTATCGGGAGTTGAATAAGGTAACGGTGAAGAACCGTTACCCACTTCCGAGGATAGATGATTTGTTTGATCAGCTTTAGGTAGCGTCTTGGTTCTCCAAGATCGACCTACGCTCCGGTTATCATCAAATGCGGGTTAGAGATGAGGATGTACAGAAGACTGCTTTCAGGACCAGGTATGGTCATTATGAGTTTGTGGTGATGCCATTTGGGCTCACCAATGCTCTAGCCACGTTCATGGATCTCATGAATCGCGTGTGCAGGCCGATGCTGGATCGGTCAGTGATAGTATTCATCGATGATATCTTGGTATATTCCAAGACGTTGGAGGCTTTGAGGAGGGAGAGACTTTACGCAAAGTTCTCCAAATGTGAGTTCTGGTTGCGCGAGGTGCAGTTCCTTGGTCACCTCGTTAACCAGAAGGGTATTTTGGTAGATTCGGCCAAGATAGAGGCCGTGATGCAGTGGGAGGTCCCGAAGTCTCCATCTGAGATTTGGAGCTTCCTAGGGTTGGCAGGGTATTATCGTAGATTTATTCAGGACTTCTCCAAGATAGTAGTGCCGCTCACCCGACTGACCAAGAAGTCGGTGGTATTTCATTGGGGGGCTGAGCAGCAAGCAGCGTTCGAGACCCTCAGACAGAGATTGTGCGAGGCTCCGATCCTTACCTAGCCAGAGGGAGTAGAGGACTTTGTAGTCTACTGTGATGCCTCGATCACAGGTATGGGAGCAGTATTGATGCAGCGAGGCCATGTGATAGCTTATGCCTCGAGACAGTTGAAGCCTCACGAGGCTAATTATCCTACCCATGATTTGGAGCTGGGGGCAGTTGTGTTTGCCCTCAAGATTTGGAGGCATTACCTTTATGGGGTCCGTTGTACTATTTACACGGATCACAAGAGTCTGAGGTACCTTATGGATCAGCCGAGTCTGAACATGAGGCAGAGGAGGTGGTTGGATGTGCTAAAGGATTATGATTGTGAGATCCTTTACCACCCAGGGAGGGCCAACGTGGTGGCCGACGCCCTAAGCCGCAAAGTGTCGGCGGCCCCTATCAGAGATCTGTGTTTGAGGATGACAACGATCACTCCGTTGTTGGAGCGGATCAAGGAGGCTCAGGTGGAGGGCCTCAAGGAGGAGAGACAGAAGTGTGAGAGGATCGTGGGCCGAGTAGCCTCGTTTGATTATGATAGTCGGGGATTGCTGACGCTTCACGGGAGGGTGTGGGTACCGTACTGGGGTGGAGTACGACAAGTGTTGATGGATGAGGCTCATAAGTCTCGGTTTTCTATCCACCCAGGGGCGACGAAGATGTATCGAGATCTTCGACCTGATTATTGGTGGCCCTGCATGAAACGGGACGTCGCATGGTACGTTGAGAGATGCCTGACCTGCCGGAAGATCAAGGCAGAGCACCAGAGACCTCACGGCAAGATGCAGCCGTTAGACATTCCCGTGTGGAAATGGGAGGACATCACCATGGATTTTGTCACCAAGCTCCCCAGGACCGCACAAGGAGTGGATTTGATATGGGTAGTAGTGGATCGGTTGACGAAGAGTGCCCATTTTATCCCGATCCAGGAGAGTATATCGGCGGAGAAGTTAGTCGATATCTATGTGCGAGAGATTGTGGCACGTCATGGAGTGTCGGTATCGGGGGTGTCAGACCGAGATGTTCGTTTCACATCCAGATTCTGGAAGCGGTTCCACGACGAGATGGGTACTCGTCTCCATTTCAGCACCGCTTTCCACCCTCAGACGGACGGGCAGAGCGAGAGGACGATTCAGACTCTCGAGGACATGCTTAGGGCATGTGTTCTAGATTACGGAGGCAGTTGGGATACGTATCTTCCGTTGGCGGAATTTTCGTATAACAACAGTTATCATGCGAGCATTGATCGACCTCCCTTTGAGATGCTGTATGGGAGGAAGTGTAGGACCCCTATTTGTCGGGGCGAGGTCGGTCAGCGAGTCATCGGGAGCACAGAAGTAGTGCTAAAGACGACCAAGTTGATCCAGCAGGTCCGTAGTAGACTGCATACTGCGCAGAGTCGGCAGAAGAGCTACGCCGACAGGAGGCGTTCAGACTTGGAGTTCCAGGTGGGAGATATGGTCCTTCTGAAGGTCTCACCTTGGAAGGGGGTCATCAGGTTCCGGAAGAGGGGCAAGTTGGGCCCCATATTTATTGGTCCTTTCAGGGTTTTGGCCCGGGTGGGTCGGGTTGCTTATCGGTTAGATCTTCCTGAGGAGCTTAGTCAAATCCACAACACTTTCCATGTGTCTCAGTTGAGGAAGTGTTTGGTGGATGAGTCAGCAGTCGTTCCCCTAGAGGATATTCAGGTTGATAGCAGCTTGAATTATATTGAGAGGCCGCTCGCGATTTTGGACCGGAAGACCAAGACCTTGAGGAATAAGGTAATTCAGTTGGTGAAGGTGCAGTGGCAGCACCGGAAGGGGTCTGAGTGGATGTGGGAGGCTGAGGAGGAAATGAGAGAGCACTACCCAGAGATATTTGCAGATTCAGCCGTAGCAGACTTCGAGGACGAAGTCTGAGATAAGTGGGGGAGAATTGTAACGACCCGTCTCCGGTATGATGATTCCTTGGTATTTATTTTGAAGTTTTGCAAGAGGGACTCGGCGAGTTCATAGCCTGACTCGCCGAGTAGGGTCGGGATTTCGAGTACGTGTTAGCTGGCGACTCGGCGAGTCCATATTCTGGACTCGGCGAGTCTGTTCGTCTGGGAGAAACCCTAAATCCCCGGGTTGCCCACTATTTAAGCCACCTTATGGCCTCCATTCTTGCCTCCTTCACCCTCAGTAAGCTGTGAGAAACCCTATTTCGACCTTGAGTGTTTTAAGTGATCTTGTGTGCAATTTGTGAAGGCTTGAAGAAGGAGAAGAAGAAAGGAGCAAGGAGAAGGATTGTAGAGCAGAGATTCAAGGGAAAGCAAGAGCTCTTTGAGCCGGGGAGATACCGGAGCAGCAGCAGTTAGCTTCCAAAGCCACACACACAGCAGCCAGTTCACGAGGTGAGTTTCCTTTCAGTAGGAACGGGTCTAAGGCCACAATGTCGGCCCGTTTAGCTAGCAGTAGTATCCGGATTTTGATCCGATGCAGTAGTTAGCATGTTTGATGCCTTCGTGGCTCAGACAGGATTATGTGTGTTCATGTTAGTAATATGTTTATGCTATGTTCAGTCAGCTTCGGACTTCGGTCCGATGTCAGCTTCGGACTTCGGTTCGATGTAGGGGACAAGGTCCCAGTCAGCTTCGGACTTCGGTCCGATGTCAGCTTCGGACTTCGGTTCGATGTAGGGGACAAGGTCCCAGTCAGCTTTAGACTTCGGTCCGATGGAGGGGGGGCAAGGCCCCAGTCAGTTAGCTTCGGACTTCGGTCCGATGTAGGGGACAAGGTCCCAGTCAGTCAGCTTCGGACTTCGGTTCGATGGAGGGGGCCAGGCCCCAGTATGTGCTTGATATGTTATTGTATGGTATGTGGTAGTTTGGGGGAGCTCACTAAGCTTCGTGCTTACAGTTTCAGTTTTGGTTTCAGGTACTTCCGCAAGCAGAGGGAAGAGCTCGGGATGATGGCATCGCACACACCACAGCTCCAGCTTTTATCCTGGGAGTTGATTTAGTTTTTGATTTGATATGACATAGTTATGATACAGTTTTCCGCACATTGTTTTTATTATGTTTGGGATACATCACGTATGGTTTTATGATATGATACTCAGATTATGGTTTTTGGTTATATTGGAAAATGAAATTTTTGGGTCGTATTTTTGGGTTGTTACAAATTATTTGAAAATTTTGGGTGTTACACAGCTCCTGTAGCTTTGTAGACAACTCATGCATCTCAGGAGGAGCCAACCGATATGGTGCCTTGGCTATCTGAGCCGCACCAGGGACTAGGTCGATCCTGAACTCCACATGTATCTCCGGAGGTATCCCAGGTAGCTCATCTGGAAATACGTCCGGGTACTCTCACACCACGGGTACATCACTCACTGTCGCCTTACCCGCCTCCCGGGTATCCATAACATATGCGACCTACCCTGCGCAACCTTGCTGGAGGTAGCGCCCAACCCTCGCTGCTGAGCACAAAGTTGGTCCACGTTGCAGCCTCTCGCCCTGAATCACCAACTCTCTCCCACTTGGAGTCCTGACACGTACCAACTATTGTGCACAGTCGATCACTGCCCCATTTGGGCTCAGTCAATCCATGTTGATGATGACCTTGTTCCCACGCAACGGAATGGAACCAAATCCACGAGATAACGCTCGTCATACATCCTCAAAACATAATCCCTGTAGACCTCCGAAGCCCGAACAGATCGGGTGTCAATAATCTCGACCTCTAAAGGACAATCCAACATGCCCGAAGACTTAGAAAACATCTTGCTAAGTGCAAGAGAGACAAATGATCGTGTAGCCCCTGAGTCAAATAACACCTATACTGGGATGTCGATCACATGGAACGATCCTAAACAAAACACATAAAACATAAAACATAAATATCATAACTGACATGTAATAAGAGTTAGGGAGAAGAAAACATACCTGTCACCACCTCTCATGCGACACGCGACTCCTCGACGGTCAACTGGCATGTTTTCAGATGTCAGCTCTCAACATGTCATGGTACTGAGTCTTCCTCATCTCCTCATCCCTTGCATACTGAGGCACCAGTAAGGCCCTCTCCCTAAACTTGGCAGTAATCTCCGCCACCGACTCAGTAGTCTGCCTCATATCCAGAAACTCCCTGGCCAGCTGCTGAAGCTCCACAGTTGACCCAAACTCAACCCTAAACCTGGTCACAAAGTCCGACCAGGTCATAGCCTCAATGGCTGGGGCTCCCAACGAATCATTGACTACCTCCCACCAGTCTCTAGTTGTAAAGCCCGTAGATCCGGGCTAGTCAATTTAGAGATAATAAGGGTCGAAAACGACTTTTCGAAAAAAATATTAGTTAGAATAAATAATCTTAACTAAGCTGTAGAATATGTCTCAAGGGTTTCGTACATATAAAGAACGCCGAAATTCGAGTTATAACGAAAAAGTTATGGCTCGTCGAAGTTTTACAGCAAAACCGACACGACACCGGGAGATGTAAATAGTGAATTTACGATAGATAACTTTTTAGCCTTAGTGATCTAAACAAAAGTTGTAGTATACGTTAAACCGAGAACATACAAAAAAGAACACCCAAATTCGACTTCGTATGAGGAAGTTATGAATTTTCTAAGATTTGGCATAACAGTGCATCACCCGAAACTCGAATTTTAGTTCTAGTAGTTTTTGGCTTACACGACCTAAATGAGAGTTGAAGATCTCATTAATAGGAACTCAACGGTAAAAATATAGATGGAAACAGAGTCCGTATTAAGGAGTTATGAATTCTTCGCGGTCATTTAGCAGTCTAATCTCTTCCTACTGTTAAATTTAAGATCAGTCGAGAATTAGCTGACGGAGTCTAAATGAAAGTTGTAGATCTTGTTTTTTCCTATGCGTGGGTATAAAGAACGCTGAAAACGGAATTCGTATGCGAAAGTTATGAATTTTTGAAAATCGGCTGATTTCCACTCTGTGTGCGATGCCACGTGTCAGCACCAGGCTGACGTGAATATTAAAAATTCACGACATGAACCTTCCTCCAGCCCCTATAAATAAGTGGTGAGGCCTCCATTCATTCCTCACACCTCCCCTTACTTCCCTCTCTCTCTAGAACTTCTCTCTAGCCCCAAACCCCCCCCCCCCCCCCCCCCCGAAAAGCCTAGGGAACCTCCCTAGCACGAGGCGGAATCCCCGGAGTGCCCAACGGCTCTGAGAAGAAGAGCTTTTCGGCTCAGGAAAGCTGCTCCAGCGGCGCCAGGTTTTGAGAAAAACCCGCTGTAAGTAAGCTACACCTACACTATTTTTAATATAACTTTTATTTAATTATAATAACGTTATTAGGAACTTATAATAAATACTTGGCTATTATTATGGGTTATATAAGTATTGCTTAACGCTTATATAATAGTAATAATAGCTAGACTATTAATTAGTCGCGGTTAACATTAGACTAAACCCTAGTGACATTGATACTAGGTTTTGTCGAAGAAAATTATTTTAAGAGTAACGAAGTGCTGTCCAAGTGCCGAGTCACCACCTAATCAAGTGAGTGCATAGTTACTTTCTGCTTACACATAGATATGAAGTATTTTATATAAATTATGTGCTATGTGTGTAGACTGTCTGAATACTTCCTGTCTGTGCTGGGTGAAATACTTTTATACATGTTTTAAACTGTATACGTATTTTATATCTACAAAATGTGTTGCGTAAAACATGGGTAGATGAAATAGTTTCTGTGTGACAAAATTTATCTTAGTGTTTTTCATTTTTTAGCCTTGGACTCGGCGAGTTGTAGGTCCGACTCGCCGAGTAGAGACGGGATCCGGAACACGTTTAAGTTGGCGACTCGGCGAGTCCATATTCTGGACTCGGCGAGTCCTCGCTGTCTGATGAAACCCTAAATTTCAAGGGTTTGCACCCTATTTAAACCCTCTTATCCGCCCCTAAGCTCGCCCCCTTTACCCTCAGAGCCCCTATACTTCTCTCAAGCCTTGTTCCTTGTGAGATTGAAGCATTTTGGTGTGTTTTCTTGAAGATTTGGAGAGGGAAGGAGAGTAGATCAAGAAGAGAAGAAGGAGGTCAGGCATATTTGGGTTATCTCAGTGATTTCCTTGAGGTATATCTCAGTTTCCCTCTGTTTTCATGCTTAATGTCCCTTGTAGCTCCATGAAAGTCCTTCTTGAGCCTTTCCCCAAGCTTGTTTGTGTTTTAGGGTTTGTAATAAGTTGTTTAGCCTCTAGATCTAGGCATGATTGAGCTCCAGGAGCTTGGATCTACTGCCTTTATGGATCCATATTGCATGAAAGCCCTAGATCTACTCTTTTGGTGCATTTTGAGCCCTAAAACCCTCATGGGTGTTTATTTACACGTAAAGTTGGAAACTTTACGTGTTAATCAGGCCCTAGGAACCCAGATCTATGAATGGCATGAGCTGGATTCAAGCAAAATCGCGTGTATAGTATTTGCATGTGGCAGACTCAGCGAGTCGAGTCGCGAGTCCCCGAGTTTTCCCATTTTTCGTGTTACGGGTTGGAGCACTGAGTCATGGGGGTGTGACTCAGTGGGTCGGAAGCCAGACTCACTCATGAAGTAACTCGGCAATTTCAAGGCAATCTTCTTGCCTCAAGAACAGACTCGGCGAGTTGTTCATACAGCTCGGCGAGTCTCAGCATAGAGTGTTCTTCGGATGAAGAAGAACTCGGCGAGTTGTTCATACAACTCGGCGAGTAGGATGAAGGACTATTGGCCTTTAGTTTAGAAGGAGAACTCGTCGAGTCAATGCTTAACTCGACGAGTAGAGACGGGTTTATGGTCGGACAAAGGGATAGGGACTCGGCGAGTTGACAAGTCAACTCGGCGAGTCGGGCCAACTGGCAGTTGACTTTGACTTGACTCTTGGTTGGTAAGGGCTAAATGGTCATTTTACCCTGAGGTCGGTTAGCAGTATTTGACTAAAGGTTTTGTGGGAATTATAGCCGGAGGATTTCCGGAGCGACAGCAGCAGCAGACAGTCAGTTCCCACGCAGATCAGCGGCTACTTTGAGGTGAGTTACCTTCCAGTAGCGGTGAGTCTACGGCCACAATGCCGGCCCAGCAGTATGAGTTGTCTGGTAGATGATTGTCTCTGTGATATTCATCTGGGGTTGCTACTACCTGTGTTATGTTTATGTTTATGTGCTAGTATGATATGATGCTATGTGATATGTGTTATGTGGTAGCAGTAGGGGTGAAATAGTCCCCAGTATTCGGTCGTAAGGACCGAAGGGGTAGGTTGGGCACCCAGATATGCCCGACAGTATCCGTTTGTAAGGACCGAAGGGGTAGGTCGGGCACCCAGATATGCCCGACAGTATTCGGTCGTAAGGACCGAAGGGTAGGTCGGGCACCCAGATATGTCCGACAATATTCGGTCGTAAGGACCGAAGGGGTAGGTCGGGCACCCAGATATTCCCAACAGTATATGTATGTTATGTGATTATATGGTATGTGGTACAGTGGGGGAACTCACTAAGCTTCATGCTTACAATTTTCAGTTTTGGTTTCAGTGTCACAATTAGAAATTTTGTGTCTTGTAATCACTATACCTAAGTAAAATGTTGAATCAAAAACTTAAGAGCATGTGTGATACCTATTATTATGACATCAAAAAAACTTCAATCAAATACATCATACAAATACTACAAATAGTCATCAAGCAATTGGAAACCCTAGAAGCTCTTGTTTAGGTCCATTTTGGACTAGGACTTCCTTATTGGACTCAATGGCCCAATAAGCTTCCAATTTGACAATCATGGGCTTAGAGCCTTTAAATGGGCTCTAATTGGACCCACATTAATTTATTTCAACATTATGGGCCATATTGGGCCTAGAATGAAATAAATTAAGAGTTTTGAACCATGAATAACCTAAACTAGTCCAACAAAGTGTAAAAATCATATTATATTTACTTTAGGTTAAAACTCATCCAACTTAACTTCTACATGGGCTAGAGGGCATAAAAGCCCAAATTTTCCTTTTTCCTTCAAAATTCTTGGCCCAAGGCCCAAATCCAAGAAGAAAAGAAGAAGGGTTGACCTAATTCATGCCACCTTATTATTATATGGTGGTTATCCAAGCTAATATCCCTCAAACATCCATGCTAATCTCATTTCTCCATGCAACTCTCTCTCTCCCTCCCTCTTCTTGTTTCGGCCGTGAGTAACACACACACACACACACCTCACAAACTCTCTCTAGATTACTCAAGAAATCATCCTTCCTCTCCATTCAAAATCTCGAAATTTTTCTTGTGTTTCAAGAGGATTTTACAAGATAATCATCATCCTTTGGTAAGTTTCTCCATGTCTAAGTTACAAAACTCCCTTCTCATATAAGATCACTTATTCTAAACAAGTTTCTTTGGTGATCATCATCCTAGAAAACTCCATAAACTCGAGATCTTCATCAAGGGGAGCTAGGGCCAAAAATCACCAAGTTTTCTTCCATCTCTTCTTCAAAAACCGAAACTACACCCTAAGGTGAGCTTCATACTCCCTATTTTTCTGTTTTATAAGTTTTGTGGGGGGGGGGGGATACAAGCAAATGTGTAGATCTATATGTATTTGTATGCCTTGTATGATTTCTATGCTTATATGTGTGTTTTTGTGTGATTATGATGTTGGATCTAGTCATAAGCCCCTAAAAATCGAGATATACTTTATGATAAATGATACTAGCATCAATTATATTTCTACATACAAAGTATTTCAAGAAAAATAACTAAGTGGCTTAATAACATCTTCTTTGGGCTAAAAACTCAATTTTTGGACACAAAATGTTAAAAATATAAAGTTAAAGGGCCCAAAATGACATATTACGAATTTTGATGGATGAGAGGAGTCAAAGCAGTTTCAATAAAATATTTTCTGGAAATATACTCATTTGGAGGATTAAAAATATAAATTTCAAGCTTAATGGGCTAAAAATGACATTTTCGGCCCAATAGGGCCCAATATGCGAAATTTACTGTTTTGGAGGGCTGAAACTGTGTTTTTCGGTAAAACAGTGGACTATTAGTGTTCTAAATCCTTTTTAAAGGCTAAAAATGTTTTTCATAATTAAAAAGGACCAAAGTTGCAAAAATTTTCCAATTTGGGCCAAAAATGTAAAAGTTGCGAAAAAGAGGGGTTACAACTGAGAAAACTGTATTTTCAGGGACTAAAACTATTTTCAACTAAAAATATGCTGAAAAATATCAATTTCAATAAGTTTTGGTGTTACATTGCCAAGAAAAATGGTTTAAGGACTAAACCGGAAATTCATTTATTCAAAGGGTTGAAAAAGTAAATTTACAACATAAAGAGGGGCTGTAACAGAAAAATGTCAATGTTAATTCAATACATCCGTTGTGATCAAATATTGACACTGCGACTACCGACGAATTACAATACACGACAACACCAAAAATTGTTATCAAACGAATTGATTCGGTCTCGAATCAATAACAAATCCGAAACTACTAACACGACGACAACTCGATTCATACACGGAAAATTTGGGAATTCAATACACACGCGAGAGTGCACCGACGTCGATACACCATCTTTGGGCCCAAAAGTGTAAAATCTTGATTGTTGGGCCTAGCTAGCCCAATGACCTGATCTTTAGGCCCGAAGACATCAACCTTACGAGTTGTTGGATCTTATATGATCTAACACAGCGTAACAGGACTTTCAATGGCAAACGTGCTGCTGGTCCCCAAGGGTCCTTCGGTACTGCTAGCAAAGTCGAGACTTCTCAAATGCGAGTTGGGCTAAGGGTCCTTCGCATTCACTATAGCCTTGAACGACGTAGGGAATTACCGGGGGCTTCGCACCTTCTTTTTCCTCTCGGTCGTGGGGCTACATGAGTCCGGGGGGTTGGATTATGTGAATAAGTGCGAGCGATGCCTAAAGGGTCGTTTGTACGGTTGTCAACTGGTCGTTTTCATTTACGTACGTTACAACAATTCACAACCCACTGTTAATCCAAGGTCTCCGGAGCTCAATGCATACACCTGTCGTAACAAAGTACCAACACATGAACTATTTAAAGTAAAGTGATAGGAAAACGTCGGGTTTTCCTAGGGTTTCAATTAATACATTTTTGAACTACATACCGAGTTTTGCAAATCGTATTCTTACATTTATAGAAACAAACAAGCATACTTATGGATCTTCACACTTTTTATACTAAGCTCTTTTCAGAAAATATCGGATTTTCTGGTGGTTTTCAAACAATACAAAACATTGGATTTCAAACATTACTTATGAACTCACCAACATTTCATATGTTGACGATTTTCAAAATACTTGTATTCTCAGGTAACAGATAAAGTGAAGAAAGGATTGTACTCTATGATGTTTTGCGGTCGTTTAATTATCAATGAACAATTTATTTTTGGACATCTAATATTTTGAGACAGTGTAATGGATGTAAACACTATCAGTTGTGATATTTAAATGTTGGTGACGAATGATGTTATGTTTCATGTATATTCATTGTGATGGTATTCAATTGAGTCACAACAGCCCCCGGACGTTTCCGCCGTCTGGTTCGGGGGTGTGACATTCAGGTACCTCTTCTTCGAAGGGGAAGGAGCCGGCGCGGTAACGGTACATCACACACCTGCTTGTATTCCGCATTATGAGATCTTCCTGGGAATTTGTACTCTGCCACTTTTATGTTTTACAAAAAAAATGTTTTCTAGATAGACAATATCTTGTGAAATGATATGAACGTTGAATGTTTATATCTTAGTGTTTTGCTAAATACATGTTTTAAAAATGAAATTTTTGGCTCGTATTTTGGGATGTTACATGTTATGAGTCTGTACCCAAAAGAGAATCCGAAATTGATCATATATAACAGAAAACTAACTTTCTGTCTTAAAACTACCATATGGTAGTTATATATAAATAACTTCCTGTTCAAAAACGGCCATATTACCTGTCATAAACTACCATAAAATCGGGTCTATAAATGGATCACAAAACCGGGTGTTTTTATCAAAATATGGATTTCTGAGACATTTTTTATATAGTAACATAACTAATAAAAAAAATTCGCGCTAACTTAGCAGTACGACCCCAGCCACGAGCTGCCGCCCCCGGACCCCCGTCAGTTCAGCGGCTTCGCCTCTAAATAGCAGTATACTTTCAACAATGACAAAATCAAACAAATGTGCACTCCGCACCATACTAATTTGTTCGATAATTGTCAAAGTGACATTGATCAACAAATTAACCCCATTACATTTAAATAATATTAGTGATATAAAATCACCAACATTTAACCCCAGTGTTGGCCCTGTCATCCAGCAGAGTATGGGTGACAACCACAGTCTATTCTAGACAGTTCAGTGGACACTAGAAGGCTCGCAACCTGTAGGTGTTTTGAATTGTGTATTCACCAGGTGTACTCTAAAAACCCATTGACATGTATTGCGAGTATATTCTCGGAAACGATACAGTCGATAAATGAGATAAAACCCATTAACCTGTATTGCGAGAGGAGTCTCGGAAACGATACTGTCAATAAACGAGATAAAACTTGGTAACTATGGATTTAGTGCTTGTTGAGTAAACCTTGGCAACGATGGATTTCGTGTTTATTCCTTAGGATAACGCTTAGGAATAAATAAACGAGGAATAGCTGAATTCTTAGGGTAGAATAAAGAAGATAATGGGGATAGGTAATTGGATTGTTTGTTTAAATGTTTAAACATAATAATTATATTATTGTGTGTTGAAAACCCTTTGTACTCACCAGGTTTCCCAACCTGACCCACTCAGTTTGTTTATATCACAGGTGCTGATATAAAGTCACATTACACTGAAAGATTAAGGAGATATAAATCACTAGTGATAATGAATGTAAGTTCTGTTTATGCTTATGTTTCTGTATTGACAATAACATCCCAAATGTTTTAAAATGAATAAAAATACTTTTCTTCGGAAATGCTTTGATAACGCATTTATCATGTTTTACTGGGAACAAATTCCACAACCTTTTTATTAAAAGAGATACTATGATTTTTATAAAGCATAAACAAAATCGGTATTTTCTGGCCGTGAAAATGGGGATGTCACATTGGCTTTGTCTCTCAAACATCCTGTAGCATACCAGACCTTCGAGCCCTCAAGGCACAAGCTCGTCAACTGTGTAGACCCGATGTCTGCAATCCATCTCCTCGCCACAATAGGGTCCTTCACCTCGTGAAAGTCTGACGTGCCGCATCCCCTGAAATCCTTGAAGGAGAGCGTACGTGTACCGGACTGGCCAGGTGCCATGTCACTCCTGAATGCCTTGAGTCGTTCCTCCATCAGCTTGATGATCCCTTCCTTCATTGACCCGAAAATCACCGGGGTCGCCTCAAGGATGCCTCTTGTAATCTGTGATATTTGAAATAAAGTGTTGATGATATGGATTTTGAAAAAATTGTCATTGAGATTTCATATGTTATGGGAATGTTTTAATTAATTAAAAATGAAAAATTTGTTTGGAAATTTTGGTTGTTACGACTCATTTTCAAGGAAAGGGTGCTTGGTGCTAGCTTGTGGTTCGAAGGAAGACTTATAGATTCAGACTCTTGGCTTCATTTCCTGCTCATTTAAGGTATAAAGTTCATAACTTGGCTTATTGTTATGTTTTATGGGTTTAGGCTATATTTATGCTTATGGGTTTTGAGTCCTCCTTGTGAGTTTGAGCCACTCCAGGAGATAAGATTGCTAGATCTTGCCCTTTCTGAGTTTTTAAGTTCGTAAAAATGGTATCTTGATCATTGCTTTTAGTCCATGCATGTTCTAGTTGGGTTAGAATGGGTCTTAATGGATTAAGATGGTTGTTGGGTCCCATTAAGTCATGTAAATGCATAAAGGTGTCGACTTTATGCATTAAGAGCTTTATTTTAAGGTTTTATGAAGTTTGGGTGCAAAGTGCTTTAGTGGTTAAGCCATAAAATCATTTTTAGAGCGAGTCAGGTTACGCCCTGCGTAACTGGACGTACGCTTAACATACCTAGTTTTGGTCACAACCAGGATTCATTGAGTACGCCCAACGTAGCTGAGTGTAGGCATCGTGTACAACGCTAAGCTAGGCTTTGGATATGTTGTGTTTTGGGCTTTCTACCTTTGGGCTACCTTGTTAATTTGGGCCTTTTGGGCAATTCGAGATCAACTTTTTGGGACTAAGGAAATTATTGGGCTTTAGGATAAGGCCCATATAGGGGTTGGGCCCAATTTGAAAATTAGGCCATAAGTGGGCCTTTGTGGATCTTTTGGTTTTGGGCCTTTTGGTTTATGGATTTGGGCCTCACTTTTGGTTCAAGTTGGGCCTGGGGTAAAATGGTCATTTTACCCCAAGTATAAATTATGGACCATAGATTGGAACCCAATTGCTAATTGGGTGTTATTTTGTTCTGATAGCTTGCGGAATCATTAGGGCAACAACTAGGGATTTCTTTTAGTGAGCTTCAACATTCGAGGTGAGTCTCATCACTATGTTTAGCGGGTCGAAGGCACCAATGTCAGCCTATGATTTGTCATGCTAGTATGCTTGTTGTCTGCGTGACTCTTGGTTGTGTTATGTGTTTTATGTTTACCGGGTAGGGCTCGATGCCAGGCGGGGCCTGATGAGTATATTGTATGTTAGTTATTTATATGTGTTTTACGATTACCGGGTACAACCCGATGTCGGGTGGGGCCTGAAGGCTAGTCTTTATGCTATTTATCTATGTGATTATGACATGTGTTGTGTGTTTATATGTTTATATGCTTATACCGGATGGGGCCCGATGCCAGGTGAGGCCTGATGACTGACATATCTGTTTACCAAGCGGGGCTCGATGCCGGGCGGGTCCCATTATATGATTTTATGTATAGTACGTGGTATTTGGGGAACTCACTAATCTTCGTGCTTACAGTTTGTGGTTTATGGTTTCAGGTACTACCTGTTCGAAAGGGAAGAGTCTGGCTTGATCGATAGATCGTAATGAAGGCAATAATGTTTTCTTAGGAGAAGGTTTCAACATTACGTTAGAGATCAATTATGAAATATGTAGGCATAATTACTCTATTTATGGTGGATGACAAGACGTTTACCTAAAAGATGAAGACTTGAAATGACTAGAATACCCTTAATACAAGACACATGAGACTCATTAATAGTAGTGTGAACATGATAAATGAGCAAAGGACGACTTTTGATGAAATTGAATACAATAGGGACTAATGGTGTCAAAATTAGAAAACTAGGTCTAAAACTCAAATTTCTACCGAACAATTGACCAAAGGGACCAAAATATTTTTAGAAGTTTATTTTTCAAAATTGAAATGGAGAAGCCCATTTAGTCCTTCGGGCCCAATTGATCTGGGACGGGTTTAACCCGTTTGTAACTCCGTACAGATGTATAGATAGGGCAGGCGTAGCCGCGTAGGTCTTAAGCTTTTATATCATTCTTTCGTCAAATCAACGCTAACTACTAGAAAATTTTCCAATCTCTTCACTCGATCGTATCGTTCTACTGGTAAGAAAGATTACTGATTTATATCTTTTGTGCCGCTTTTAATTCCTTTATACTTAGATCTTGATGCTCTTTAGTTTTTGTTGTTTGATCTGTGAGCTGCGATTGATGTTCTTCTTTTGCGTTTTTTGTGTATAATTGATGAGTATAATCTATTTCATGATTAGAAGCATGATCTTGATAGTTCTTTACTTTCCTTTCAGAACGGTGGATAATTATTTTGTCAATCGTAATCGTATTTCTAAATTTTAATTTTATGTTTGCGAATTGCGATATGTACTTTTCGGCATCGTATTGTTCACTTTCACACCAATCATCATGATTCTATATGTTCAATCATCTCCCTGATTTGTTTATTTCGAAGATAATATAAAATTAGCAAATCAGGAATTAAGATCTAGCTGTTTGGTTTTCAATTTGAGGATTGACGATTGGGGAAAGTTTATATATTCACAGTAGACTATCAAAACATGCTTCTTTAATTTTTGATGCTAATGCTCTGTTTAGTGTTTACTAGTGTAGCGCAGCTGTAAACATGTCTGATGATGTGGAATACCGCTGTTTTATCGGTGGGTTATCATGGTCAACATCTGATAGAGCTCTAAAAGATGCGTTTTCAAAGTTTGGACATCTTCTTGATGCAAAGGTAACATATGGTTTACAAGCTTTCTTAGATTCTTTCACATATTTATCTCTTTACATTTTTGTTTTTTCATATTATTTAGGTGGTTGTAGACAAGGAATCTGGACGCTCACGAGGATTTGGATTTGTGACTTTTGATGAAAAGCAAGCGATGGAAGATGCAATTGAAGCAATGAATGGAATGGATTTGGATGGAAGGAACATCACAGTAGACAAAGCTCAACCTCAAGGTGGTTCAGGCAGGGATTATGGTGGTGGCGGTGACCGTGATCGTGGGCGTGACCGCGGTCGTGACCGTGATGGAGGCGGCCGTCGTGGTGGTGGAGGTGGTGGCGGTGGTGGTGGTGGTGGTGGTGGAGATTGCTTCAAGTGTGGTAAGCCTGGACATTTTGCTAGGGAATGTCCAAGTGAAGGCGATAGAGGTGGCGGTAGGTACGGTGGCAGGGATGACCGTTATGGTGGTGGACGTGGCGGCGGAGGCGGCGGCGGTGGTGGTCGTTATGGTCCTGACAGGAATGGAGATCGTAATAACGGACGCAGTAGGAATGGCGGCGGTGGTGGCGGTGGCGGCAGTGATCGGTATGGTCGTGACCGTTCTGGACCATACGAACGCCGATCAAGTGGCGGTTTCCGATGATGGAAGATTCTGGTATGATATATATATATATAGATATAGATATATTGAAGTTTGATGTAAGAAATTGTGATGTGATGGATTTGTTTGATTTTGCAGATGATGATGGAGGATCTAAAAAGATGAAAATGGTGGTGGTTTTTGTTTCTGAAAGATGTCTCGTTTTAATTCGTACAATGTAGTAATGAATCAAAATCAAACTTTTGAAAGTTTTCACAACTTGGGACTCGACTACTTCTATGTTGGATTGGTTCGGTGTGTTCTAAAATGCTGCTCTCTTTCTCTACTTTCTTGCATAAGTGATTAATGATGAATGATGAATGATGATCTCTATACACAAACAAATTACTTTTGGGTTCTTTTGGTGACAAAATAGAGGTAAATTTTTGTGACTTGATCAACTGAAAAAAAAAATATACTCTTGGTGTGTATTTTATTAATGTGTTTGACCTTTTGGCAGGCTGTGTTCAGTGTTGTGGCTAAATATATGTGGCTATTTTGGGTACATGATATGTTGATAGTTGGTTGTGATTAAACATGATAAAATTGGGAATGGTTTTTGAGCACAAGCAGCTTATCTGCAAATCAATAATTGATCATCAAAAAGGGGGAGATTGAGATTGTTCATGGCATCTGGCTTTGGTTTTGTTTTGGGAAGATGGTTCTTGTTGTCCTTGTTTAGCCATGCCTTGCTGAGTTTGCTAATTCCTTCCTTGTGTGCTCATTGTTCTTGTTTTTTCCTCGTGACACTTCTGCCCTTGAATCACATTTTTTGGTGGATGCTGATGCTTTTTTCGAGTCGTGTATCATGGAAGAACATGTATCGTTCTGTAAAAGTTATTTTTTCAGCAACCCTTGAGCCGAGCTGGCCCACATCTCTCTGTCCCATTCTCCCAGAAACATCATGTGAGATGTAAAGCAGATAGAGTGCCTAATTCACATTGAAATTAAAGCTCTTGAATAGTTCGAATTGCGGCTACTGAGACTTGAACCCCTGACCTTTTCTGCAAGTATGCGGTTTGAAACTTGTTACTTGACTGGTTTATCTGCTACTTGGTATCCGATCTTTTCTTTTGTTTGCGCTTGCATTTATTGATTTTCCTTCTGTGAATTGATCTTTACTTGATGAGTTGTGTCCTCAAGGACATGATGTACTTTTACTATTTATAATTCTTGTTTTGCATGATCTAGGGTGAAGCTTACATGGTCATTTACTGCTATTTTTCATGAGATGGTAGTAACTAAATAATGTATACAATTTATTTTACAGCATCCTTCTACTTCGTTGAATTTTCCCTTGCAATGATGGAGTTTAGATAGTTTGTTATTTGTTTATTTGTTTATTTTTTTTTATTGTTATAGTTTATAAATATGGTGACAAGTTAACAAAAGTAGATACGGTGGTAAAATAGATCAAAGTGGATTGTTTTTCTAGGAATAATTTGAGAATGAAATCTTATGTTGGTTAGCCTAGATATTAGCGGTATGAACCAAGAAATAGAATAAATCATTTGTTTCAGTTGTTATGTTTAGTTATTCAATTTGAATATAATGTGTTAGAGCTTCAATGCAAACAAACCAAATGCTCATTGGGCTGTTTATGAACCATTTGTCATATTTTTTTTGTTTATGTTGGTTTATTTGTTTTTTATGTTTGTTAAGTTGATAAACAAATAAACAAGAACAATGCTTCCGTCCGTGTTTATGTTTGTTCTTTTTATGTCTGTTATGTTTGTTTTTTTTTTTTTTATGATAAAAAGAATATATATATAGACACACAAAGACTTATATGAGTTTTGAATGTGTTTGTTGGTTTAAGTTTGCATGTTTATGTTGATATAGATTTTTCTAGTTTTTTTGTTTATGTTCTTTAATGTTTGTTTAAGTTCGCTTGTGTTTGTGTATCAGCTAAACGAACACGAACATACTAAATTTCTTTACAAACGAACATGAAAACAAAATTTCACTTGTTTAATTGTCCGTGTTTGTTTCTTATTGTTTAAAGTTAAACAAACACAAAACAAACTTTGGTTGGTGCTTGTTTAGTATGTTTGTAGCTCTTCTTAGTCATTAGTTCATGCTGTTTGAAATGGAACGAATTTAGTTGACAAAAACAAATATAGCCTTATAAAGTAAAATACATATAAATTATAATGTTCTATAATGTTACACTTATAAAGTAAAATACATATAGAAATACCATACAAAAAAAAAAAAAATACAAAATACAGTTATTGTTAAATAAGTATAATCAACACAAAATCAAATTAACATAAATCACTTACAGGATATAATCTTCTTATAATCATCATGCATAATATATGTTTCACAGAATGTATCATTTTCTCCTCTAAGATAATGAATAACATAAATTCATTTGCATCATAATGATCACATCCGATGAAAGTTTCGAAATTGAAACATGTCAAGGTGGCACACCATGTACATATTTAAGGTTTTAACAAGAGGATGCCAACTCTTCTTTTTTATTTTAAATGATATTTGATTTTTTGTTTTTCTTGCATATGTCCAAGTCATAATTGCAATAAAGAGAAGAATGATTAATCACTATAGCAATAAAGAGAAGCAATAACAACAATAAGAAGAGCCATATGAATGAAGAGAAGCAAGTATTAACCATAATAAACACCACAAGCAATACATTATTTAACATGGAAAGACAATACCAAAAGACTTTTGGTCTAGTAGTATCAGGTGTTGTCCTCCTCTTTGAGGTCAAGAGTCGAAGGTTTAAGTCTCGTCTAGGACACGAGTGAAATTATGAGTAATCGTTTTATGTTTCTTGAATTGTAGGTCAATTCATAAAACAATGATAATAACCTTTTATCTATATGATATTAAGAAATTCAAGTGCAAGAAACGAGGGTGTTAGGTGTATTGTTTGATCTCTGAACTGAAAACAGGTGAAGCAAATACGATTTCTTGCAATCATAATCTCTATTTTCTTTGTTTAGACAATTTAGCAATAAGTTAATAAGCATGCCAAGTTATCACATTTTGATATTCAATACCACCAGCCTACAAGAAAACATTTCATTTGTAACAACCCAAATTTCCAATAAAATTTTTCATTTTAAATAACCAAAACATTTCCAAAAGATATAAAATTCCAAACGCATTTGTTTTCAAAATCCATAACATCATATAAATTATTCGTAAAATCAGAGTGTCCCAAATGAAACACCGGAGAGTGCATTCCGCACCATCACGTTAGGATCTTGCCATTAGATCCTGAAGTACCTGAAACAACCAACAAACTGAAAGCCAATGCTTAGACAGTTCCCCAGAGCATACCCCACATAATTCACATAATCATATAATCCATAACCACATGAGCCACGCATATAAACATATAAGGATGCCCTGGAAACCCTCCAGGGTCTTAGCCCATTGCCTTGGGAACCCCCCGAGGTCCTAACTAAGGATGCCATGAAAACCCTCCAAGGTCTTACACCTAGTGCCTCGGGACTCTCCCCTGAGGTCTTTACTTAGGATGCCATGGAAACCATCCAAGGTCTTACACCCAAGTGCCTCGGGAACCCTCCGAGGTCTTTCATGCAAGTACCACAAATACAACTAGCATACCACATAACAAATAATCAACTAGCACATCACATAGCAATAATGGGCCGTACTTGGTGCCTTCGACCCATTGGTATGGTGATGAGACTCACCTCACAAAAATGTTGAACAGATACGATAAAAATCCTGACTCACATCTCCGAACTCAACTGCCTACAATCATCGTGTGACCAACTTTGTCAAAATCCCGAAATACCAAAGATACCCTTAAAGTCAAACTTGATCAACCACGATCAAATTCAAAGTAAGTCAAGGTCAACGGTCCATGTTGACCTTACTCGTCGAGTGCACTTGCTGACTCATCGAGTTCCTTTAATTCTCAGAAAATTGGGAAAAACCCTAGTCAACTCGCCGATTTGTCTTATCAACTCGTCGAGTGCACTTGCTGACTCATCGAGTTCCTTTAATTCTCAGAAAATCAGGAAAAACCCTAGTCAACTCGCCGATTTGTCTTATCAACTCGTCGAGTTTGAACAGTGTCCAAAAGATCGGGCAAACCTCGAGCCAACTCGTCGAGTTATCCTATGAACTCGCCGAGTTCTCTAGTCAGTTAACCCACTTAATGCATTAGGCCCCTTTTCTTGAATCCAAAGGTTCCAAACTTCAGATCCCTAACCATAAAGACGTCTAGGAGGGTAAATTTTCCAACATTACCCCTAGAGGTCGTCCAATAAGCTTTAGACCCAAACCCTAGCTCCTTTGAGGAGGGTCTTGACCCATTAAGCCTCTAACCCTTTGCTTCAACGTTTCATATTGCAAATCTGAGGTCCTAGGGTGGTTTAATCACGTAAAGTTTCTAACTTTACGTCCATGCATGACATTAAGGGGGCTAAAACACTCCAACATGGCTTATTAAGGGATTTAGGGCATGGAGGAGGGCCATGATTTGGTAAAGATGGCAAGTTTACGTCAAAAGAGGCCATGAGATGTCCATATATGAAGTTATAGCTTCAAATCATGCTCAAATCCAAGAATGACCCAAGATTAAGCTAAAATGACACAAAACCTTCTAATGGAGAGATCTAGAAAATGTATAATCAAGGTATTAGCTTTATACCTTAATATGACTGCCTCAATAGAGAAGACACTGGATCTACATCCTCTTCCTTCAGCTATTCACCTCCTCCTTCAAGTCTCTTCAAACAAACACCAAGAATGCACTCTTTAAGCTCCGTCACACTCACAATGACAGAAAAAGCACGAACTAGGGTTTCTTTAGACAAAGGGTGATGAGGGAGGCTACAAAGGGGTTTAAGGCCTTTAAATAGGGTACAAACCCTGAAAATTAGGGTTTTCCTTTCCAGCGTCTACTCGTCGAGTTGAGGCTCCCCAAATCGTCGAGTAGAGTCCTTAACCCGCGTCTAAATAAATCTCTACATGACGAGTTGGAGCTCCCCAACTCGTCGAGTTCCAGTCCAAAACCCTAAAATATTGAGGAATACCTGGACTAAGCGTTACATCGTTAAACAGAGATAAAGATAACAATTATGCTTTTAGAAATCAAAATATTTACTTGGTTAATCACAAAATTTCCTAACGACCCATTAGTTGTAATAACTACATAAAAGGACGCTCAATGAAACAAAGTCATACCTTTAGCCTACGTTCTTCCAAACTCGTAAATAAGATAAGCAAATCAAGTGTACTTTGTGTCTATGTTCTTGCAAACTAGAAAATCATAGAGTAAATCATAGAAAAATTCTATAAATTCAGATGTTAAACTTCCTTACAAATTGTAGTTGGGAAGATGGAACAAGGATTTGATCCCTTTTGAAGTGTTATCATAAGGTGAAGGCCTTGATACTAACACCCATATTATGTTAGAATTTTGTTTTATTCATGATGGGAGCATGGCAATTTTTGATAGATTTAAGATCAATTCTTGAATTGATTGTAGCAAAAGAACGTTCTCCTGTGCTTCCAGACATGCTGAGCTCCACATATTCTTGTAATGTATCCTTTAGACATACCTATACTAAGGAAATTTAAGTCTAAGGAAACTGCAAATAGCAGGCCTTAATCTCTCTGATTTCATGTATTCAATCTATTATTAAGGGATGGAAAGGAACGAGAGAAGCATGAACACTAATTCCAATTGGAAGCATGAGCAAATATGAAGAATGAGGGAAATAATTCCAATCGGAAGAAATAGGAATTTTAAGGGATGGAAAGGAAATGTTGAGACTTCACGTAGAGAAAGGAAGTTGATAGAATAAATTACTTATTTCAAATGTCATGAAAAGAGGCATACAAAAGTTCATTCTTTCAGTGCAATAAATTCAGACACATTACTAAAAGTTGTCTAAAGGAAAAAATGATAAAGGAAATCCACCAAAAACCATGGTGTGCATGTGTGTTTCAAACGATGGTTGGGGAGACTTGTGAAATTGCGAAAAGCATATCAAGTATATTTTTGGTTGAATCTATACCTACTAACATTTCATTCAATTCAGGTTCTAATTACTCTTTCATATCTCTTTAGATTTGTCAATGGCTTAGATTGTCGATATATGTGCTTACTATAACCTTATTAGTAGCAATCGCCCATGGAAATCTGAAGAAAATTAGCAAAGAGTATAAAGATGTATTTGTGAAAATTTTGTGGAGTTACATTCAAAGAATTTTTTTGCCAATGCAATTAAGTAGTTTCAATAGTTTTAGGGATAAATTGACTAAGCAAGAATCATAAAGAGATTACTTGCAATCAGAAGATGATGAGAGTTAAAACTATGGAAGGAGAACATATTGTAATCTATGGGGACAGGAAAAGATTAAACTTGGTCATCATTTCCACATTGAAGGCAAAAAATTTAGCTAAGAGGTTTCATTCATCTTTAGCCTATGTAATTAACTCAAATGGAGAGAAGAAGACAATGAAAAACATAATTACTATATGAACTTTCTAAAGTATTTCTAGACGATGTAATGGTACTTTCTTTCTTATATTTATTGTGATGCCCTCATATATTCTTTAACAACTTATTTTTGTTGGTAAAGGCCTAAGATGTTTATGGGATTTTTTCTCAAAGTTTTCCTTTGATGGATTCAAAACTGTTTAAAAAAGAGAATATTTCAAACTATCTAAATACGATGGGCAGAAAATTTATCCGTTGCTAGATCTATTGATAATGCCTAATTCTCTAGCAGATATAAAACATATAGGTCTAACCATGTATCTTCCATGATTTGCTAAGAAATAACATCCATTGACGTACCATAAAACCTAAATATTATTTTATTTAAGATGAGATACAATCTAAGTATACTTAATTATTTAGGTGAATTGGATTATGGCCCACACATTTTTTTCCGGTTTTTCTGCAAGTTTAGTGTGAGTCTATAAGAGGGTGCAACTTACCTTTTTTATTATGTTGGTAAGCAAAAAATCTCATAGTAAAATGATTATTCAAAGAAAAAATATAAAAATCATTTTTATTTTATTTTATCAAAGATGGGTAATCAACTATCTATATATCCCTAAACCAAGATTTATTGTTTAAACTATCAACCTAAAGTACTATTTATTGTACTTATCTTTCATTTTTTCACCCATGCCACATTACTATCTTCTTTCATCTTTCAAACCATGTTATATCTACCTTTCATCTTTCAAGATCATTGCCCATACATATATATATATATATATATATATATATATATATATATATATATATATATCACACAATATACAAGGAGAAGAGGGCAAAAACAGTGGGAAGAGAGAGAGAGAGAGAGAGGGAGAGAGAGAAAGAGAGTGTGTATCTGTGTTCAAAAGAGAGAAAGAAGAGGAGAGATGGCAGTGTCAGGTTCATGACGAGTTGGGGGAGAAGAACAGAGGAGCTTCCTTATGTAGCATGATGTACCCACTTGTGCTTGCTTCCCACCTTATATCCCTTCACTCCTTTGTAAGGGATATAAGACATAGTCTTATATGTCATTGAAGTGATGTGCATTGATATTAAAACTTAACAAATGTTTGAGTTTCTATAAATAATTCTCTAAAACCCAAATAAAATGGATTTTTTTTCTTTGAGTTTCTTGACATGGTTTAAACCTTTAAGGGGTTTGACTGTTGGGATTGGGCTACAAATACAATTGTTTTTTTTCCAATAAGTTGTAAACGCCTAAATGCTTATCCACTGGAGACTTCATATGTATAAGGTTATTGTCCTTCGACTTCCTTGCGTGCCTTTCATCTTCCACAAACTGCCCTTTAAACACAATCATATTCTACAAGGGTAAATTGGTAAAGTATCAAAAGCTTTTAGTAGAACGAAGTGTGCTTAGAAGCTGAGTCTCAAATCCATGAAAACAATATTACATGATATAGAGGTTATATTGGAGGATGAGAAAGAGAAAATCAAACGTGTTTTTATGTAATTGATGAACTCACATAAGATAAGTGATCAAAGCTTCAATTACATTGAAGTTGTGGCAACCGAGGATCAATAATTGTGGCATGCAAAATTACAGTTTGTTGAGAAAATCGAGATGAAATCCTAGAATTGAAAAACTCTGATCCTTTCAATGATAAAGACTAATATTTAATATATTTAACTGGTTGTGAGACTCATGTACTATACAGGTTGATTAAAAAGAGTTAAATATAAATGTCTAAACATTAAGCATTTTTAAAATACACTTTTGGAATAAATACGACTGAAATGATGAATATACAGGTAATTCAATCTATACAATTAAAAAAAGTTATTGACATATTTTAAAGAAATAATGAATAAGTAAATTCTTCAACATTAGATGTCATATATGTTAGCCTATATATTATTAGCCCACTTGTTTATGGGACGTTTATCATCATAAGGGTTTTGTCTAGCTAATATTTATATCCGTTTTATTCTTTGTAGTACTTATGCTTTCGTTGAGAACCCTTGTAATTTCTCTTTATCATAATCATATGGCAATGTTATCATCTCGGTTTCGGTTCTTGTGTGACAAACTCTCAATGCTTATTGTTGTGGCATTGTGAGTTTGAGGGGGGATGTTAGCCTATATATTATTAGCACACTTGTTTATGGGCCCTTTATCCTTTAGCCCATTAGGGTTTTGTCTAGCTAGTATTTATATCCACTTGATTCTTTGTATCCTTTATACTTTCATTGAGAACCCTTGTAATTTCTCTTTATCATAATCAAATGGCATTGTTATCAATATAATTAAGATTACCATCATTATCTAAAATTAATATTTTTAATACATCTCTAATTTTAACTCTGGACAATGTAACATACAACTAACCATGTAACATCCCAAATTTAGAGTCCAAAAATTTCTTTTAAAAACATTACTAATTCATAGCGTTAAGTCATTCAAACATATAAAAAGGGTTTACATGACAAATCATAGTTTTATATCCAAAACACTTGTTTAATTATCAGAGTAAACATCGCAGGCTAACTTGCCGTGGTGTGTGCACTGCAACCCTCCCGAGCTCCTCTTCTGAAATCTGAATACCTGAAACCAAAACTAAAAACCATAAGCATGAAGCTTAGTGAGTCCCCCAACCTACTGCATACCATTCATATCTACTGATCCATACATGCCATACATAACACTGTGCACATAACCACATACTGGGCTCCCGCGCGCTGCATTGGGCCTCGCCCGCTATTGGACCCCATCCGTCACCAGGTCCCGCCTGGCTTCGAGCCCCACTCGGAGTACATATCTGTTTTCCTTAGGCCCCTCCTGCCTCCGGGCCCCTCCCGCTAACATATACTAGCATACAATCATATCACAACACATAACTAACATACCCTACTGGATTACTGTACTAAGACCTTGCCTATTTTGGGCCTCGCCCCTGTCCTACTACTGATGAATCATGGAACCCCGTCCACGCTCCTACTGACAGTGAGATACGGGCCCAACCCACACTCACTCTTTTCCTTACTTGAGCTTTGCCCCTGCTCTACTGCTAATGAGCTATGGAACACCATCCACACTCTGCTATTGGTGAGATACGGTACCTCGCCCACACTCACCTCCCTACCAGGCACATACATGTATCACACAGGCAACAAGTATAACTATGATACAAACCATTTCTTGGGCACCCGCCCGCTATCATTGGACCTTAGTCCCGAATGTCATACTAGCATACTATGCCTAGGGCTAACCCCCGGGTCTCCCTACTCATAACTACATGGGCTGGAATTGTGGCCGTAGACCCATTCACACAAAAGGGAAACTCACATGTACTGCTGAACCTTGCTGATAACTCTCTGGCTGCTGTCGGACAACTCTCCGAACCGCTGCTCCACTAGCTCCTCGAGCTACTAATATCAAAATATCACTTAGTTCCAAACTGAACTCTAGAAGTCCAACTAAGTCAACTCTGGTCAAGGTCAAAGTCCTAGTCAAAGTTAACCTTCCAGTTGACTCGACTCGCCGAGTCAACTCATATACTTGCCGAGTTCCTAAACCCAGAAACTCTCCAAATACGACTCAACTCGCCGAGTCACCCCAAGACTCGTCGAGTTCAACGATCTCTGAGTCCTATCCTGTCCAACTCACCGAGTCACCACTCAACTCACTGGTCTGCGTCTTAACCAGAAAAGGTTGAGGTTTTGCGACCAGACTCGCCGAGTCTAAGAACAGACTTGCCGAGTCCAAGGCAATCTTCAACAAACTCGCCGAGTTGCTCTTCCAACTCGCCAAGTCCGCGCTCATGTTCATAAAACTCGCTAAGTACACCCATGTGACTCACCGAGTCTCTTCAGATCTCAATCCATACAGTGGCTTTTCGAGCCATGCAGGGGCTCCAATCCATAGATCCACTCTTCTACAATCTATCTCCCACGTAAAGTTGCAAACTTTACATGAAACCAAGGAGCTAAAGGCCCAAAACACTCTAGGGCTAGGGTTTAAGACAAAGGGGCTTCACCAATAACTCATTAACTACTACTTTAAGACATTTTGGACCATCACAACCCTAGATCTGAAGTAGCAACCTCAGATCTAAGTCCCAAACCCGAAATAGATCTGAATCTTACCAAAATAGCCCCAAAATCTCATTCAAGAATATATCTAATTGCAATAAAGCCAAAACAACAACTTATTACCTCAAGGATGACCTCCCACTGAAGAATAATCCAACTCTCTGCAAAGTCCCTTGCTCCAAGATTCTTGATCTTTAATATCTCTTCACAAAACCCCCTTATCTAAGCTCCAAATTGCTTCCAAGGACTCTCACTCACGGTTTATGGTTTCTGGATCTCAAAAAGGGAGTAAAGAGGTTGGCGAAGGGATGTAATGTTCTTTAAATAGGGCACAACCCCCGGGATTAGGGTTTTTCTCATCCAGACTAGAATCGCCGAGTCCACTAGCCGACTCGCCGAGTCGGTCACTTACTTATACCCCGGATCCCTCTCTGAGTCGTCGAGTTCCTCCTTGGACTCAACGAGTTGACTCATGACTTAGAGCTTTTCCTTTATTTTCTTGGTCTTTCTGATTCTGGGTGTTACAAACCATGAGTGTACACTAATTGTCTCAAAAACTCTGGAATTTCAAGAATAAACATGAGATCCGATGAAAAGTTCCAGACGAGCAAAAACTTCATTTTTTTTTTTACTTAAATCCAACAAAAAGTTAAACAAATATAGTAAATATGAACTATATACAATATTTGGGCATGAAATCAAACATTAAATTGAAAAACTGTTTATTAAACACATCAAAATGAACATTCCAGACATAATCAAAGAGATTTCTTGTGAAGTATTTTTTTTTTTGGAAAAAACAAAAAAGATTTCTGAAATTTGAAGATCAAATCCAGAAAGGAGAATTAGAGAGTAAGTGGTATTTTTCAAAAACCTTAAAAATATTTATTTTCTTTAAAAAGCACATTTATAATGATTAATTACTCAATATCTATTTTTAAATACAATAGATGGTTATTTTTTCTTTATAAATTTTATTAAACTAATTGTTCATGAACTTGTTTGTAAATATACATAAAGTCAAATGCAAAATTAAATTTTACGGGGTAATAGGGTACTAATTAGTAAATTATGTCATTAAACTAATTTAGAAATTTAAAAATTAAGAAAATATGCATTAATGAAATTGATATCAATTTATTATGATATCTATTATAATTATTATATATCAATGTTATGTGAAATTTAATAAAATGAAAAAGAAGCAAAAAATTTCACGCGGAAAAAATTAATTTAAAATAACCACAAAATTATATGTGGAAAAGTCAATGAGAATATGACATGTGACAAAAAATATTTATTTATTAAAATAGAAGATGATATATACTAATAAATAAATATAATTTAATTTGTCTCATGTACACACATAAGAAGAACCCTTTGGATGGGCTATCACTAGTTACTAATGATCAATTTCAACATAAGATAATCATATGAACATGCATTAACCTTAAAAAAAAAACCTGCATGAAACCATTGGTGTATTGTTGGATTTGAGACCATATGCAAAAATTAAAATTGGGCCACCAAACATAGTTTTTTTCTATATAAAAAAATTCATTAATACTACGATAAGTCGATAATCGTTACAAGAACAATAAGAAAATGATAATATAAAATCTAATCATATATAGTTATACGAATCACGATGCACTTCTAACATTCTTAGAATCAAAGTTGTTCATCAACTCTTCATAATCATTACTCTCTAACATAATAGCTATCATTTCCAAGCCATTAGGGTTTTTTATTTATTATTATTTTTTTTTTTACTTTTTATAAACCATAAGCAAGACAATTTTAATTTTGAGAAACTTGTTTCTACAAGGTAACGGTTACTAGAATAGTCAACAATACTTTATATGCATAAATTGTTTCAGAAAAACAACTAACTTATTTCATATATTATAAAATATTGGAGTGGTTAGTAGTTTCACTCGATAAGAACTTGTCAACTATATTTAACTCCAGATAAAGCTCATTGGCGTCAATATTTGATCGTTTGTTATCAAACTTCTTCATTTTTTTGTATGTAAAAAATCAAATATGGTTGTCTGATTTTGAAACAATTAGTTAATCAATAATCAAATAGACACACCCTCAACGACTTAGTGAGTTCAAGAGAAGGAGTAACATCCTAATGACTTCTATGTACTAACTTTATCTTGGTAACTATACATTTGAATTAAGAGTTAATGTCATTTTAGCCCAACAAACTTTTCACATTTGTTCTAAAAGGTCATTTAACTTTTTTTTGGTACATTATGGGAATAAAGTTCAATTTAACCTGCTAATTTGGTCACTTTACTTAGAATAGCCAGTTGCAGTGCTATGTGGGTTTCATCCAACAATGCTCTGTGTGTTTCATCCAACAGGTTTGATTTTTTATCTTTGATTTTTTAGAAAGTTTTGACCTTTAAAGTCGATTGAGAATAGGGTTTATGAGATCCTTATGAGACTCAAGAGCCGGTTGTGATGAAGATTCAAGAGGGGAATCGATGGGAACCACAACAGTGGTGGGAATCGACTTAGGAAGGTGAAAGTGGAACAAGAATCACAACTTCAGGCTTCAGGGTTCTCCTTTGAAATTAGCTTCATCATTTTCAGATCACTGTTGGTTCGCCTTCACAGTTCGTGCCACCACGTCAGACGCAACCACCTCTACTTACCCTCTTCGTCACCCCTGTTCTTTGAATCTGATACCTCCTAGAAATTGCAGTTAGATTCATGAGAACCTCTGGTGGGGAAGAGGGAAAACATTGAACAATTTCTCTTTCTCCACATTCTTAGAACCTTAAAATGTCTGTCAATTGTGTTACTAACCATATGTATGTGTGCGTGAGAGACTGAGAGGTTGTCTAGACGAGCAGATAAAACCATGGAGTTGGATTGAGAGAGGATGAGTTCTTGAACTTTAAGGACATTGCATATTTTTTTTCTCGATTCCATATAGTTACTGCATCCATGATTGATTCCGTGTATATGTAAGTTTTGTTGATTTTGGTCAATTGCGTGCAGATATGTCAATTAGGACCAACAAAGAGGGAGGAGTAGAAAGCATCATCAACTTGGGTTTTTCAATGGACTTGAAGGCAGCCGATGGCGATGGATCTAGGGCTTAGTACAGGAAATAAAAATGACATGGAGGATGTAGGGATGAAGCTATGTAAAGGGAAGTTTGGTGATGTGTTTAATTATGACCAAAATTCTATGTAGCACCCATATTACCTATTAACCCGGTACCGGGTCATATAAGGGACATTTTAAAACAGTTAAATTGAACTTTATTCCCTTAATGTACCAAAAAAAAAAGTTAAGTGACCTTTTAGAATAAACGTGAAAGTTTGTTGGACTAATATTATCAGTCTATTATAATGAATCAATCAGTTATTCAATAATCAAACACACACAGGTTTGTATGACTTAGCGAGTTCAAGAGGAGTAGCATCTTAGTGACTTCTATGTACTGACTTTGGTTTGGTAACTATACATTTGAATCAGTTTTGTTTTCGAGCTTGGATTACTAGTCTATTAGAACGAATCATATGTAAAAATTGCCCCCCTCCACGACATGAGCCCAATGCGGTCACCCACCTCGCACATGTGTAAAGCACCATGTTTCAATTTATTTTTCTACTCTTTTTTTGTTATAAATCAACACATCATTTAAACATGTCTAAAAGTAAAAAGAATATTGGTAAACAATTGTAACGACAAAGACGGGTAGGAATGTGTTTGCTGGTTACACTTCCACATACGATTAGTCAGACCTCCAGCCCTCGTTTAAAGGAAAAAAACTTGGTATTCAAATCTCTGATTATACTCCCAATGAGTAATGACAACCACAAAACCTCATGCTTACACGCTAAGCTTACAACTGAATTGCTATGTTTCAAGATTATATATAGATTACCTTCGGCCATAAAAACCATTTCTCCCATTTTACACTAATTGGTTCGTCCCTATTTTCTCCCAATAATACGATCCATGGCTTCTCAGAATAAACCACACATTCCTTTTCTTGTGGTCACTTTCTTTCTGTTGATCTGCTTTTCGTGTAGAATCACAGTTTTTGCCCAATACACCCCACGGTATGCATGCGACACCGATAAAAATCCAAACTTGAAAAAGTTCACTTTCTGTGATACTAAAGTTGATATTAAAACACGAGTTGCTGATCTGCTAAAGAGGATGACATTGCAAGAAAAGGCGGGAAGCCTAGTGAGCGTAGCCGACCCCATCCCTCGCCTTGGCATACCATCTTATGGGTGGTGGTCGGAGGCTTTGCATGGCGTTTCTGACACCGGACCTGCAACTTGGTTCAACAAGACTGTAATCCCCGGAGCCACTAGTTTCCCTCAAGTCATACTCACTGCAGCCTCATTCAACGAATCTTTATTTTATAAAATTGGACAGGTATATAGTTGTAGACTCCATCATAAATAAGGGCATATGAGGCTGACATTAAAATTCTTATAAGGTTGTTATGATCATATATAGTGTAAAAACTTGATGAACACAGGTGGTTTCAACCGAAGCTAGAGCAATGTACAACAACGGTGTAGCTGGCCTAACATTTTGGTCACCCAATGTAAACATCTTCCGGGATCCAAGATGGGGAAGAGGGCAAGAAACACCAGGAGAGGATCCAGTCCTAGCCAGCAGATTCGGTGCAACTTATGTTAGAGGCTTACAAGAGAGAGAGGATGGTGATAGAGAACGACTCAAAGTCGGGGCTTGTTGCAAACATTTCACAGCCTATGATCTTGATAATTGGACTAGTGTCGATCGATTTCATTTTGATGCTATCGTAAGTTTAGTTAAATGGTATAAAACGTTACTATATAATCTTATACTACATCATAAACTTGAAGGGTGCATATTATATGATGCCTTTTTTTTTTGGAAGGTAACAAAGCAAGATTTGGAGGATACATATAACGCCCCATTCAAAAGCTGTGTTTTCGATGGAAATGTTGCGAGTATTATGTGTTCTTACAACATGATGAATGGCAAACCGACTTGCGCAGATAAGGAACTTTTGGAAGATACGGTTCGAGGTGAATGGAAATTAAATGGGTAAACATCCATTTCTTGATCCTATTAATGCACTTGTATAGAATAATCTAGCCATGGTAATTAAATCACACAATACGCAATATACCTTTTTACAGATACATTAGTTCCGACTGTGATTCATTACAGTTCATGTTTGAAGACCAACATTGGAGAAAAACACCAGAGGAAGTTACAGCCGATGCATTACACGCAGGGTTGGATCTCAACTGTGGGATGTCACTAAAGAATTTCACAGCAAAAGCAGTAGAAAAGGGGCTGGTGAAAGAATCCGTAGTGGATCGGGCTGTTACCAACAATTTCGTGACACTTATGAGACTTGGGTTCTTCGATGGTAATCCACGTAATCAATTTTATGGGAAATTAGGCAAGAAAGATGTTTGCACACAGGCTACTCAAGAACTTGCTCGTGAAACTGCTAGACAAGGAATTGTGTTGCTTAAAAACAGTTTTGGATCTTTACCACTTCCTAGAAGAGCGATGACGTCGTTAGCAGTAATCGGACCTAATGCTAATGCCACAAAAGCCATGATTGGTAACTACGCAGGGGTTCCATGCAAATACACAAGTCCTCTCCAAGGGCTATCGGAGTACGTTAAAACTATATACGTGGAAGGCTGTGATATAAAGTGTAACTCGACAAGTAATTTCGAGGAGGCTAATAAGGTGGCAGCTGAAGCAGACGCGGTGGTTCTTGTGATGGGTACTGATCTTTCTATCGAGCATGAGGCTCTTGATCGGACCGAGATATTCCTTCCTGGACAACAAAATCTTCTTGTTTCCGAGGTAGCACATGCAGCTAAAGGACCTGTGATTCTTGTTATAATGTCTGGAGGTGGAATGGATCTCAATTTCGCAAAGTGTGACCAGAAAATCTCCAGCATTTTGTGGGTCGGGTTTCCAGGCCAAGAAGGTGGAGGTGCTTTAGCTGATGTCATTTTCGGTCGTTTTAACCCAAGTAAGTTTGTTTGTATCATTGCTTATACTCCATATATATACATATTAAAGCATTGTAGAGTTTTCATGTGAGGGTTTTTTTGCATATTTGCAGGTGGAAGACTACCCATGACTTGGTTTCCACGATCTTATGTAGACATTGTTCCGATGACCAACAACAAGATGAGACCAGACCCAGCTTCGGGCCAACCAGGCCAAACCTACAGGTTCTATAAAGGGGAAACCGTGTATCCATTTGGGTATGGATTAAGCTATTCTGCATACGTTTATCGACTCATCAAAGCACCTAGTATCATGAAGATCCCTCTAAACCAAGCTCACTCTTGTCGGTCATCATCTACCTGTGATGCAATCGACGCAGGAGATAGTGTTTGCAAAGGCTTACAATTTAATATTGATGTCATGGTAACAAACGACGGAAAATTGACTGGAAGTCATTCGGTGTTGCTATTCTCTTCTCCTCCGGCTGTCTTTAATGCACCTCAGAAGGAGTTAGTGGATTTCAAGAAGGTGTGGTTGGCGCCATGGCAGCGAACTGTCCTTAGCTTCAGGGTGAATGTTTGCAAGCAGTTGAGTTTGGCTGATGAAGAAGGTAAGAGGAAGGTTGCCTTGGGTCGCTATCTTCTTCAAATTGGTGACATCAAACACCACATAACTCTCACGGTTTGATGTGGGTGTTTTAGCCATTTATGCATGGTTAGATTTGAGTTGCAGGGTTTAGGGCTGATCATAATTGTAGTTTCAGGAGATGATGTCTTGTTTAGTATCATTTTTGCAAGTATGTATGAAATAATTAATTAACTTCCATTAATTTGTCTAAAAAGTTTTAATTTTTGCCTCGTTCGAATTATTTTATAAATTTTTTATTTAGAGCATCAACAGTAATAATAAAGCTTAGTTTCCGATTTTTTAAGTATTATTATTATTATTATTATCAAATTTAAATTTAAGTATTGTTCGTAAATTTCAAAAGCTCCAAAAATCATCACGATAGAGAAGTTTTTCATAATTTTTTATGAAACCCACCAATTTTGTTATATCATTGTTTTTCTTGTATAATTTGTATATTTATGATTAAAAATTATAGGACCTATAACATCTAAATCATTATAGATTCAAAAAATCTTTAGCGTTAATATTATTTATTAATATTTTACTTAAGTTAAAATTTAAAATTTAAACAAGAAGACAATCTAACGTAAATACATTAGATGATGTTTTATGTTTTATGTTTTGATAATTCTTGTTTTAAATAACATATAATATATTATGGTTTTTATATGTTATCCAATAAATTATGATATATTTTTAAAAATCTAATTTTATATAAATTAATATTTTTTTTTATAAAACGCCGTTTTATATGATTGACACTATCAAATTTAAATTTAATAATTAGTATTAAATTTTACCGTTCGAATGTTTTATAACATTTATAGAACTTCCTTCTACAACAACAAATAAGCACACTAGCGGCGTCTCCTTTAGCGATGACAACAGACAAATGCGTCTTTTGACACCGCTAAAAGGTGACATCGTCGCTAAAGGGGGCGTGACTACTATGCTCCCACCGACGATCCGTGCGTCCCACATGAAGGTGGATCGTGACCATCCATCTTCAAAATGATCCATCGGTTAGGTTTAAATGTCGTCGCAGACAATAGGGGCGACATCAATAACATGACGTCGCTAATGGTTACGATCCGCGTGAACTAAATTGTGACCTATGTTTATTTTTTCTCGGATCGAACGGCAAATAACCACGACAGAAGGAGCGTAAGTCTCCCTCTAATTTTTCGCTGCTATTACCCTAGCGTTGTTGCTAAAAGGTACGCCCCTTTTGTCCTCCTTCGTCCTAGACGAGTAATTTGCTGCACATAAAAACCCTCTTACAAAATTCCGACGACGACTGCAATTTACCGCTCGATGGTTCAATTTCCCGGGGTAATACACCCATGTGAACCATCAGTGACCAGCGACTGACCAAAGACTGCTGGTTGGCCGATGATTTTCCGGTGACTTTCGATGATTCTGCCAGCACCAGTGAAGTACCTGCCGCCCCTGCCAACGTGCATTTGCTGTTCCCTTCTCCACTTCTCTTAGAAAATGCCAAGATTTCACCTTAATAACATTTTTTTGGTGTTTTTAGGCGGACCTACTACACCACTGTCTCCGGTGAATTCCACCACCACAACACCATTGCTGTCAACAGCAGCTTCGATGAGCCTCAATCCTTCCAAGACATTTTTTTTTGGTTATGAGTTCAATGTTAAATGTGGATTGTGGAATGGATATGTTAATGTGGATTGTGTATTTGATATTTAATGGGTCAAAAGCTAATCATATTTTTTATATGATTTTTTCTTGATTTAGGTTATGGTGAAAGGATATATATGTTCATATGTAATTTATTTGATTTAGGTTTTTGTGGTCAAAGCATATATGTGTATTTGGCAGTCAATGGATCAAAAGTTGTTCAAATGTTTTTTTATATGATTTTTCATTGATTTAGGTTTTTATGGTGAGGTATGCAATTAGTAGTAAGTAAAATGTGTATTTGATATGTGTATGTGTATTTGGTATTTGGTATGTGTATATGTATGTAAAATATGTATTTAGTATGTGCATATGTATGTATATGTATATTTGTTTTTGGTATATATATATATATATATATATATATATATATATATATATATATATATATATATATATATATATATATATATATATATATATATATGGTGTGTGTACCAGTCATCATGAGCTCTTCCCCTTGCTACCGGAAGTATCTGAAACCAAAACTGAAAACTGTAAGCACAAAGCTTAATGAGTCTCCCTAAACTACCACTTACCATAGACATAATCACATAATCACATAATAACATATCATGGGCCTTGCCTGCTTCATCGGGCCCCGCCCGACATCGGACAATGTCTAACATTGAGTCCCACCCGACATCAGACTGAATTCCGACATCGGGCCCCGCCAGGCATCGAGCAAAGCTCGGTATACATATAAACATATCGACAATTTCACATAAATAATCACATAACATACACATATAAACATTCCTCAGGCCCCGCCCGACATTGGACCGAAACCTAGAAATATATAAACATTCCTCAGGCATTGCTCGGCATCGGACCGGGGTCCGGTAACATACAAAAAAACACATGCAAGAATCACGAAACATCAAACATACAAACATTCCTCGGTCACTGCCCGACATTGGATCGGAATCCGGAAGCATATAAATCTACATTGGGTATTGCCCGACATCGGGCCTTAGCCCGGAACATACTAGCATATATATACGGGCCGTCATTGGTGCCTTCGACCCGTTCATATAGGAGGAAACTCACATCCAATGTTGAATGATAGCTGAAACGTCTCTGACCTGGAATCAACTCTACATGCTACCTGAATCAAAACAATCCCCTTAGATACCATCACATGCTTATAATCCCTTAGGGTTAACCGTGGTCAAAGTCCTAGTCAAGTCAAAGTCAAAGTCAAAGCTCCAGGTTGATTCAACTCGTCGGGTTCTCCTCAAACGCGACGAGTTGCTATACATCACAGAATCGTGATTTCGCGTTCCAACTCGTCGAGTTCTTCCATGAACTCGTCGAGTCCTTCCCTATTACAGAATCGTGATACTCCATTTCAACTCGTCAAGTCCATCCCTAAAATCGTTGAGTTCCCCAGTCTGCTAACACTTTCTTAAATGATTAAGCCATTGTCCTTTAGTTCTGGACCCTAAACTTCAGATCCCAACTGAAAAAGCCTCTAGAAGGGTAAAGTTTCCAACTTTACACCTTGATACCCCTTCTAAAAGGATTAAGCTCAAACCCTAATCTAAAAAGGTCAAGGTCTTAATCCAAACACTATCAAACCTAAGAGCTAGATTATGAGATCATAGATCTGGACTCTAAAGTCTAAATGTAACATCCATAAAATTTGCGTTAAATTTAAAATTTTTCAATCATAAATAAAAACCAAAGTGTTGTTTACAAAATGTTTTCAAATCATTTTCCATCAGAGTGTCCCAAAATCATAACATAAGGATGAGGAGCGGTACGATCACGCCTTCGCCTTTCTATGATCTCTTGAAGTACCTGAAACAATAAACTGAAAACTATAAGCCCGAGGGCTTAGTGAGCTACCCCAAAATACCCATACCACACTGACAATACCATATCAGTAATAATCAATCAATTCAACATGCGTACTGGGCCATCGGCCTGACTGGACCGCCCTACCGGGCCTACAGTCTGTCTGAATCTATCTCGAGCCTTTGGCATGACTAGTCTGCCACATGGGCCTACAGTCTCCCTGGACCGCTCATAGGGTATATTAGCATTCAGCACAAAGCAGGACCGCCTCAACCCAACCACACGCAAAATAACCTTGTGCGCATACCATCATATACATGCATATACAAACATCAAACATATCTGTCACACCAATCATAAAACATAGAATTCTCCTGTAACTAGAGTACCGACCTAGCAAGTCACTAACATACCAATCCCTACGGATCATAAGAGTATAACATACTATCTACCACGATTCTGATCTAGCAGATCATAACCACACATATCATACCATAACAATAACAACTAAAGGGCCGGCCTTGGTGCCGTAGACCCTATAGATATAGTGAGGATAACTCACCTCGCAGATGTCGACACGAAAGGTAAACTCCAACTCTCGGATCACTTGACACAGGTTCCACCACCTATCATCATAGCATAACATACTCATAAGTCCTTAACCTTATAAGGTACTCCATAACCCACTAGTCAACCCCTGGTCAAAGTCAAAGTTCCCAGTCAAGGTCAACAGTCCATGTTAGCCTTAACTCGCCGAGTACCCTTGGCTACTCGCCGAGTTCCTTGAAATACATTCCAGCTTGCCGAGTCCTCGGAGTAACTCGTCGAGTTCCTTTGATTCTCAATCAAACTTAAGGTCACTCGTCGAGTTCCTTCCTTGCAACTCGACGGATACACACTCATACATATCCCAGAGAAAACCCATCTGACTCGCCGAGTTGTTCTTCAACTCGTTGAGTCTTATGGCGATCTTCATCGGACTCGCCGAGTTGTTCATCCAACTCATCAAGTTCACGGCCATCTTCATGTGACTCGCCGAGTCACCTTGCGACTCGCCGAGTCCATTCAGTCCTTTTTCTCCATACAGACATATTTTGAGCCATGCAACGGCTCCAACTCATAGATCCAAGCATCCAGGGCATGCTTATCACGTAAAGTTGCAAACTTTACGTGCATGCATGACCATAAAGGCTCTAAATGTTTATTCTAAGTTCTTAATGGAACTTCATGTTGAAGAGGGACCTTAATCTCAACCAAGACTGTGACTTTATGCCTCCAGAATCCAAGGAGGGTCCAGATCTTAAGTTACAACTTCAGATCTAGTCCATAGCTCATCATCCCAACTTGAAAATCCATAAAAACCCTAGAAACAACAAAAAGGGAAGAAAAGGAAGTAAGAATGGCACTTTGATACCTCCAAAAGATGCTAGATGAGGTAAATCCTGCTTCCCACTCCTTCCTTGCTTTAATTTCCTTTGCACTCTTAGCTTTCTTCCTCCAAGATCCTCTTTTTTCCAAGCTTCAAACCCACACCAAGGCACACACACGAATTAGGGTTTTAAAGGGCTCTCAAAGACTTCAAAGAGACCAAAGGAGGCTAAGGCTCCTTTAAATAGAGGTGCAAACCCCAGGATTTAGGGTTTCCACTGCCAGCTCCTACTCGCCGAGTCCAGAATGGACTCGTCGAGTAGGTCACTTAACATGCGATCCCACCCCGCTGCTACTCGACGAGTAGGCTAACCAACTCGTCGAGTAGAGCTTACTCCAATGAATCTTGTTTAAGAATTACTTGAGAATCGGGGCATTACAACTCTCCCCCACTTGAACTAGACTTCGTCATCGAAGTTCGCTGGGGTAAATAATGCCGGGTAATGCTCGCGCATCTCCGCCTCTGACTCCCATGTCCACTCGGATCCCTTCCGATGTTCCCACTGTACCTTTACTAAAGGTATTTCCTTGTTCCGCAAAATCTTCTTCTTTCTTTCCAAAATAGCCATAGGCCTCTCCACATAGTTCAGGCGCTTATCGACCTGAATGTCATCCAACGATACCACTGCCTCCTGGACCATAATGCATTTTCGTAGTTGCAAAACATGAAATGTGCTGTGGATCCGGCTAAGCTCCTTCGGAAGCTCTAGTCTATAAGCCACCTTGCCAACCCTGGCAATAATCATGAACGACCCAATATAACGGGGACCCAATTTTCCCCTCTTCCTGAAGCGGATCACACCCTTCCAGGGAGAGACCTTCAGGAGGACCATGTCACCCACTTGAAATTCCAGCTCAGATCGGCGTCGGTCGGCATAACTTTTCTATCGACTCTGAGCGGTCTGCAGTCGCTGTCTAATTTGCTGTATCATCTCGATGGTTTGCAGAACTACCTCTGTGCGACCCATCACTCCGTGCCCAACCTCGCCCCAGCAGACTGGGGTCCTACACTTCCGCCCATACAACAACTCAAAAGGCGGGGCGCCAATACTGGAATGATAGCTGTTGTTGTAGGAGAACTATGCAAGCGGTAGGTGGGAATCCCAACTCCCACCGAAATCAATAACGCACGCCCTCAACATATCCTCGAGGTTCTGAATGGTCCGCTCACTCTGCCCATCAGTCTGCGGATGGAACGCCGTGCTAAAATGTAGTCGTGTAACCAGTTCCTCATGGAACTTTTGCCAAAAACGGGAAGTAAACCTGACATCTCGATCGGAAACAATAGAAACCAGAACCCCATGACGAGAGACAACCTCTCTGACGTACAAGTCAGCCAACTTCTCTGCCGACGAACTCTCCCGTATGGCTAGGAAATGGGCACTTTTGGTCAATTGATCCACGATAACCATATAACATTGAACCCCCTTTCCGTCTTCGGCAACTTCGTGATGAAATCCATCGCGATTCGTTCCCATTTCCACATGGGAACCTCCAGAGGCCGCAACTTACCATGCGGCCTCTGGTGCTTGGCCTTGACCATCCTACAGGTCAAGCACCTCTCAACAAACCAAGCGATATCTTGCTTCATGCCAGACCACCAATAACTTGAACTCAAATCATGGTATATCTTGGTGGCTCCCGGGTGAATCGAGAAACGAGACTTATGAGCCTCCTCTATCACTGTCTGTCGGACCCCTCCGGGCATCGGAACCCAAACCCAACCGTACGGGTCAACAATCCGCGGCTATCCTGAACAAAGTGGGCGCTTTCACCCTTGATCCTCTCCAACTTCCAGTTCTCTGGTCTCATGCCCTAAATCTGAGCATCCCTGATCAAACCTACCAGTGGGGAATCCACTGGTATCCTCATACACCTGGTTGGGGTCGAGGACCCAGCTGACTTGTGGCTCAGAGCATCCGCAACCACATTAGCTTTACCAGGATGGTAAAGGATCTCGCAATCATAGTCCTTGACCACATCCAGCCACATGCTCTGCCTCATGTTCAGTTCGGCTGATCCATGATGTGTTTCAAACTCTTGTGATCCGTGTATATAGTGCGACGGACCCCGTACAAATAGTGCCTCCAAATCTTAAGAGCGAAAACCACTGCTCCCAACTCAAGATCGTGCGTGGGGTACCTCGTCTCATGCGGCTTCAGCTGCCACGATGCGTAGGCTACCACCCGTCCTCTCTGCATGAGGACTGCCCCAAGTCAGTGATGGATGCATCACAAAATACCACAAAATCCTCCACTCCCCCGGGGAGTGTCAACACTGGTGCCTCACGTAAACACTGCCGGAGGGTCTCAAACGCCCTCTGCTGCTCAGGGCCCCATCGGAAATCCACCCCCTTCCTCGTTAGACGAGTAAGGGGTACGACAATCTTGGAGAAATCACGAATGAATCTCCGATAATACCCTGCTAAACCTAAGAAACTCCTGATATCAGAGGGAGATTTCGGGGTCTCCCACTGCATAACCGCCTCCACCTTTGCTGGATCGACCAGAATCCCCTCCTGGTTAAGGAGGTGTCCGAGGAACTGGACCTCCCCTAACCAAAACTCACATTTTGAGAACTTGGCATACAACCGTTCTCGCCTCAGAACTTCCAGCAGCTCCCTGAGATGCTCCTCATGCTGCTCTCGAGTCTTGGAGTACACCAAGATATCATCTATAAACACAATGACCGAGTGATCAAGCATCGGTCTGCATACCCAGTTCATCAGATCCATGAACACTGCTGGCGCATTGGTGAGTCCAAAAGACATCACCACAAACTCATAATGACCATAACGAGTCCGAAACGTGGTCTTCTCCACGTCCTCCTCCCTCACCCTGACCTGGTGATATCCTGATCTCAAATCAATCTTGGAAAACCAAGATGCACCCTGCAGTTGATCAAAAAGATCGTCTATCCTCAGAAACGGATAATGGTTCTTCACCGTTAATTTGTTCAACTCCCTATAGTCAATTCACATCCTGTGCGAATCGTCCTTCTTCCTGACGAAAAGGATCGGTGCTCCCCATGGTGAACTACTCGGATGAATAAACTGCTTACCCAACAGTTCCTACAACTGAGATGACAACTCCTGCATCTTTGGCGGTGCCAGTCGGTACGGAGCCTTAGCGATAGGGGCCGCACCTGGCACTAGGTGAATCCTGAACTCAACCTGTCTCTCCGGAGGCACTCCGGGTAACTCCTCTAGAAACACATCAGCAAACTCCCTCACCACCGAAACCTCAGAAACTGAGAGCTTCTCTTTAACCTGCGTATCTACAACATACGCCAAATAAACGACACACCCGTGCTGAATATACTGCCGAGCCCTGGCTGCCGAACAAAACCCTGATCCCAACCTGGTGCCCTCACCATAGACTACAAGTTCTCCCCTACTTGGGGTTCGAACCACCACCTGCTGCCCCTCACAGTCGATCGTGGTGCCAAAATGGCTAAGACAACCCATCCCTATAATCACGCATACATCCCTCATGGTAATAGGAATCAAATCTATCGGGAAGGACACCCCGAAAATCTCCAACTCGCATCCCCGGAAGACCAAAGAAGTAGAGACCTCGTGCTCATTGGCGATCGAAACTCGCAACGGACTCTTTAGATCATCCATCGGCACACTGAACCTTCTAGAGAAGGTCTGAGATACAAACGATCGACTCGCCCACGAGTCATATAATACCAAAGCAGGAATTCACTAAAAACGTACCTAATCACAGGTACAATCAATAAGCATAACACGAATACAATAACTAAGACAAAGAATAGAAAACGTACCGGCAACCACATCCGATGCTGATTTGGCGTCCTTGGCCGTGAGCTGGAAGGTGCAACCCTGAGCCTTCGGAGGCTCCACCTTGACTGAACTCTCATCTCCAATCCTCCCAACAACTGGCGCGGAACCTTGCGCCGGCTTGGCGGCGAGCTCCGGACAGTTGGTCTTCACATGACCAACCTAATGACAATGGTAACAAATCCTCATATCTGCTGGCGGGGCGGACTAACGGCAGTCCCTGGCATAGTATCCCTCCTTGCCATATTTGTGGCATCCATCTCCTACTCAACAAACCCCCGAATGAGCCTTACCACACTTTCCACAAGTGCGGCTATGATGACCCCCAGACCATACATCATCAGTTTTAGACCGCTTAGGCGTCGGCTGAGACTGTGCCGGTGCCTGACGCTGCTCCTTCAGCTGCAACTCTATCTCCAACTCTATAACATCCCGAAATTCAGGTTCAACAATTTAACCCTTCTTCTTTTCCAAGTTGTCATGTTAGGTCCCTTTATGTAAATGCTAGGCTTGTGAGTACGCTGGGCGTACTAAGGAGTACGCTGCGCGTACTCGCGTGCTTATTTTGTACGTAGATTCATCCGGGTACGCCGTTACGTCGGGCGTAACCGGCCCAGATGCAAAACCCTAATATGACTTGAGGGCTATAAAAGGAATGAGATGGTCTTGTCTCTTCGCCACCATCTCACATAAAGAAACCCTAAGAGAGTATTCCCTTCGTCCTTAGCTTGTGTATGAGTGTTCTAAGCTTCAAAGTGCCATTTCAAGGTTGTGAAAGAGAAGAGGAGGCCATTGTAGGAGCTAGAAGTTGGTGGACAAGAGTAGATCTGAGGTCTACAGAGGTTGGAGCTTCTTCCTGAGGTATAAAGTTCACAACTTGCCTTGTTATTTGTGTTGTGTGCTTCTTGGACCAAATTCTAGGGTTTTTGGTCCCAAGATGGAGACTTTATGAGCAAATAGTCTCCATTGGCCTAGATCTATCATATTCCAGGACTATATGAGTTGTATGTTCATAAAAATGCAATCTTGGACGTAAATGTTGAACCATGCATGAGATCTAGACTTTTGGAGGAGAAAGGAAAGGTGTTAGAAGGTGTGGGAACCTTTATAGCCATGCAAAGGTTTAAAGGTTTCGACTTTATGGATTAAGAGGTATTAGAATGGCCAGATCTGGAATGTGAGATTATGTCTTAACTGTTTAAGACCTAAAATGAAGAAAGTAAGAAATTGGGATTTACGCTGGGCGTAATCCCTGTACGCGCCGCGTAGGGGGGTCGCGTTCCCCGATTGTGGAGTGCAAGGGTATGCCCCGCGTACAGGAGTTGGTACGCCCTGCGTACTGCTTGCTGTTGACTTTTGTTGACTTTTAGGGTTTTGGTCAACATGTTGACTTTTTAGTCAGGGCGGGGTAAAATGGTCTTTTACCCTTCTGTGGAGTTGTAGAAAGGGGTGTAGTATAGCCTTGAGAGCCGTTAATGATTTGGAATGATTACTTGTTGTGATTAGGCGAGGCTAGGTCGTTGTTTCGAGATTCAGAGATATCGAGCACGTGAGATACTAGACATCATACGAGGTGAGTCTTCTCACTATACTGTACCTGGAAGGGTACCTATGTGTGACCGGAAGGTCTGGTATGCTATGAGTTGCCTGTTTTGTATGCGATATGTATGCTTTGCTTCATATGGGCCGGAAGGCATTATAATATGGGCCGGAAGGCATTATGATGTGGACCGGAAGGTTAGGGAGTTATGGACTGGAAGGTCGACACGGGTAGGACCAGAAGGTTTACCGGGTTGGGACAGAAGTCCCCTGAGACACATGGACCGGAAGGTCGTGTGGAGTATGGCCTGGAAAGGCGTATGTGTGTAAGTGGTATATTGGGAAACACACTAAGCTTCTTGCTTATAGTGTTTATGTGTAATGTGTTTCAGGTTCTAGTGAGGACCGTGGGAAGGCGCCGACATGACTCGTACACACACAGGCGGATTTGGATATGTTTGATCTTGGGATTTGATATGTTTTGTATTATGACCATGTTACATTGGATTTTATGGTTTGTCTTGAATGAAATTATGTTTTAAAGAAATGAAAAATTGTTTTGAAAATTTACGTTGTTACAAGTTGGTATCAAAGCCTTGGTTTGAGGGATTCGGATGCACCTTCGGGTGTAACTGAACTCAAACTGAGGATTTGAGAAAATTTTCAAATGATAAAAACTAAGTTTTCTAAAAAGCAAGAGATTTTTAGACAACCAGAGCGGAGCAGTGTGTACGGTCAGCCAACGCCCGAATGGTGAATCCCCAAAATGCCCTTATGTTATGTGTTATGAGATATGATATGTTATATTATGCATGATAGAGCTGGCTAGGTATTCATATTAGGACTTGATGTGCACAAAAGTACCCATTAATTTTAATATTTATAACCTAACAAACTTAGACTATCTATGCACTTATAGGCAGTGTACCTAGTCAGATTACAGTATAACTTAGGTAAGTCGGGTGTCGATCACAGGGAACGGTGGATTAATTCAATATATTTAATTATAGGTTATAGGTCACACGAAAAGAATAAAGAAATAAATTTCAAACTAACAATTAATTAACTATTCTCGATAAACTAACAGGAAAACAAATCTCTTCAGGTACTTTGGTTTAGACAAATTACACCTTAAAAACATAGACAATTGCATATACAAATTCATTTATTCATGTTCACCGATTCCTAAAATGATTAGATTCGTGTTCACTATAACTAATCCTTTAGCAAAAAAGTCAATTCAAACAGTGATCAGTTGGTTAAACTAACATGCTTCCTAGTGTTCAGTTCGTATCAAGCAAGACTTGTAAATATAGTTAATCGAATTATTAATTCAATTTAACCTCTTGTTGATGGTCATCAAACAAGGCTCACACATTAACTTACTTATTCCCAAGTTAATCTTAGTTTCACCTGCGTTATTCCTAGACTTATAATCTTGATGGTTATCAAAAATCACAAGAGACAAGCAATCAAGCAGATGTTCATGCAACTCAATTCACTTAACAATTAACAGAAAATAATCATCATTAACACATAAGGATCTTTTAACAAGCTTGGCAAGATAAATTAAACATAAATAAACAATTCAATATAGCAATTAGTCTAATAATCAAAGCTTCATTCAATCATAAACACAAAGTAAAAGGTTTTTACACTCAAATCAGAAACTAAATACAGAAGAGTACCACAATGGAATGCTAAACATGGTCACGTTAGCAATCCATATGATTATCGACATGTATCTGCTCTCCAACCCTTCCGATCTCCGCTCCCGTTAGCTTAACGGCCCTCTGGCCGCCTTCTAAATCCTCAAAACGGCTTAACAGAAGTTTAATATCGACTAAAACTAAGTTGGAAGCCGAATCCCCCCTCCTGGTTAGCTGAAAATCGACTTTTATAACCTTTGTAGCCGACTTACGTACGCTGGGCATAAGTCGGATTACGCTGGGCGTACTAAGGATTTCTACGCGATTGAACTTATCTGAGGCCAACCAGTACGCGGGGCGTACCCTTAAGTTACGCGGGGCGTAAGTCAATTTGGTAGTTACGCGGGGCGTAATCGCTCCTTCAGCATTTTTAATTTCTTTTAGCTTCTAAGCCCGGTTTCCGCTTCAGTCTTTTCTTTTGTGCTTTATTGCCAACGAATAGCTGCAAAACATAATTCAAAGCATTATGAGTACTTTTTAGTTCTAAAAGAGAATAAATAAGGCCAAAATATTAAGATAAAGTGCATAACAATATATATAAAAATACACATATCAGGACTAGAGTGGCCTGATTTTGTGATGCCTTAGCCTAGGAAGGATTGTGCTGCTATGTGATGCTTGAGAGCGAGTAGGTAGCAGTGAGGGGCTGATAAGAGGTCTACCGAAAGGTAGCCTATGCTAGTGAGATATAGAGTACTTAGGATCTGAGATCCAAGGAGGATGACTTAGGGTGAATACTGATCCGGTGTAGGCGGTAGTATAAGGGCCCGTACTACCGAAGACACCGGAGCAGTGCGCACTCTAAATAAGAATCCTTTGGGTACTAAGGAACAAGTAGGGTCGAGTTATCGAGTGCGAGCATGCTCGAATGAGTCTTTGATATTATTATGTTATATTTCAGAAACATCATGGTTGGGACACGCCACAGGCCTGAGGCGGTGTGAGTGACGAGGAGCTCCGTCAGATGATCCATGATGAGGTGGCTGCGGCGATCAGGGTTGAGATTCCGGAGATGTTTGGGTCTATCTAGACCACACTGATTGAGACTTTTGATGAGCGGTACGCCGCGGTGACTGAGGCTGCAGCCGCTGCAGCTACAACAGTTGTGGCTGCTGCCAGGCTTCAGGGAGGTGACTCGTTGTTATTCCGGGAGTTCAGCAACACGAGCCACCTGAGTTTGATGGGACGCAGGATCCGATCGCTGCGATGAGATGGATTACTGATATTGAGGGTTGCTTCTATACGTGTTCATGTACGGAGCATCTGAGGGTACGGTTCGCTTTGAACCAGCTTCGCTTGGGAGCGAAGGATTGGTGGAAGTTCGTGACGGCGAGCTTCACTCTTGCAGAGATTTTAGCGGTGACCTGGGAGAGGTTCACCAACATGTTCAGAGACGAGTATGTTCCCCCGGTGGAGAGGGAACGGTTGGTTCAGGAGTTCTTGACCCTCAAGCAGGGTAATGATTCGGTTACTGTGGTTACCCGAAAGTTTCATGAGAGGCCGCTGTTCTGCCCTTAGGAGGTGTCTACTGAGCAGGCACAGATGAGCCGGTATTTAGGCATTCTGAGGAGGGACATTCGGGAGTTCGTGTCGAACTCGACGTACCGGACATTTACTGAGCTCCAGGAAAATGCCCGGAAGAGGGAGATCGAGTTGGAGACTCAGGCCAGAGAGGAGGCCGAGTCTTAGAGGATGGATCGGCGACCGGCTCAGTCTCAGCCGACAGCCAAGCAGACCAAGTCCGCTGATTCGAGGACTGAAGCCCAGAAGGGCCGCACTTGCGGGAAGTGCGGAAAGGGTCATGAGGGGGCCTGTCGATCGGGTGCTTGCTACAAATGTGGCAAGGAGGGGCATATCGCCAAGGATTGCCCCAAGGGATTTATGGTTTGCTTTCATTGCAACCAGACTGGCCATCGAAAGGCCGAGTGTCCACAGTTGCATCAGGGGCCAACACAGGGATATGCACCTGCTTCTAGTGTTACCGAGGTTCAATCAGTGAAGGCCAAGGCTCCAAAGGCTCGTGGGAGAGCTTTACAGTTGACTGCAGAGGAGGTCCGCGCAACGCCCGATGTTGTGGCTGGTATGTATTCTGTATTTATTTTTTTTAGTTGAGATATTGTGCTTATATGATGATATGCGTAGGTACTTTTCTTGTGAATTCTGTACCTGCTTTGGTGTTATTTGACTCGGGTGCGAGTCGGTCATTTGTTTCCTTGGCATTTAGTCAGCACATTAGTATCCGTCGAGAGGCGTTGAGTCGACCTCTGCGAGTTTCCATAGCTAACGAGCGAGCAATGTATGCTACAGATGTGATTCGAGGATGTATCCTTGAGATCTTCGGTGTGGAGTTCCCAATAGATCTGGTCCCGATTACGATGGGGGACGTGTGTGTTATAGTGGGCATGGATTGGTTGAGCCGATTTGGAGCTGTTATAGACTGCGAGCGTCAATTGGTGACGATACGAGACCCTAGTGGGGGAGTACTTACGGTGTATGGCGAGGGAACCTGATGTGGGTCAGTGTTTTGCTCGGCTGCCAGCGCGAGACAGAGTTTGCAGCAGGGCTGCAGTGGATTCGTAGCCTATGTTATGTACACGCAAGTGGCCGCTGGGAGGCCAGGTTCGATTGATGAGGTTCCGATAGTGTGCGAATTCCCGAATGTTTTTCCCGAGGAATTGCCGGGTGTTCCTCCCGAGAGGCAAGTGGAGTTCCGTATCGATTTGGTTCCGGGAGCAGCACCTATCGCCTCGTGCCGCCAGAGATGCAGGAGTTATCCTCGCAGCTTCAGGAGCTGCTGGGGAAGGGGTTTATTCGACCGAGTAGCTCGCCTTGGGGAGCACCAATCCTTTTTGTCAAGAAAAAGGATGGTTCACACCAGATGTGCATTGATTACTGGGAGTTAAACAAGTTGACGGTCAAGAACCGTTATTCGTTGCCGATGATCGATGATCTGTTCGATCAGTTGCGGGGGGCGTCTTGGTTCTCCAAGATAGACTTGAGGTCAGGTTATCATCAGATGAGGGTTTGGAATGAAGATATCCAGAAGACAACATTCAAAACTCATTATGGGCATTACGAGTTCGTGGTGATGCCTTTTGGGCTCACCAATGCACCAGCCGTGTTCATGGATCTCATGAACAGGGTGTGCAGACCGATGCTGGATCAGTTGCTGATCGTATTCATTGATGATATTTTGGTGTATTCGAGATCTAGAGAACAACATGAGGAGCATTTAAGGGAGATTCTTGGAGTTTTGAGATCGAAGAGGCTTTATGCCAAATTCTCCAAGTGTGAGTTCTGGTTACGAGAGGTCCAGTTCTTGGGACATCTCGTCAACCAGAATGGGATATTGGTCGATTCGGCCAAGATTGAGGCAGTCATGAGGTGGGAGGTGCCGAGATCGCCCACTGAGATCAGGAGCTTTCTAGGATTGGCTGGCTATTATCGGAGATTTATTAAGGATTTTTCCAAGATCGCCGTGCCACTAACCAAGGTGACCCTGAAGGGTGTCACTTTTTCTTAGGGTCCGGAGCAGCAGACCTCATTTGAGGCATTTCGCCAGAAGTTGTGCGAAGCCCCGGTGCTCTCACTCCCGGAAGGGATGGAGGATTTTGTGGTGTACTGTGATGCATCGATATCCGGGTTGGGAGCAGTGCTTATGCAGAGGGGGCATGTGATAGCACATGCATCGAGGCAGCTGAAGCCTCATGAGTCGAGGTATCCCACCCACGACCTGGAGCTGGGGGCTGTAGTGTTCGCCCTCAAGATCTGGCGTCACTATCTGTATGGGGTTCGGTGTACCATATACATGGACCACAAGAGTTTGACGTACTTGATGGATCAGCCCAACCTGAATATGCGCCAGAGGAGATGGTTGGATGTGGTAAAGGATTATGATTGTGAGATTGTAACATCCAAAAATACATCTCAAATTTTTTTTTTGTTTTAATAATAAAAATCATATGCTGAATGTCATATCATAAAACCATACGTCAAATATCTCAAACCATAATAAAATGTCGTGATATAACTGTATCAAATCAAACTAAGTATCAAAACAATCTCCCAGGACAAAAACTGAAGCTGTGTGGTGTGCGATGCCATCATCCCGAGCTCTTCCCTTTACTTGCGGAAGTACCTGAAACCAAAACTGAAACTGTAAGCACGAAGCTTAGTGAGCTTCCCCAAATTACCACATACCATACAAACATATAACAATTACTGGGCCTTTCCTACTGCATCGGACCGAAGTTTGGAAACTGCACCGGACCGAAGTCCGGAACTAACCAGGGCCTTGCCCTCTACATCGGACCGAAGTCCGGAACTACTGAGGCCTTGCCTCCTGCATCGGACCGAAATCCGGAACTAACTACATCGGACCGAAGTCCGGAACTGACTGCATCGGACAGAAGTCCGGAACTACTGAACATAGCATAGCATAAACATATCAACTAACACAACAACACATACTGCATACTGCTTCGGGCCATAACCCGGAACACATAACACGCAAACCTGTCTGAGCCGCGAAGGCGTCAAACATACTAACTACTGCATCAGGCCGAGGTCCGGAAACTATTACTAATTGAACGGGCCGACATTGTGACCTTAGACCCGTTCCTACTAGAAGGGAACTCACCTCGTGAACTGGCTGCTGAGTGTATGACTCTGGAAGCTATTTGTTGCTTCTCCAGTGTCTCCCCGAGTACAATTCCACAAACACACTCAATCAAATACTAATAACTATATTGGGGTAAAATGACTCTTTTACCCCTGGCCAAAGTCAACTCTCCCGGTCAAAGTCAACTTACAGTTGACCTGACTCGCCGAGTTGGGACGCCAACTCGCCGAGTCCCTACTCTCACTTCTCAACCATTTTCGCTGCTACTCGTCGAGTATGGCATCAACTCAACGAGTTTCCTTTCAATTCTAGAACTCAGGCTATCTGCATCCGACTCGCCGAGTTGTATGAACAACTCGACGAGTTGTTCTTGAACTAAGAAGATTGCCTTGGACTCGCCGAGTTGTATGAACAACTGGTCAAGTCCCTCCATTACTGAGTCTGACCCCGACTCACTGAGTCCATTCCACTACTCACTGGTCCCCACTCAGAATCACTCAAAAAGGGGAAAAATCGGGGACTCGCGGCTCGAATCGCCGAGTCCGAAGAATGACTCGCCGAGTCGCATGCATCCAGTTACTATAAACTCGATTCTCCTTGAATCCAACGCATATAACTTGTAGATCTGGGCTCCTTAGGCTCGATTAACACGTAAAGATTCTATCTTTACGTGCCCATAAGCATCCATGAAGATTAAAAGGCTCAAAAAGCATAATAAAGGCTAGATCTAGGGTTCTCATGCAAAGCAACTTCAAAAAGGCAATAGATCAGGGCTCTACAACTCCTAAATGAATAGATCTAGGGATATCTCGACCCATCAAGGCATCCATACAACTACAAAGCTTGGAAAATACATTAAACTAGCCTTAGAGGTGTTCCAATGGAGGTTTTAAGCACAAAACAGAATGATTCCAAGAAATACCTCAATGAACTCTGATTTTGACCTTGGATCTTTGCTCTACACCTCTTCTTTTTGGTCCTTTCTTCTTTTTCTTCTTCAAACCTTCAAGAATCCACACAAAACACTTTAATCAAACAAGGAATGGTTTAGGGTTGCTCACAGACTCTCTGAGGGTGAAGGAGGTGAGTTTGGGGCACATATCATTACTTAAATAGTGAGCAAACCCGGGGATTTAGGGTTTCTTCCAGACAGGCGGACTCGCCGAGTCCCGAATTTGGACTCGTCGAGTCGCCGACTTACACGTGCTCGAAATCCCGTCTCTACTCGTCGAGTCGGGCTATAGACTCACCGAGTCCCTCTAGAAAACTTCAAAATAAATAAACATGAAAACAATATACCAGAGACGGGACGTTACAATTATCCTCCACTTGACTCAGACTTCGTCCTCGAAGTCTACTACGGCTGAATCTGCAAACAACTCTGGGTAGTGCTCTCTCATCTCCTCCTCAGCCTCCCACGTCCACTCAGACCCCTTCCGGTGCTGCCACTGCACCTTCACTAGCCCAACCACCTCAAGGTCTTAGTCTTCCGATCCAAGATCGCTATCGGCCTCTCAATAAAGTTCAGGCTGCTATCGACCTGAATGTCCTCCAGGGGCACCACCGCTGACTCGTCCACCAAACACTTCCTCAATTGGGAAACATGGAAAATGTTGTGAATCTGGCTAAGCTCCACCGGAAGATCTAACCGATACGCAACCCGTCCAACCCGGGCCAAAATCCTAAAAAGACCAATGAACCTGGGGCCTAACTTGCCCCTCTTCTGGAACCTGATGACACCCTTCCAGGGTGAGACCTTCAGAAGGACCATATCGCCCACCTAGAACTCCAAGTCTAAACGCCTCCTGTCGGCGTAGCTCTTCTGCCGACTCTGTGCAGTCTGCAGTCTACTACGAACCTGCTGAATCAACTCGGTCGTCTTGAGCACCACTTCGGTGCTCCCAATGACTCGCTGACCGACCTCGTCTATCCTCGGGAGGGGGTAACGGTTCTTCACCATTACCTTATTCAACTCCCGGTAGTCTATACACATACGGTGCGACCCATCCTTCTTCTTCACAAAAAGGATCGGTGCTCCCCAAGGTGAACTACTCGGCCGAATAAAACCCTTGTCTAGTAGCTCTTGCAGCTGCGTAGACAACTCATGCATCTCAGGGGGAGCTAACTGGTACGGTGCCTTAGCTATCGGAGCCACACCAGGAATTAGGTCGATCCTGAACTCGACCTGTCTCTCAGGTGGTATTCTCGGTAAATCCTCTGGAAATACATCCGGGAAGTCTTGCACCACCGGAACATTGTCAACTGTCGTCTTTCCCTTCTCCCGGGCATCCAAGACATAAGCTACATAACCGGCGTAACCCTGCTGAAAATAATGCCTCGCTCTCGCCGCTGAACACAGAACTGGTCCGCGTTGTGGCCTCTCGCCCTAAATCACTAACTCTCCCCCGCTGGGAGTGCGAACCCTCACTAATTGCAGCTCACAATCTATCACCGCCCCATTGGGGCTCAACCAATCCATGCCCACTATAACCTTATTCCCTCGCAGGGGAATAGGGACCAAATCCACCGGAAACTGCTCGTCGAACAACTGAAGAGAACATCCTCTGTGCACCCTAGCGACCCTCACGGTCCTGTCGTCTGCTATCTCAACCTCTAGTGGACAATCCAGCTCCCCTGGAGCTCTACTAAATCTCTTGCTAAGCGCTAGCAATACAAACGATCGGGTAGCCCCCGAATCAAATAATACTGTAGCAGAAATGCCGTTCACAGAGAACGACCCTATACAAAACATATAACCATAGCAATAATCAATAATAAATACAGAGATGAAGGGAAGATACATACCCGTCACCACATCAGGAGTCGCTCGCGCCTCCTCTGCTGTCATCTGAAAAGTTCTACTCTTTGCCACTGGCGCCTCGGTTCGGCCCTGATGGCCATCTGTAATCCTCAAGGTAGCAGGGGTAGGTGCCACCACCTTCCCCGCTGCAGCTAAACTCGGACACTGGGACTTTTTATGTCCCCTCTGATTGCACTGAAAGCAAATCAGATCTGATGCCGCAATGGCGGTAGCAGGGGCTGTACAATCTCTGCTCAAATGCCCAGTCCGACCGCACTTGTAGCAGCCGGAGCTCCCTGCCTTGCACACCCCATGGTGCAATCTCCCACACTTGCCACATCGACCGTGGCTCTGATGACTCCTGGATCTGTGATTTGAAACCTTGGGCTTTTTGCCCGAACTACCTATACCCGAAACCGCCTCCGGCTTCCTCTTCCTTTCCATCTCAAGATCAATTTACCTCTCCCGAGCCCTAGCAATCATGTCATCCAACCTTTTACAGCTAGACCGGCTCACAAACTGGCGAATATCACTTCGTAGCATCTCATGATAACGGGCCTTCTTCATTTCCTCGTCAGCTGCATACTGAGGAATGAGAAGAGACTGTAAGTCCCTAATCTGCCTGTGTATCAATCAGATCTGTTTGATGGTGCGGAATCCCAATCAAACGGATGATGTCAGATCAAATAGAAGAGAAGGAGCAGAAGAATAATATGAATCTTGATTGAATTGATTAGAATGAAGTTCCCTTACACGATTCACACACAACACACACTTGTTCTTCTCTGGCCATAAACTCTCTATTTTTCATCAATCACTACTCCTCACCCTAACACCTATATTTATACTTGGAGAACATGGGCCGGATAACATGGGACGTAAATGGGTTTACGGTCGTAAGGAGTTTACGACCGTAAACTTAACCGTAAACATGACCGTAAACTCCAAAGTTATTACAGAAAAATACAATTGCCCAGAAAAGCAAAGTATAAACCATATTTTGACCTAACAATCTGCCCCTTGGTTTATAGCTTTATTTTCTTAATTGACCCAACAAGCTCCCCCTAAAAAGTAGCTGGCTCTTCTTGTCAATCTTCAATGGGAGCTTGGCTTCAACTTTAATCTTCGATTTCTTCACAGCATCAAGATAAACATATGAATCTTCAATGAATGACTTCATCTTGAGCACATGAGCTTTTCTTCAAGATTTGACGTTGAACGCACATTGGGTCAGGAGGCTTCTTGTACCAATTCTTGAAAGATAACGCTTTCAGCTTGAGAATCTTCAGAGAGAACTTCAGAGAGAAATAATCTTCTGTATCACTTTAGCAGGTACAACGATAGCAGCAGACCGATTGAGGAGGCTTCAATGCAATCCGTCACATAATCTTCAATTTCTACTTCACCTTGCTTCCGGGGTTGAAGGATTGAATGTTGAAAGAATGATCTTCATTTCTTGATCCTTCGAATGATAATTCTTCGATGCTCACGGACGAATCCTTTGGCTCAGAAATCTTCAACACAAACTCCATGAGTCTCATCTATACCTGAAATCACTTTTCACGACAAAACAAAAATAAAAGAAAACATAGAACAAAAAGTAAAACAGAAATAACACTATTTTTTGATTTTGAATTTTTTGATTTTTGTTTGTTTTTTTAATTCTCCCTTTTATTTAAATTAGAAGAACACTATGAACAAACTTAACAAAAACAAAAATAATAGCTAAATTTAAAAGTGATTTGGGATCAAAGTTTTTAGACAGCCTTTATCCGCTTGTCGGTACCCTTATCTTTACATCTTTGTCTGATCGATCGCCAGTATTGTGGTCCACTTAAACACGCAAAAAATTTGTGACAGTTTTGGACATTTTACCAATGACATGATACATGCATAGATCTAATTGTAACATTACTATCATGATTGGCCTTAATTCATAAATAAAATTTTCTTATGACCATTTAACTGACTACAACCAGGGATATTGTTGTCCACCTAAATCGAGCAGCGAGATCTACAAACAATCTGTATGTGTTCAATTTTATGTGTACTAGAACGTGTTTCCTGCTTCCTGATATGCCCTAGCCATCAAGAACTTCCAGAGTACTCCTTACACCGGGTGAGCAGACAACCATTGAGAGAGAGGATAGGTTCAGAATTCTATTACTTATTGTTTCAGAGGGGTTGAGAAGTAGAAGGTTGCATATGCTGTGTACCAGGTCGGATTAGAAGTCATGCAAAGGAGACAGCATATGGCTAACAGATAAGAGGAATTTCATATATATAACATGCAGAGAAATAGAGTTGCATATGTTGTGTACCAGGTCAGATTGGAAGTCACGCAAAGGAGACAACATATGAATAAAAGATGGAAAGAAAGAAAATGATATTCTACAGACCTAATTTATCGGAATTTACCAGTCGCCCAATCCAACCGGAATTAAGGACAAAATCCGCACATCGAGGAAAAGTGAATCCACAGTTCTAGATACGGGTTATTTAATGTGACCGGTAGATTCCCATGTATATCTCGCTGCTCAACATATCCGAGTGTCGTGACATCAGGTTAAACGGATCTAATTAGGTCAAAGTTTGTCAAGTCCTTAAATTCATTAGGTTAAACTCTCCCTAGTTAAGTCCATTTAAAATCTTTCATGCCTACCAGCGCATCGAACACAGAGCGTAGACGATTTAACTTAGGTACGTTACGCCGATTCAGATTGCCCGTTATCACTTGCTAATTTCATTTCCCAAAACATCTCCTGCAAGCACATTCCATTAACACCATATTTTTATTTTCTGATTTTGTAATGTTTTTGGATTTTTTTTTGAATTTTCTAAATTTTGTTTTTAATTTTTATTTCTCCCCCTAAATTTGTGCATAGGAGAGAAACGAAAATAAATGTGCAAATTTAAACTATCCTAAAACAAAAATTAGTCTTTAAAGCGAATCAGCTTAAGAAAAATTCAGGAGTATAGAGAAGAAAATGCAAACCGTAATTCACCGATTGAATCTGCATTTAGAAGGTCTGAGAACAGCAAGCATAACCTCAGAACAGATCCGAAAATTCTGCATATCATTAAGAACTAACCCCATGAGTGATCCCTTCCTTTCTTCCCTTCCCGCAAAGGACACATACTCTCAAATAATGTTCTGAGTGTTGTACAGTTGAAGATGTCCCCAATCATATGCCAGGAGCATCCACTACCAACAAACCGAAGTCTGATGATATGCCTCCATAGCTGCTCCAGCACAGAGGGGGATCAGTTGGTCTTTGGAACCCAATCCATTTTGAAACTGGGTCGACCTTTGTCATCAAAGCACGATACTCTCTCCCATGACATATCCTGCTTATCACAAACAGAAGATGTAGAAATATTAGAATCATTAATTGATTTGGGAGTTTTTATATTCGGGTTTAACCCATTTCTTGTTCGATCCGATGGGTGCCTCGGCACTTGATTTGGAACTTGAAGCCGGCTGCCTAGATGACTTTGACCTAACCGGTCTTGGCTTCACAGGAGCATCTCTTGAACTAGACTTCTGGGCCAGCATTCCCTTCTTGTTCTTGGGAGTTGGATGCTTGGCCTTGGGAGTTGAATTCTTGGCCTTCATGGCATTCCAGTCGGCATTGTCTTAACGTGACTTTGAGGGGTTTCTTTTGAAAAATCTCCCTCTTGGCGCGTTCTGCCAACCTTGTGCATAGTAGGGAACATATGCGCGATTAGGAAAATTTCTGGCAATGTTTCCAGGTGTTCCACAGTGAAAACAAGTCTTTTTCTTCACTGTGAAGTTATCTCTTCTTGCCCCTGGTGGCGTATCCTTGCCTTGTCTCTTGCTTTTCCCACACGCATAGTTGCAACAGGCACTCTGTTTAGCTTGAAATGGTGGTCTGTATTTACCAATGGTAGGTTGATTAGAAGCAACATATTCAAAGTTCAAGGGGTCGTTTGTTTGTTCAGAAGAACTCTCCTTGTTCTCATCCCCTGTTACTTTGCCTGCACAAGAAGTAGCAACATTAGTATCTTCAATATTAATAACTCCTCCTGGCACAAATCCAGCTCGTTTTCCATATTGAAGATGTGCCTCCCTGTCAATTTCTTTCTTTGTCATGGGGATGGATGTGTAGTTATGATTATAAGGAGGAGGTACACTATCATACCCTAGACCCTTGTTTTGATTTTCTTTGAATTTTAATTGGGTTTCATATAAGAACTCGACTGTCTGACTTGACGCAGTATAATTTTTGAAACTGACATCAGTTTTTCCACACTTAAGTTTTAAAGCGTCAAGTTCTTCAGTTACAACAGCAAGTTGTCTCTTAACATAATCATAATTTTCACACTTGTTGCTATACTCTTCCTGAAGTTTCCTAAAGTCCTTGGTTTTTGCTTCTAACTCAGCCTTCAGGGGTTTCTGTCCTTTCCTGAGTTGATATCCTTCATATCTCAGGTCCTCAACTTCTCTTTTAAATAAATCAATTTGTTCCCAAAGAAATTTAGTCGTGGCTTCACAAGCTGGAGTACATGTAACTTCAGTGACCGGAAGGTTTTCAGAACTCATTGTTTCTCTACACTTCAAAGCATCAAGTTCTTGAATTACATCAGCAAGACTAAGATGATTGAGATCTTTTGTCTTCTTGATGATAGCCACGTTCATATCCCACGATTTTGGAAGTGAATTCAATAGCCTTTTGTTTATCTCAGATTTAGACAAGAAGATCCCAACTATATTCATCTCGGTAATAAGTGTAGTAAATCGCTGCAACTGAGTTTTGAGGGTTTCTCCAGGGATATAATCGAAAATGTTGAAATTTTGTCTTAACATATCGTGACGACTCTCTTTCATGTTTCAACTCCCTCGTAGACCTTAAAATCAATTAAAAAGCACAACTAAAAACCAAAATCAAACTTAAAAGTCAAACCCTTTGATTATAAACCTCAAAAGTCAACCTTAAAAATCAAATTTAAAAAGTCAAACTCAAAAGTCAAACTTAAAAGTCAAACTCAAAAGTAAAACTTGAAAAGTCAAACTCAAAAGTCAAACCGAAAAGCTAAATTTGAAAATTTAAAAGTCAAACGAGAAAGTCAAAAATTAAAGTCAAAGGTATCACTTGAAAGTCAAAGTAAATTTTTGAAGACAAAAGTCAAAAATTAAAAGCTATTTTTATTTTAGAATTATTATTATTATTATTATTTTAAGATGAAAAAGGAAAAAATTATTATATAAAAAAAAATAATTTAATTTTTTTTTAAAATTTTGGATGAAAAAGGAATTTAAGATTAAAAGAAATTTAATTTTTGGGCTAAAAATGACAATTTTGCGAAACTTGGAACCGAAATAGAGTGTTTTTGAGTAAAGAAAGGGAGGAAAGGAACAAACATGATGCTAGAGTAGTTGGTTAAGGCGCTGGTTGATGAATGAGAGGTAGTGAGTTCGATTCCTGGCCATCGCAAAGTCGCTCCCTCTTTTTATTTGAAGCTGCGAGGCGAGGAGGCTGATGCGAGGAGGTTCGACGATCAACTCCGAAGCGAAGACCGAGGCTGCTGTTGCGAGGATTCCTTCTGGCCGCGAACTTCGGACACGCTGCTGACCGCAACCTCGGACCGGCCGTAAACTCCGAGGCCGTGAACTCCTCGGACCGCAAACACCAGCCGCAAACACTTCGGAAACCCTAGCTGCTGGCCGCCACCCCCTCGCTGATTACGACCAAAAACACCGATTTTTCGACTTTGAAGCCCCAAAACTCGATCAAGAACTCTTTTTTATGAAAAACACGAAGAACAAACCCCCATTATTTTTGCGAGATCTATTCGAAAAAGCAAAAATATTTCGAAAATAAGATGAAATAATGCTCCAAATCTAACAAAATTGACTGATACAACCAAGCTTTGATACCAATTATAAGTCCCTAATCTGCCTGTGTATCAATCAGATCTATTTGATGGTGCGAAATCCCAATCAAACGGATGATGTCAGATCAAATAGAAGAGAAGGAGAAGAAGAATAATATGAATCTTGATTGAATTGATTAGAATGAAGTTCCCTTACAAGATTCACACACAACACACACTTGTTCTTCTCTGGCCGTAAACTCTCTATTTTTCATCAATCACTACTCCTCACCCTAACACCTATATTTATACTTGGAGAACATGGGCCGTAAATGGGTTTACGGTCGTAAGGAGTTTACGGCCGTAAACTCAACCGTAAACATGACCGTAAACTCCAAAGTTATTACAGAAAAATATAATTACCCAGAAAAGCAAAGTATAAACCATATTTTGACCTAACAGAGCCCTCTCCCTGAACTTGGCGGTGATCTCCTCCACGGTCTATGTAGTCTGGGTGAGGTCCTGAGACTCCCTGGCTAACTGCTGCACCTCAATAACCGGTGAAAACTCCGCCCTGAATCTGGTAGAGAAATCAGCCCAGGTCATGGCATCTAACGCTGCATCATCTCCAATGGCATGTCCAACCTCCTCCCACCAATCCCGTGCCCTGTCCTTCAGAAGACAGGACACCAATCTGACCTTGTCCCTCTCGGGACACCTGCTCGAGCGGAATGCGTTGGCCACATCCTCCAACCATCTAGTACTCGCTATGGGGTCCCGCGCGCCGTTGTAGTCTGGATCTCCACATGCCCGGAACTCCCTGAAAGTAAGCGTGTGCGACCCCATCATGGCTGCCACCTCAGCACGAAAGGTGCCTAGCTTCTCCTCCATCAACTCTAGTTTACCCTCCTTGATCGAACCAAAGATCATTGGAGTCTGCTCAAGAATGATACGAGTGACTTCTGAAGTGAAGAACTCTCTGGTCTGCTCATCCAACTATTCAGCTCCTGAGCTTGATCCCGATCCTCCTCCGGCACCTGAACTGCTGCCTGCTGGTCTAGAGCGTAAAACCACCATTTTGAAAACACATTACGATAAATGTCAGAAACACTGGTATATCTCGAGGGATCACTACTAATACAGACCCTCCGGTCTCATCTCGGCCTTCCTTGATTCGAGTACAGATCCTCTGCTTCCAGTAGTATGGGCCCCTACTACCTTCCACATCTATCCGTACTTACCTCAAGGACTGCCTCGACTCCACCCGACCACTACTACTGCTGCTGATCTCTACTACACTCATCCTAGGCTTGCCCTAGGGAAATATCTGACTCAATCCTTACCAGCCCTCAGCTGCTGAAGGCCTCCTTGTGATGCCAATTAGTCATTACATGAATGCCATCACATGTGGCGAGGCTCAGATAATCCTTCGAGTACAGAACTCGTCCCCACAATGGTTAGACTCAAACAAGAGCTACGTAGTAGGGCCAAATCCCACACTCTGAGATTATTCAACCCTGTTCACATGTGATGTGGCGCATTCACTTAATGGCTAACTCCCATCACTCAGTGTCCCACAAAGCACAAAGCAAGTAGCATTTGGACACGGAAACTACTCAAGCAATTCTATCCTCGTAATGAGAAACTGTACTAGCATACAATGCTAAGCTTGTGCTATCAGGCATAACCTAAACAGGCTATCCTACTGCTGTCTACTTGATGCTAACATGCAATTCTCATAAAGCTGGAACATACAAAGCAGGCACATAAGGTATCCTCCTAGATCCTTAGTCCTATACTAGCATACTGTTCTACTGAAACTGAAACAATAGATCATAATATAAACTTGTATGGGTAATTTGGGAGTACTTACTTGAGATCGGCTGATCGCATGCACCACACCCTTATCTTGTTTTCAAAACTCTTTTCTTTCTAAGCGCTTTTCAAAAAAAATTTCTTTCGAAAACATTTTCCTTTTGAAAATCTTTTTATCTTTCCCTTAGTTTGAGTTCAGACACACCCGAGAGTGTATCCGAATCCCTCAAACCAAGGCTCTGATACCAACTTGTAACATCCAAAAATACATCTCAATTTTTTTTTGTTTTAATAATAAAAATCATATGCTGAACGTCATATCATAAAACCATACGTCAAATATCTCAAACCATAATAAAATGTCATGATACAACTGTATCAAATCAAACTAAGTATCAAAACAATCTCCCACGACAAAAACTGAAGCTGTGGTGTGTGCGATGCCATCATCCCGAGCTCTTCCCTTTACTTGCGGAAGTACCTGAAACCAAAACTGAAACTGTAAGCACGAAGCTTAGTGAGCTCCCCCAAATTACCACATACCATACAAACATATAACAATTACTGGGCCTTTCCCACTGCATCGGACCGAAGTCCGGAAACTGCACCAGACCGAAGTCCAGAACTAACAAGGGCCTTACCCTCTGCATCAGACCGAAGTCTGGAACTACTAAGGCCTTGCCTCCTGCATCGGACCGAAATCCAGAACTAACTGCATCGGGCCGAAGTCCGGAACTGACTGCATCGGACAGAAGTCCGGAACTACTGAACATAGCATAGCATAAACATATCAACTAACACAACAACACATACTGCATACTGCTTCGGGCCATAACCCGGAACACATAACACGCAAACCTGTCTGAGCCGCGAAGGCGTCAAACATACTAACTACTGCATCAGGCCGAGGTCCGGAAACTATTACTAATTGAACGGGCCGACATTGTGACCTTAGACCCGTTCCTACTAGAAGGGAACTCACCTCGTGAACTGGCTGCTGAGTGTATGGCTTTGGATGCTATCTGCTGCTGCTCCGGGGTCTCCCCGGCTACAATTCCACAAACACACTCGCCGAGTCGCACTCAGAATCACTGTTCCACTACTCACTGTTTCACTACTCACTGTTCCCCACAAACCCTAAACCATTCCACTACTCACTGTTCCCCACTCAGAATCACTCAAAAAGGGGAAAAATCAGGGACTCGCGGCTCGACTCGCCGAGTCGCATGCATGCGGTTACTGTAAACTCGATTCTCCTTGAATCCAACGCATATAACTTGTAGATCTGGGCTCCTTAGGCTCGCTTAACACATAAAGATTCTATCTTTACGTGCCCATAAGCATCTGTGAAGATTAAAAGGCTCAAAAAGCATAATAAAGGCTAGATCTAGGGTTCTCATGCAAAGCAACTTCAAAAAGCCAATAGATCAGGGCTCTACAACTCCTAAATGAACAGATCTAGGGATATCTCGACCCATCAAGGCATCCATACAACTACAAAGCTTGGAAAATACATTAAACTAGCCTTAGAGGTGTTCCAATGGAGGTTTTAAGCACAAAACAGAATGATTCCGAGAAATACCTCAATGAAGTCTGATTTTGACCTTGGATCTTTGCTCTACACCTCTTCTTTTTGGCCCTTTCTTCTTTTTCTTCTTCAAACCTTCAAGAATCCACACAAAACACTTTAATCAAACAAGGAATGGTTTAGGGTTTCTCACAGACTCTCTGAGGGTGAAGGAGGCGAGTTTGGGGCACATATCATTGCTTAAATAGTGAGCAAACCCGGGGATTTAGGGTTTCTTCCAGACAGGCGGACTCGCCGAGTCCCGAATATGGAATCGTCGAGTCGCCGACTTACACGTGCTCGAAATCCCGTCTCTACTCGACGAGTCGGGCTATAGACTCGCCGAGTCCCTCTGGAAAACTTCAAAATAAATAAACATGAAAACAACATACCAGAGAGAGGACGTTACAGAGATCTTGTACCACCCGGGCAAGGCTAATGTTGTAGCTATTTCCTTGAGCCGTAGGGCAGAGAGTGCCCTGATACGAGACGTTTATATGAGATTGACAGTGATGACTCCGGTGTTGGACACCATTCGAGGGGCCCAGGCAGAGGCCGTGAGACCAGAAAACTGCAAAAGGGAGCGGGTGATCGGGCATGTATCGGAGTTCGTTACCGATAGTCGAGGACTTATGACCTTTCCGGGTCGGATTTGGTTACTGTTTGTGGGCGGAACGCATACCATCTTGATGGAGGAGGCCCAAAGATCGAGGTTCTCGATCCATCCCGGGGCCACTAAGATGTTTTTGGACCTGAAAAGGGAATATTGGTGGCCCTGTATGAAGAGAGATGTCGCATGGTTCGTGGAGAGGTGCTTGACCTGTCGCAAGGTTAAGGCCGAGCACCAGCATCCACATGGTAAGTTGCAGCCATTGGAGATTCCTGAGTGGAAGTGGGAATAGATTACCATGGATTTTATCACCAAATTGCCAAGGACTGCAAGAGTTGTCAATGCGATTTGGGTGATTGTGGACAGGTTGACGAAGAGCGCTCACTTTCTTGCTATCAGTGAGAGCTCTTCTACTGAGAGGATGGCAGAGTTGTACGTGAGGGAGGTGGTATCGCGGCATGTAGTTCCGATCTCGATTGTTTCAGATCGAGATGTGCGTTTTACTTCCAGATTTTGGAAGAAGTTTCACAAGGAGTTGGGTACGAGGCTGCATTTCAGTACCGCATACCACCCATAGACGGACAGATAGAGTGAGCAGACGATTCAGACGCTCGAGGACATGCTTCGGGCATGTGTATTCGATTTCGGAGGGATTTGGGACACGTATTTTCCCTTGGCTGAGTTTTCCTATAACAGCAGCCATCACTCGAGCATTGGTATGCCACCCTTTGAGCTGTTGTATGGGAGGAGGTGTCGGACCCCCATTTGCTGGGGTGAAGTAGGGAAACGTGTGATGGGTAGTAAGAAGATAGTGCTTCGGACGACATAGCAAATACAATAGGTCAGACAGAGGTTATTGACCGCTCAGAGTCGCCAGAAAAGTTATGTAGATAGGCGACGATCCGAGCTCGAGTTTCAGGTTGGGGATTTTGTACTCCTGAAGGTGTCTCCTTGGAAAGGAGTGATTCGATTCAAGAAGAGGGGAAGCTGGGGCCCCGGTATATTGGGCCGTTTAGAGTGATTGCGAGGGTAGGCAGAGTAGCATATCGATTGGAGCTACCTGCGGAGTTGAGCCAGATTCATGATACCTTCCACGTGTCTCAGTTGAGGAAGTGTATAGCCGACGATTTGGCGATAGTGCTGCTGGAGGATATTCAGGTGGATGCGGGCCTGAATTATGCTAAGAGACCAATTGCGATTCGGGATCGGAAGATCAAGGTTCTGAGGAACAAGGAGGTACCGTTGGTGCAGGTTCAGTGGCAGCATCGGAAGGGGTCCGAACTGACGTGGGAGTCAGAGTCAGAGATGCGGGAGCAGTATCCGGAGTTGTTTTCGGTATAAGACTTCAAGGGCGAAGTCTGGTTCTAGTGGGGGAGAATTGTAACATCTCGAAATTCAGGTTCAACCATTTAACACTTCTTCTTTTCCAAGTTTTCATGTTAGGTCCCTTTATGTAAATGCTAGGCTTGTGAGTACGCTAGGCGTACTAAGGAGTACGCTGCGCGTACTCGCGCGCTTATTTTGTACGCGGATTCATCCGGGTACGCTGGGCGTACCCAAAACCCTAATATGACTTGAGGGCTATAAAAGGAATGAGATGGTCTTGTCTCTCAGCCACCATCTCACAGAAAGAAACCCTAAGAGAGTATTCCCTTCATCCTTAGCTTGTGTGTGAGTGTTCTAAGCTTCAAAGTGCCATTTCAAGGTGGTGAAAGAGAAGAGGAGGCCATTGTAGGAGCTAGAAGTTGGTGGAAAAGAGTAGATCTGAGGTCTACAGAGGTTGGAGCTTCTTCCTGAGGTATAATGTTCAGAACCTGCCTTGTTATTTGTGTTGTGTACTTCTTGGACCAAATTCTAGGGTTTTTGGTCCCAAGATGGAGAGTATATGAGCAAATAGTCTCCATTGGCCTAGATCTATCATATTCCAGGACTATATGAGTTGTATGCTCATAAAAAATGAAATCTTGGACGTAAATGTTAAACCATGCATGAGATCTAGACTTTTGGAGGAGAAAGGAAAGGTGTTAGAAGGCGTGGGGACCTTTATAGCCATGCAAAGGCTTAAAAGTTTCGACTTTATGGATTAAGAGGTATTAGAATGGCCAGATCTGAAATGTGAGATTATGTCTTAACTGTTTAAGACCTAAAATGAAGAAAGTAAGAAACTGGGATTTACGTTGGGCATAATCCCAGTACGCGCCGCGTAGGGGGGTCGCGTTCCCCGATTCTGGAGTGCAAGGGTATGCCCCGCGTATAGGAGTTGGTACGCCTCGCGTAGTGCTTGCTGTTGACTTTTGTTGACTTTTATGGTTTTGGTCAACATGTTGACTTTTGAGTCAGGGAGGGGTAAAATGGTCTTTTACCCTTTTGTGGAATTGTAGAAAGGGATGTAGTATAGCCTTGAGAGCCGTTAATGATTTGGAATGATTACTTGTTGTGATTAGGCGAGGATAGGTCGTTGTTTCGAGATTCAGAGATATCGAGCACGTGAGATACTAGACATCATACGAGGTGAGTCTTCTCACTATACTGTACCTGGAAGGGTAACTATGTGTGACCGGAAGGTCTGGTATGCTATGAGATATATGCATTGTATGCTATGAGTTTCCTGTTTTGTATGCGATATGTATGCTATGCTTGATATGGGCCGGAAGGCATTATGATATGGGCGGGAAGGCATTATGATGTGGACCGGAAGGTCAGGGAGTTATGGACTGGAAGGTCGACACGGGTAGGACCGGAAGGTTTACCGGGTTGGGACAGAAGTCCCCTGAGACTCATGGACCAGAAGGTCGTGTGGAGTATGGCCTGGAAATGCGTATGTGTGTAAGTGGTATATTGGGGACCGTGGGAAGGCGTCGACATGACTCGTACACACACACACACACAGGCGGATTAGGATATGTTTGATCTTGGGATTTGATATGTTTTGTATTATGACCATGCTACATTGCATTTTATGGTTTGTCTTGAATGAAATTATGTTTTAAAGAAAATGAAAAACTGTTTTGAAAATTTACGTTGTTACAAACTCACGCCACCGCGCGGCTTCCTGAAGGTCCAAGAGGGTATCACATCGCTGACTGGACACAAACTATCGAATATCAGTCTTGAGCATACTCAGATAACGAGTCATCTGAGACTGCTCTGAAGCGAACTCTGGGCAAAACATAGCCCTCTCCATGAACACTCGAGTAATCTCCATCAGAGACTCCTTGTCTTGTCTCAATGTCAAAAACTCTTGCGCAAGCCGCTCCCGCTCAACGCGTGGAACGTAGCGGGTGCGGAACATATCTTTGAACTGCTCCCAAGTAACAACAGCCCGCTGATCATCAGTATATGACCCAGTCGTCAGTCTCCACTAGTCCTTTTCCCGAAGCCCCAGCAGGTTCAAGGCACACCTGGACTTTTGGTCAGTAGGACATGAGCACGTGAAGAAACAACCCTCCACGTCAGACAACCACCTCATAGCTCTAATCACATCCCATGTACCATCAAACGCCCACGGCTTCGTATTATTGAAGTCCCGATATTGGAAAGCCCTGTTGGCTCCTCCTCTAACCCCTGCCGCCGTTACAGCCGAAGTGGCTACAGCGGCAGCTGTCTTTGCTAGCGCTGCATATCACTCATCAAAATACTCAACCATCGCGGTCTTAATCAAATCAAACATCTCTGGCAGCTGCACTCGGAACGTAGCAACAATCTCATTGTGCATGATCTCCTTGATCCTGGCATCCAACTCCTCGGTTCCTATCTGAACCACGGGCTCAGGTGCTACCGGCACCTCCAACCCTCTGTCTCCCGACCCCGATCCTGATCCTGATCCGGTTCCCGAAGCAACACGTCTCTTCACCACCATACTGGAATATATATATATATATATATATATATATATATATATATATATATATATATATATATATATATATATATATATATATATATATATATATGCAAGTTATCAGATAAATAACATAATGTCGGGAGACCAAAACCCCAAAAATCCCAGGGGTTGTGATTTCCTTGCTACGTGCATGGGTCCTGTGCTTTTAGTAGTACGGGCCCATACTACCTTGCACACCTACCCATGTTTGTCTCAAGTGTCACCACAACGCCCTAACCATATCATCAACATAAAATACGCCCAATCTCACTTCTAAGGGAATACCAAATATCTCACATCTAGTCTCACCACTCATCACAACTCACACATCCATGAAACTTCCATCATCCCCCCTGCAGCGACGGTGCACGCTAGCTGTACATAACGCTGGACCCCATAGAATTTCGAATATCCAATCCTACACTAAGGTCGAATCAGACATTCTCAGGCTATAAGATCTTGATTATACACAGTCGTGATGCATACACAAAACATCTACAGTTATGATGTCAATTCCATATACAAGAAACCCTAGGCTAATAGGCATCATATAATCAGGCAAGTCTATCATGCGATTCCTGAAGATCCCTAGCCTAGTACTAGCATGCTGTTCTAACATATCAGAATATGAAATAACTATATGGTATTTTGGGGTTCACTTACAGGCTCTGGCTGATTGTACCCTCTGCATCCTCCATCCTTATTTTGAAAACCATTTTAAAACTTATGTTCTGAAAATCTCCTTGAATTGAGACTGGATTCACACGAGAGTTCCTCTAATTCAGTCAAACCAAGGCTCTGATACCAACTTGTAACATCCATAAAATTTGCGCCAAATTTAAACTTTTTCAATCATAAATAAAAACCAAATAGTATTATTTAAAAAAAAATATCAAATCATTTTCCATCAAAGTGTCCCAAAAATCATAACATAAGGACGAGGAGTGGTACGGTCACGCCTTCGCCTTTCCATGATCTCCTGAAGTACCTGAAACAATAAACTGAAAACTGTAAGCCCGAGGGCTTAGTGAGCTACCCCAAAATACCCATACCACATTGACAATACCATATCAGTAATAATCAATCAATTCAACATGCATATTGGGCCATCGACCTGACTGGACCGCCCTACCGGGTCTACAATCTGTCTGAATCTATCCCGAGCCTTCAGCATGACTGGTCCGCCATGTGGGCCTACACTCTCCCCGGACCGCTCATAGGGTATATTGGCCTTCAACACAAAGCAGGACCGCCTCAACCCAACCACACGCAAATAACCATGTGCACATACCATAATATATGGGCATATACAAACATCAAACATATCTGTCACACCAATCATAAAACATAGAATTCTCCTGTGACTAGAGTACCGACCTAGTAGGTCACTAACATACCAATCCCTACAGATCATAAGAGTATAACATACTGTCTACCCCGATTCTGATCTAACAGATCGTAACCACACGTATCATACCATAACAATAACAACTAAAGGGCTGGCCTTGGTGCCGTAGACCCTATCGATATAGTGAGGATAACTCACCTTGCAGATGTCGACACGAAAGGTAAACTCCAACTCTCGGATCACTTGACACAGGTTCCACCACCTATCATCATAGCATAACATACTCATAAGTCCTTAACCTTATAAGGTACTCCATAACCCACTAGTCAACCCCTGGTCAAAGTCAAAGTTCTCAGTCAAGGTCAACAATCCATGTTAACCTTAACTCGCCGAGTACCCTTGGCTACTCGCCGAGTTCTTTGAAGTACATTCCAGCTCGCCGAGTTCCTTTGATTCTTAATCAAACTTAAGGTCACCCGTCGAGTTCCTTCCTTGCAACTCGACGGATGCACACTCATACATATCCCAAAGAAAACCCATCCGACTCGTTGAGTTGTTCTTCAACTCGTCGAGTCTTATGGCGATCTTCATCGGACTCGCCGAGTTGTTCATCCATCTCATCGAGTTCACGACCATCTTCATGTGACTCGCCGAGTCACCTTGCGACTTGCCGAGTCCATTCAGTCCTTTTTCTCCATACAAACATATTTTGAGCCATGCAACGGCTCCAACTCATAGATCCAAGCATCTAGAGCATGCTTATCACGTAAAGTTGCAAACTTTACGTGCATGCATGACCATAAAGGCTCTAAATGTTTATTCTAAGTTCTTAATGGAACTTCATGTTCAAGAGGGACCTTAATCTCAACCAAGACTGTGACTTTATGCCTCCAGAATCCAAGGAGGGTCCAGATCTGAAGTTACAACTTCAGATCTAGTCCATAGCTCATCATCCCAACTTGAAAATCCATAAAAACCCTAGAAACAACAAAAAGGGAAGAAAAGGAAGTAAGAATGGCACTTTGATACCTCCAAAAGATGCTAGATGAGGTAAATCCTGCTTCCCACTCCTTCCTTGCTTCAATTTCCTTTGCACTCTTAGCTTTCTTCCTCAAAGATCCTCTTTTTTCCAAGCTTCAAACCCACACCAAGGCACACACACGAATTAGGGTTTTAAGGGGCTCTCAAAGACTTCAAAGAGACCCAAGGAGGATAAGGCTCCTTTAAATAGAGGTACAAAACCTAGGATTTAGGGTTTCCACTGCCAGCTCCTACTCGCCGAGTCCAGAATGGACTCGTCGAGTAGGTCACTTAACATGCGATCCCACCCCGCTGCTACTCGACGAGTAGGCTAACCAACTCGTTTAATAGAGCTTACTCCAATGAATCTTATTTAAGAATTACCTGAGAATCGGGGCGTTACACTAAATAATCACATAAAGCCTTGAGCTTTATCCACATGCATGGCCCTAAAGGCTACAAAGGACCAAAATGATGGTCTAGAGATTGCATGGGCTTCCATGACCATAAAGTTGGCACCTTTATGCCATGGAAATCCTTCTAGACCTCAGATTTGAAGTATAAACTCAGTTGCGGCTTCCAACTCCCAAGGACCATGAAACTTGGATCAAAACCACTCAAAATAGCCCCAAAGAAGATCTAAATAACCACAAGGAAAGGTGATATAGGCATATTTAGTTATAAAATTCATGCATTATCTTAATACTTTTCGTTGTTTTTATCTCAAATAATGGACAAAAGATGATTAATTAGTTTAAAATTTCATTTTTAGTAACAAAGAGAAGCTCGGGAAGAAAAAGGAAGTGGAATTGGCTATTGGAAGCTTGGATCTTCGATTTTGAAGAAAGAAGGATGTTGCTGGACAGCTTGACCCGTCGTCAGTGTTTTGGCCATATGTCATGACTCGTAACTCAGATTGACTAGATTCAAAATGTTCTGAAAACTAGACACAATTTTGGATGAATTTCGTGTTTTGAGAAAATGTTTATTTCAAAGAAAACTCGAGGAGATGGTCCATCAATTCGACGAGTTGAGATAAAAATTTCTGACGAATTCATGATTTGTCGTGCATGCATTTTCAGTAAGAAACTCGACGATTTTTTCCAAAAAACTCGACGAGTTGGATATTTTTTTCAGAATCTATATATAGAACATTTTCATTCGAAACCCTAACTGATTTTGGAGACTTTTGGCGACTCATTGACGATCAAAAGGGTTCTTAAAGCTGTGGTTTTCGAGAATTCAACCTAGAAGTCAATTTTAAAGAGATCAAAGGCAAAAAAATTACTTTTATCTTAATCTTTCGTGTGAATCATGTTTGAATCCTTTGATTTTGATTTTAGGATGCTATTTGCTGTAGTTATGAACTAAAAGCTTCATACTTCTGTTTAGACTGGATTTTCTTATGACTTTGGTTTGATTGAGTGGTTTGGATTGATTTGATTTGGTTATTTATCTTGTTAAGATTTTTAAATACAGTTATGTGTTAGTGATAATTATTTTCTGTTAATAATCAAGTTTATTGAGTTTTATGAACATCTTGTTAATTGCTTGAATCATATGGTTTTGTGAAAACAAGATTGTATTCCTAGTATAGTGAACATGAATCTAGGGTTAACTAGGAAATAAGTAAGTTGACGTGTGAGCATATGTGATAAACTACCACATATGATTTGATTGAGTTGACAAATTTAGTTAACAAATATTACAAATCTTGCTTGATTCAAACTGAACACTAGGAAACTTGTTAATTTAATCACATGATCACTGTTTGAATTAACTTGTTTTGTAAAGGATTAGTAATATTGAACATGAAGCTAATCAAATTAGAAATCGGTAACCATTGATATATTAATCCATTGCACTTGCCACAAAATCAACCATTGGAATAAGTGAATCAAATCTGAACTGAAGTCTCTTTATCTTATTGAATCTAGTTGTCTTTTGTTCCCTTAATTGTTAATTGTCTTTTGCTTGAGTGTTATTTGATTACTAAGTTTATAGTCTTGAAAAACTAGAGAAAACCCCCTTTCTATTACTTGTTTTATTTAGATAATATTAGCATTTATTTTATTTATTTACTGTTCCCTATGTTCAATACCATACTTACCTGAACTAAACTGCTAATTGATAGGTACATTTCTTTTCGTGTGTTTTTCTTTTTGTTTAAGTTAGTAGGATTAAAACTAGTACAATCACACGTATCAAGTTTTTGGCACCGTTGCCGGGGAACAGTTCTAATAGTTATTTTATTTTGTAGTATTATCGATCCTTTGTGTGAGATTTTTCTCATATAAAGTTACAAATTTTTTTCTTTAAGTTTTATTGTTATGTATTTTGAAAATCTCCATGCTCTTGTTGCTTTTCTTGAGGAAGTAGTACATGAAATTGAACAAGAAGATGAGGAGTATGACTCAGATGAAGATTTGATGAAATTAGGAAGATGGTTAGACAACATCTTGCCTAACAAACAAGATCAATCTAAGTTACAAAAGCTAGAGTTAAAAGATGAAGAACTTAATCTAGAAAAAGATTTGGAGGAGCTGGAAATATTCCTAGCAGAAGGGTCAGATGAAGAACAAGAACAAGCTGAGTTGCAAGTGATGGGTTTTGGCCATATGAACATTCCTATGTGCACATGCAAACCCTAATGCTTGGATCTAGGTTTCTCTAATTAGACATGCATTGAATCCAAGACTTCTAATGGCTAATAGAGTATAAGAACAATACTAAATCAGAGTTAGAAGCTTACCTTGAAACACTTGTTTGATCTACTTGTTCTTGGAGCTTAAGAGTCACAAATGTCACTCCTCTAATGGCTTACAAACACCAACTAGCAAGAGGATGATTTGAGAGAGAGGAGAGGGAATAGAAATCGGCCAGGGTTTCTTTGCTTTAGCAGAGGTGCCGATTTCCCTTGCCCTAGGGGTCTATTTATACTTGTAAGGCTCCTAGGGTTTCACCCTTACACCCTAGTTGGATAATCTTTACTCAAAGCAATCCAAATCCTTTCCATGATAAGCCCTTGGACGATTTGTGGCTTATCCCAAGCCCTAGAAATCGTCCAACCCTATCCAAGAAGGATTTACAGCCCATAGTGTAACTATCAAACAATTGACAGTTTATACCCTCTTATTTAATTAATCTCTTTAAGTCACCAAATTAATTCTAATTAATTTATGACTTATATTAATCAAATAAAAATATTATTATTCTTTATATTATTCTCATAATATATTAATAATATTTATTCTCTCATAATAAATTATCCTGTCAAGTTGCTATGGTGAAGGCAACCCAAAAGGACCATGCGCAATCGGGTCAAATACTTGTCTAATATAGTTGCAGCTTTAGACACTATTCCAACAGTCTCCCACTTGCATAAGTCTAGTAACTATATGCACAAGTACAATTCGATTTACAATCGTAGCTCTCAAAGACGCTGTCAAACTCTGATCTAATCAATCTTGTCCTTTAGATAAGGGATCGTACAGTCCTCTGTTAGATATCATGCTGACAATTCTATGGAATAATTAGTCTAGCATTTTGGTTTCTCGATCTCCGATTCATTTGACATAGAACTTAATCGAACACATCAATTTAGTTCTGACCAGGCCTGGCACATAAGTCAAATCAAATCATCGAGCGGCCGAGATATCGCTTTTACCCTCTTGGGATAAAAGTAACAGATAAACTTCGACTTATATGCATTTACTTATTCATTAATCAACTATACACAACAATGCGTTTTATAACACCGAGTTACTGATGCGTTTTCGCATTATCAATGTACAACCAATTAACAAATAAAAAACCATATATCTAGGTTTTAAGACTATATGATATTATCGTCTTGCGATCATCCTTTTATATCATATTCCATAAGGTGATTCCAGCAAGCGCGGGTTTGTTCCAATGCTCAAAACTAGTTCATAAGAACTCATGAACGTTGCAGCAACCCTTTGCTATGTCTAATACCATTTAGACAATCTACACACCAAATTCATGACAATCTTCATTCATATCTACTTCCAACATATAAACGATTGTGGACAATTTGAATAATTCGATTATTCTTAATAAACTCAATTATTCTGGAAGTCAAAACATGCAAAATGAAACAATAGTAAACAATTAACATAAGACAGTAACATTACTCATAAATAATACTCTTTTATTTAATCTTCAAATGTTAATTATATTTATCTATTACACGTTTCTACTACTATCTAATCTATGCTAATATCATCCTTCAGCCCAATACTCCTAGCATGCTGCAAGTGCTTAACCCTACTCAGTCCCTTCGTAAGCAGATCTGCTGGGTTATCTTATGATGATATCCTCTTCACTACGAGTTGTCCTTCTTCTAAACGATGTCTAATAAAGTGATATTTTCTGTCTATGTGTCGAGATCTACCATGATCCCTTGGTTCCTTGGTCAAGGCAACCGCTCCTTCATTATCACAGAAAATCTCCATGGGCTCCTTTATGGAAGGTACAACTCCAAGATCACCGATGAAGTTCTTCAACCATATTGCCTCCTTTGACGCTTCGCTCGCGGCAATGTACTCTGATTCGCATGTTGAATCAGCTACTGTTTCCTGCTTGGAACTTTTCCAAGTCACTGCTCCTCCATTCAGGGTAAAGACCCAGCCTGACTGCGAACGGTAGTTGTCCCTGTCGGTTTGAAAGCTGGCGTCACTATACCCTCGCACCTTCAAGTCATCACTCCCTCCGAGGACTAAGAACCATTCCTTCATCCTCCGAAGGTACTTAAGGATATTCTTCAACGCAATCCAATGGGCTCTGCTGTGACATCCCCAATTTCACGGCCAGAAAAGACCGATTTGTTTATGCTTTGTTTTTAAAATCAGAGTAATCGTTTAAAGAAAACTGTTGCGGAATTTGTTCCCAAAAACAAAAATATGATAACCATTTATCCAGACAATTCTCAAAGAGAATGTATTTTCATTAAATAATAAAACCTCGGGATGTCATGTTCAATACAGACCAAAAGCATAAACAATATAAAATAGACCTTACAACAGTTATTTGTAACTACTGATCTATAATCCAAAATCTCTCGTCAAGTCCACCAAATTATACTCTTGTGCCATTACCTGTAATGCAAAGAAAACTGAGTGGGTCAGGCTTGGGAGCCTGGTGAGCATATAGGGTTTTCAACCCACAATAATACATTTATTATATTCAATTATCAAACAATCAACCCAAATACCCATCCCTATATCTACTTTATTTTCTCAACGGTTTACCCTAAGAATCCACTATCCTTCATTCATTCATTCCTAATGATTTACCTAAGGAATTGGCACGAAGTCCATTGCTGCCAAAGTTTATCCATCAGGTACTAAATCCATAGTTATCAGACACTAACTCCATAGTCTTCGGGGTTTACTCAAGCGACGCTAACTCCATAGTCACCAAGGTTCACTTAACAAGCACGAAGTCACATCGTCACCAAGGTTTACTCAATAGGCGCTAACTCCATAGTCACCAAGGTTTATACAATAGGCGCTAACTCCATAGTCACCAAGATTTATACGATAGGCACTAACTCCATAGTCACCAAGATTTATACAATAGGTGCTAACTCCATAGTCACCAAGATTTATACAATAGGCGCTAATTCCATAGTCACCAAGGTTTATCTACCAGTAGGTGCTAACTCTATAGTCACCAAGGTTTATCTAACAATAGGCACTAACTCTATAGTCACCAAGGTTTATCTAACAATAGGCGTTAACTCCATAGTCACCAAGGTTTATCTAACAATAGGCGCTAACTCCATAGTCACCAAGGTTTATACAATAGGCGCTAACTCCATAGTCACCAACTATCCCATCTACCCATGTTCTACCCAACATTTTCGTAGATATAAATACTTACACAGCTTAAATCATTTAACACTTGTATAAAACTTCAATTCCATGCCCATTTCAAATAGACAAATAATATATAACACATAGCACGTATTTCATAGCTAATACTTTATATTTATGTGTTAGAAGAAAGTAACCACACACTGACACATATAAACAACAATATATAAACACATAGCATGTATTTTATAAAATACTTCATATCTATGTGTAAGATGAAAGTGACTATACACTCACTTGATCACAAGATGATCGGACAGCACTACGGCTTGCAGAAGTAGAAATCCTCAGCAGATCTGGAAGATCTCTACAAAAATTGAACTTCTCGCGGGCAGAGATTCGGCTCGGGAATCGAACTTCTCGGGATCTTCGGGCTTCGGGACTTGCTTCGGGTCTCGGGGTTGATACCGGGGCTTCGGGGTACTTATGGCACACAAATCGAGGTAAAACGGGAGAGAGAAGAGAGAAAATAGCAACCCTAAACGGCTGGCCCTTCAAATCTATTTATAGGGTAAATTTGGCCCTTGCCACGTCGTGGCAACCTTTTTCCACGTTGTGGGCTTGGTCGTCACTGCATGCGTCATCCCAAGTTGCATCTGGGGGCCTCCCGGAGGTGTCAGGACACTTGCCACGTCATGGCACTGCTTGCCACGTCGTGTTCTCTGACAGTTTTGGGGTTTCGCGCCCCGAACTTCAGAAATTCATAACTTTCGCATACGAACTCCGTTTTCGACGTTCTTTATATCGCCGCGAAGGTGAGATTATCCTCTACAGCTCTCGTTTGGACTCCATTGGCCAATTTTGAATTTATTTTTAATATATTATAAGTATATTACTTATATATTATCTTTAGTAGGCCGGGACAGGAAAACTCCGTTCGAAATTCATAACTCCTTCATCTGAACTCCGATTTCGTCCGTCTTTCCGTCGTTGCACTACTATCGATGAGATCTTCAATTCTCATTTAGATCAATAAGGATAGATATCTATCTACCTTAAATTCACTATTTACGTCGCGCTGGGTCGCGCTAGGTCGTGCCAGTTCTGTCGCGAAACTTCGACATGTCATAACTTCTTCGTTATAACTCGGATTTTGGCGTTCTTTATATGCACGGAAACCTTATGACATATACTACAACTTGGTTGAGATTAATACTTCTAAATAACCTTCCATCAAAAAATCATTTTTGATGCTTATCGTCTCTAAATTGACTAGCCCTGATCTACGGGCATTACAATTATCTCCCCCTTAGGATGATTACGTCCCGGAATCATCAACGAAATAGGATTCGTATACTGACTCCATACGTTATCTCTACATCCTAAGTAATAACCTTGATGCTTAATCCTGCATCTGCTCTTCGTACTATGTTGGTGTTTCAATCATAACTTTCAAGTTACAAGATAAATCCTTATTGCGAACTCCTTCTTCTTCTTAGGATAAATACATTCCTTTATCCATTGTAACAGACTGATGGGTCGTGTTCTAAAGACCTCTCATCGTATGATGAAACGCTTAGACTCAAGTCTCTTAGAATCAAATTCCTGAATGGAATATACCTTCCTTCATATTCTAATGTGATATAATCACATTTCAGCATGGAGCACTTCTAGCTACAAGCTTCCTTAACAACGAGCGCGATGCCATCGATCGCATTGACTTCAATCTTCTGACTTAATTCAAATGCTACATCGAACTCAGTTCTCTGAACCACGTAACAAACTCATCGTAGTCGGACTCAATTTGGTATGACCACTAGGGTCAGGATATCAATCATCTTTTTAGTTATTACCAAAACAATGGTAACAACATACTTGAATAAAAACAAACTCAATTACAAGCTTCTTGGTAACCTTGTGACTTTCCCTGATCCAAGCGTGAGTCCCGTGCTTCCAGTAGTATAGATCTCTACTACTATTCACACCTACTCATACTCGTCCCAAGTATTGTCTCGCAGTCCCCAAGTCCTAAAATCACAAAACAGTTTAACACATACTAATGTGTCCAATTAATCATAAAAATTCTCCTATACTATACTAGGACTTCTTCCATGCGTATCTTCAATCATCAACTCTACTTCAACTCGATTGTTGATGGAAACTCTAGAAGAATGGGACAACTTCAAGAATTACACCAACCGTTCCATCATACTACCAATCGAAGGTGTACTTCAAACGTACCGTACTCCTCTAAACATATTGTTATTTTATAAGACATATTCTAAAGGCAAGATACCACTCTTACAATATCTTCCGATAGGCTTCATTCACTATCATAAGCCTTTCCTTTCCTCCATTTACTCAATTCTCTACGAGTCTTCACCATAACGTTTTGTACATCCAAGCAGACGTTCGGTGCACCGGGCGAGAATTTAAGATAAGAAAGCTTTATTTACGATAGACGTATAAATCTCCTTATCGCTCCGAAACATTTACATGCTAGTTCTAATACCGTAGTCGTACGCATAGAATCCTAAACACATAAGGTTTCCAGATCTGGTCGGCAACAGACCATAAATCCGAACAAACAACATAATATATAACAAACATATAACATTTAGCACATAAAAGCATTTTAGGCAGCTTCCTAAAATATACTAGTGCTCGTGTCAATTTAGGTGTACTACCTAACATATTTTGGACACACTCCTCACAATCATTACTTAGCATTCTAAGTTTAAGTCTAGAAATCCTACCAATTCCTAGTTCGCTTAAACTAATGCTCTGATACCAACTGTGACATCCCCAATTTCATGGCCAGAAAAGACCGATTTGTTTATGCTTTGTTTTTAAAATCAGAGTAATCGTTTAAAGAAAACTGTTGTGGAATTTGTTCCCAAAAACAAAAATATGATAACCATTTATCCAGACAATTCTCAAAGAGAATGTATTTTCATTAAATAATAAAACCTCGGGATGTCATGTTCAATACAGACCAAAAGCATAAACAATATAAAATAGACCTTACAACAGTTATTTGTAACTACTGATCTATAATCCAAAATCTCTCGTCAAGTCCACCAACTTATACTCTTGTGCCATTACCTGTAATGCAAAGAAAACTGAGTGGGTCAGGCTTGGGAGCCTGGTGAGCATATAGGGTTTTCAACCCACAATAATACATTTATTATATTCAATTATCAAACAATCAACCCAAATACCCATCCCCATATCTACTTTATTTTCTCAACGGTTTACCCTAAGAATCCTCTATCCTTCATTCATTCATTCCTAATGATTTACCTAAGGAATTGGCACGAAGTCCATTGCTGCCAAAGTTTATCCATCAGGTACTAAATCCATAGTTATCAGACACTAACTCCATAGTCTTCGGGGTTTACTCAATCGACGCTAACTCCATAGTCACCAAGGTTCACTTAACAGGCACGAAGTCACATTGTCACCAAGGTTTACTCAATAGGCGCTAACTCCATAGTCACCAAGGTTTATACAATAGGCGCTAACTCCATAGTCACCAAGATTTATACGATAGGCGCTAACTCCATAGTCACCAAGATTTATACGATAGGTGCTAACTCCATAGTCACCAAGATTTATACAATAGGCGCTAACTCCATAGTCACCAAGGTTTATCTACCAGTAGGCGCTAACTCTATAGTCACCAAGGTTTATCTAACAATAGGCGCTAACTCTATAGTCACCAAGGTTTATCTAACAATAGGCGTTAACTCCATAGTCACCAAGGTTTATCTAACAATAGGCGCTAACTCCATAGTCACCAAGGTTTATACAATAGGCGCTAACTCCATAGTCACCAACTATCCCATCTACCCATGTTCTACCCAACATTTTCATAGATATAAATACTTACACAGTTTAAATCATTTAACACTTGTATAAAACTTCAATTGCATGCCCATTTCAAATAGACAAATAATATATAACACATAGCACGTATTTCATAGCTAATACTTTATATTTATGTGTTAGAAGAAAGTAACCACACACTGACACATATAAACAACAATATATAAACACATAGCATGTATTTTATAAAATACTTCATATCTATGTGTAAGATGAAAGTGACTATACACTCACTTTATCACAAGATGATCGGACAGCACTACGGCTTGCAGAAGTAGAAATCCTCAGCAGATCTGGAAGATCTCTACAAAAATCGAACTTCTCGCGGGCAGAGATTCTGCTCGGGAATCGAACTTCTCGGGATGTTCGGGCTTCGGGACTTGCTTCGGGTCTCGGGGTTGATACCGGGGCTTCGGGGTACTTCTGGCACACAAATCGAGGTAAAACAGGAGAGAGAAGAGAGAAAATAGCAACCCTAAACGGTTGGCCCTTCAAATCTATTTATAGGGCAAATTTGGCCCTTGCCACGTCGTGGCAACCTTTTTCCACGTCGTGGGCTTGGTCGTCACTGCATGCGTCATCCCAAGTTGCATCTGGGGGCCTCCCGGAGGTGTCAGGACACTTGCCACGTTGTGGCACTGCTTGCCACGTCGTGGTCTCTGACAGTTTTGGGGTTTCGCGCCCCGAACTTCAGAAATTCATAACTTTCGCATACGAAATCCGTTTTCGACGTTCTTTATATCGCCGCGAAGGTGAGATTATGCTCTACAACTCTCGTTTGGACTCCATTGGCTAATTTTGAATTTATTTTTAATATATTATAAGTATATTACTTATATATTATCTTTAGTAGGCCGGGACAGGAAAACTCCGTTCGAAATTCATAACTCCTTCATCTGAACTCCGATTTCGTCCGTCTTTCCGTCGTTGCACTACTATCGATGAGATATTCAATTCTCATTTAGATCACTAAGGATAGATATCTATCTACCTTAAATTCACTATTTACGTCACGCTGGGTCGTGCTAGGTCGTGCCAGTTCTGTCGCGAAACTTCGACATGTCATAACTTCTTCGTTGTAACTCGGATTTTGGCGTTCTTTATATGCACGGAAACCTTGTGACATATACTACAACTTGGTTAAGATTAATCCTTCTAAATAACCTTCCATAAAAAACTCATTTTTGATGCTTATCATCTCTAAATTGACTAGCCCTGATCTACGGGCGTTACATCTGACAGGGTTCCCTTGATATCTGCTAACCATGCTCAAAGCAAAGGCTACATCAGGGCGAGTACAAATCATAGCATAGATGATTGAGCCAGCTGGGGAAGCGTATGGTACTCGGCTCATTTATGCTATTTCAGCTTCGGTACTTGGACTTTGAGTCTTACTCAACTTGGCATTACTTTGTATCGGTAATTCTCCCTTCTTTGAGTTTTCCATACTAAAACGTTTTTGTACCTTCTCTAAGTAAGTGTTCTGACTAAGTCCTATTAGTCTCTTACTTCTCTCTCTTACTATCCTTATTCACAAAATATAGGAAGCCTCTTCGAGGTCCTTCAGAGCGAAGCACTTCCCGAGCCAGGACTTAACCTCCTACAGAGTCGGGATGTCGTTTCCTATGAGTAGTATGTCATCAACATACAAAACGAGAAAGCTAACTATGCTCCCACTGGCTTTGACATATACACACGATTCATCATCGCTTCGTACAAATCCAAACTCTTTGACTTTCTCATCGAAGCAAAGATTCCATCTGCGAGATGCTTGCTTAAGTCCATAAATGGACTTCTCAAGGTTACACACTCTATTCGGATGCTTCGGATCCACAAACCCCTCTGGCTGAGCCATGTAAACATCATCAGCCAACTTCCCATTAAGGAAAGCGGTCTTGACATCCATTTGCCAAATCTCATAATCATGAAATGCGGCAATCGCTAGCATCACTCTAATAGATTTTATCTTCGCAACTGGTGAGAAGGTCTCTTCATAGTCAACTCCGGGAGTTTGAGTAAAGCCCTTCGTGACCAATTACGCTTTATACGTGTGTACTTTTCCATCCACATCGGTCTTATTCTTGAAAATCCATTTGCACCCAACGGTCTTACGTCCGGGCACATTATCAACCAAATTCCAAACTTGGTTATCATACATGGATTAGATCTCGCTGTCCATTGCCTCTTTCCACTTCGCAGACTCCGGGCCTGCCATGGCTTCCTTATAGCTATTAGGTTCATCAAGGTTTATTAGTGTACCATCACTAATATACGTGTCCCCTTCGGTAGTAATATGAAAACCATAAAACTGGGGTTGAACTCTAACTCTTTCGGAACGTCTAATAGGTAAGGATTCGTCAATCGGTTCAACCGGAGTTTCCTCCTCGGGTTGAGTGCCAGCGGTATAGTTTCCTTCATCTATCGATTCTTGAATCTCTTCAAGTTCGATTTGCCTCCCACTGTCTCCTTGGATTATGAGTTCTCGCTCTCGGAAAACTCCTCTCTTCACAACGAAGACAACATTGTCCTTCGGTCTATAGAAGAGATATCCAAAGGATTTCTGTGGGTAGCCAATGAAAATACATCGCTCACTACGAGGTTCGAGCTTTTCGTGAGTATCTCGTCTTACGAAAGCCTCGCAACCCGAAACCTTGATATGTGCCAACGAGGGAGCTTTCCCTGTCGACATCTCGTGAGGTGTTTTGGCAACCTTCTTGGTAGGGACTCGGTTAAGGATATGGGCGGCAGTCTCTAAGGCATACCCCCAAAAAGAGATTGATAGTGAAGCACGACTCATCATAGAGCGAACCATGTCCAACAAGGTTCGATTACGCCTTTTTGCCACACCATTCAATTGTGGTGTCCTAGGTGGCATCAATTGTGAAACTATTCCACACTCCTTGAGATAATCGTGGAATTCAAGACTTAGGTACTATCCTCCTTGATCGGATCGAAGCATCTTGAATTTCCTGCCCAATTGATTCTGCACTTCATTCTTGAACTCTTTGAACTTTTCAAAAGTTTCTGACTTTTGCTTGATTAAGTAGATATACCCATATCTACTATAGTCATCGGTAAAAGTCACGTAGAAGCGATTCCCATCCTTCGTGGTTGATCTAAACGGTCCACATACATCGGTATGTATTAGGTCCAATAGACCCTCACCCCTTTCACATGTACTTGTGAAGGGTGACTTAGTTATCTTTCCAAGCAAACAAGATTCGCATGTGTCATCTTCCCTAAGGTCGAATGACTCGAACACTCCATCCTTTTGGAGTTGGGCTATGCGTTTCTTGTTGACATGTCCAAGACGACAATGCCACAAGGATGCTTTATCCATACTATTGGAAGAATCCATGCATAAAACATCATTTCCTAAGTTATCTACAATCATAACGGTTTCATAAATTCCATTACATGGTATAGCTTCAAAATAAAAGACACCATTTAGATAAGCCAAAATAGAACCATTCTCATTATTAAAAGAAAATCTAAAAGCTTGTCTAAACAAACCATGAAATGAAATGATGTTCCTAGCCATTTCTGGCGAATAGTAACAATTGTTCAAATCTAAAGTTAAACCATTCCTAAGCACTAAAGAATACACTCCAATCTTGGTCACAGGTGACGATCTTCTGTTCCCCATGATTAGATTTGTCCTTCCATGCTCCACGTCTCTATTTCTTCTTAGTCCCTGCACATTAGAACAAATGTGGTAACCACAACCGGTATCAAGAACCCAAGAAATAGCATGAGGTGAATCGTTAGATTTAATTGTGTATATACCTGCGAAAGACGGCTTGATCTTTCCTTCCTTGATGGCTTGCAGGTACTCTGGGCAGCTTCTCTTCCAATGTCCTATCTTGTGGCAGTGGTGGCACTCTACCTCCTTTGGGTTACGGCAGGGTTTAGCAGGATCAACTTTGGTCCCACTAGAAGAGGCACCATCTTGGGACTTAACCTTGTGATGGTTCTTAGATGAAGCCTTCCTCTTCTTTCCCCTTCCTTGTCCAATAGCCAAAACAGGAGCAGCGGATGGATTGGGAGTTGGTGCAACAGACTTGTCCTTGAAGTTGCTCTCATCGACCCTCAAGAGACCTTGGAGTTTGCTTAGGGTGACCTCTTCTTTGTTCATGTGGTAGGTCATCCTAAATTGATTGTAACTTGGAGGCAAAGAGTGAAGCACCATGTCGATAGCCAAGTCTACCCCAAAGTCAACATTCAACTTGCGAAGACAGTCGACATACCTTTGCATCTTTTGCAGGTGCACGGTAAGAGACTCTCCATGACCCATTTTAGCGGAAATCATGTTAGTGAAAATCTCATAATGCTCTTGTCTCGCGTTTTGGTGGTATCTCTCCAACAAGTCTTGGTGCATCTCGTATAGGTACATGTCCTCATAGGACTTTTGGAATTCGGAGTTCATAGTGGCTATCATGATGCAATGTACCTTCGTTGCATCACGCTCGTGAGTTTCAAAAGCGGTCATCTCAGCCGGAGTAGCGATTTCAGGGTTGATTTTCTCGAGCTTCTCATCGATGACATACTCCTTGTCCTCATAGCGAGCAATTGTGTGAATGTATCTTATCCATTCGCTAAAGTTCGTCCCATCGAAAGTGACCTTTTGACAAAGGCTCATCAATGTGAATGAACTAGCAGCAGCGTTGTTTGCGTTCGACATCTACAAATAGAAATGACAAAGATAGATTAGAATATGAATCACTAATTATCACCCAATAAGAAAATTAGGGCTAGGATCCAACAACAATATTTACATATTAGAAAAGGGATGCCGTAATCTAACATGCAAACAATTTGAAGGTAAGTGAATGACGATTCACTAATTCTCCACCACAAAACATAACTCTAAGTTCTAAATTGTATTTGGGAATTACTAGGTTTAGATGAGATTCATTGAAACTTTTCAATGGCATGTTTAAATCTCGATATACCCCTCTTGTTTGTGACTGGGATACCGAGGATCATAAAGCGGGTGTGAATTACCATGCAAATTCACATGGTGCCTTCATTGTAACGATCACCCATTCGATGTGCTGGTAAACCACACACGCTCCATCGAACTATGATAAACAATGAATCACCCTTTGCCACCTTCTCTTACAACCAATTAGTGTGCCGGTAAACCGCACACGCTCCACTAACTTCTTAGCAAGGTGCAAAGTGTAATTTCATGGGATTGCATCAATTCACTTTTCCTAAAGTAACTAAGATTGGGAAATTTTTGAAAAAAAACATGTAGTTACTTTGTATTTCATATTATACTTTTAATTAGAGGATGAGGTTGCCCTATCCTACCCGTTCGGCCAACGACCCTCCACCGATCAAGCAAGCGGTGGGTGTGAGTGTACATCCATTAAGCGCCATTTTATAGGCCGCAACCTTATACCCACCTTATAGATCGACTTCGTGAATGAGGCCTACTAACGGTAAGACTAGCATTTTAGTTATACATACATACATACATATATATATATATATATATATATATATATATATATATATATATATATATATTAATCTTGTAATATTATATTAGTATAGGGTTGTATTTTAAACTTGTAAAATTCTAGGCTTTGAAATTTAAATTGTCTAAATTAAAAACTTTTAATCACAAAACATAAATTTCAAAACTTGAGGGAAAGTTTTAAACATTTAAAACATGGAGGATCAAATAGCAAATAATCTTAATTAACAATTAATTCCATAATTATCCATATTTGATTTATTTAATGATTTCTTGCAAAATAATTTACCAATTTAATCAAAATAATTAATTAATTATCACATAAGGAAATTAAATATTTTATTAATTGATAAATATCTTTAATTAGATCAAGATTATAGTCATATATATCAAAAAATCGGATTAGGGTTGATCTAATATGATAAAGGCAAGTTTCCATAAGATAAAGATCAAGAAATACTGATTTTGGCCCTTCCTGACGCTCGGACTCGCCGAGTTCCCAACTAGACTCGTCGACTCAGGCCAACTCGTCGAGTCCACCATGGGACTCGTCGAGTTCATGACATAGAAACACAAGATTCGAATTTTGCAAGCAAGAAACAAACAATCAAGCATCAATTTAATAGAAACCAATCTAGGCTCTGATACCACTGATGGGTTTTGGCCATATGAACATTCCTATGTGCACATGCAAACCCTAATGCTTGGATCTAGGTTTCTCTAATTAAACATGCATTGAATCCAAGACTTCTAATGGCTAATAGATGATAAGAACAATACTAAATCAGAGTTAGAGGCTTACCTTGAAACACTTGTTTGATCTTCTTGTTCTTGGAGCTTTAGAGTCACAAATGTCACTCCTCTAATGGCTTACAAACACCAACTAGCAAGAGGATGATTTGAGAGAGAGGAGAGGGAATAGAAATCGGCCAGGGTTTCTTTGCTTTAGCAGAGGTGCCGATTTCCCTTGCCCTAGGGGTCTATTTATACTTGTAAGGCTCCTAAGGTTTCACCCTTAAACCCTAGTTGAATAATCTTTACTCAAAGCAATCCAAATCCTTTCCATGATAAGCCCTTGGACGATTTGTGGCTTATCCCAAGCCCTAGAAATCGTCCAACCCTATCCAAGAAGGATTTACAGCCCAAAGTGTAACTATCAAACAATTGACAGTTTATATCCTCTTATTTAATTAATCTCTTTAGGTCACCAAATTAATTCTAATTAATTTATGACTTATATTAATCAAATAACAATATTATTATTATTTATATTATTCTCATAATATATTAATAATATTTGTTCTCTCATAATAAATCATCTTGTCAAGTTGCTATGGTGAAGGCAACCCAAAAGGACCATGCACAACCGGGTCAAATACTTGTCTAATATAGTTGCACCCTTAGACACTATTCCAACAGCAGGAACCAAACCATGGTTTGACCATTACCATGATGTGGCCCCCTGTTCTTTCGATTTGTGTTTCAAAGCATGGGGTGATGATTTCAATTTTGGAAAATGTTTTGAAGCACGATCCATTTATGATTAGTACCCAACCGGTTCCAACCCTTGTCAAGATTCTTTGGTTACATAAATTCAAGCTCGTTTGGCCAATTTTTGAAGCAAAGAGCCAAATTTTACGAATTGATCCGAAAAAGATATTCAATGCAACGGATGGATTGACATTGAGTTTATTAGAAGTTTATTAAGTTGAGAGTCCAACTCAAGACTCGCACAGAAAGAAGCGCTTACGGGAGGCAACCCGTCGTTTGAGTTTGATTTTCCTTTTTCATCTTTCTTTCTTTTGTTAAATGGGGGTAATATAGGATTTAAATTTAATGTTTGTTTTCCTGTTATTATGTAGTTTTTGTCTCTGATCTTTGTAGAAGTTAGGGTGAGATTAGAGCGATTTCTTAAAGCGTGAGGGAATTAAAGTGAGGGTTCGATTCATTGACGAGAAGATTAGAAGACTTTGAGAGATATGTTGAGTTTGATGTTTATATTTGCTAAAAAGAGTCTCGTCATTGAATATTATAAGAAGACTTATTACCCTAATACCCTCCTTGAACACGAGATTAGAACTGAAGCAGAAAGAAGAAATTACCCGAATAGAGCCGAAAACTCTTCGAGTGCATCCTTATAACTTGACGAGTTCTATAAGAAATTCGCGACTTCTGCCCAAGTGACGATCCAAATCGGCGAGTCTTCACTTACTACTCGGCGAGTTTCTCAGTCTTTTATTTTCAAGTCTTCGATTTGATTCCATTCAAGGCGGGGACTATTCACATTTATGGAAACCATTTCTAGGTGATTCCATGAAGCTTTTTACTGAATATTTAGAGCTGTCAATCACACGATATTTGACACCCAAGGTGTGGATGAGTTGTTCCCATTCCAAAGTCAATTGAAGATGGAACTCAAAAAGAAGAATATCAACCTCGCAACTACTATCCAAGGAGAGTTTGTTCCAATTCTCTCTCTCTCTCTCTCTCTCTCTCTTTTACTTTGATGTTCTTTAATTGTTTTAACATGAAATGGGGACATTGCATAAATTAAGTGTGGGGTAGGGGGTTGGTTACATTAGTAAATTAGAATCCTAGGTTTAATTTTAATTTTTTTTGCATCAATAAAAATTGATAGGTCTAATTTAGAAAATCACGGTAAAAGCAATTAGGATTCCATGATAGTATTGTGTTTGATGATTCTTTGAGAACCTAAATGTTTAGTTGAGCCAATATACATTATAGTGAATTTGTGGCCCCCTTTATTCCAGTGAAATCATAGAACAAAAGCACAACCTTGCTTAGTTTGAGGGACGCAACATCATTAGCATCGTGTACCAAAAATATATCCAGGAAAGCTTAAGTAGTCATTGCACACTAAGACTAATACCTTTAATCAATAAATGATGAAGTTAAATCCCCTTGCGTAAGCATATGTTTTTCTAGGTTTTTAGTTTTGAGAGAAAAAAAAGTGAGTTGTCAAAAAAAAAAAAGAGTGATGAAATGTTCGAATAATAAATCTACAAAGCTATGAAGAAAAAGAAGAAATTATTGAAGATTCAAGGAAAAAAGTTATCAAGTTATCAAGTCCTTTACTTTTATTGTAATTTTCTTTTCTAGGATATTTTATCGTATGTGTGCTCGGGGATTTAACCAAAAATGAATTGAGGTTAAGAAAGTTTTTTGGGGATAGATTCGGAGGGATGCATAAAACAAGCTTTGTTCAAAAGAAGTGGGTGAGTTTTTATAAGGATTGTGAGTATTTAGGATTAGGGGGGTCTTTAGTAAAAAATTTAGACACAAATGCATGTGTTGCGGTCTTCGTGTAAGGGCTGGGTCTTGGCATAAGGCCTAAATTAAATTCTCCAAATCTATTTATTGGATTAAGTTCTTCATCATTTAACTTGTGAGCCTCATCCATCTTAACATGGTGTACCCCACCCCAGTAAGGAACCCAGACCCTCTGATGCACAGGGTCAACAACCCACGACTGTCGTAATCAAATGGGGCCACCTGGCCTATGATCCACTCGCACTTCCGATTCTCTTCCTTCATACCCTCGACCTATGCCTCTCGGATCCGTTGCAACAACGGAGTGATCACTATCATCCTCAGACACATGTCTCTAATCGGAGCTACCCCTGCCTTGCAGCTAAGAGAATCGACCACCACATTGGCCTTGCCCGGGTGATAAAGGATCTCACAGTCATAGTCCTTCACCACATCTAACCACCGATGTTGCCTCATGTTTAGATTTGGCTGATCCATCAGGTACCTCAATCTCTTGTGGTTCGTGTAAATGGTACAACGAACCCCATAGGGGTAATGTCACCAAATCTTGAGGGTGAAAACCACAGCCCCCAACTCCAAATCGTGCATCGGTTAGTTCGTCTCATAAGGCTTCAACTACCTCAAAGCGTAAGCTATTACATGACCCCGTTGCATCAGCACTGCGCCCATACCCATGATCGAAGCGTCATAGTAAACCACAATGTCGTCGACACCCTCCGTCACATTTAGAATCAGTGCCTCGCATAATCGCCGCCTGAGAGTCTCGAAGACTGCCTACTGTTCAGGCCTCTAGCAGAATGTCACTGACTTCTTGGTCATTCGAGTCAAGGGAACAACAATCATGGAGAAATCCTGGACAAATCTCCGATAATAACCCGCTAGACCAAGAAAACTCCGAATCTCAGATGGAGACCTCGGAACCTCCTGTTGGATTAGTGTCTAAGTCCATAACTATATTTGGTATGTACTTGACCTGGTTGTAGCATGGTCCTTTTGGGTTGTCTTCACCAAAGTGACTTGAATGGATGAATAATAGAGAAAGAGGTTATTATGGTTTATTAATATATTATATGAATAATATATTAAAAGTGAAATCATATTTATTTAATTAATATTGGTCAAGAATTAATTAGGAATTAATTTTGTGATCAAAAGATATTAATTAAAGCTAAGGGACTGTTATTGTAATTATTGGATAGTTGCAAAGGGTGAGGAAACCCTAGAGATAGGGTGGACGAATTCTTGGTAGAAGGCCTTAAGAATTTGTCCAAGGTAGGGTTCCAGAATATTCTTATGGGATGCTTGGTGGCTAAGTAACCGGATAAGGACTATGGATGAAACCCTAATCTCACACCTATATAAAGAGACCCTTGGGCACCTATGTTCGGCTACACTGAAACCCTAAGAGTTCTAGGAGCCAATTTTAGTCTCCTCTCTCTCTCTCTTGCCTACCCCAATTACTTTGGTGTTTGTGATTCATTAGAGACACAACATTTGGGGTGATAAGATTCTCAATAGCTCAAGATCTTCAAGCAACAATCAAAGGTAACATCTTTACTTGTTTATTTATGTTGATTAAAGTTTTGTTGTATGCTAGATTAGGGTTTTCTAGGCTTGGACAATTTTACATGTACAAATCCAAAAACTAGATCCAAACAATTAGGGTTTGCATGAGCACCATTGGAATGTTGATTTGCTCATAACCCAACAGTGGTATAAAAGCCTAGATCTTTTCTCTTTTATATTTGATGCATTGATAAATTTTTCAAGCTTAAAAGTCGAAAAAACATGCCTCTAACTTATGGACTTGTTGAGTCACCAGATGAACTAGACGAGTCATTGCTACTCGACGAGTCTAGTTCTGTGACTCGGTGAGTCGACTCGTCTGGTGGCTGATTTTTTGGGATTTTGACTAAAATTGAGTTGGGATAATTACCATAAACGATTTTAACTGATAAAAATCGATTTTTTAGTATGGTGGTGATTATCTCAATTCAATTAAAGGATAATTGTCAAAAATAAGATAATTACTTGTTTTATAAGATAAATATGATTATTTGTATTTTTGATTTTGGAATTTAAATTTTTAATTAAAAGGTTTAATTTTGAAATATTTAAATTCTAAACCCTAGAATTTTACAAGTTTAAAATTCAACCTTATACTATTATAATATTATAAGAATAGTAATTATATATATGTAAAAGATTAATGTTAGTCTTACCGTTAATAGACCTCATTCTTGAAGCTGATCTATAGGGGGGGGGGCATAAGGTTGCTGCCTATAAAATGAATGTTTAATGGGTGTCCACTCTTATCCACCGCTTCCTTGATTGGTGGAGGGTCGTTAGCTAAACAGGTACGATAGGGCTATAATTCGTCATTAAAAGTATAATGATTAATTAAGTAACTAAATATTTTTCATAAAATTACCAATCTTAGTTACTTTAGGAAAAATGTGAAATGATGCTATTCCATGAAATTACACTTTGTACCCCTGTCTAGTCGTTAGTGGAGCATGCATGGATAACCGACACACTAATATGGACTAGCAAAGGTGGTTAACCGACACATTGATTATGTGATTTGTAACATTGAGGGTACCAAGTATATTTGCATGGTTATTCACACCTTGTTTATGATCCTCGGTATCCCAGTCACAAACTTGAAGGACATATCGAGATTTAAACATGCCATTGAAAAGTTCAATGAATCTCAAAAGATCTAGGAGTTTTCAACATATTTAAAACTTAATTTCCTTTTTGTTTTTCATGATGGAAATTAGTGAATTGTCATTCACTTACCTTCAAATTATTTGTTGTTTAGATTACAACATCCCTCTTCTATATTGCAAATAATTTTGTTGGATACTAGCTCTAATTTCTCATTTGGGTGTTTAATTGGGAATTTTTATCTAATCAAACTTTGTCACTTTTCTATTTCAGATGTCTACCTCGAACAACAACAACGGTTCTGGCTTAACCTCTTCCGACTCATTCCCACTCATGAATTTGTGTGCGAGGGTGATTTTCGATGGGTCCAACTTCAACGATTGGATCCGAAACATTTGAATGGTTACCCGTTACGAGGACAAGGAGTATGTCCTCGACAAGGAGCTGAAAGAAGTTAACATCAACACTGCTACTCCCAAAGAGATCGCTGCCTTCGAAGCTCATGAGCGAGATGCTACGAAAGTCCATTGCATCATGCTCGTGACTATGACCGCCGAAATCCAAAAGTCCTACGAGGACTACTACCCCTACGAGATGCATCAAGATTTGATAGATACGTACCATCAAAGCGCAAGGCAGGAGAGGTACGAGATCATCGCTGCGATGATCACTATCAAAATGAAGGATGGAGAGTCTGTGACGGCCCACCTGCAGAAAATGAAGTGATATGTGGATCGCTCTCAAAAGTTAAATGTTAACTTCGATGAAGAGCTGGCCATAAATATCATACTTCACTCTTTACCTCCTTGTTACAACCAGTTCCATATGACCTACCACATGAACAAGGAGGAGGTCACTCTAAGGAAGCTTCAAGGCCTGCTAAGGACTGATGAGAGTAGTCTAAAAGATAAATTTGCTGCATCAACTCCTACTACCGCCCTCGTCTTGGAAATTAGGCAAGGGAAGGGCAAGAAGAGGAAGGCTCCTTCTAAGAGCCACCATATGGGAAAGTCCCAAGATGACAACTCTTCTAGTGGAACCAAGGCTGGTCTCGCTACACCCTCCTCCAACCTGAAGGATGCAGACTGCTACTACTGCCACGAGAAAGGGCATTGGAAACGAAGCTGCCCGAAATACTTGCAACATATCAAGGATGGAAAGATCAAGCCATCCTTCGCATGTATTTATACTATTAATTCTAATAGATCATCACATGCTATGTCTTGGGTCCTTGATACAGGGTGTGGTTTTCACATTTGTTCTGATTTGCAGGGCCTAAGAAGAACTAGGGATGTGGAGTATGGGAAGATAAACTTGATCATGGGGAATAGAAAGCATCGCCTGTCACCGAGATTGGAGTTTACTTTTTAGTTCTTAGTAGTGGGTTAGGTTTAGTACACACCTATGTGTACGGCCACACACCTAACCGAAAGCACCCTCAACCTCATACCCAATTCAATTTATGGATGAATACCTCTTCATTCATTCATTTAGATGTTCTCTTTCCTCTCTCCACTTTCTCTCTCTAAATCATCAACCAAGAACACTTGGAAGGCTTCATAATCATGATCTACTTCATCTTCAAGCTAAGTATAGTGGTAAACACTTGAATCCCAAGCTTAAAACTCATTATGTTCATCATATTCATCATCCCATGAAGGTGTACGGCCGCACACCTTCATATGGGGGCAGCACACATTCAAAACTCCCAAGTATGAAGAGCATACACTTCAAAAATTAACATATGGACTCAAATGAGGAGTGTACGGCCGCACACACCCTCTGTACGGCTGCACACTATTGTGTGCTACCTCACACACACTCCTGACCGCACTCCCTAGCCGCACACTCATTTTCAAGACCATACACTCACTCTAATACCCATTTTTGGCCCTAAACTTGCATAAATCATTAAGTTTGGATCATAGGACACTTATTCTTAGTAATTCCAAGCCCTAAGGATGTTTCCCATCATGTTTAGTCATGGAAAACAATAGTTCTAACTCATTTATGTGTCATCACATGAAAAATAGGGGCCATAGGAGTTCAGGGCATCTGTTGACACTCGATCTCTCCATTAAGCGGTGAGTTCATACCCCTACCCTTTTTCACTGATTTTAACTGTTTTCAGGGGGAAACAAAAGCAAAGTACAAGGAGTTTCTTGTACTCAAAACTTGTTTTCATGTGTGTGTTTCACAATTTATATGCTTTTAACACTGATAGTTACAACCGATAACCGTTTGAACATGCAGATGACGTAAACATATATTTGTGAAATGGAATTTAAACTGTGATGTTTTACATGTATTCACAAATGATTTTTCCACATTTTATTCAGTTAAAAGCATGACATTGAACCTTTGAGCATAGAACTTGTATACTGTTTTGTCCTCGGTAACACTCGACAGAGATACGCGAGTGGAGGATTAGCATATTATTACTAGTAAATTTGTTAGTCCTATATGATTGGAGACACGTCCTCGGTGAACACTCCACAGAGATACGTGAGTGGAGGACTACACCCGTAACCAAAATCTCTGGGTTTTGAGAGCGTGACTTGAGTGTATAGATCTATACAGGGCTGATTACCCCACACCTGGCTGCTAGCTACATCCGAACCGAAATGGTTCAAGGGTGGCGAAAGTCATAAGGTGATGTGGACTACTTATTGCCATATCTAGTCTATAGTATGGTTATGGAACTCACAGTTAGGATAACAGTGATTTACTTAATAGTAATAATGAATAACTTAACACATTTTACAAGATAACCAGGTTTCAGAATACATCTTTTACATTGATAACCAACATTCAGGAAAGTATAGGGCTTTCCTGGGAAACGTTTACATAACTAGAAAAGTGTAACAAAACGGATAACTTACATCTGTTACAATTGGTAAAAACACAATCAGGAAAGTATGGGACTTTCCTGGGGATACATTGGTACATAACCAGAACAATATAACAAACCAGATAACATAACTGTACATTTTCACAAGAGTAAACGTATTTTCAGTGTACAACTATACTTTACATGTTGAGAATAAAAACCAATCTTTTTAAGAAAATATGGGATTTTCTTGGTGTGTGTAACATTTTCAGAAACAGAAAGGAAACTTGACCACTTTCACAAAACAAAAACCGCTTATGAACTCACCAGCGTTATGCTGATTTTCAAACCGCTTGTGTTCTTAGGTCAACATTAGAACAGGTACGCGAAGATCATTTTGTTCCAGGTCGGAATACGCAGAATACTTGTCTCGTTTTGTTTATATATACTATGTATCACAACTGAACAACTTACTTTTGAAACAAATGTAAGCTTTTCTATATGTAATGTAATGGTTGTTCTACTTTTCTTACCATGTGCATTGGATTTGATACTCAAGATGGAATCAACCCCGGAAATGTTTTCGCCTTCGGTTTTCGGGGTGTGACAGATTGGTATCAGAGCCCTTGTTTATAGTGAATAAAGTATGCCAAACCTTACATGGTATAAAACTATAAACACTAAAAGGGCCTAAGTGCTCTGAATTAAAAGTATCTTCAAACTATAAATATTTTCAAAAGTATACAAGTATACCGAACCGTCGAGATCCATAACTACAAGTAGAACAAAACATAAGTAAATGGGTGTTGTGTACTACGGTTAAACCTGGGCAATTATGTAGTCGTGTCTAGGATCAATATAGCCTGGCCAACTATAGACATTCGAGACACGGCCAACATGTGCTTGGGAGTGACTGTGGTATGCGGCATGCCTAAAACTTACCTTAATACCACAAACATTGAGCCAGTATCGTAGCGAGTCATGAAATACTATGGGAGTATTTCTCGAGCCAATCCTTTGTAGAAATCCTCGTTCACGTATAGATCCTTGATCATTCCGTTTGCAATAGTTTACCTGCTTTGATAACTCTTTCTTGCTTTATCGCTTATTTGGGATATATATCTGTCATATCTCTCGATTCGATTCAGAGGACTTATCATCCTCTCTTTCTTGATCTTATTAGATCAAGATGCCTCCCAGAAAGTGACCCAGCTCCAAGACCAACAACCCTCCGCCACCACCTCCTCCTGAAATTGACTCCGTGGTATTTCAGGCAGCTGTTACCGCTGCCGTGGCAGCTGCTATGTCCCAATTAAACACCCATGGTTCCGGTGGTTCAGGAGGTGGTACTCAAACACAGGATCAAGAAAGCAATCAGGGACACCGAAAGGAGGGTTCCTATAAGGACTTCATGAATGCGAAACCAACATCCTTCGATGGCACTGGAGGTGTCATTTCCTTATCCCGATGGTTCGGGAAAATTGAATCCATTTTTGAAATCTGTGCCTGTACGGAATCTGATAAGGTCAAATTTGCAGCCTGTACCTTTCTCGACAAAGCCTTGACTTGGTGGAATGGCCGAGTCAAATCTCTGACCCTACCCGTAGCCAACGCCATGGGCTGGGAAGCCATGAAAGAACTCCTGATAGCCGAATACTGTCCCCGTGGTGAAATGCAGAAACTAGAGCATGAGCTCTGGAACCAGAAGATTAAAGGTTCCGACATTGCTGCATACACTTCCCGATTTGATGATCTCGCACTTCTCTGCCCGGGACTAGTCACTCCTGAAAGTAAAAAGATCGAGAGGTTCATTTGGGGGTTAACTCAACCAACAAAGGGTGATGTCTTAGCTGCTCGTCCGGATACCTATGATAGTTCCAAGACTTTAGCCCAAACCCTACTTGATCACGGTGATGATATCGAAGAAACCACTACCAACTCCTGAGCTGACCAAGAGTAGTGGCGAGAAAAGAAAATTCTGGAAGAAGAAGAAGGGTCAATCTTGTAACGCCCGGGTTTCAGGGCTAAGCATTTTTGTCAATGTAATAGTCTAGGTCAACTCTTGTAACTCTTTTTGAAGTAATAAGGATGATATATTTGAGTATTATGTGAATTATGTGTATTTATGTGCTTATAATTTAATTATAAAGGTATAATTAATAAATAATAAAAATAAGCGTCAAAATTAAAGTGTGAGATAAACCCGATATCTCTACATAAAGTTGTAGAATATGTCTCAAGGTTTCCGTACATATAAAGAGCGCCGAAATCCGAGTTATAACGAAGAAGTTATGACCCGTCGAAGTTTTTCGGCAAAACCGGCACGGCACCGGGAAGCGTAAATAGTGAAATTCACGATAGAGCGAGATTTAGCCTTAGAGATCTAAACGAAAGTCGTAGAATATGTTAAACTAAGAACATCGATAAAAAGAACGCCCAAATCTGACTTCGTATGAAGAAGTTATGATTTTTCGAAGTTTCGGAATAGCAATGTACAGCCCGAAATTCGAATATTAGATCGAGCGGTTTTTAGCTGACACGACCTGAACGAGAATCGAAGATCTCGTTAAGGGTAGCGTAACGAGAAAAAGATGGGTGAAAACGGATGTCGGATGAAGAAGTTATGAGGATTTAACGGACCAATCGGGTCCCGGCCCGTTAATAATATAAAATTTAAAATCGAGCCAAAATTAGCCGACGGAGTCTAAACGAAAGTTGTAGAGTACGTTCCCACCTTCGCGTGGATATAAAGAACGTCGAAAACGGAGTTCGTACGCGAAAGTTACGAATTTTTAAAGTCGAAGTATGAAAATGCGAAGTCTGTTGCGAGGCTGATGACGTGGCGCTTTCCCAGCCGTCCGATGATGATCGCTGAAGTCGCCTCGGATGAGTGACGCGTCGCCCCTCGCTACGCCCGGCGTTCGGTCTCGTACGCGCCGCGTTCGCTTAGCCGTTCTCGGTCCAGAAGAAGCCACGTCGCACCACCGAGCCTTCGCCACCTGGAGGTCTGATCCGAAGCTACGCCCCGCGTCCGAGGACCTGTACGCCCAGCGTACGTCCGAGGACCAGGCTATAAAAGGGGACCGAGGCTGCCCTCATTTTTTCACACCAAAATCCTTTCTCTCTCTAATTTCTTTCTCTCTCTACAACCCCAAACCCCCCCTAAACCCTAGAAAAACCCCTTAGCACCCTAGGGAAGCCCCGAGGCTCCCGGAGTCCCGAGAAAAAGGAGTTTTTCGGTTTCGAAACGCTGCTCCAATTAAGTCCCGGTTCTCGATAAAATTCGCTGTAAGTATGCTACGCTTACGCAATTTTTAATATAGCTTTCAAATAATTATAGGAATGTTATTAGGTCCTTAAAACAATTATTTGGGCTATTATTATGAGTTATATCGAGTATTATTAACGCTTAATAATACTCGGACTAATTACTTTGTCGCGGTTATCGTTAAACTAAACCCTAGTGGTATCGATACTAGGTTTTATCGAAGGAATATCGTTTTGAGAGTATCGAAGCGCTGTCCGAGTGCTGAGTCACCACCTAATCAAGTGAGTGCATAGTTACTTTCAGCTTACACATAGATATGAAGTATTTTATATAAATTACGTGCTATATGTGCATATTATCTGAATACTTGCTATCTATGCTAGATGAACATTGTTATACATGTTTTCAATGATTTAAACTGTATATGTATTTTATATCTACGAAAATGTTGGGGTAAAACATGGGTAGATGGAATAGCTGATGTGTGATAAAATGATGAGAGGCCTCGATGTTGATGTTGTTGTTTCTGTCATCTAGCGGAGTATGGATGACGACCACGGACTCTTCTAGACAGTCCAGTGGAACACTAGCAGGCTCGCAACCTGTAGGTGTTTGTGAACGATGTGTTCACCGGTGTACTCCATCCCCCACATGGTTGCCTTTAGGACATTTATTGCTAAGGAATCCCCTTAGCAGTAGTGTCCGTCCCGATGATGATCCTTAGGCTAGGTCCCTTATGATAGGTGTTTAGGGACGTAAAGTGAGGATAACGGGAACGGGTAATCGGGTTATTGTTGATTGATGAAATTAATAAACTTATTTATTGTGGGTTGAAAACCCTATATGCTCACCAGGCTCCCAAGCCTGACCCACTCAGTTTTATGTATTACAGGAAGTGGCGCATGAGCATAGATGTGATGTTTTGGACGAGGGATTACGGATATAGGCCTGTAGATATGGAATAATGTAGTAAGGCTTATATTGTACTGTTTATGCTTTTGATCTGTACGAACATGACATCCCAAGTCTTTTAATGAAATACATTTCTATGGAAATGCTTTTGATAAATCCTTATCATATTTTGTTTTGGGACAAATTCCACAACACTTTCATTTAAAATGTAACTCTGATTTTTAAACAAAGCATAAACAAACCGGTCTTTTCTGGCCGTGATTTTGGGGATGTCACAAATCTTCCCAAGGGTCCTCCAAAAGACAGCAAACAGTAGCAGTCCATGCTGCTACTATCCCCGTTGCTGTTGTTTCTGTTGTGGGATCCACAGCTCCAACTCCTACCAGCCGGTATGCTGGTAATCTTCCCCTCTGTGACAAGTGCAAATACCATCACAACCCCGGCCCATGCCGAGAATTATCATGTACCAATTGTGGTAAGAAGGGGCACACGGTCCGATTCTGTAAAGCTCCGACCCAATCGGCCAATCAATCATCTGGAGCTGGTGTTGGTCAAGCCTGCTATAACTGTGGAGAGGTTGGGCACTTTAAAAGGGACTGCCCCAAGAAGTCTACGGCTGATAACACCGGGAGAGTCCTGGCCATAGGACGGGAGGAAGCGGTCGCCGATCCCACTGTTGTCTCGGGTACGTTGCTTCTCGAAAACTCATATGCTAGTATTCTTTTCGATTCGGGTGCTGAAAAAAGCTTTGTTAGTCATTCGTTCAAACATAACCTAAAACATAATCCCCAACCTTTAACTGAAACGTTTACCGTCGAGATGGCTAATGGTGAGAAAGAAAGCACTAACGAGATATTCGTAGGTTGTACCCTTACCCTGAACGACCATTCATTTCCTATCGATCTCATGCCGGTTTCCATAAAGAGCTTTGATGTCATCATTGGCATGGATTGGTTGAGTCCCAATCATGCTGATATCCTCTGTTTCGAAAAAGCCATCCGTCTCAACCTTCCTTTGGATCAAACTCTCATAATCTATGGTGATAAACTCAGTTCCAATCTTCGTATCATCTCCTGCATCAAAGCTCAAAAGCTCCTACGAAAGGAGTGCATTGCATTCTTGGCACATGTAATCAACGAGAAACAGGAAGTTAAAGACCTCGCGAGCATCCCCGAAGTCTATAAATTTCCTGATGTGTTTCCTGAAGAGCTTCCAGGAATTCCTCCCGAGCGTCAGGTCGAGTTCTGTATTGACCTAATTCCTGGAGCTACTCCCGTAGCGAAGTCTCCATATCGCTTAGCTCCAGTAGAAATGCAGGAGTTATCCAGACAACTCAATGAGTTGCTCAGTAAAGGATTCATTAGACCGGGTTCCTCACCCTGGGGAGCTCCGGTATTGTTTGTCAAGAAGAAAGATGGATCCTTTCGGATGTGTATCGATTATTGCGAGCTGAACAAGTTGACAGTCAAAAACCGATATCCTCTTCCGCGAATAGATGACCTCTTCGATCAACTCCAGGGAGCCAGTTACTTCTCCAAGATAGACCTTCGGTCAGGGTACCATCAGCTACGAGTTCATGAGAGTGATGTGTCCAAAACAACTTTCAGAACTCGATATGGACACTACGAGTTCGTAGTGATGCCCTTCGGTCTAACTAACGCACCGACAGTGTTCATGGACCTGATGAACCGGGTGTGTTGTCCCTATCTGGACAAGTTCGTCATTGTATTCATTGATGGCATACTTGTCTACTCCAGACGCGAAGAAGATCACAAACAACACTTGAGGCTAGTGTTGCCAACCCTTAGATCCGAGAAGTTGTACGCGAAATTTTCCAAGTGTGAGTTCTGGATTCGGAAGGTAACTTTCCTCGGTCATGTGGTAAGCAAGGAGGGTATTCATGTAGATCCTTCCATGATTAAAGCGATAGAGAATTGGTTGGCACCGAAGACACCCACAGAAATTCGACAATTCTTGGGTCTCGCCGGCTATTATCGGAGATTTATCTAGAACTTTTCCAGAATCGCCAAACCCTTAACCACTCTAACACAGAAAGGTGTACCCTTTTGTTGGAGTGATAAGCAAGAAACCGCGTTCCAGACGTTGAAGAAAGCCTTGTACAGCGCGCCTGTTCTGTCCCTACCCGAAGGGACAGAGGACTTCGTTGTCTTTTGCGATGCGTCCAATCAAGGCTTAGGCTGTGTGATTATGCAAAGAGGAAAAGTAATTGCTTATGCCTCAAGACAGCTGAAAGCACACGAGGTCAGCTATACCACGCATGACTTGGAATTAGGAGCCATAGTCTTTGCATTGAAGATTTGGAGACATTACCTATACGGAACCAAGTGCACGATCTTCACTGACCACAAGAGCCTGCAGCACATCTTTGATCAGAAAGACTTGAACATGAGGCAACGGCGATGGGTAGAACTACTCAGTGATTATGATTGTGAAATCCGTTACCATCCCGGCAAGGCCAATGTGGTAGCAGATGCCCTTAGCCGAAAGGAAAGTTCGGTCCGCAAAGTGAAGAACCAGACGATGACCACCCATTCCAACTTACCCATGCAAATCCGAGAAGCCCTGAAACCCGAGAACGTGTCGATCGAAGCCTTAAGAGGAATGGAAAAGAAACTTGAGATCAGGGGCGATGGAGTCTACTGCTTCATGGATCGGATCTGGATTCGAAAGTCCGGAGGATTCAGGGAGATTGTTATGGAGGAAGCACACAAGACCAGATACTCTGTTCACCTGGGTTCGGACAAGATGTACCTAGATCTCAAGAAACAATACTGGTGGCCAAACATGAAAGCTGAGATAGCTATATTCGTGGGCAAGTGCTTGACTTGCGCCAAGGTGAAAGTCGAATATCAGAAACCCTCAGGTATGCTCCAGCAGCCTGAGATACTTGAATGGAAATGGGAGATGATTACCATGGATTTTATCACCAAGTTACCCAAGTGTCCGAGTGGGTACGATACCATTTGGGTAATTGTTGATCGTCTGACAAAGTCCGCTCACTTCATTCCGATCAAAGAATCATTCAAGATGGAAAGACTCGCGAGAACTTATATCCAAGAGGTAGTCCGACTGCACGGTGTACCTATGTCCATTATCTCTGATCGAGATACTAGGTTTACCTCTAGATTTTGGCAGTCACTCCAAAAGGCTCTTAGAACCAAATTAGACATGAGCACAGCGTATCATCCTCAGACCGATGGACAAAGTGAGAGAACTATCCAAACCCTGGAGGACATGCTTAGAGCATGTGTCATTGATTTTGAAAAGTCGTGGGACACACATCTACCTTTGATCGAGTTCTCGTACAACAACAGTTACCACACAAGCATCAAGGCTGCTCCATTTGAGGCCCTCTACGGTCGGAAGTGCAGATCCCCTCTGTGTTGGGCCGAGTTGGGGGACACACAGCTAGCCAAGAGTCGAATCCCCGACAGTGCTCTCACTGGTCCTGAAATCATCCGCGAAACCACTAAGAAGATCATCCAAATCCGAGAACGATTGAAAGCTTCACGAGATCGCCAAAAGAGTTACGCTGATAACCACCGGAAACCTCTGGAATTCCAGGTTGGAGACTGTGTCCTGTTGAAGGTCTCTCCCTGGAAAGGCACGGTACGCTTTGGAAAGCATGGGAAACTTAACCCTAGGTACATTGGACCCTTCGAGATCCTCGCCAGGATCGGTCCGGTAGCCTATAAACTTCGTTTACCCCATCAGCTCAGTAACATCCATCCTGTCTTCCATGTTTCACATCTCAAGAAGTGTCTATTTGATGAAACCCTAGAAATTCCTTTAGATGGGATCGAGATCAATGAAAACCTCAACTTCGTGGAGGAACCGATCGAAATCATGGATCGAGAAGTCAAACGTACAAAGCAAAGCCGCATCCCGTTAGTGAAGGTCCGCTGAAATGCCAAGCAGGGACCGGAGTTCACTTGGGAGCATGAAGACTCGATGAAATAGAAATATCCGCATCTCTTTCCAGATCCATGATTTGTATCTTGACTTGTATCTTAATTTTGAATTTCGGGACGAAATTCCCTCTAACAGGGGGATAATGTGACAACCCGAAACTTCTAACCCATGTAATTGATCTGTGTTTCAGCACTAAAACTTGGGTTCATTGTCTTTTATTAAATCTTGTGATTCCATATGGGTGCTTTAGACTTAGTATAATTTAGATATGAGTCTTAGGAAGGGTTGGAGAGTGTTTAGTATCACAAAATTGGGCCAAAACTCACCAAACAAGGTGTGTGCGGCCACACACCTGTGTGTACGGCCACACACCCAACCGCAAACACCCTCAACCTCACACCCAATTCAATTTATGGATGAATACCTCTTCATTCATTCATTTAGATGTTCTCTTCCCTCTCTCCACTTTCTCTCTCTAAATCATCAACCAAGAACACTTGGAAGGCTTCATAATCGTGATCTACTTCATCTTCAAGCTAAGTATAGTAGTAAACACTTGAATCCCAAGCTTAAAACTCATTATGTTCATCATATTCATCATCCCATGAAGGTCTATGGCCGCACACCTTCATATGGGGGCAGCACACATTCAAAACTCCCAAGTATGAAGAGCATACACTTCAAAAATCAACATATGGACTCAAATGAGGAGTGTACGGTCGCACACTCCTGTGTACGGCCGCACACACCCTTTTTATGGCTGCACACTCTTGTGTGCTGCCTCACACGCACTCCTGACCGCACTCCGCAGCTGCACACTCATTTTCAAGACCATACACTCACTCTAATACCCATTTTTGGCCCTAAACTTGCATAAATCATTAAGTTTGGATCATAGGACACTTATTCTTACTAATTCCAAGCCCTAAGGATGTTTTCCCATCATGTTTAGTCATGGAAAACCTTAGTTCTAACTCATTTATGTGTCATCATATGAAAAATAGGGGCCATAGGAGTTCAGGGCATCCGTTGACACTCGATCTCTCCATTAAGCGGTGAGTTCATACCCCTACCCTTTTTCACTTATTTTAACTGTTTTCAGGGGGAAACACAAGCAAAGTACAAGGAGTTTCTTATACTCAAAACTTGTTTTCATGTGTGTGTTTCAAAATTTATATTCTTTTAACACTGATAGTTACAACCGATAACTGTTTGAACATGCAGATGACGTAAACATGTATTTGTGAAATGGAATTTAAACTGTTATGTTTTACATGTACTTCACAAATGATTTTTCCACATTCTATTCAGTTAAAAGCATGACATTGAACCTTTGAGCATAGAACTTGTATACTGTTTTGTCCTTGGTAACACTCCACAGAGATACGCGAGTGGAGGATTAGCATATTATTACAAGTAAATTTGTTAGTCCTATATGATTGGAGACACGTCCTCGGTGAACACTCCACAGAGATACGCGAGTGGAGGACTACACCTGTAACCAAAATCTCTGGGTTTAGAGAGCGTGACTTGAGTGTATAGATCTATACGGGGCTGATTACCCCACACATGGCTGCTAGCTACATCCGAACCGAAATGGTTCAAGGGTGACGAAAGTCATAAGGTGATGTGGACTACTTATTGCCATATCTAGTCTATAGTATGGTTATGGAACTCGCAATTAGGATAACAGTGATTTACTTAATAGTAATAATGAATAACTTAGCACATTTTACAAGATAACCAAGTTTCAGAATACATCTTTTACATTGATAACCAACATTCAGGAAAGTATAGGGCTTTCCTGGGAAACGTTTACATAACTAGAAAAGTGTAATGAAACGGATAACTTACATCTGTTACAATTGGTAAAAACACAATCAGGAAAGTATGGGACTTTCCTGGGGATACATTGGTACGTAAACAGAACAATATAACAAACCAGATAACATAACTGTACATTTTCACAAGAGTAAACGTATTTTCAGTGTACAACTATACTTTACATGTTGAGAATAAAAACCAATCTTTTTAAGAAAATATGGGATTTTCTTGGTGTGTGTAACATTTTCAGAAACAGAAAGGAAACTTGAACACTTTCACAAAACAAAAACCGCTTATGAACTCACCAACGTTATGCTGATTTTCAAACCGCTTGTGTTCTTAGGTCAGCGTTAGAACAGGTACGCGAAGATCATTTTCTTCTAAGTCAGAATACGCAGAAGACTTGTCTCGTTTTGTTTATATATACTATGTATCACAACTGAACAACTTACTTTTGAAACAAATGTAAGCTTTTCTATATGTAATGTAATGGTTGTTCTACTTTTCTTACTATGTGCATTGGATTTGATACTCAACATGGAATCAACCCCGAAAATGTTTTCGCCTTCGGTTTTCGGGGTGTGACATGTTACCTATCTTATTTTGGGGGTATGCCTTAGAGACTGCCACCCATATCTTTAACTTAGTCCCTACGAAGAAGGTTGCCATAAACTTCACGAGATGTGGACAGGGATAGCTCCCTCGTTGTCACATATGAAGGTTTGGGGTTGCGAGGCTTTCGTAAGATGAGAGACTGAGGACAAGCTCGAACCTCATAGTGTGTGGTGTATTTTCATCGGCTACCCGCAGAAGTCCTTTGGATATCTCTTCTATAGACCGAGTGACAATGTTGTCTTCATTGTGAGGAGAGGGGTTTTCCGAGAGCGAGAAATCATAGGCCAATGGGATAGTGGGAGGCAAATTGATCTTGAAGAGCTTCAAGAATCAAGTGATGAAGGAACCTCAACACTAGCGTTCAACCCGAGGAGGAAACTCCAGTTGAACTGATTGACGAGTCCTTACCTCTTAGACATTCTAGCAGAGTTAGTGTTCCACTCGTGTTGGAATTTAGTTGACAATGTACCAGGTCGTAAGACGGTCGGGTGCAAGTGGATCTTCAAGAAGAAGACCGACATGGATGAGAAAGTACACACTTATAAGGCGCAATTGGTTGCTAAGGGCTTTACTCAAACTCCCTGAGTTGACTATGATGAGACCTTCTCGCCAGTTGCGAAGATAAAGTCTATTAGGGTTATGCTAGCCATAGCTGCGTTTCATGATTAAGAAATATGGCAGATGGATGTCCAAACCGATTTCCTTAATGCGAAGTTGGCTGAGGATATTTTTAGAAGTCAGCCAGAGGGTTTTATCGATGTGAAGCATCCTAATAGAGTGTGTAAGCTTGAGAAATCCATTTATGGATTGAAACAAGCATCTTGCAGATGTAATCTTTGTTTCGATGAGAAAGTCAAAGAGTTTTGTTTCTTGTGAAGCGAGGATGAGTCCTGCATATATGTCAAAGCTAGTGTGAGTATAGTTAGCTTTCTCGTTTTGTATGTCGATGACATACTACTCATAGGAAACGACGTCCCAACCTTGTAGGAGGTTAAGTCCTGGCTTGGAAAGTGCTTTGATATGAAGGAACTTGGAGAAGCTGCTTATATTCTTGGGATAAGGATAGTGAGAAACATAAGTAAAAGACTAATAGGCCTTAGTCAAAGTACATACTTGGATAAATTACTAAAGCGTTTTATTATGGAGAATTCCAAGAAAGGGGAGTTACCGATCCAAAGCAATGCCAAGTTGAGCAAGACTCAAAGCCTGAGTACCGAAGCTGAGATAGCAGTTGGCTCGATCATGTATGCTATGACTTGTACTCTCCCTGATGTGGCCTTCGATTTGAGCATGGTCAGCATATATCAAGGGAACCCTAGTAGAGCACATTGGACCATAGTCAAGAATATTCTTAAGTACCTTTGGAGGACTAAGGAATGGTTTCTTATCCTCGGTGGGAGTGATGACTTAAGGGTGCGAGGGTATAGTGACGCCAGTTTTCAGACCGACCGAGACAACTTCTACTCTCAATCGGGCTGGGTATTTACCCTGAATGAAGGAGCAGTGACTTGGAAAAGTTCCAAGCAGGAGACCATAGTTGATTCAACGTGCGAATCAGAGTACATAGCAGCGAGTGAAGCGTCAAAGTAGGCAATATGGTTGAAGAATTTCATACGAGACCTTGGAGTTGTGCCAACCATAAAGGAGCCTATGGGTATTTTCTGTGATAATGAAGGTGTGGTTGCCTTGACTAAGGAACCGAGGGATCATGGCAGATTTAGACATATCGACATGAAATATCACTTTATTAGACATCAGGTAGAAGAGGGACTCCTCATAGTAAAGAGGGTATCGTCAGAGGATAACCCAACATATCCCCTTACGAAGGGACTGAGTAGGGTTAAGCACTTGCCGCATGCTAGGAGCATTGGGCTGAAGGACGATATTAGTTTTAGTGATTAGATAGCTTTTAGAAACTTGTAATATCAAATTGGAATAGACATTTTGATGATTAAATAAAGGAGTATTATTTATGAGTAATGTTACTGTCTTATGTCAGTTATTTACTATTGTTTCATTTTGCATGTTTTGACTTCCAAAATAATAAGATTATTTAAACTGTACATGGTCGCTCATATTTTAGAAGTAGGTATGAAAGAAGACTGTGATGAATTGGCTTGCAGATTGTCTAAAGTGTATTAGACATAGCAAAAGTTTGCTGCAACATTCATGAGTACTTATAAAATAAGATTTGAGTATTGGATGAGACCCGCACTCACTTGAATCAGTTTATGGAATTAATCATGAGTGATTGTGAGACGATAATATCATATAGTCTTTAAACCTAGATATATCATTTATTGTTTGTGAGTTGGTTGTGCATTGATAATGCGTAAACGCATCAGTTACTTGATGTTATAAAATGCATTTTTGTGTATGATTTAATGAGTGAATAGTAAAAACATATAAGTCGAAGTTTATCTATTCCTTTTATCCTACGAAGGTAAAAGCGATATCTTGGTCCCCTCGATGATTTAGTTTGACTTATGTACCGGGCTCGATCAGGACTGACTTGATGTGTTCAATTAAGTTCTATGTCAGATAGATCAGAGATCGAGAAACAAACTGTTGGACAATAAGTATGACTATGTTCCATGTGATTGTCCACACAATATCTTGAGAACGGAGGACTATACGATCCCTTATCTAAAGGACGTGTCAAAGTTTGATAGTGGCTTTTGAGGGCTACGATTGCTAATCGAATTTTGAAGTCGTACTTGCATCTATAGTTATTAGACTTATCCAAGTAGGAGACTGTTGGATTAGTGCTTAAGTCTATAACTATATTTGGTATGTACTTGACCTGGTTGTAGCATGGTCCTTTTGGGTTGCCTTCACCAAAGTGACTTGACTGGATGAATACTAGAGAAAGAGGTTAATATGGTTTATTAATATATTATATGGACAATATATTAAAAGAGAAATCATATTTATTTAATTAATTATTGGAATAGTGTCTAAGGCTGCAACTATATTAGGCAAGTATTTGACCCGATTGTGCATGGTCCTTTTGGGTTGCCTTCAACATAGCAACTTGATAGGATGATTTATTATGAGAGAATAAATATTATTAATATATTATGAGAATAATATAAGGAATAATAATATTGTTATTTGATTAATATAAGCCATAGATTAATTAGAATTAATTTGGTGACTTAAAGAGATTAATTAAATAAGAGGGTATAAACTGTCAATTGTTTGATAGTTACACTTTGGGCTGTAAATCCTTCTTGGATAGGGTTGGACGATTTCTAGGGCTTGGGATAAGCCACAAACCGTCTAAGGACTTATCATGGAAAGGATTTGGATTGCTTTAAGGAATGATTATCCAACTAGGGTTTAAGGGTGAAACCCTAGGAGCCTTACAAGTATAAATAGACCCCTACGGCAAGGGAAATCGGCACCTCTGCTCAAGCGAAGAAACCCTGGGCGATTTCTAATCCCTCTCCTCTCTCTCAAATCATTCTCTTGCTAGTTGGTGTTTGTAAGCCCTTAGAGGAAGTGACATTTGTGACTCTAAAGCTCCAAAAACAAGAATATCAAACAAGTGATTCAAGGTAAACTTCTAATTCTGATTTCATACTGTTATTATAGTCTATTAGCCATTAGAAGTCTTGGATTGAATGCATGTTTAATTATAGAAACCTAGATCCAAGCATTAGGGTTTGCATGTGCACATAGGAATGTTCATATGGCTAAAACCCATCAGTGGTATCAGAGACTAGATTGGTTTCTATTAATTGATGCATGGTTGTTTGTTTCTTGCTTGCAAAAATTCGAATTTTGTTTTTCTGAGTCATGGACTCGGCGAGTCCCATAGTGGACTCGGCGAGTCCGAGCGTCTGGAAGGGCCAAATTCGGGATTTTTTGATATTTATCTTATGGAAACTTGCCTTTATCATATTAGATCAACCCTAATCCGATTTTATGATATATATGACTATAATCTTGATCTAATTAAAGATATTTGTCAATTAACAAAAATATTTAATTTCCTTATGTGATAATTGATTAATTATTTTGATTAAATTGGTAAATTATTTTGCAAAAAATCCTTAAATAAATCAAATATGGATAGTTATGGAATTAATTGTTAATTAAGGTTATTTGTTATTTGATCCTCCATGTTTTAAATGTTTAAAACTTGCCCTCAAGTTTTGAAATTTATGTTTTGTGATTAAAAGTTTTAATTTAGAAAATTTAAATTTCAAACTCTAGAATTTTACAAGTTTAAAATACAACCTTATACTAATATAATATTCCAAGTTTAATATATATATATATATATATATATATATATATATATATATATTTATTTATGTATGTATAACTAAAATGCTAGACTTACCGTTAGTAGACCTCATTCACGAAGCCAATCTATAAGGTGGGTATAAGGTTACGGCCTATAAAATGGCACTTAGTGGGTGTACACTCACACCCACCGCTTGCTTGATCGGTGGAGGGTCGTTAGCCGAACGGGTAGGATAGGACAACCTCATCCTCTCAATAAAAGTATAATATGAAATACAAAGTAACTACATGTTTTTTTTTTTCAAAAATTTCCTAATCTTAGTTACTTTAGGAAAAGTGAATTGATGCAATCCCATGAAATTACACTTTGCACCTTGCTAAGAAGTTAGTGGAGCGTGTGTGGTTTACCGGCACACTAATTGGTTCTAAGCGAAGGTGGAAAAGGGTGATTCATTGTTTATCATTGTTCGATGGAGCGTGTGTGGTTTACCGGCACATTGAATGGGTGATTGTTACAATGAAGGCACCATGTGAATTTGCATGGTAATTCACACCCGCTTTGTGATCCTCGGTATCCCAGTCACAAACAAGAGGGGCATATCGAGATATAAACATGCCATTGAAATGTTTCAATGAATCTCATCTAAACCTAGGAATTCTCAAATACATTTAGAACTTAAAGTTAGGTTTTCATGGTGGAGAATTAGTGAATCGTCATTCATTTACCTTCAAATTGTTTGCATGCTAGATTATGGCATCCCTTTTCTAATATGTAAATATTGTTGTTGGATCCTAGCCCTAATTTTCTTATTGGGTGATAATTAGGGATTCATATTCGAATATATCTTTGTCCTTTCTATTTGTAAATGTCGAACGCAAACAACGCTGCTGCTAGTTCATTCACGTTGATGAGCTTTTGTCAAAAGGTCACTTTCGATGGGACGAACTTTAGCGAATGGATAAGATACATTCGCACTATTGCTCGCTATGAGGATAAGGAGTATGTCCTCGATGAGAAGCTCGAGAAAATCAACCGTGAAATCGCTACTCCGGCTGAAATGACCGCTTTTGAAACTTATGAGTGTGATGAAACGAAGGTACATTGCATCATGATAGCCACTATGAACTCCGAATTCCAAAAGTCCTATGAGGACATGTACCCGTACGAGATGCACCAAGACTTATTGGAGAGATACCACCAAAATGCGAGACAAGAGCGTTATGAGATTTTCACTAACATGATTTGCACTAAAATGGGTCATGGGGAGTCTCTTACCGTGCACCTACAAAAGATGCAAAGGTATGTCGACCGTCTTCACAAGTTGAATGTTGACTTTGGGGAAGACTTGGCGATCGACATGGTGCTTCACTCCTTGCCTCAAAGTTACAATCAATTTAGGATGACCTACCACATGAACAAAGAAGAGGTCACCCTAAGCAAACTCCAAGGTCTCTTGAGGGTCCCTGAGAGCAACTTCAAAGACAAGTCTGTTGCACCAACTCCCAATCCACCCGCTGCTCCTGTGTTTGCTATTGGACAAGGAAGGGGAAAGAAGAGGAAGGCTTCGTCTAAGAACCATCGCAAGGTTAAGTCCCGAGATGGTGACTCTTCTAGTGGGACCAAAGTTGATCCTGCTAAACCCTGCCCTAACCCAAAGGAGGCAGAGTGCCACCACTGCCACAAGATAGGACATTGGAAGAGAAGCTGCCCAGTGTACCTGCAAGCCATCAAGGAAGGAAAGATCAAGCCATCTTTCGCAGGTATATACACAATTAAAACTAACGATTCATCTCATGCTATTTATTGGGTTCTTGATACCGGTTGTTGTTACCACATTTGTTCTAATGTGCAGGGACTAAGAAGAAATAGAGACGTGGAGCATGGAAGAATAAATCTAATCATGGGGAATAGAATATCGTCACCTGTGACCAAGATTGGAGTGTATTCTTTAGTGCTTTGGAATGGTTTATCTTTAGATTTGAACAATGGTTGCTATTCGCCAGAAATGGCTAGAAACATCATTTCATTTCATGGTTTGTTTAGACAAGGTTTTAGATTTTCTTTTAATAATGAGAATGGTTCTATTTTGGCTTATCTAAATGGTGTCTTTTATTTTGAAGCTATACTATGTAATGGAATTTATGAAACCGTTATGATTGTAGATAACTTAGGAAATGATGTTTTATGCATGGATTCTTCCAATATTAAGGATAGAGCATCCTTGTGGCATTGTCGTCTTGGACATGTCAACAAGAAACGCATAGCCCAGCTCCAAAAGGATGGAGTGTTGGAGTCATTCGACCTTAGGGAAGATGACATATGCGAATCTTGTTTACTTGGAAAGATGACTAAGTCACCCTTCACAAGTATGTGTGAAAGGGGTGAGGGTCTATTGGACCTAATACATACCGATGTATGTGGACCGTTTAGATCAACCACAAAGGATGGGAACCGCTTCTACGTGACTTTTACCGATGACTATAGTAGATATGGGTATATCTACTTAATCAAGCAAAAGTCAGAAACTTTTGAAAAGTTCAAAGAGTTCAAGAATGAAGTGGAGAATCAATTGGGCAGGACAATCAAGATGCTTCGATCCGATCGAGGAGGAGAGTAGCTAAGTCTTGAATTCCACGATTATCTCAAGGAGTGTGGAATAGTTTCACAATTGACGCCACCTAGGACACCACAATTGAATGGTGTGGCAGAAAGGCATAATCGAACATTGTTGGACATGGTTCTCTCTATGATGAGTTGTGCTTCGCTACTTATCTCTTTTTGGGGGTATGCCTTAGAGACTGCCGCCCATATCCTTAACCGAGTCCCTAATAAGAAGGTTGCCAAAACACCTCACGAGATGTGGACAGGGAAAGCTCCCTCATTGGCACATATAAGGGTTTGGGGTTGCGAGGATTTCGTAAGACGAGATATTCACGACAAGCTCGAACCTCGTAGTGAGCGATGTATTTTCATCGGCTACCCGCATAAATCCTTTGGATATCTCTTCTATAGACCGAAGGACAATGTTGTCTTCGTCATGAGGAGAGGAATTTTCTGAGAGCGAGAACTCATAAGCCAAGGAGACAGTGGGAGGCAAATCGAGTTTGAAGAGCTTCAAGAGTCGATAGATGAAGGAACCTATACTGCTGGCACTCAACCCGAGGAGGAAACTCCGGTTGAACCAATTGACGAATCCTTACCTCTTAGAAGTTCCGAAAGAGTTAGAGTTCAACCCTAGTTTTATGGTTTTCATATTACTACCGAAGGGGACACGTATATTAGTGATGGTACACTAATAAAACTTGATGAACCTAATAACTATAAGGAAGCCATGGCAGGCCCGGAGTCTGTGAAATGGAAAGAGGCAATGGATAGCGAGATCTAATCCATGTATGATAACCAAGTTTGGAATTTGGTTGATAATGTGCCCGAACGTAAGACCATTTGGTGCAAATGGATCTTCAAGAATAAGACCGACGTGGATGGAAACGTACACACATATAAAGCGCGATTGGTGGCGAAGGGCTTTACTCAAACTCCCGGAGTTGACTATGATGAGACCTTCTCACCAGTTGCGAAGATAAAATCTATTAGAGTGATGCTAGCGATTGCCGCATTTCATGATTATGAGATTTGGCAAATGGATGTCAAGACCGCTTTCCTTAACGGAAAGTTGGCTGAGGATGTTTACATGGCTCAGCCAGAGGGGTTTGTGGATCCGAAGCATCCGAATAGAGTGTGTAAGCTTGAGAACTCCATCTATGGACTTAAGCAAGCATCTCGCAGATGGAATCTTTGCTTTGATGAGAAAGTCAAAGAGTTTGGATTTGTACGAAGCGAAGATGAATCATGTGTATATGTCAAAGCCAGTGAGAGCATAGTTAGCTTTCTCGTTTTGTATGTAGATGACATACTACTCATAGGGAACGACATCCCGACTCTGTAGGAGGTTATGTCCTGGCTCGGGAAGTGCTTCGCTATGAAGGACCTCAGAGAGGCTTCCTATATTTTGGGAATAAGAATAGTAAGAGAGAGAAGTAAGACTTAGTTAGAACACTTACTTAAAGAAGGTACTAAAACGTTTTAGTATGGAAAACTCAAAGAAGGGAGAATTACCGATACCAAGTAATGCCAATTTGAGTAAGACTCAAAGTACGAGTACCAAAGCTGAAATAGAAAAAATGAGCCGAGTACCATACGCTTCTGCAGTTGGCTCAATCATGTATGCTATGACTTGTACTCGCCCTGATGTAGCCTTTGCCTTGAGCATGGTTAGTAGATATCAAGGGAATCCTGGCAGAGCTCATTGGGTTGCGGTAAAGAATATCCTTAAGTACCTTCGGAGGACAAAGGAATGGTTCTTAGTCCTCGGAGGGAGTGATGAGTTGAAGGTGCGAGGGTATAGTGACGCCAGATTTCAGACCGACAGGGACAACTACCGTTCACAGTTGGCCTGGGTCTTTACCCTGAATGGAGGAGCAGTGACTTGGAAAAGTTCCAAGCAGGAAACAGTAGCTGATTCAACGTGCAAATCAGAGTACATTGCAGCGAGCGAAGCGTTGAAGGACGCAATATGGTTGGAGAACTTCATCGGTGATCTTGGAGTTGTACCTGCCATAAAGGAGCCCATGGAGATTTTTTGTGATAATAAAGGAGCGGTTGCCTTGACCAAGGAACCGGGAGATCATGGTAGATCTCGATACATAGACAGAAAATATCACTTTATTAGACATCATGTAGAAGAAGGACAACTCGTAGTGAAGAGGATATCATCGGAAGATAACCCAACAAATCCGCTTACGAAGGGATTGAGTAGGGTTAAGCACTTGCAGCATGCTAGGAGTATTGGGCTGAAGGATGATGTTAACATAGATTAGATAGTAGTAGAAACGTGTAATAGATAAATGTAGTTAACATTTGATGATTAAATAAAAGAGTATTATTTATGAGTAATGTTACTGTCTTATGTTGATTGTTTAACTATTGTTTCATTTTGCATGTTTTGACTTCCAGAATAGTTGAATTTATTAAGAATAATCGAATTATTCAAATTTTCCACAATCGTTCATATGTTGGAAGTAGATGAATGAAGATTGTCATGAATTGGTGTGTAGATTGTCTAAATGGTATTAGACATAGCAAAGGGTTGCTGCAACGTTCATGAGTGCTTATGAACTAGTTTTGAGCATTGGAACAAACCCGCGCATGCTGGAATCACCTTATGGAATATGATATAAAAGGGTGATCGCAAGATGATAATATCATATAGTCTTAAAACCTAGATATATGGTTTGTTATTTGTTAATTGGTTGTACATTGATAATGCGAAAATGCATCTGTAACTCGGTGTTATAAAACACATTGTTGTGTATACTTGATTAATGAATAAGTAGATGCATATAAGTCGAAGTTTATCTGTTACTTTTATCCTAAGAAGGTAAAAGCGATATCTCGGCCGCTCGATGATTTGATTTGATTTATGTGCCGGGGACGGTCAGAACTGAATTGATGTGTTCGATTAAGTTCTATGTCAAATAAATCGGAGATCAAGAAACCAAAATGCTAGAATAATTATTCCATAGAATTTTCAGCATGATATATAACAGAGGACTGTACGATCACTTATCTAAAGGACAAGATTGAATAGATCAGAGTTTGATAGTGTCTTTGAGAGCTACGATTGCAAATCGAATTGTACTTGTGCATATAGTTCCTAGACTTATCCAAGTGGGAGACTGTTGGAATAGTGTCTAAGGCTACAACTATATTAGGCAAGTATTTGACTCGATTGTGCATGGTCCTTTTGGGTTGCCTTTACCATAGCAACTTGACAGGATGATTTATTATGAGAGAATAAATATTATTAATATATTATGAGAATAATATAAGGAATAATAATATTGTTATTTGATTAATATAAGTCATTGATTAATTAGAATTAATTTGGTGACTTAAAGAGATTAATAAAATAAGAGGGTATAAACTGTCAATTGTTTGATAGTTACACTTTGGGCTGTAAATCCTTCTTGGATAAGGTTGGCCGATTTCTAGGGCTTGGGATAAGCCACAAACCGTCCAAGGACTTATCATGGAAAGGATTTGGATTGCTTTAAGGAATGATTATCCAACTAGGGTTTAAGGGTGAAACCCTAGGAGCCTTACAAGTATAAATAGACCCCTAGGGCAAGGGAAATCGACACCTCTGCTAAAGCAAAGAAACCCTGGCCGATTTCTAATCCCTCTCCTCTCTCTCAAATCATTCTGTTGCTAGTTGGTGTTTGTAAGCCATTAGAGGAGTGAGATTTGTGACTCTAAAGCTCCAAAAACAAGAATATCAAACAAGTGATTCAAGGTAAACTTGTAATTCTGATTTCATACTGTTATTATAGTCTATTAGCCATTAGAAGTCTTGGATTGAATGCATGTTTAATTAGAGAAACCTAGATCCAAGCATTATGGTTTGCATGTGCACATAGGAATGTTCATATGGCTAAAACTCATCATTAATATTGGTCAAGAATTAATTAGAAATTAATTTTGTAATCAAAAGATATTAACTAAAGCTAAGGGATTGTTATTGTAATTATTGGATAGTTGCAAAGTAGGGTGAGGAAACCCTAGAGATAGGTTGGACGAATTCTTGGGATAAGGCCTTAAGAATTTGTCCAAGGTAGGGTTCCAGAATATTCTTATGGGCTGCTTGGTGGCTAAGTAACCGAATAAGGACTATGGATGAAACCCTAATCTCACACCTATATAAAGAGACCCTTGGGCACCTATTTTCAGCTACACTGAAACCCTAAGAGTTCTAGGAGCCAATTTTAGTCTCCTCTCTCTCTCTCTCTCTTGCCTACTTCAATTACTTTGGTGTTTGTGATTCATTAGAGACACAACATTTGGGGTGCTAAGATTCTCAAAAGCTCAAGATCTTCAAGCAACATTCAAAGGTAACATCTTTACTTGTTTATTTATTTTGATTAAAGTTTTGTTGTATGCTAGATTAGGGTTTGCAAGGCTTGGACAATTTTACATGTACAAATAGAAAAACTAGATCAAAGCAATTAGGGTTTGCATGAACACCATATAAATGTTGTTTTACTAATAACCCATCACCTCCCACTACATCACAACCTCTATCTTGGCCATATCGACTAGAATACCCTTCTGGTTGACAAGGTGCCTTAGAAACTACAGCTTGTGCAACCAAAACCCACACTTGGATAACTTTCTGAAAAGTCTCTCCCTCCTTAGTGTCTCCAACACCCCCCTTAGGTGCTCCTCATGTTGCTCCTGAGTCTTGGAGTAAACCAAGATGTCATCAATAAAAACTATCACAAACCAGTCCAACATCGGTCTGCACACGTGGTTCATGAGATCCGTGAATGCGATAGGGGCATTGGTGAGACCAAATGACATCACCATGAACTCATAGTGACCATAGCGAGTCCAAAAGGTTGTCTTCGGCACGTCGTCATCCCTGACTTACATCTGGTGATAACCTGATCACAGATCAATCTTGGAGAACCATGATGCACCCTAAACTTGGTCAAATAAATCATCAATCATCAGGAGGGGATAACGGTTCTTCACCGTTACCTTATTCAACTTCCGGTAATCTATGCACATCCGATGTGACCTGTCCTTATTCTTCACAAACAAGATCAGGGCTCCCCATGGCAAACTGGTCGGCCTGATAAATCCCTTTTCTAACAACTCTAGCAGCTATGTAGATAACTCCTACATCTCGGGAGGAGCCAATCGATACAGTGCCTTGGCTATCGGAGCCACACCCAGGCCTAAGTCAATCCGGAACTCTACCTGCCTCTTCGGAGGTACCCAGGCAGTTCCTCTAGGAACACGTCCAGATACTCCCTTACGATCGGTACATCATGCACTATTGTCTTACCCTTATCCTGGGTATCGATAACATAGGTGACATAACCTGCGCAACCCTGCTGAAGGTAGCGCCTAGCTCTCGCTGCTGAACACAAAGTAGGTCCACCCTACGACCTCTCTTCCTGAGTCATCAAACTTCCCCCACTTGGGGTCCGAAACCCTATTAGCTACTGCTCGCAGTCAATCACCACCCCATTGGGGCTCAACTAGTCCATACCCAAGATAACCTTATTCCCTCGCAGGGGAATGAGGACTAAATCCCCAGAAAATTCCTCATCAAACAACTATAGGTTACATCCCCAATGAACCCTCGCAACCCAAACAGTCCTATCATCCCCTATCTCTACATTAAGTGGATATTCCAGCTCCCCCGGAGCTCCAAAAAATCACTTGTTAAGCACAAGCAATAAAAAAGATCAGCCACACTTAAAGCAGCCAGAACTACCCACCCTGCACGCCCCCTCATGTGTGACAACCCGAAATTTCCATTCTGTACAAACTATATCACTTCAATAGAAGTTATAGCAGTCACAGTTAATTTTCAGACTTTTTCGCGTAAGTTTGAGTAATTCAGGGTTTACACTTCAGGAAATATAAGGAGAGTGGGTGCACTAGGGTTTTGTGCAACACTGTTATTCCAACACTCTATTATATTAGAGATCATTTCAGGAATAAAAATATTTTCTGCCAAAAATATTTCAGGACTATAAATAGATTTCTGAACCAAATACATTCATTATTCACATTTCCATCTAGAGAAAAGCCATTTTCTCTCTCACGGATCTTTGGGTTTTTATACCAAAACGTGAGTAACTCTTTCTAGTAGTGTTAGAATGCTTATTATGTGCTTATAACATGATTTAGATGGCTAAATCATTAGATCTAGGAGTTTACTCCCCAAGGTGTTCTTGGGCGGTAAACTCCCGAAACGAAGCCAAAACCGACCCTTGTGTTATACAACTACCTTAGACTAAATTGTAGGTGTATTAAGGACAAGAAAAACAATCAAAATCCACCCAAGTTTGGGAGTTTACGGCCCAAGAATATCATAGGCCGTAAACTCCAAAAATCAAACTCAAATGGTACTTTTAAGGCTCCTAAAGCCTTAGACAATTACCTAGACTTGTTCCCATTAAATCAAGGGATTGAACCACCTCAAAATCACTTAACAAAGTGAGTTTACAGCCAAGACATGGTTCTTGGGCCGTAAACTCCTAAAAACGGCACCAAGGTGTGCCTAATGCCTTCATATGCTAGGAATAAAAGTCTAGAACATATACCACAAGTGCAAGAGGCTTGAAAACATCAAAAACACACCATACTTAGAGTTTACGGCCGTAAACTCTAAGGGGAATGGCCTCAGGGCCGTAAACTCCTAATTGGAGTATTTCTAGACCTTAAACTCTTCCAAGAATTTAACCACCAAGTTAGAATAATTCTAGGAATCATTTGGGACTTCAAAACACACCAAACCCCCATGGTTGGGAGTTTACGGCCGTAAACTCAAGAGTTTACAACCGTAAACTCCATGGGTGATGGTATATGGGGAGTAAACTCACATATAAGGTCCTTTGGAATCCTAAACACAAGTTCCTTGTCCCACAATAGCTTAGATGTAATCCTTAAGGCTTAAAACACTTATGTAAAGTGTTTATTATGTCTAGGATGTCTTAACATTATCAATTAGTGATTTGAGTCTAATTCAGTGCATATATGTGTGATTATATGTTCATTAGGATCGTAGTGCGTGTACAAGTCCTCGCTTGACACCTAGCCATCCTATACCGTTCAGTTCATCCCAATCACCAAGTACAGGTGAGTTCATACCCCTAATCAATATTTTAAATGATTTTAAATGCTTTAATGGGGGGAGGGGGGGGGGGAATACAAGTAGAAACAAACATGTTATTGAATCATTGATATGTATTTTATAACTGTGTTTGTCATTTAACAGATTTCACATGCTACAAAATGTGATGCATGAAATGGTTTTACATCTTAAAAACACATTGTTACCAAATGTTTTACCTTTGAAATGTTTATCAAAATGACATCAAGTCATTGTTAATTATTGTTCAAAACCCATAAGATGCCTTACAAAACCATTTGTTATTCTTGAACTAAACTATGCATATACACTTATATTCTTATATATGTATTGATGTTATAGTTTACATCTTTCAGCATGATCAACCAGTTATATTACAGTAAATTATCATAGGGATAATTTGAAGATATCAAACATTACTTCTATTACAAGGAATCACACATGAGTCAGTTCATTCATGAGTCTATACTAGCACATTACCTGATACATGAGTACTTACAAATGTTTGCCTGATACATGAATATGTTTACATATACTTACCTGTTACATGGACACACATACATGAATACCATACAGGAACAATTTTACATAGGTGCATTATCCTGTATTCACTTACCTGGATACTTGTACTTAGGACTATGAGGATGATTTATTAGTACTTACTGTGTAAATTGTCTTTCCTATCCCGGTTCAATGGGATAGCTCGGCGGGACTTACCATTCCGAACCCCACTGATTAGCACCAGTGGTCGACGACCATCTACGGAGGTCTAAGGTTACTACTTATATTAGGTAGATCGATTGGGACTAACCCTTCCACCCACCTGCTGCCGCTACAGAGGACAATTGGACAATCTTCGGATGTTCATTAGGTTATACCTTTCGCTTATTGCGATGATTGTGTTACTCCTAGTACCCAGAGATGACACTTACATTAATACTTGTTTTGGACAATCTTCGGATATTCATTAGGTTACATATTTCGCTTAATGCGATGTTGTGTTAGTCCTAGTACCCAGTAACAACACTTACAGTAGTACACTTTCCTATTTACTTTATTTTGTGATACATTCACATAAACGATGAGTTAGACTAAGCACTTTTAGTACTAGTCAATACAAAGGAAAAAAGTATCATTTTACAAACAAAACATTCGGGTCTTGGTAGAAGACTACATCTCAAACTGATAGAAAATAAGGGATTTTCTAGGGTTTTTCATACGTACATCAACAATTTCATTTAACGTTTTACATGGTCTTCATAACAGATTTTCACAAACAAGGCAATGACACTTATATACTTATGAATTCACCAGATTTAAAGTTGATACTCGCTTTCAAAATAACTTGTATTCTCAGGTCATCAGTAGACAGGTACGGAGGCCAGATTTTGAGAAGACGGAGTAGGCAAGTCTCGTCTTTTATTTTGATTGTATATTTTTGGTGTCTTACTACAATGAAAGAACACATATGTATTAAAACTTTACTTATAATGCAATGGATGATGTTGTTTCTTGTTTATTATATTACATTGTTGTGATACTGTACATGACGTCCTCCACCCCTGAACGTTTCCGCCGTTCGTGGTTTTGGGGTGTGACAGATTGGTATCAGAGCATTGTTTATAGTGAATAAAGTATATCAACCCATAAAAGATATACTAACTATAAATACATCAGGATTAAAACACTCTGCCTAAGAGTTATACTTTTAAATAATAAAATATTTAACAAAGTATACGTGCCTGCATTCATACTAAAATCAGTGTCACAATGACAAGAACAAAAGTATTACGATTGTTGAATATCACAAGTAAGCCTGGGGATATATGGCCAGTCTTGGGAATGGCATAGCCTGATCAACTATGCTGGTCCGAGGAGTGATTAGCATATGCCCAAGAATGGTTGTGATATGGCAACAAGTCTAAAAACTTACCAACACAACCATAAAGATATACCATATGGGTATTTGGTCTTGCTATAATTACCTTAGTCAGTTGTCTATTATAGCTATTCCTTCTATTGTTGGACTATGGGATTTAGTCCATGGGACACGTTCATTAATCATTTATTCTTATCCATGTCGTCATCTTTTAAATGTATAGTTAAACATGCCGCCACGCAGGAATCCAAGGTGAAACCCAAACAACGAAGCACCAATACCACCACCTGACCCTCTTCAACCACCAAATCCTTTCGATGCCAACATGTTCCAGGCAGCTTTCACAGTAGCAGTTGCAGCTGCTGTGTCAGCAATGAACGCTCCTGCCCCTAGTGGATCAGGAACAGGTGCACCACCCTCGAACCACAGCGAAAGCCATGGACACCCTCGGGAATGCACCTACAAGGACTTCACTAACGCCAAACCCCGCAGCTTCAATGGAACTGGTGGGGTTATGGTGTTAAGACAGTGGATTGAGAAGATGGAATCTGTCTTCGAGATCTGCGGATGCCAAGAAGGCAACAAGGTCAAGTTCGCAGCTTGTACCTTCTCTGACCGAGCACTAACATGGTGGAACAGCCATGTTAACTACCTAACTTTGGTGGTGGCGTATTCCATCGGCTGGGAAAAGTTGAAAGACATGCTGATGAAAGAATACTATCCTCGAGGTGAAATACAAAAACTCGAGCAAGAATTTTAGGGTCTACAAACGGTTGGATCCGACATCACGACCTACACAAATAGGTTTTGTGATCTGGCAAACTTGTGCCCTGACATGGTTGCTCTCCAGAGCAAAAAGATTGAGAGATATATCTGGGGACTGTCGCCCCAGATCCAGTCATGTGTGATCGCTTCCAGACCTATTACCTTCGATAGCGCCAAGGAACTGGCACAATCTCTCATCCATCACCGAAAACCTCAGAACACAACAATCCCTACACCCGTACCCCAAGAGTCCAGCCCTGACAACAACCAGAAAGGGTGGTCTAAGAGGAAAAGAGGGGCTTCGCAAGGATCCTCCAAGAGACAACAACTTGTGGAAATCAATGCTGCCACAGTGACTCCCGTTGTCCCTGCGAACCCATTACCAGCAAAAACTTATGCTGGATCTCTTCCGAAGTGCAACAAATGCAGATTCCACCACCGCGGGCTGTGCAGGGAGATGCAATGCACCAACTGCAACAGGAAGGGGCACACAATCCGTTTCTGCCAGACTCCAACAGCTCAAGCCGCCCAGGCTCCTAACGTTGGTACGGGCCAAACTTGCTATGGTTGTGGCGAAGTGGGCCACTACAAGAGGAACTGCCCTAAAGCAGGAATGGCTGGAGGGGTAGGAAGAGTTATGGCCCTAGGCCACGAGGAAGCAGTAGCTGATCCTTCGATAGTTACTTGTACGTTCCTCCTCGATAACTCATATGCTTGCGTACTTTTCGATAGTGGAGCCGAAAAAAGTTTTGTAAGTCACAAATTTGCACACCTGCTTAAACAAAAACCATGTGCATTAGATAGTTCATTCACGGTAGAAATGGCTAACGGGAAAACAGAGAGTACAAACTGCATATACGTACGTTGTACCTTAACTTTAGATGGCCATACTTTCAAGATAGATCTCATGCCAGTCCCAATTAAATGTTTTGACGTTATCATCGGTATGGATTGGTTGAGTCTTCTTCGTGCCGACATTATGTGCTTCGAAAAAGCAGTTCGTCTTAACCTTCCTAACAACGAAACTTTAGTTATCTACGGCGACAAACCTAGTACGAGCCTTCGCATCATTTCATGCATTCAAGCTCAGAAGTGCTTGCAAAAGGAGTACCATGCATTTCTCGCACACGTTGTCGATACCAGTAAAGAACTGAAAGACATCTAGAAAATCCCAGAAGTATGCGACTTTCCCGACATATTCCCAGAAGAACTTCCCGGTTTACCACCACAACGCCAAGTCGAATTCAGAATCGACTTACTCCCAGGGGCTACCCCCATAGCCAAGTCTCCTTATCGTCTGGCACCGGCTGAAATGCAGGAACTTTCCAGTCAACTTAACGAACTTCTCAAGAAGGGTTTCATTCGACCAAGCTTCTCACCATGGGGAGCACCAGTCTTGTTCGTCAAGAAGAAAGATGGATCGTTTCGCATGTGCATCGACTATAGAGAACTCAACAAACTTACCATTAAAAATCGTTATCACTTGCCCCGCATTGACGAATTGTTTGATCAACTTCAAGGAGCCAACTACTTCTCGAAGATAGATCTGCGATCCGGATATCACCAACTACGAGTATTAGAGGAGGATGTTCCCAAGACAGCCTTCCGAACTCGTTATGGGCACTACGAGTTTGTAGTGATGCCATTCGGATTAACTAACGCGCCCGCAGTATTCATGGATCTGATGAATAGGGTGTGTCGTCCTTACTTGGATGACTTCGTCATCGTGTTCATTGATGACATACTCATCTACTCTCAAAGTAAGGAGGAGCATAGTCAACATCTTCGTAAAATCTTAGAAACATTGCGATCGGAGAAGCTCTACGCAAAGTTCTCAAAGTGCGAATTTTGGATTCGGCGAGTCAAATCTTTGACTCTAACTATCCATTCACACTTGTCCACGCAAATAAAGGAGGCTCAGCTCGATGCTTTGAAACCTGAAAACGTGGCTGGTGAATCCCTTAGAGGGATGGATAAGAACTTGGAAGTCAAGGGTGGCGGAGCCTTATATACCTCATGGATCGGATCTGGACACCGAAACACGGTGGCTTCAGAGACTTGGTCATGACCGAAGCTCATAACACTCGTTATTCCGTCCACCCGGGTTCAGATAAGATGTATCTGGACCTTAAAAAGCTATACTGGTGGCCTAACATGAAAGCAGATATTGCTACCTTCGTGAGTAAACGCCTTACTTGCGCAAAGGTCAAGGTCGAATACCAGAAACCCTCTGGTCTCCTACAACAATCGGAGATACCAGAATGGAAGTGGGAGCGGATCACCATGGACTTCATAACCAAGTTGCCCAAGACGATGGGTGGACTTGATTCCATATGGGTCATCGTCGATAGACTGACCAAGTCTGCACACTTCCTACCGATCAAAGAAACATACAAGATGGAGAAACTTACTAGAACTTACATTAGGGAGATTGTAAGGCTGCACGGTTTTCCTTTATCTATCATCTCAGACCCAGATAGTAGAATCACTTCGAGGTTCTGGCAGTCATTACAACGTTCCCTAGGAACTAGGCTGGATATGAATACAGCCTACCATCCACAGACCGACGGGCAAAGTGAGAGAACTATCCAAACCTTAGAAGATATGTTGCGTGCCTGTGTGATTGACTTTGGAAAAGCTTGGGATACTCATTTACCCCTTGTTGAATTTTCCTACAACAACAGTTATCACACGAGTATAAAGGCAGCTCCATTTGAGACCCTTTATGGTCGAAAGTGCAGATCCCCTCTGTGCTGGGCTGAAGTGGGTGATACCTAGTTAGCTAAGGGACGAGTTCCCGAAAGCACTCTCACGGGTCTGGAGATCATTCGGGAAACGACAGAGAAGATCGTTCAAATTCGAGAACGATTGAAAGCCTCTAGAGACCGACCGAAAAGCTACGCTGACAAGCGTAGGAAACCATTGGAGTTCCAGGTGGGCGACCGAGTCCTACTGAAGGTCTCACCCTGGAAGGGCTTGATACGCTTTGGAAAGCGTGGGAAGCCCAATCCAAGATACATAGGGCCTTTCGAGATTCTCGCGAGAATCGACCCTGTGGCTTACAAACTCAATCTACCGCAAGAACTCAGTAACGTACATCCTACCTTCCACGTGTCAAACTTGAAAAGTGTCTATCCGACGAGACTCTTGTTATTCCACTCGACGAGATCGAGATCAACGAGAGCCTCAACTTCGTGGAGGAACCAGTAGAAATCATGGACCGAGAGGTCAAGCAAACAAAGCAGAGCCGTATCCTGATAGTGAAGGTGCGCTGGAATGCAAAGCGTGGACCAGAATTCACTTGGGAACGTGAGGATCAGATGAAACTGAAATACCCTCACCTTTTTGCTTAGTTATTTGTAATTTCTTACTTGCTTAAATTCTAATTTCGGGACGAAATTCCTTCTAACGGGGGATGATGTGACAACCCGAAATTTCCATTATGTACAAACTATATCACTTCAATAGAAGTTATAGCAGTCACAGTTAATTTTCAGACTTTTTCGCGTAAGTTTGAGTAATTCAGGGTTTACACTTCAGGAAATATCAGGAGAGTGGGTGCACTAGGGTTTTGTGCAACACTGTTATTCCAACAGTTAATTCTCACGGATCTTCGGGTTTTTATACCAAAACGTGATTAACTCTTTCTAGTAGTGTTAGAATGCTTATTATGTGCTTATAACATGATTTAGATGGCTAAATCATTAGATCTAGGAGTTTACTCCCCAAGGTGTTCTTGGGAGGTAAGCTCCCGAAACGAAGCCAAAACCGACCCTTGTGTTATACAACTACCTTAGACTAAAGTGTAGGTGTATTAAGGACAAGAAAAACAATCAAAATCCACCCAAGTTTGGGAGTTTATGGCCCAAGAATATCATAGGCCGTAAACTCCAAAAATCAAACTCAAATGGTACTTTTAAGGCTCCTAAAGCCTTAGACAATTACCTAGACTTGTTCCCATTAAATCCAGGGCTTGAACCACCTCAAAATCACTTAACAAAGTGAGTTTACGGCCAAGACATGGTTCTTGGGCCGTAAACTCCTAAAAAGGGCACCAAGGTGTGCCTAATGCCTTCATATGCTAGGAATAAAAGTCTAGAACATATACCACAAGTGCAAGAGGCTTGAAAACATCAAAAACAGACCATTCTTAGAGTTTACGGCCGTAAACTCTTAGGGGAATGGCCTCAGGGCCGTAAACTCCTAATTGGAGTATTTCTAGACCTTAAACTCTTCCAAGAATTTAACCACCAAGTTAGAATAATTCTAGGAATCATTTAGGACTTCAAAACACACCAAACCCCCATGGTTGGGAGTTTACGGCCGTAAACTGAAGAGTTTACAACCATAAACTCCATGGGTGATGGTATATGGGGAGTAAACTCACATATAGGGTCCTTTGGAACCCTAAACACAAGTGCCTTGTCCCACAATAGCTTAGATGCAATCCTTAAGGCTTAAAACACTTATGTAAAGTGTTTATTATGTCTAGGATGTCTTAACATTATCAATTAGTGATTTGAGTCTAATTCAGTGCATATATGTGTGATTATATGTTCATTAGGATCGTAGTGCATGTACAAGTCCTCGCTTGACACCTAGCCATCCTATACCGTTCAGTTCATCCCAATCACCAACTACAGGTGAGTTCATACCCCTAATCAATATTTTAAATGATATTAAATGCTTTAATGGTGGGGATACAAGTAGAAACAAACATGTTATTGAATCATTGATATGTATTTTATAACTGTGTTTGTCATTTAACAGATTTCACATGCTACAAAATGTGATGCATGAAATGGTTTTACATCTTAAAAACACATTGTTACCAAATGTTTTACCTTTGAAATGTTTATCAAAATGACATCAAGTCATTGTTAATTATTGTTCAAAACCCATAAGATGCCTTACAAAACCATTTGTCATTCTTGAACTAAACTATGCATATACACTTATATTATTATATATGTATTGATGTTTTAGTTTACATCTTTCAGTTAGTTTCCCACAGCCTTGAGTAGTAAGAGTGTATAAACCTACATGATCAACCAGTTATATTACAGTAAATTATCATAGGGATAATTTGAAGATATCAAACATTACTTCTATTACAAGGAATCACACAAGAGTCAGTTCATTCATGAGTCTATACTAGCACATTACCTGATACATGAGTACTTACAGATGTTTGCCTGATACATGAATATGTTTACATATACTTACCTGTTACATGGACACACATACATGAATACCATATAGGAACACTTTTACATAGGTGCATTATCCTGTATTCACTGACCTGGATACTTGTACTTAGGACTATGAGGATGATTTATTAGTACTTACTATGTAAATTGTCTTTCCTATCTCGGTTCAACGGGATAGCTCGGCGGGACTTACCATTCCGAACCCCGCTGATTAGCACCAGTGGTCGATGACCATCTACGGAGGTCTAAGGTTACTACTTATATTAGGTAGATCGATTGGGACTAACCCTTCCACCCACCTGCTGCCGCTATAGAGGACAATTGGACAATCTTCGGATGTTCATTAGGTTATACCTTTCGCTTATTGCGATGATTGTGTTACTCCTAGTACCCAGAGATGACACTTACATTAATACTTGTTTTGGACAATCTTCGGATGTTCATTAGGTTACATATTTCGCTTAATGCGATGTTGTGTTAGTCCTAGTACCCAGTAACAACACTTACAGTAGTACATTTTCCTATTTACTTTATTTTGTGATACATTCACATAAACGATGAGTTAGACTAAGCACTTTTAGTACTAGTCAATACAAAGGAAAAAAGTATCATTTTACAAACAACACATTTGGGTCTTGGTAGAAGACTACATCTCAAACAGATAGAAAATAAGGGATTTTCTAGGGTTTTTCATACGTACATCAACAATTTCATTTAACCTTTTACATGGTCTTCATAATAGATTTTCATAAACTAGGCAATGACACTTATATACTTATGAATTCACCAGCTTTAAAGCTGATACTCGCTTTCAAAATAACTTGTCTTCTCAGGTCATCAGTAGACACGTACAGAGGCCATATTTTGAGAAGACGGAGTAGACAAGTCTCGTCTTTTATTTTGATTGTATATTTTTGGTGTCTTACTACAATAAAAGAACACATATGTATTAAGACTTTACTTATAATGCAATGGATGATGTTGTTGCTTGTTTATTATATTACACTGTTGTGATACTGTACATGACGTCCTCTACCCCTGAATGTTTCCACTGTTCGTGGTTTTGGGGTGTGACATCATGCATCTTGCCGCGCTTGCCACAGCCGCTATGGCCATGCAGGCTCCTCGATCAGTGATCTGATACCTTGGGCTTTTTGCCTGCACTCCCTGCTTGAATCCCCTCTGGTTTCATCTTCTTCCCCATCTCCAAATCTAGCTCCCTTTCCCGAGCCCTTGTAACCATATCCTCCAGCGTCTTGCAGCTGGATCGGCTCACAAACTAGAGGATATCACTCTGCAGCATCTAATGGTATCGGGCCTTTTTCATCTCCTCGTCCGCCACGTACTGCGGAACAAAAAGAGCCCTCTCCTTGAACATGGCAATGATCTCAGTCACCGTATCAGTAGCCTATTAAAGATCCTAGAACTCCCTAGCAAGCTGTTGCACCTCAATCACAGGTGCAAACTCGGTCGTAAACCTGGCCGAGAAGTCTGTCCAGGTCATTGCATCAAGAGTTGCATCATCTCCAATGACATGTCGACCTCCTCCCACCAGTCACGTGCTCTGTCTTTCAGGAGACAGGAAGCAAGTCAGACATTGTCCCCCTCGGTACATCGGCTCGTACGGAAACAGTTGGCAACAACAGCCAACAATCTGCTGCTAGCAATGGGGTCCTGTTCCCTATGAGAGTCTGGAGCTCCAAAATTTCGGAACTTCGTGCAATTCATCACGCGAGCCCCATCATGGCCGCCATCTCAGTGCCGAAAACACTCAACCTCTCATCAAGAATCTCCAAGATGCCCTCCTTGACCGTACCAGCGATCACAGGAGTCTGGTCCAAAATACTGTGCGTGATCTCAGATGAAATGAACTCCCTCATCTAATCATCAAGCAGCCCGACTCTAGATCCCGAGCCTGATCCCTCACCAGTGCCACAGATGCTAACTGGTCTCGTGCGTAGTGTAACCATACTAAAAATGCACCATAAAAAACATCACTACACTCGTCATAACTCGAGGGATCATACATACTACAAGTTCCCTCGGTTCATCTCAGCCTTCCTTGATTCGAGTACGGATCCTCTACTTTCAGTAGTACAGGCCCATACTACCTTCCATATATATTAGTACTTTCTTCAAGAACTGCCTTGACTCCACCAAGTCCCTTTCACTACTACTGCTCTCTGTGCTAATCTCATCTGAGGATTTCCCCAGGGTATTCTCCAATCCACTCTCCGTCATTAGCTGCATAAGAAGTCCCTTCTATCCCCTAACTAACTTATAGATACTATTACATATCACTAAGACCAGATAATTCGTCGAATGAGAGGTCCTACCCTACAATGGTTAGACTCAAACAAGAGCTGCGAAATAGAGCTAAACCTAACCTTCTAAAATTATTTAGTCCTCATAATATGTAACTTACATATTCGTTTAGTAGTTAGTTAAAGATAACTAGAACTCCAAAGAGCACAAAGCAAGCAACATTCGAGCATTGAGTAAACAAAACGAAGCATATCCTAATCAGGCCATCATATCACTGACTAATCAGTACTAGCATGAAATTCATAAGCTCATATAGTAGGCATACAAGGCATCCTTCATAGATCCATAGCCCTAATATAGTATGCAGTTCTCATAATCATATCATTGCATAACAAACATATATAGGTAATTTGGGAGAACTTACTTGAGTTGAGCTGATTGCATACACCACACCCTTTTTCTCTTTTCAAAATCCTTTTTGTAATAATGATTTTTATTTTTAAAAATTTTATACCAAGTCCTCAGTTTAAGTTCAGACACACCCGAGAGTGTGCCCAAATTCCTCAAACCAAGGCTCTGATACCAACTTGTAACATCCCAAAAATCATAACCAAAAATTTCATTTTTATTTATTAAAATAACCATATCTATCAAAATCATTTCATCCAAAACATAGGTCAAAGTATCAAATGTCTAAGTCCATAACTATAATTGGTAAGACTTGACCCGACCTGGCATGGTCCATTTGGGTTGCATGGCATCATGCACTTGGATAGACTATAATGAGAGAAATAAGACACTTATGGTTATTAATATATTATAAGTTCTAGTATATTAATAATAAGAATAATAAGATTATTTAACTAGTATTGATCAAGAATTAATCTAGGGTTAATTAAGTGATCAAAAGAAGACTAATTAAATATATGGGTTGATTGTGTAAATCATCCATACTTGTATAGTGGGCTAATGCTCCATGGATAATCAAGTTGGGCTAAAACCCATAGGATGGTCCATGGATGCTCCATGGTGTATTTGAACCCATGGATCCAAGGAAATGCAAAGTCATGACAATTAGGGTTTACCCTAATTGTAACACTATATAAAGATCTTATTCTTGACAAAATCGGCGACTAGTATCATTCTAGAGAGGGCTAGCCGATTTTCATGAAGTGTAGAATTCTCTCAATTTATTCCAAGTGTATTTGGTGTTGTGTGAACCATTTGAGGTGTCACACTTGGGGCACTAGGCACTCAAGCTTCATGAAGACTTTCTACATCAAAGAGGTATGTATTCTATCTTGTTACACTCATTGTTTTGTATGCTAGATTAGGATAATACCTTGGAAGTTCTTATTTGCATGTATAATAGAGAAAACATAGATCCAAGGTATTTAGGGTTGCATGTACACTTAGGAGTGTTAGAATGCTCATAAACCAACAGTGGTATCAGAGCCTAGGCTTGTTTTCTTGTTATACTTGCAAAAGAAGCTGGAAAATCGAGTTTTGATGCTGTCTGCCCAGCAGACTCGCCGAGTCCAAGGAAAAAAGCATCCAAATCGCCGAGTTGGTTCGTGCACTCGACGAGTTGGACCCCCAGACAGCATAAATTCGATTTTTTTGGCTGGAATTGGACTAAGAACATTACCCTAAGATGTTTTTGGACTTATAAACTTGTTTTTGATGTGGTAATGTTCATGCTAATCCAATTTCAAAGATAATTGTCAATAGATTCATGTTTTGTATTAGTTTAAGGTTTAGACTAATTACATGAAAAAGTTTGATTTGAATTATCTTGTTCTTATGAGTTGCTTAGATTAATAGAAAAGTTGAGTGAAATAGTTGTTTTCAATCCAAATTAATCTAAGAGTTGATTCTAAAATGTGTTTTTGTAACTTGTCCTCAAGTTATATGAAAAGTCACATTTAAGTTTCATAAAACTCATAAAAGTTGGCAAAGGTTACAAAATTAAGAGTCTAGTTCTAATTAAATGGTGTTATGACTCCATAATTTGTCCTCAAGTTATGGAGGACCAAGAGTCTCTTCATTAAATAATAAATTCAAAAAAAAGTGTAACCTTAATTAATTCCATAAGTTATAAATAAAGAAAAGTTAGTTCTTTTATTACTTTAAAGTCTTCCATAACTTGTCCTCAAGTTATGGAACTTGAAGAGTTTTTTGGACTAAAACTACTTTAAACACATAAGTTATGGAATTAATTAGTTTTGAATAGTTTCAAAACTTGCCCTCAAGTTTTGGAATTTGAAAAGTTTTCACTTATGAATACTTTAATTCCAAGTTAGCCCTTAGAATTTTAAAGAGTTAAAATTCAACCCTTATACTTTATAATATTATAAGTTAATAATATATATATATATATATATATATATATATATATATATATATATATATATATATATATATATATATATATATGTATGTATGTATGTATAAGAGTAAAGTCAGTCTTACTGCTAGTACGCCTCATTCACGAAGTCGGTCTATAAGGTGGGTATAAGGTTGTTGCCTATAAAATGGCAACTTAATGGGTGTCCACTCTCACCCACCGCTTGCTTGACTAGTGGAGGGTCGTTAGCCGAACGGGTTTGACAGGACTATAATTCTCCCTTCATTAAAAGTATTAATGATAAATACTAAGTAACTAAACTCTTAATAATACCCAATCTTAGTTACTTAGGAAAATGTGAATAAGGTGCTAATCCATGAAATTACACTTTGCACTTTGTTTAAGTCGGTTAGTGGAGCGTGAGTGGTTAACCGGCACACTAACTCGTATTTAACAAGGTAGGAAAAGGGTAACTTAATGTTTATCATAGTATCTATGGAGCGTGTGTGGTTAACCGGCACATCGATTGAGGGGTAAACACTTAAGGGTACCAAGTAATTTGCATGGTTACTTCACACCTTGTTTTGTGATCCTTGGCATCCCAATCACAAAACCTGAAGGGCACACTCGAGATTGAAACATGCCATTGAACAGTTCAATGAATCTCAAAAGATATAGGAGTTTCAAAACCAATTAAAACCTAATAATACATTTCGTTTATCTTGGTGGAAATTGGTGAATCGTCATTCACCTACCTTCAAAAATTTTATAGCTTGGATTACGACATACCTCTTGTAAGTTATAAAATAGTTTGTTGGGTCCTAGCCTTAATATTTCATATTGGGTGTCATATTAAGGACTTAAGATCAACTATCTTGAATATCTCCCAAAAGATGTCTGGTTTAGACATTTATGATCTTCCCAAATCACTTGAAACAAGCTTTCCTAAATGAAGATGATGTCCCATGGAAATCATACTTCTTTCACCTCCTCTAATAATTCTCCCCAACCCACAAGTTCTTGAAAAGTTTAAGGTCACTCAAGCCCAATCGGCAAGGCAAGGTCTAGGCGTGGTCACATCTCGGAGATGTAGTCACATATTGACAAGTCGGGAGAGTTGGGTGTCAAAGTCTTGAGAAAGTTGGTGGTTCAACTACTTTCTAAGTCACATAGTGAGTTCTTTTGGAACACCTATGAAACAGACTATGACAAGATCCTTAATGATCTTATCTATTTGATAAGATCAACTTCCTAAAACTTTATGGACATTGACAATGATGACATTGGATATCTAGTAAAGCTCTCTCTTCCCAGTGGAAAGGGATCGGCCATAGTCAACTGGGTTGACCAAATGGTAAAGAGAAAAGCTAAGTCTGTGATAGTCCCGTCTACGATTACCAAAGGGTCCATATGTTTATATTGCCAAAGGAAGGGGCATTGGTTGCGAATCTGCCAATTTACCTAAGGGCGTTAAAGTCAATAAGTTTGACTCTACTTTAGGTAAAGTCCACTATCTAACTCTGCTAAGTTTCTATTCTGAGATTCTTATTACATGATGTGACTGGGTCACATGTTGATGTTTTAAGAATCAAAGAAAAGTAAAGGAACTTAAAGAAAGAATATGTTGAATCTGATCGCGTAGATGGATTTCTATCGCGTAGTTTGAAGATCGGATTCTTGAGCTACTTCTTAGGAGTTATGAGATATTGCTTAGGAATAGATAACAACAAGTTTTCATATGGATTGTAAGGATAAGTTTTTCCGCAAAGTTTTAAAATAAAAGAAAATTTTTGATTTTATTTATTTTAAAATATCCTTATAATGGCATTTGAGGAAAAAATGTTGCTTATATGATTCCATTAATAGCAAGAGTGGAAATATGAAATTGAATCTTTCATTTGTGGTAATGTCTAAATTTACCAAATAAGGAAAGATTCTCATCACCCAAGTTTCAATTGGACCGAAACTTGGAATCATGCAAGTTGTATAGCATGACGAATGAGAACTTTCAAGTATTGGAAAAATTAAGACTAATTACTCGGTCACATGGATGTGTGAGTCAAGTAAAGGACTAAGGGATCGAGTACACATTCTTGTGCACTGATTAAGTCCACCACAAAAGATTGATAAGACTATTCGTCATAGTTTACTAAAGCTCAATAAACATGATTATACTTACAAGCTTAAGTGTAACTCTGAGACATTGGAAAAGGTTCCAATATATGGTAGAGCGAATAAGAAGAATCAAATTAGGCAGAAGGATAAAAGTTTCTCAAATCTGAAAAGATGGGAGAGTACTTTAGTATCTGTTTTGTGATCATCTTAATGATTAAGAAACCATAGCACAATTAGTTCTCTAAGGAAATCTTAGTGCATTCTTATGACTAAGAAGAGGGAACTTGAATTGTTGAAATGGTTAAATCAAGAAGATGAGTCATACTTCGTTCCAATACAATTCTTAGAGTCATACTCCAAGATTGTAACTTGAGTGACATGTCTTAAAGAAGGTTTAAAACACTTGTCAAATGTAAGGGTAAAAGTTTTCTACTCTTGTACATTTGAAATTGGTAAGTTGTGATGTTTTGGATAAAACAAAGACCAACTTAGGCCAATTTTGTGAAGTGTTTGTCTTGATTAGAATCCACACTATCTCTTGAATAACTGACAAGAAATTCTTATATGTCAAGAGGATAGTGGGAGTCTTAAAGGTCTTGAAAGTCTCAAGAACTAATCAAGAATAAAACCTGAAGTTCTTCACTAGCACACGACTTGAGGTTTATAACCTATCGTGTTGAGATATTATGTGCCCATTCCAGTTAACGTTGGCTTTGCATATGAGTTCTTAGAGTTCTCAATTAGTTGCACAACAACTTGGAAGCAATGGCAGGCCCTTGAGCTGCCAGGTGGCAAGAAATTAAGATTGAGTTCAATCCATATGAGTGTGGATTTGTCATTATCCTTGTCTTGTGTCTATGGTTTTGACAATTCACATGGATAAGAACACATACACCATTAAATCTAAGTGTCATAAGGTTTCTCTCCGATTCATGAAAATGATGGTGAGGAAACACTTTCATTAAGTAGATTTTAGCTAGATAGCAATTGTGATATTTGCATTCTCAAAGTCGTTAGTGGAGCGTGTGTGGTTTACCGGCACACTAACCTAGACTTGTGAGAAGTGGCAAAAAGGTCTAACCATTATGATTACGGCATCCCTCTTCATAATTGTTTAGACACACAAGTGTGCTATCTAAGGGAAGGTCTATGATTTTGATAAAGTTGTATTAAAACAATCTAGTATCACAAATCTGAACTTTGGTAAGAAAGTCAGCCGATTTCTGAGTACATGTCAAAGCTAGTGGGAGCATAAGTGTTATGCTAATAATCATCATGTCAGTGGGAGCATGATAATTATGATAAGTATTGCAAGTTAGCAATGTTAATTATAGAAAACAAAAGTTTGAATTGGGAAAGAGTTGTTTTGCTATAATTAAGGGAGAGGAAATTATACTTCATCTCAAATCTATAAGCTTAGATCATGAGGTTTTAATCATTTAGTCAAGGATATATATGAATTTCATGTTGGAATGGCTCAACATAAGGAAATTTTGTATATGAGTCCATTATTTGCGTTCTAAAATTTGATTATGATTACGGCATCCCTTTTCATAATCTGAATTATGAGAACTTGGCAAATTGAAATGGAAATGTTATAGCAAAAGACTGGTTTAGTCTTTATGTGAGACATCATGAATCGTGTCCCATATGCTTCGGATATAGGATCGATTACATGTGTTATATTCATCCTTTCTAAAATTTTCCAAATGCCTAGGGCATTAAGAAGGGAAAAGGTTTAGAAATGGATATGACTAAAAGGATTAAACAATCGTCGAGGACAATCTAAGGTTTACAAAAGATTGGGTGCTCAAGGACAGTTGGAAGTATATTGATAATTCTGGAAGGAACATATTGACATAGTCTGTAAGGAGGCAACTCTTGTTTAGAAGTGATAGTCAAAATGGAATCTGGAAATGTTTCAAAGTTAGAATTTTCAATCTGTGTAAGATTAGGAAACTTAATGCAAGAAGGATGTTTCTAAGGAGCTGATCTCCTTTGGAATACTCTGTAATGATTGTTGTCAAGTCTTTCTGACTTTGTGCATAATCATTACAAGAGGATCAATGCATATAAGTTTAGAATCTAACAGATTTCAGTAAATAACATGAATTTGGAATTCTTGTATTTGCAGTAAGGATTTGGGAGTGTGAAAAGAGAATCATTGAAGTTATGTTCAATGGATCTAGTTCACAAAGTAAAGATCATAGACAAACATAGTATGCATACTTGGTGTATGGCATGACTAGTGTTTAGAAAACATAGTGTACATGCTTGGAGCATGGGACAACTATTGTTTTAAATTCAAGAATAAAGTTGATAGCTGAAACAGTATACAATGAATAATGTGTAATCATATGGTGATAAATAAAAGGTGTTTTATTTATGTTCATAGGTTTTGATACCATATTGGATTCAATTATTCTTGTGTTTCATTTTCCATGTTTTGACTTCCCGAATAAACTAGGTTATTCTTACGGAATGACTAAGTTATTCAAACCATCCACAGTCGGTCATATGTTGGAAGTAGATATGAATTAAGACTGTCATGGGTTGGCTTGTATAGGTCTAAGGTGTTGGACAAAGGGCTACAACACTCATGAGTGCTCATAAGTTCTGAGTATTGGATTCAACCCGCGCTCATTCGAATCACTTCATGGATTTTATCACGAGTGATCATGAGACGGTAATATCTTATATTCTTCAAACCTAGAGATATGAGTTGTTACTATGAGTTGGTTGTACATTGATTGCACGAAAACGAATTTGGTAACTCGGTGCTATAAAACATGCCTTTGTGTATGATTCAACAAGTAGTAGAACAAGCCATATGAGTCAAAGTTTATCCATTCCTTTTACCTTCGGGATAAAAGTGATATCTGTGGGCCCCTCGATGATTTGATGATGACAAATAGAAGTGCTCGGCCGGGCCAGGACAGATTTGATTTGTTCAATTAGTCAGTCATCATAAATCGGAAATCGGGAAACAACAAATGGACAGAGAGAATGATTATAATCCATTTCTCAGTCCATATGATATCTAGAATGGAGGAATATATGATCCCTTATCTAATGGACAAGTCACTGACAAAGGTCAGAGTTCATCTACAAGGTCAGAGTTCGACATAAGCTTTTGAGAGCTACGATTGCCAGTCGGTTCCTGAAGTCATACGCAATATTAGTTTTAGACTTATCCAAGTAGGAGACTATTGGATTATTGTCTAAGTCCATAACTATAATTGGTAAGACTTGACCCGACCCAGCATGGTTCATTTGGGTTGCATGGCATCATGCACTTGGATAGACTATAATGAGAGAAATAAGACACTTATGGTTATTAATATATTATAAGTTCTAGTATATTAATAATAAGAATAATAAGATTATTTAACTAGTATTGATCAAGAATTAATCTAGGATTAATTAAGTGATCAAAAGAAGACTAATTAAATATATGGGTTGATTGTGTAAATCATCCATACTTGTATAGTGGGCTAATGCTCCATGGACAATCAAGTTGGGCTAAAACCCATAGGATGGTACATGGATGCTCCATGGTGTATTTGAACCCATGGATCCAAGGAAATGCAAAGTCATGACAATTAGGGTTTACCCTAATTGTAACACTATATAAAGATCTTATTCTTGACAAAATCGGCGACTAGTATCATTCTAGAGAGGGCTAGCCGATTTTCATGAAGTGTAGAATTCTCTCAATTTATTCCAAGTGTATTTATTTGGTGTTGTGTGAACCATTTGAGGTGTCACACTTGGGGCACTAGGCACTCAATCTTCATGAAGACTTTCTACATCAAAGAGGTATGTATTCTATCTTGTTACACTCATTGTTTTGTATGCTAGATTAGGATAATACCTTGGAAGTTCTTATTTGCATGTATAATACAGAAAACATAGATCCAAGGTATTTAGGGTTGCATGTACACTTAGGAGTGTTAGAATGCTCATAACCCAACAAAAACATCCTAGGCGAAACAAATGGTGTGTGCACTGCAGTCATCCCGAGCTTTTCCCCTTGTGTAACATCCCATTTTTCTAGTAGCTTCAAATTCATCCCTCAGATTTTTAATTAGGTCATTTTGGCCCTTGGTTTAGAAGGAAGTTGCAAAAAGAGGGCCTAGTGGCAAAATGGTAAGTTTGAAAATTAAAGTAGCACGCTGGGCATACATGTGGTACGCTAAGCGTACTAGGGCGTACACATGTGTACGCTGGGCGTATGAGTTCCAGGATGGAAACCTAAATTTTAGGGTTTGTGGAGTATTTAAGCACCTTATGGACCATTCCCTCTCATCTCTTTCAACTTCCACACCTCCTTTAGCCGTCTTGAGAGAACCCTAGCCTCTTAGTGATCATTCTTGAGCTTATAAGTGTGTTTTTGGTGCCTGCAAGAAGAAGCTTGTGCATGAAGGAGCCAATAAGGGAAGATTGGCTTGTAGATCTTGGTTCATCATCTGTTTTGGGAGCTCCAGAAGGTATAAAGTTGTAACATTTATGGCTATTTCTTCTAGATCTATCCTTGGTAGCTTATTTGCACTCATTTATCCCATAAAGTCCCATTATATTGCATGGTTCATTTTGGACGATTTGAGCTGTCCTTTTAGACCCTAGAATGGGTCCTAAGGCTTAAAAATGAGGTCCCTTGAGCTAGTTGGGTCCCTAGTTCGTTGTAGGAGGTCTTAATGGATTAAGACCATGTATCGAGCGTTTTTCAGTCGACCAAAGTCTTAAAGTTTGAGACTTTATGTTCCTAGAGCACATTTGAGTAGTAGATCTGAGGTTTAAGCTTAAGTGCTTAATCCATTAAGCCCTTATGGAAATTTTAAGATCTGCGAGGTTACGTCCCGCGTAAATCCACTACGCCCAGCGTACCAGAGGAGTACGCCCCACATACTTCCTCTGTTGGGATTTTGTCATTTGGGCTTCGGGTTTGGGGCTGTTTTTGGACTTGCTGGGCTTGGGCATTGCTGGACTCTCTAAATAATTGGACTTGGGCCAAATTTTGATAATGGACCTTGGATTTAGGCCCAATTCGGGAGTTGGTCCTAACTTGGTAAATTGGGCCAATAATGGGCTTTGCATATGTGGACTTTTGGATCATGGATTTGGTATTGAGCCTTGGCCCAAATTAGAGAAAAGACAAAATGGACTATATGGATCCTTAGTCAGGATTGATAGCCATATGTTGACTCAACATTCGTTATTTTGGATAGTTCGGGATTTTCGGTGAGACAACACTTCTGGAGTCGATACTTCAGTTCAGACCGACATTCCGAGGTGAGTTATCCTAACCATATCAACAGGTCTAAGGCACCAAGGTTGGCCCTTTATCGGATTTGTATCCGGATATTTGCTTGATAAGTTTATTGATTTGCTAGATCTGTATCCTGGTAGTTAGGATGGTATTATGTTAGTGACCTTGTTTAGGTCGGTATCTAGGTTATAGGATGGTTGTTGTGTTACTGGTTTGTTAGATTGCTAAGATTATCTGTTATATACATGCAAGCGTATGATATTTATGTGCACATGATTGTTTATGTAACGTCCCAAAAATCCGTACCAATTTTTTTCTTTAAATCATTACAAAAACCATGTTTATAAAAACATATCATAAAGCATAACATAATTCAGAGTATTAATTCCAAAACATGATTTCATTATCAGATTCAAACATCCCAAGCTGACTATTCAATGGTGTGTGCCATGCGATCACCCCGAGCTCTTCCCTCTGCTATTGGAAGTACCTGACACCAAAACTGAAAACCGTAAGCACGAAGCTTAGTGAGTTCCCCCAAACTACCACATACCATACAATAACATATAAAGCACATACTGGGCCTTGCCCACTGCATGAGATCGAAATCCGGAAACTGCATCGGACCGAAATCCGGGACTAACTGCATCAGACCGAAGTTCAGAACTGACTGGGACCTTGTCCCCAGCATTGGACCGAATTCTAGATGTAACTGCATCATACCGTAGTCTAGAACTAACTGCATCGGACCGAAGTCCGGAACTAACTGCATCAGACCGAAGTCCGAAACTAACTGCATCGGACAGTAGTTTGGAACTAACTCCATCAGACCGTAGCTCGGAACTAACTGTATCGGACCGAAGTCCGAAAACTGACTGAACATAGCATAAACATATCGACTAGCATGAACACATACACTGCATACTGCATCGGACCAGAGTTCGAAACACATAACACAAAACATGCTTGAATCACAAAGACATCAAGCAGTTTAACTACTGCATCGAACCGAGGTCCGGAACTAACTAAACAACATAAATTAATCATAGCATATAATATGAACACATATACTGCATACTGCATCGGACCATAGTCCGTAACACATAACTCATACCATGTATGTATCACAAAGACACCAAGCATACTCAACTACTGCATTGGACTGTAGTCTGGAACTACTGCTAACTAAACGGGCCGACATTGTGGCCGTATGCTGTCCCGACAGCTCTCCGACTATCATGACAAATCAAACACTAAATCAAAGGGGAATCTTTCGATGGGTAAAATGACTATTTTACCCCTACTATGGTGTGGGTCATAATCATGACCCAAGCCCTTTAATTCTTTCTAAGTGCTCCACTGGCCCATTAAAGGCCCACCAATGGCCCAATTATACTAAATTGGGCCTACTTAACATATGGCCTTTCCTAAGCCCAAACTGCCCTTGGCCCATAATCTAACTCCTGTTGGCCCACTAAGGCCCTAGGTCCAAAATACAGCCCACACTAAGGCCCAATACTCAAGGTCCAAACTGACTGTGTTACGCGGGGCGTACTCCGGAGTACTGTGACATCCCCATTTTATCGGCCATAAAAGACAGATTCTGTTGATGCTTTATAAAAATCAGAGTACCTCTTTTAATAAAAATGTTTGCGGAATTTGTTCCCAGTAAAACATGATAAATACGTTATCAAAGCATTTCCGAATAAAAGTATTTTTACTCATTTTAAAAAATTTGGGATGTCATCGTTAATACAGAAACATAAGCATAAATAGAACTTACATTCATTATCACTAGTGATTTATATCTCCTTAATCTCTCAGTGTATTGTGACTTCATATCAACACCTATGATATAAATAAACTGAGTGGGTTAGGTTGGGAAACCTGGTGAGTACATAGGGATTTCAATCTCACAATGTTATAACATATATATAAACTCACACAATATACGATTTCCCCATATATATAATCAAATCTTACCCCACCCCGTCAATCCTCACAACGAGACTTTCCATACTCATGGACCTTAAATTTTACCTCTTACTCCGGATCTAATCCATACTCTCAAGTCCATGATTGTACTCATTCCTTACTCTCGGATTAGGGACAATTGGTCGGTGTCTAAATCCATACTCCCGGATTCATGACAGATGACTATGTCCTGTCCATACTCTCGGACTGAGGATAACTAATTATGTATTAGTCCATACTCCCGGATTAAGGACAACTAACTATGTCTTAATCCATACTCCCGGATTAACGACAATTGACTGAGTCCAATCCATACTCTCGGACTAGGGACGAATGACTATGTCTAATCCGTGCTTCTGGATTAATGACACGTTTAAGGGTTCTATTCCCCATATATATCTCACTCGTACTCATAAGGAGATACTACCCATTAACCCTCATAACAAATTATAGGTTTACTCATTAACCTAAATCATTATAAATAACCAGGTATGTTCTTTAACACGTAATTCAGGAAACATCAAATAATTCGCACATAAAGATATATTTAATACATTCAAACAATACTTGTGTTAAAATCATGTTCATGAAAGGGACTATCCACTCACTTGCAAGGTGGTGACTCAGCACTCGGACAGCGCTTCGATACTCTCAAAACAATTTTCCTTCGATAAAACCTAGTATCAATACCACTAGGGTTTAGTGTAACGATAACCGCGACAAATTAACATTCTTACTATTATTACTATTATATAAGCGTTAAATAACACTCAATATAACTCATAATAATAGCCCAAATAATTATTTTAACGACCTAATCACATTAGTATAATTATTTGAAAGCTATATTAAAAACTGTGTAAGCGTAGCTCCCTTACAACGGGTTTTTCTCAAAACCGGGCTTTGCAGGAGTAGCATTTCCGAGCCGAAAGGCTCTTTTCTCGAGGCTTCGGGAGCCTCGGAGCTTCCTTCGGGTGCTAGGGGGTTTACCTAGGCTTTAGGGGGCTTAAGGGAGGCTAGAGAGAGAAAGTAGAGAGAAAAAGTGAAGTTGGATGGTGTGGAGAATGAAGGGAACTTGGCACCTCTTTTTATTGGGGGTCTGGCAGCTCAACTCGTCGAGTTCATGGCCAAATGTCAGCATTCTGGTGGTGACACGTGTGTGGCTCACATTGCGCCACGTCACCCCTTTTGCAGCAGCACCCTACTGACTTATAAACCCTGTAACTTTCGCATACGAGCGCCGTTTTCGACGTTCTTTATATCCACGCGTAGGTAAAAACAAGATCTACAACTTTCATTTAGACACCATTAGCTAATTCTCGACGGATCTTAAATTTAACATTAGGAGGAGTTTAGAATGTTAAATGACCGCGAAGAATTTGTAATTCCTTCATACGGACTCCGTTTTCATCTTTATTTTTTACCGTTGAGTTCCTATTAATGAGATATTCAACTCTCATTTAGGTCGCGTAAGCCAAAAACCGCTCGAACTAAAATTCGAGTTTTGGGCTGTGCATTGCTATGCCAAATCTTAGAAAAATCATAACTTCCTCATACGAAGTCAGATTTAGGCGTTCTTTTTATGGATGTTCTCGGTTTAACATATACTACAACTTTGGTTTAGATCACTAAGGATAAAAATTCCTCCATCATAAATTCGCTATTTACGTCTCCCGGTGTCATGCCGGTTTTGCCGAAAAACTTCGACGAACCATAACTTCTTCGTTATAACTTGGATTTCGGAGTTCTTTATATGTACGGAAACCTTGAGACATATTCTAAAACTTGGTTAAGATTACTTATTCTAAATAATCTTTTGTCGAAAAGTTGTTTTCGACCCCTATTGTCTCTAAATTGACTAGCCCGGATCTACGGGCGTTACAAGTACGCTTAGCGTAACTGCTTGATGGCGAGTACGCTGGGCGTACCTACACGTACGCTCAGCGTAATACCCTGATAAGCTCTTTCTCTATTAAGTGCTTAATATTCCAAGTCAGAATCTACAATCTTAGATCCAAACCTTATTCCATGTCTTAAGCCATAAAGTCACTGACTTGGTGACTTTATATGGCCCAAACCAACTCAAACTCCCAAAATAATCTTCTACTTCCGTAAAGGGAACTAGATCTCATGCATGGACTTAATAGGACCATAAAGATTGGAACTTTACTGCTTATGGGACTCATATGACTCTAAAGGAGGCAACCCTGGTCTTAGAAACGTGCTTGAGTCTCAAATACCCAATCTTGGGACCAAAAAGTCCATAAACTTGAACTAAAGGAGATCTAAGAGATTAATCATCAAGCTCAAAACTTTTTACCTTGAAGAGGTCCGAAATGAAGCACTTATCCTAGATCTACAAGCTCTAGCCTCCCCAACGTCAGAACAACCCATAGAACTTCCCTACCCTCATTTGGTGAGATCTTGACCTTGGAGAACCCATTTTGGTAGGGCTAAGGTTGAAGCCAACATGTCCTTTATATAGTGCTGAACCCAAAATTAGGGTTTCATGACTTTTAGCGTACGCTGGGTGTACGCCTTGAACATCCGCGACCAAGTTGCCCCATTATGCTGGGCGTAACCCAGATTACGTTGGGTGTACCCACGTGTGTTCCAAACATGCATGCATGGCCTTACATGCGAACTTTTCTCCATAAGGGCCATTATTGCCAAATCTTCAAAGTGTCATAACTCCTTCATTCTAAATCCGTTTCTAATGAACTTTATATCCACGGAAAAGTGGAGAGAAGCCCTACGCTATTAACAACACGCCCCGACTCGGAACCTTCTCAAATAATACCTCTAAATTTCATAAAGGACTAAACGCCTCTGGCCTTGGCCTCCGAACTCCATAAATGAATATTCTATAACAGGGCGTTACAACTCTCCCCCACATAAACTAGACTTCGTCCTCGAAGTCTGCTACAACCAACTATTTTGTACTCTGCTCACCACATGCCTTCCTGATGCATACATCTCCTGCTGAATCCGATCCTCGGAGGACTGCCTCTAATGGCCTCCTGTTCGGTCATCCCGGCTAAAACTAATCCTTGTAGATAATAACCTCAAGAATACTCTGATCACCAACAATCCTGAGAACATGGATCTAACCCAACCGACAATCCCTTCGGTACTCCCCCGGTACCTATGTTGGACATCCTAGGGGTTCACACCCTTTTCCTTGCGCGTTCACTGGTCTTCCCAATGCAACTTTCTATAACCAACCACCTCCTCTATTGTCGTGAAGGACATACCCCTCACGGTATCCATTACTCCAGTCACTCCTCGTGCTGGTCACTACTGCCGTTACTCACTGACTACTTCATACTACTATAACTGAGTGTCAAGCACCCATCCCAACGAATGGATCAGATAATCCTTCGAGTAAAAGATTCACCCCTACAATGGTTAGACTTAGATGAGAGCTGCGCAACAGGGTTAAACCCTTCCCTCTGAGATTATCCAACCTGCTGCGATGTGCATAGCATCCCTCGATCAACTAACTGTATTCCACCGTAATCTGCTTGCCATCACTGCCACTGACCGAAAATTTATGCCGTCCCTTATCCGCCTTCTGGATGAACCGAGACCACCCTAGTCCCTACTGATCTATCAATATCTGGATTACCGGCTCCACCAGTCGCTAGCCGCAACACAAACTTCTAGTCACTCCCAGCGGCATCCGAGGAAACTTAGGCTACCTAATACTTCTCCCTCTACTCTGCCACCCCGGCGCTACAAATCCTGGGATCCTCGATCCCCTATCTTGACCCTAAGGTCCTTAACAGGTCCCACCTATGCTACTAAAACTCATGGGCCTCGCCCACGGGTCTGACCTGACTATACTACTGAGCAACACTACTCTCAGGTCTCACCTATACTACTACTCTCATACTATTCTCATCTACTACCCATTCCTGATCCCCGCCTGGATCACTAGGAGGTAAGGGCCTCGCCCCAACTCTGCTAACTAGGAGATACGGGCCTCCGCCCACACTCCGCTAACTAAGCTGCTAGGGAATGCTACGGCTTACCCGTACTCTTACAACACCTTCCATACTCACTAACTGCTAGTGAATGCTACGGCTACCCCGTAGTCTTACAACACCTTCCATACTTACTGACTGCTAGTGAATGTTATAGCTACCTTGTAGTCTTACAACACCTTCCATACTCACTGACTTCTAGTGAATGCTATGGCTACCACGTAGTCTTACAACACCTTCCATACTCACTGACTGCTAGTGAATGCTACGGCTACCTCGTAGTCTTACAACACCTTCCATACTCACTGCTGTTGGGAAAAACTGCAGCTCTCCCGCCGCTCTACCATGCTCTACATGCTGACTCTGCCACTGACTACTAACACGAAAACATCCCATGCTAACCATTCTCAAAATCCTCCTTCCAACTTTCTCGAGTCCTACAGGTGACCATCCAACCCGAATTCCCCACCAGATACTAACCATTTCGATTACATAAACTAACTGTTGGGAAGTATCTCAAACTCCCAACGCTGAACTCCTCAACCCATCAATCATTGTGCTACTTCTTTTCCTTCCCAAAGGTCATGTACTCATTCTAGATCTGCGTGCTCTTACCCTTGTACATTCGAAGGGTTCTCCCCCACTTTGATCCTGCTCATTCCTCATTGCTCAATGCTTGAGAAGAATTCCAAATCTTCTCTGCCATACCGCAATCAATCTGCTGAAGAACCAAGCTTGCCATAGCTAGGGGTCTAACCGATCCATCACTTAATAACACCTTTCTGAATCCAGCGGGTCACTACTGAGTTCCACTCAAGCATGCTATAGTTACTGCATCCTAAGTAACATACTTCCATAAGGCACCACTCCCTAACTACCACTTTATTATCCAAGGCATGCAGATGACATATAACTAAATCGCAAGCAAGCCGCCCAATTCTAAAATACTTATACCAAAAACGATGCAGAACCATAACAATATAACCATGAATAAAGAAAACATAAAACGGAAGACACATACCTACAACATCCGGAGCTGCTTGCATCTCCATAGTAATCATCTGAAAGGCCCTGTCTCCTACCGCAGGCACCTCTGCTCGGCCCTGACAGCCGTCCGTGATCCTCAGAGTTGCAAGGGCAGGTGCTATCACCCGGCCTGCCAAAAGCAAACTGGGGAACTGGACCATATTGTGGCCCCGCTGAATGATGTGGAAACATATCAGATCTGATCCCTGTGTGGTGGTAGCAGTACAATCCTTGCTAAGATTAGTAGTCCGGCCGCACTTGAAGCATCTTGAATCTCCACCACCACCACCCTTGATGAGTTGAAAAACTCTTTGATCGTTTAGATCTCAAACAGGTTAATCACAATAATAAGAACAGAAATATCAAACACAAGAATGAATCAAAATATGCTGAATGATTCAATAGATTCACGCCTCAACAGAGCTCGACTAAGATCTTCCGCTGTAGAGGCTGTTTAGGGTTACAATCGATAAAAGTATGCGCTATGAATGATCGACTCCAAAATCTTACGTACAAAGATGCATGCAAGCATCTATAAATACTAAACCCTAATAAATAAATCACGGATGGACAGGCCTAATCCGGATACAAAATTGGACTACGAACCGAGCCCAAGACACAACACCTAATGGACCCTACAATCTCCCCCTTTGCATCAATTGGAGCGAGACTTTACTTCGGCTTGCTAGGTCCAGCTGCAGGAACTTTCTTCGTGGTGTCGAATAGAAGAGGAATGATAACAAGGATGGTTTGTCTGAAACGAATGTACCATTGGATCATATCATCGAAATACTTCTTGTCATCTTCTGATGTTTGTCTGCCAAGGCGAACATGCATTTTTGGCCTTCATTCCTGGTGAACATGACTAAGTTTCGCTTTGGATCGATTCTCCCCATCTGCATTATATTCAAATCACTTGCAGAACCAACAGGAGAGATGGTGGGCTTCTTCTTGAAGACACTAGCAATCTCCTAATCCATCTTGGCGACCTCCATGATGTAGAAAACCAACATCTTTTTGAAGTGATCTATGATTGGCCCATATTCAACTTCGTTGGTGAGGAGGATGTTATGCAAAATGATCCAATCATGTGGATTCAGGTTAGGAAGATCAGCTAGTGAAATGGCATGTTCGGTTTTAGCTGACCCCCTCAAAACTTTGAATCTGACATTTGTGAAGTTACCCTCCTGAAAGGGTTTGAGGACCTGAACGTTTATGATCTTCTACACACTCCATTTCAGATACTGAGGCTGAGCAGACCTCAGATAGTACTCAACAAGCTCCCTATCGACCTTCGAGTGAGGATGAGGGACATCAGCAACATGGGAAAATGCATGAAATACGAAGGCCATTCGGGTCAAGGGCATGTCGAACTGAGAATCGGCAGAATTAACCCTGTCCAAGGAAATCACCGGTTTGAGCCAGAGGATGTTGGGGGTGTCGATAGCTTCTTTGATAAGCTTCTCGATAGTCCATGGAGGGAACAGGGTTTTCCGACTTTGAAGGAGATCATGAGCCTCCTTCATCTTCCTTTCGTTCGCTTCTGCCTCTCTAGCAATACGAGCGCTCATGTCTGAATCCTTATCCCTGGCTTATTTCTTCAAGAGATCAGCAATGGTCTCTTTGTCATCATCACCATCACTGTCAACCATAGGCTTTTTTCCTTTATCTTGAGCACCCGAACCTGAAGCCTGACCAGTTGTTGGAGGTTCGGTTACTTTAGTTGAAGCTGATGTAGAAGTAGTAGGCGGTTCAGATTGATTTCCACCCTTTGAAACCCCTTCCCCCCTTGTTTTGGATGGGCCACGAACTCAAGAAGCTCCTCAATTTTGCTGAGTAGGTCAAGAGCGGGAGCAAGCTTCTCGGGAAGTGTTCGCCTCACTGAGTAGTTCAGGATTGGGTCGTGTGCTTCAATAATGTTGGAGAGGGCGGCGTGGACATCCGAAACACAAGTGGAAATGACCGCTCGCTCAGAACGGAGAGACGCAACCTCCTTTTCTGATTGGGAAAGTTGTAGACTCTTAACCTTTAGAGTAGTGGTTTTATGAGCAAGCGCATCCATCACTGAGTTCTCCGAAGCGAGATCTTCTTGGAGCTTGGTCAACCGCTCCTCAACAGTCGCCTGGAAGGATTTATTGTCAGCTTCAAGAGACTGAAAAAGATTGGAAAAGGATTGCTTTTTTGATGTGAACGAAGTAGCCAGCTTCTCGACAACGGAATCGACCTTCACTGCATTGGATTCAGTGCCCCCCTGTAAAGACTGTAAGATATTGTTAGCATCGTGAAATAGTTTTTCGACTTTTTCGGTCGCAACAACATAGGCCTTTGTAGATGCTTCTATAGCAGCAGTGGCGGAGTTGATAGAGGCTTCATGCGCCTTGGTGAAAGAATCAACTATCCCCTGAATAGCAGCCTCTGAGATATTGGACCGAGAGGAGGAGGAGGAAGCGATGAAATTATCAAGTTTCTCATTAAGTTCCTTGAAGTGCTTTTTTGTGACAGGAGCATCATCGTCATCATCGCTTTGAACCTGGTAGGGACTGTAGTAGAGAGAGTCGAAGGTCATGTCTTCCCCTCCAAGAAAAGTCTCGGTATTAGCGGAGTGGTTGGGAGATGAAGGCGAAAGTGGAGGTTCGGTTGTAGTAGTGGGTTCGGGTTTGGAGGTGGGTTCGGTTGCAGGTGTGTGTTTGGGTGATGAAGTGCGAGCCCCCGTATCAGATACGTTGGTTCGAACTTCAGTGGTTGTTGTTGTTGTAGTGTCTGAGAAAATAGGAGGTGGTACATGAATAGAGGTGGGTGGAATATGAATAGTGGAGGTTATGGGGGGAATGGAACTAGAGATAGAGATTGGGGGATGAGAGATAGGTTTGGTTGAAACTGGTACCTCAGGTGAAGAAGAACGGGGAGGAGTGTCGCCGCGAAACAACTCCTCTGAGTCTGAACTCTCATCCTCTGATTCACTGGAGGAAGAGCCAAGAATGAGTTTCCGCCTGGGCTGGGTTTTCCTCTTCTTTGGTGGAGGTGATTGGGCTGCCTTCGTAGGTTTTCGCTTCTTAGGAGTAGGGCCTTTTGCCCCTTTGACCACCTTCTTGTCTGGTTTCTTGCCCCTAGGAGCAGGCTTGTCAGCGTCATGGATAAACTGAATCATCTCTGGAGTGAGCTCTCTGGGACCCGAAGGAAGAAACTCCTTGTAAGTCTTCATGATGCGACTCACCCCTAGTACACATGTATACATTGACACAGGAATTGAGCCAACGAATTGAAACTTGGAAGGATCCATCACAATGATCTTCTTAGTGTGGAAAGTGCCAATAGAGGAGAGTGGAGACGTTGCCATAATGGGAACATGGTACTTGTCCATTGCCCATTTGGTGATGAGCGTCCAGAACCTTGCATATGTGTAACACCGTGAATTTCAAAATATTTTTTCGCATAATATAAAAACATATTCATTTAATTTTCATAAAACATCAATGTTTAAAAACTCCAATCCATGTCATACAAGATTCCCAAGATCACATATCATAAAAATCCCATGTGTATGTATAGATCAAGTCAGCGCCTTCCCACGGTCATCACTAGTACCTGAAACAAACAACACTAACACTATAAGCACAAAGCTTAGTGAGTTCCCCAAAATACCACGCATAACACATATTAGCCACTCGAGGCTATAACTCTGTGGGTCCGTGGACCCTACTCTGTGAACCCTCTGGTTCTAACTCTGGGAACCTTCCGGTTCCAACTCTATAAACATGCACAGCATAAATCACATAGAAATAATACAGCACAACACATAACATACATATAGCATACAAATACTCTGTCACATAACTCTGGTTACCTACTCAAGGTAAGGTATAGTGAGAAGACTCACCTCGCGTATCTCGATAACTCGCAAATCCCGGAAATCACTCGTGCTCGATCCTACGAGCTATAATCCTCCTATAACACAATATATCTCTAATTAACACTTTCTCAACTAAGGTTGACTACCCCCATCAAGTCAACACTGGTCAACTCTGGTCAACAGTCAACGGTCAACTTTGACCGGACTCGGCGAGTGCACTAGAGCGACTCGGCGAGTCTATACATGTCCACTGACTCCCTAGGATCCTCTTTTGACACGTCGAGTACTTCCCTGACTCGACGAGTTCCACCTGGCATGAATAGCGGTGCCACCACGACTCAACTCGCCGAGTCTCAAGAACAACTCCGCGAGTTCCAGCTCGAATCAGTCCATCTGTCAACCCTCTCTAACTCTCCCTGACTCACTGAGTCAACCCCCTTAACTCGGCAAGACCACTCGCTGAGTGGTTAAGGACAATCTTCATGCTACTCGCCGAGTCTGTTCTTCAGAATCGGCGAGTCCATGCCATGCATCAACTCAATCTCGCTTCTGAGGTCAGATCCGTTCCATTAACTCATAGATCCAGTCCTTCCAAGCACATTCATCATGTAAAGTTACAATCTTGGCTACCATGCAACGCCTACAAGGCTTCTTTTGGTGAAATGACATCTAAAATGGTAACCTAAGTCCCCAACTCAAAAGGAAAGGCATAAAGCAGAGCATTTGGGAGTCTCTGGACCTACTAAGGTCCAGATCTAGGTACCATTTCCCCATGGGACCTCTCACACTCCAAATACAAGGCAAACAAGGCATGAAGAAACCCTAGATTTGACCGTATCCATAAAAACATGAGAATAAGCTCTGAATATTACCTCAGATAGCTTCCTCTGCCAAAATGGAAGTAGATCCAAGCTCCCCAACTCTCCTAGCTTGGCCTTCCTCTTCCTTTCTTGCAAACACACACAAAGATGGTGAATAATGGCCTCTTATCTCACTCACAAGGACTCTCAGATGCTCAGGTGCTCTCAAGGTTGAAGGTAGCCGCAATGAAGGGGTATAAGGTCCTTTAAATAGGGCTCAAGGCCGGGAAATTAGGGTTTCATTAAACAGCATGAACTCACCGAGTCCGGACGCGATCCCGCGTCCAAATCCGCGATCAGACTCAGCGAGTCTAGGCTCCAACTCGTCGAGTCTCCTCACAAATTACCAAAAATAAATAAATGAATAATAACTGGGAATCCGGGCTGTTACAATTCTCCCCCACTAGAACTAGACTTCGCCCTCGAAGTCTCGTTCTACAAATAACTCTGGATGCTGCTCATGCATCTTATGCTCTGGTTCCTAAGTCATCTCGGACCCCTTCTGATGCTGCCACTGAACCAAAACCAGGGGGTACCTCCTTGTTCCTCAGAACCTTGATTTACCGATCTCTGATGGCCACTGGTCTCTCAGCATAATTCAGGCTCGCATCCACCTGAATATCCTCTAATGGAACCACTGCCGACTCATCGGCTATACACTTCCTCAGCTGCGACACATGAAAAGTGTCGTGAATCTGCCCCAACTCTGCTGGCAAATCCAAACAATAGGCTACCCGGCCTACCCTCGTGATCACTCGGAAAGGACCAATATATCAGGGCCCCAACTTGACCCTCTTCCTGAATCGAATCTCTCCTTTCCAAGGAGAGACCTTCAAGAGTACAAGGTCGCCGACCTGAAACTCAAGCTCGGACCGGCGTCTGTCTGCATAATTCTTCTGACGACTCTGAGCGGTCAACAACCTTTGTCTGACCTGCTGGATCTGCTCTGTCGTCTGAAGCATGATCTCTGTACTGCCCATCACCTGCTGCCCAACCTCTCCCCAAAAAATGGGGGTCCGACATCTCCTCCCACGTACGGCATCCAGATACGCCCCTGAAATGTCATAAGCCCCCGACCATCGGTAACGAACTCCGAAACCAAACCAACAACCCGCTCTTTCTTCTGCATCTCAGGTTTGCACAGCCTCGGCCTGTGCCCCACGAATGGCGTCCAACACTGGAGCTACCATGGTCAATCTCAAACATACATCCCGCAGCGGGGTGCTCTCTGCCCCGCGGCTCAGTGCATCTGCTACAACATTAGCCTTGCCCGGGTAGTACAGGATCTCACAATCATAATCCTTGACCACATCCAACCACCTTCTCTGTCGCATATTTAGGTTGGGCTGATCCATCAAATATTTCAAACTCTTATGGTCTGTGTATATCGTACACCGAACCCCATACAGGTAGTGACGCCAAATCTTGAGGGCGAACACCACTGCCCCCAACTCAAGATCATGAGTGGGGTATCTCATCTCATGAGGCTTCAGCTGCCTCGATGCATATGCTATCACATGCCCTCTCTGCATCAGCACCGCCCCCAACCCCAAAATCGATGTGTCACAGTATACCACAAAGTCCTCCATCGCTTCTGGGAGGGCTAACACCGGGGCTTCGCATAACCTTTAGCGAAGTGTCTCAAAGGAGGCCTGCTGCTCGGGACCCCATGAAAAAGCAACACCCTTCCGGGTCAATCTGGTGAGTGGCACTGCGATCTTAGAGAAATCCTTGATAAACCTCCGGTAATACCCTGCCAACCCTAGGAAACTCCTGATCTTGGAGGGTGACCTCGGCACCTCCCAACTCATCACCGCCTCAACCTTGGCCGGGTCGACCAATATCCCTTTCTGGTTAACGAGATGTCCTAAGAACTGGACCTCCCGCAACCAGAAATCACACTTGGAGAATTTGGCATAAAGCCTCTCCGATCTCAGAACTCCGAGAACCTCTCTCAAATGCTCCTCATGCTGCTCTCTAGATCTCGAATATACCAGAATGTCGTTGATAAATACAGTCACCAACCGATCCAGCATCGGCCTGCACACTCGGTTCATGAGATCCATGAACACTGCCGGGGCATTGGTGAGCCCAAAAGGCATCACCACAAACTCGTAATGCCCATAACGCGTCCTGAACGCTGTCTTCTGGACGTCCTCATCCCGCACCCTCACCTGATGATATCCATACCTCAAATCGATCTTGGAGAACCAAGACGCTCCCTGCAACTGATCGAACAAATCGTCGATCCTCGGCAACGGGTAACGGTTTTTGACCGTCAGCTTGTTCAACTCCCGGTTATCAATGTACATCCGGTGTGAACCATCCTTCTTCTTGACGAACAGGATAGGCGCTCCCCACTGCGAGCTGCTCGGCTGAATAAACCCCTTCCCCAGCAGCTCCTGAAGCTGCGAGGATAACTCTTGCATCTCTGGAGGTGCAAGGCGATAAGGCACCTTAGCGATAGGCACGACCCCCGGAACCAAATCGATACTGAAATCTACTTGCCTCAGGAGGCACACCCGACAACTCCTCGGGAAACACATCCGGGAACTCACACACTACCGGAACCTCCTCAACTGACCTCGGTCTCTCGGAATCCACCCGCGTATCCATCACATACGCCACAAAACCCTTACAACCCTGCTGTAGACACTGCCTCGCCCTAGCGGCCGAACAAAACGCCGATTCTGAACGTGTACCCTTGCCGTACACCGAAAGAACTCCCCCACTAGGGTCTCGTATGGTCACTAACTGTCGCTCGCCGTCGATAACCGCACCGAATCTGCTCAACCAGTCCATGCCCACAATGACACAGACATCACCCATCGCAATAGGAACCTGATCAATCGGGAACTCAACACCGAAAATCTCGACTATGCACCCTCGGAGAACCTCCGTGGCATATATCACCCTCTCGTCAGCTATGGAAACTCTCAGAGGTCGACTCAACGCCTCACGACTAACACTGATATGCTGACTAAAAGCCAAAGATACAAAAGACCGACTCGCACCCGCGTCAAATAACACCAAGGCAGGTGCAGAATTCACAAGAAAAGTACCTACGCATAACATAATATAAGCATAATATTTCAACATCAAAATAAATACACGAAGGAATACATACCAGCCACGACATCGGGCGCTGCACGGAACTCCTCCGGAGTCAGCTGAAAAGCTCTCCCTCGTGCCCTCGACGCCTCGACCTTCATTGGCTGACTCTCAGTAGCTCTGATGTCGGCAAGGGCAGATCCCTGAGGTGCTCCCTGAGATGATCCTCGCAATTGCGGACACTCTGCCTTCCGGTGTCCGGTCTGGTTGCAGTGGAAACACACCGCAAACCCCTTGGGGCAGTCCTTGGCAATATGCCCCTCCTTGCCACACTTGTAGCAAGATCCCGCCTACAGACTCCATCGTGACCCTTGCCACACTTTCCACAAGTGCGACCCTTCTGGCTCCCTGGTTTGGGATCAGCGGGCTTGGCCCGCTTGGCTGCCGGCTGAGACTGCGCCGGTCGCCGATCCGTCCCCTGAGACTCCGCCTCCTCCCTGGCCTGAGTCTCTATCTCAATCTCCCTCTTCCGGGTATTTGCCTGAAGTTCGGAAAATGTCTGGTACGAGGAGTTCACCGCGAACTCCCGAATGTATCTCCTCAAAATACTCAGATATCGGCTCATACGTGCCTGCTCGGTGGACACATGCTCAGGGCAGAACATCGCCCTCTCATGGAACATCCTGGTAATCGCCGTAACAGACTCAATACCCTGCTTGAGGGTCAGAAACTCCTGGGCCAAACGCTCCCTCTCCACCTGGGGAACGTACTCATCTCGGAACATGGAAGTGAACCTCTCCCAGGTCACTGCCGCAAGCTCAGCAGGCGTAAAGTGCGCCGTCACAAACTTGCACCAGTCCTTCGCTCCCAAGCGAAGTTGGTTCAGCGCGAACCGAACCTTCAAATGCTCAGGAGTTCAGCAAGTGAAGAAACACCCCTCCATGTCAGAAATCCATCTTATAGCCGCCATCGGGTCCTGGGTCCCATCAAACTCTGGTGGTTTTGTGTTGCTGAACTCTCGGAACAGCAACGCATCACCACCCTGCGGCCTTGCGGCAGCAATAGTTGCGGTGGCCGCCGAAACAGCAGCCTCAGAAAGAGCGGCATAACGCTCGTCAAAGGTCTCAATCAGCGTGGTCTTAATAGACCCGAACATCTCTGGTATCTGTGCCCTGATGGCCGCAGCCACCTCCTCGTGGATGATCCGGCGGATCTCCTCATCACTAGTCTTACTGCTCTCAGGCATCAGACGTGTCCTCACCATGATCTACCTTTGAAATACAACATACGATAAATTAGAATCCATTCGAGTATACTCACACTCGAAAACTCATACCTCCTTGATCCTTGGTATTCCAAAGGTTCCTACTTGGGCTGTACACCACTCCGGTGCTTTTAGTAGTACGGGCCCAATACTACTGTCCGCACCGTATCAGAATACACCCTAAGTCCTCCTCTTCGGATCCCAAATTCCAAGTACTCTATCATGCATAATTCACTCTCTAACAGATCTCTCATAAGCCCCTCGCTGCTACCTACTCACTCTCAAGCATATCATAGCAGCTCACCTCTCCCTAGGCTAAGGCATCACAAATCAGGCCACTCTAGTCCTAATAGGAGTACCTAGCCTACTCTAGCATGAGAAGACATCATATCAATATCAATATCACATAACATGAGGGTGTTTTGGGAAATCACCGTTCAGGCACGGACAGACCGTACACACAACTCTGCTCTACGTTTTTTCCAAAAATCTTTTACTCTTTTTGAAAATACTTCTCAAATCCTCAGTTTGAGTTCAAATACGCCCGAAGGTGTAGTCGAATCCCTCAAACCAAGGCTCTGATACCAACTTGTAACACCGTGAATTTCAAAATAATTTTTCGCATAATATAAAACATATTCATTTGATTTTCATAAAACATCAATGTTTAAAAACTCCAATCCATGTCATACAAGATTCCCAAGATCACATATCATAAAAATCTCATGTGTGTGTACAGATCAAGCGGGCGCCTTCCCACGGTCATCACTAGTACCTGAAACAAACAACACTAACATTGTAAGCACAAAGCTTAGTGAGTTCCCCAAAATACCATGCATAACACATATTAGCCACTCGAGGCTATAACTCTGTGGGTCCATGGACCCTACTCTGTGAACCCTCTGGTTCTAACTCTGGGAACCTTCCGGTTCCAACTCTATAAACATGCACAACATAAATCACATAGAAATAATGCAGCACAACACATAACATACATATAGCATACAAATACTCTGTCACATAACTCTGGTTACCTACTCAAGGTAAGGTATAGTGAGAAGACAAACCTCAGATATCTCGATAACTCGCAAATCCCGGAAATCACTCGTGCTCGATCCTCCGAGCTATAGTCCTCCTATAACACAATATATCTCTAATTAACACTTTCTCAACTAAGGTTGACTACCCCCATCAAGTCAACATTGGTCAACTCTGGTCAACGGTCAACGGTCAACTTTGACCGGACTCGACGAGTGCACTAGAGTGACTCGGCGAGTCTATACGTGTTCACTGACTCCCTAGGATCCTCTTTTGACACGTCGAGTACTTCCCTGACTCGACGAGTTCCACCTGGCATGAATCGCGGGGCCACCACGACTCAACTCGCCGAGTCTCAAGAACAACTCGGCGAGTTCCAGCTCGACTCAGTCCATCTGTCAACCCTCTCTAACTCTCCCTGACTCACTGAGTCAACCCCCTTAACTCGGCAAGACCACTCGCTGAGTGGTTAAGGACAATCTTCATGCTACTCGCCGAGTCTGTTCTTCAGACTCGGCGAGTCCATGCCATGCATCAACTCAATCTCGCTTCTGAGGTCAGATCCGTTCCATTAATTCATAGATCTAGTCCTTCCAAGCACATTCATCACGTAAAGTTACAATCTTGGCTACCATGCAACGCTTACAAGGCTTCTTTTGGTGAAATGACATCTAAAATGGTATCCTAAGTCCCCAACTCAAAAGGAAAGGCATAAAGCAGAGCATTTGGGACTCTTTGGACCTACTAAGGTCCAGATCTAGGTACCATTTCCCCATGGGACCTCTCACACTCCAAATACAAGGCAAACAAGGCATGAAGAAACCCTAGATTTGACCCTATCCATAAAAACACGAGAATAAGCTCTGAATATTACCTCAAATAGCTTCCTCTGCCGAAATGGAAGTAGATCTAAGCTCCCCAACTCTCCTAGCTTGGCCTTCCTCTTCCTTTCTTGCAAACACACACAAAGATGGTGAATAATGGCCTCTTATCTCACTCACAAGGACTCTTAGATGCTCCGGTGCTCTCAAGGTCGAAGGTAGCCGCAATGAAGGGGTATAAGGTCCTTTAAATAGGGTTCAAGGCCGGGAAATTAGGGTTTCATTAAACAGCATGGACTCGCTGAGTGCACTCTAGGACTCGTCGAGTACGGATGCGATCCCGCGTCCAAATCCGCGATCATACTCGGCGAGTCTAGGCTCCAACTCGCCGAGTCTCCTCACAAATTACCAAAAATAAATAAATGATTAATACCTGGGAATCCGGGCTGTTACAATATGAAACTTTAGAATGTCGAGAGGTAGAGGCAATGCTTTGGATTAACTGCTGTTATAAAACAGAGCCATAATCGAGATTGACGCCAGTGTATAACCTATAGAGAATCGTCATGAACAGACGACTAGCCCCATCAGAACCTGCACTTCTCTCTGATAGACCCTTGAACTGTATCGTGAAGAATCCATTCCACTGAGGAGGAAGACACGATTTCTTGAACTTTGTGATTATGGTAAGAATCTCAGTGTAACCCATGTTGTAAAACATGGAGAACAACTATCCCACAGAAATCGACTCAGGGTTAACCCTCGACTGATCAGGTTCAAACCCTAGATGCGAGTAGAATCGCTGTTTGGAGATGGAGGTTTTGGTATCAAGATTATCGAAGAAAATTCGATCAACAGACTTGTCGAAGTGGGCAGTAGAGAAAATCTGGGATAAACACTCCATAGGTACGATTTCGACCTTGGTCAGAGCGAGAACCAGTGGAGAGTGTTTAAGACACTCCACTATGGGGTACATGAAGCCATCGTACAAATATGGGGTGAGATCAATGACCAAGCTTTGCTGGGGTCGGATAGGGAGAATATGGGAGGTTTCGTGAACAGAGAAGGAATTTGCCATTGATGAGTGCTTCGAAGAAGATGATGAACAGTGGTAGAGAAGTATCTTTGTTTGCTCTTAGAAAATTGGGTGCAGTAAAGAAGTAAAAGAACATAGGGTTTACCCTTTATACCGTGTGTAGAAGAGAGAGAAAAATCCGCCCCCAAATCTTCTTGAAAAACAAATCGGTTCCGGTGTTGATTGACGTGTGACAGGTATCAACCCCTATGATTACGCATGAGAGAGAAAACCGTTTCCAATTTGCACGTTTCCCATCAAATGCCTTTTTGAATTCCTAAAACCCCTTAGTCTCCCGGCTGAGTCATCAATTTATCTTTAAAATGAGCTATTTTCACTAAATAAAAGCAATCACGTAAATAAGCCACAACATCCCATTGAAAATATAGCATTAAATACCAGAGCTATAAAAATAGCTTGTAGTGAACGAAACCAGACTTTTGGAAAATCAAAAAGATTTTCGTGCATAGAGTGTCAAAGATAAAGAAATAAAGCAACATATATATGGGAAATTGTGATGTCAATATAGACACGAAACAGTGCATCCCGGGCACGAATATCTTCCTTCAAAGTCAAGAGAGACTTTAAAGTGTTTGTGTGGTTTCCCGTTGAATTATGATCAAGCACTTGTTAAGAAGTGTTTAGAGGCATCTTTTAATAGGGCTGATAAGGATGGCTTTTGCTTCAGTTCAGAATTCCTGATCTTGACATAAGATAGAAACTGAATGAAGTACTTGTGAGACCGATGTGGTCTGTTGAACAAGTAGGTTTCGTCAATATTTAGTGACTCGTTAAAAGTGTTTTACTGTGAAATCTCAAGAAAATTTAAAACTGGATTCTATGGGAAGAAATGTTATGGTATGTAACAGTTTCATAAGAATCACACAAAAAGAAAAAATAGAGATTTTAAGGTACATCCACTTGGGTGGATTCGTTAATTCATAAGTGAAAGCTAGAGCAAATTTAATTGTTCACCGTCAATGCATAGTAGGTATTGAATTGTGGGTTTCACTTCGCACGTAGTGACACGAAGCTAAGATCACAAACACAGAGATTGTGTAACCATAAACCTCAGTGGTAATTTCTGAGAGTCTCAAGGGTTACATGTATGAAGCGAATATGATGGAGAAAAATGTTTTAGATGGTGTAAGGAAACCAAAGTACCTCTGCTATAAAATTAGCGACGAAGCAGAAAACTCTTAACTCATATGAGAAAGGAGTAAGGTAGCTCATGATTAGAATAAATGTAGCAGCCTAATTGGGAAGACAAGGTTTGTATATACCAATAGTCAATAAGGCTTTATTCAAAATCAGTCGAGGCTTTGGACTACATGCAGCAGCATGCTTCTAGGGACACTTAGCTAGTAAAAAGTGTGAGAATGATACCTGCCCCATTGATATTCCATAAACTGTTAGTATAAACAGAAGTAGAGACAAAAAGAAAAAGAAAATATTTTTGGAATTTTTGAGAATTTTGTAAAGAGAAAAACAAAACAAACCAAAATAAAATAAAAAAATTGGAACCGAGCACGAAATAGACCGAACGCTTGGTTCATTTCGATTCCTAAAAAAAATATTTTTGGATTTTTGAAAAACAATTGTACAAGAGTATACAACCAAAGATATCACCTTTTTGAGATAAGCAAAAATAAGCGCAATGGGACTGAACCCGAAATAGACCGAGCTTTCGGTTCTTTTCGGTTCCCATGTGAACCGAGCCCGAAATAGACCGAGCGTTCGGTTCATTTTGCTTCCAACTTTTAGATCTGAGAAGGTGTTTTTGGTACTGACTCCGATTCCATCATACCTAGGCCTTGTAGGATTTTATTAAAACTTGCTTCAGGAAGGGCTTTGGTAAAGATATCAGCCAGTTGATCATTGGTTCGAACAAAGTGAATTTCTATGTTTCCTTCTTCCACATGATCCTTAATAAAGTGATACCTCAGTGTTATATGCTTCGTCTTGGAATGTTGCACTGGGTTATGACAGATCCTAATTGCACTTTCTGAGTCGCAATATAGTGGGATCTTTTTCATATTGAGTCCATAATCCCGGAGTTGGCTTTGGATCCAAACCACTTGAGATGTGCATGAGGCGGTTGCAATGTACTCTGCTTCGGATGTAGACAGAGAAACACATGTTTGTTTCTTAGATTGCCAACTCACCAACTTCCCGTCGAGGAATTGACAGCCTCCTGTAGTGCTTTTTCGGTCTAGACCACATCCTCCTAAGTCGGCATCTGAGTAGGCTTGAACGAAGAAACCTGAGTTTGAGGGATACCAAAGACCGAGAGAAGTGGTTCACTTCAAGTACCAGAATATATTCTTCACTGCCAGCATGTGTGGTTCACGAGGATTTTCTTGAAATCTGGCACAATAGCACACTGAAAACATTATATCGGGCCTGCTAGCTGTGAGGTACATCAGGGAACCAATCATTTGGCGATAAAGTGTTACGTCGACTTCCGGATTTTCCAAAGATGGTGTGAGCTTGGTACCGAACGCCATAGGGACTTTGACCTTTGAGTCTCCCATCATGCCGAACTTTTCAAGAAGAGTCTAGGTATATGCTTCCTGGTTGATAAAGATGTCTTTGTGTCCCTGTCTAATATTTAAACCAAGGAAAAAGTTATTTGGACCCATTGAGCTCATTTCAAATTTAGTCTCCATCAGCTTTCTGAATTCAGTTGTTAGGCTAGGATTCGTTGAGCCAAAGATGATATCATCGACATAGATTTGAACGATCATAAGGTGGTTACCTTCCTTTTTACAAAAGAAGGTTGGGTCAACCGAACCTTGTTTGAATTTAGACATCTTTAAAAACTTAGTTAATGTTTCATACCATGCCCTAGGTGCTTGTTTCAGACCATAAACAACTTTATCCAAGATGTAGCAGTGATCTGGATGCTTTTCATTTACAAAGCCAGGAGGTTGCTCCACATACACTGTTTCTTCAAGTTCCCCATTCAGAAAGGCGCACTTTACATCCATCTGGTAGACCTCAAAGTTCTTGTGTGCAGCATAGGTAAGAAATATACGAACGGATTCTAGCCTTGCCACCAGAGTGAATGTCTCTTCATAATCAATTCCTTCTTCCTGGCAATAACCTTTCACCACTAGCCGAGCCTTATTTCGAATCACATTACCCTCCTTATCCATTTTGTTTCTGAACACCCATTTGAGACCTACGACCGAGGCATCTTTTGGTGTTGGAATGAGTCTCCAGACCTTATTTCTTTCGAAATCATTGAGTTCGTCTTGCATTTCCCGAACCCAATCAGAATGATCGAGAGCAATATTGACGGTCTTCGGCTCTATTTTGGAGATGAAAGAATTAAACATGCAGAATTCTACTTTCGAGAATAGAGCAGTTTGCTTTGCCTTTAGTTGTGATCGACTTAGAACCTTTGTTGATGCATCACCCACTATTTGAGATACAGGATGATCTCTGGTCCATTTGGTGAGAGGAGGGTAATTTGGATTGTAGGATGGATCCAATTCAACATTTACCATTTCTTCCAACTCTGATTGAATGTCATCATCATAGAGCATATCTGAGTTCTCCCCCTCGACAGATGATGAACCAAGAAGTCTTTCTTCGACTGAGCTTTTGGGTTGATCCGGATTTTCGGTTGTCACTGGACTTTCGGGTGCTACATGACTTTTGGGTGTAGCGGTGCTTTCGGGTGCAACTAGGGTTTCGGGTGTAGCGGGGCTTTCGGGTGCTACAGGACTTTTGGGTTCGTCAAATATTGGATTCTCCCCCTAAATATGTGAGTCCTGTTGATTTGAAGAAAATAGATTCTCCCCCTCGACCGAAGTACCGCTCTGGGGAAGTTCTTCTGCTCCCATTTGTTTGGCTGCATCTTCGACAATTTTCATAAGATGATCAATCTTATTGTCTGCTGTTGTGGCTTCAGAGTGAGCAGCTTTCTCAGGTTCATCAAATAGATCCATGAACTGATCAAAAAGATTGGCGATAGAGGCTGTGACTTGACCTGTTTGAGAGAAAATCTCTCCAACTGCTTCTTCGGTAGACTTCAACTTCTTGACGTAATTGTCATCGAACGTCACATAATAGGTTTCTTCAATTCTTTTAGAACGCTTATTCAAAACCCTGTATGCCTTTGAAGTAAGAGAATATCCCAGAAAGATACCTTCATCAGCTTTGACATCAAACTTGTTTCGATGTTCTTTGGAGTTGAAGATGAAGCACCTGGAGCCGATCACGTGAAAGAACTTGACATTCGGCTTCCTGTTGTTAATTATCTCATAAGGAGTGAGAGAGAAATGCTTGTTGAGATAAGACCTGTTCTGAGTAAAACATGTTGCAGCTATGGCGTCAGCCCAAAAATATAAAGGAAGGGAAGCAAAACTGAGCATGGTTCGGGCCGCCTCACACAGGGATCGATTTCGCCTTTCGACAATTCCGTTCTGTTGAGGTGTATAAGGGGCTGAGAAGTTGTGACTGGTGCCTTTTCTGCTAAGAAGTCTTCGAGTTCTTTGTTCTTGAATTCCAGTCCATTGTCGCTCCTAATATTTCGAACGACTTTTCTTAGTTGCACTTCGACTTGCTTGATAAAGATCTTCAGTTTGGGAGTCGCCTCAGATTTGTGCTTCAGAAAGAATACCCAAGTAAATCGTGAAAAGTCATCAACAATAACAAGGATGTACTTGTTACCGCCAATGCTCTCGATTGATGATGGACCACATAAGTCGATGTGAAGCAACTCAAGTGGTTCAACAACTTTGGTGTTGACGATTGTTGGATGACTTTGACGACTTTTTCCCCATTTCACATGCAGCACATAAGTGTTCACGATCGAACTTGAGCAATGGAAGTCCCTGAACATGACCACCGGTGACTAGGTTGTTGATGTCTTTGAAGTTGAGATGTGAGAGCCTTCGGTGCCACAACCAAGTTTCGTCTGAATGAGCTTTGGACAAAAGACATATTGCTGGATTGCCTTTGATTGGTCTGAGATTCAGAGGGAACATTTCACCTTTTCGTTCAGACTTGAGAATGACTTTGTTGGATTTCTTCTTTATTATCTCTGAACCTTCGTCATCGAATGAGACTTTGAGACCTGTTCCTCCCACCAGTTGAGACACACTGATGAGGTTATGCTGCAACCCTTCTACATATGCCACTTTCCTGATAGTAAAGTCTCCATTGGTCATCATCCCATAACCTTTTATCGTTCCATAAGAGTTGTTACCAAACTTGACAATGCCATCGTTTTGTAGTGATCGAAACTCCAGCTCTTCCTTCCTTCCTGTCATGTGACGTGAGCAACCACTTTCTATGTACCATTCTTCGTCAAACTGCTCGCCACTTGTAACCTGCAAAAATTAAGCAGATTTAGGAACCCAAAGTTTCTTGGGTCCTCGTGAGGCTTTTACCGTAACAGGAATAGTAAGAGAAACATCAACAAGATATGTTCGTTTTATTCAGGTTGTTTCATCTTTCCTCTTAATGGTAAACACTTTGATTTTATTGGAGTTAGATGCAGGTATTTTGGATTCAGGTTCGGGCATTTGGACTTTAGCCTGCTTTTGGTCTTCATTTGCTTAGGAAATCTTCCTTTTTCCTTTCAAATCCTTCGATGATTGCGAATTTGGTCTATGACGAGAATTAGTCTTAGAAAAAGAATGAGAACGAGAAGAATTAGAAAAAAAGAAATTAGAATGAGAATCTTTCCTGACTTGAGGTTCAAAATGACCCTTTCGGTTGAGATCATTTGAGGGACCAAACCTGGACCTTCAGTTTCCATTTGATGATGGACCGAAACTGTTTTTCCGGTTGTTGTGAGTAGCTGGACCGAAGTTGGGTCTTCTACTATAAAAGCTTGAAGGGCTGAACTCTGATCTTTATTTGTTGTTGTTTGGTGGACCGAAAGTAGCCTTTCGGTTGTTGTTACTTTCGGCACCGAACCTATCCTTTCGGTTTTGTTCTTCCTGTGGCCCGAAAGTCTTCTTCTGGTTCTTTTGATGTGATGAATTGAAGCTCCTTTTACTCTTATTTTCTTCTCCTTTTGGCTTGGAGTTTCTGTCATAATGAGTATAGTGAGGGTTTTGGGAGCGCCAAAACTGCTTCCGCTCTGAGAGATTTTTCTTGTGTCTCAAATTTCTCTGTTGCTTTTGATATTTCACTTGTTTCGGTTGTCTATGAATATTTGCCTTCTGTTTCAGCTTCTTAGCAACAGGTTCACTTTTCATGGAAGATGTTTCGCTAGTTGAGGAGACATATTCCACTGGAACCTCTTTTGTGTCGCTGGAACTGGGCAAGTCAAAGTTGGTAGGTTTATTCAGTGGTTCTTCCACGTATCTACCTTTGGCCTTCCATGATGTTCGCTCTGACAAAACAACTGTTTCATCTACGTTGTCTATCGGTGCAGACCAGAAAAACTCATCACAACCATCTGCATTATCTTCATTCACTATGGCAGTGAGTTTGGCTGTCTGATGTTTGGTTACTCCTGTGACCTTATAAACCTGATTGGGAGTGGTTCGAACCTTTTGGTATACAATGAACTTTTCTTTAAGAATTGGGGACTTATGTTTGGACAAACGAGCGAATTCCACAGAATTCTCAGAAATCAAGTTTTTGTGGTTTTCAGTTTCGCTCCTAATGAACTCGGAACAGTCAACCTCATCCTCTACAAAAATTTCACTCATGTCATCGTCCTCATTAAGTTTAGATGCATTTTCAACATCAATTTTATTTTCTGAACTTAATTTGGTACTCAATGAGTCAAATTTTTGTATAGTTTCGGCCCTGAGTTTCAACTTATCATTTTCATCCAAAAGATTCTTAAGCATGTCCTTATGGTCTTTGGACTTTATAAAAGATTCAATTTTGTCCAGACCATACATATAAGTAGGATTGACTACATCTGAAGATACAACACTTTCACAGTTGTATGCTTTGGCATCGATTTCATCCTCCTTTAACTCAAGGAAGGGCAAAATCATACGATGTATCTTCTGGCCTATTTCACAGTTTAAATACAGCTGAGTAATGTTAGTATAAAGTCTTTTTGCAATTAAACAAAAAACATTCTTCTGTTTTAATAATTTAAGATTGTCTCTTTGCAAATAAATGTTCTCATCCCTAGACTTAACCAGCTCCAACTCCTTCTGCTCTATCCATATCCTTCGCTCCTCACTCTTGGATGACACCCTGCTTATTTGGTCAGTTAGATTAGAATTTATGACATGTGTTTGAGTTAAACAACTATCTAGATTTGAAATTCTTGAATTCAAGTTATTTATTTCCTTTTCATATGATTTTTGTGGAATTTTAAACTAAATAAAAATAGATTGTACCTTCTTGATCAGTTCATCTAGCTCGCTGATCTGCACACTGAGAGGCTTCACTGTAAAGCACACGTCCAATCGCTCCTTAGCCTCTTCGTTTCCACCATCAGTGTTGTATCCCCTCATATGGGATACTTCTGACACCATCAGACATCTTCCACCAGCATCACCTATCTTCGCCACATATGCCTTTCCATGAGAAGGCTTTCTAACTTCATCATCTTCTGAGTCGGTTGATCACACCTATACGCCACCGAACTCATCATCATCTACCGAATCCTGCACAATAAGAGCATTCATAGAGGTATTAGTAGCAGCTTTCTTCCTCTTAATCTCCTCCAGTCTTTTCAGGAGACTTGCTTCTTCATTTTTCTCCTCATCTTTCTCTGCCATCTTCTTCAACATGCAATCTTTTGCGTAGTGATTTTTCCCACCACATTAGAAGCAACTGACACCAGAGTCAGCTTCACCCTTCACTTCCTTCTTTGATTCTTTAACCTTTGACTCCTTTTTCACTTTTTCAGAGCTGTAGCTTCCCTGCCAATTTCGGTTCTTGTTGGTAGGGAACTTCTTCTTAATGAACCTTCTAGGATTTGATACCATCATAGCATAGTCTTCAGTTGTTAAATCGTAATCTCCCAGATTCAAATCTTCTTCTTCTTCTGCTGCATTTTTACCTTTGGACAAAAGCGCCAAAGACCCCAAGTTTGAAACCATGCTTTTCTCTTGTAACACAATCTTTTCCTAGGATTTCAGAATCCCCACCAATTTTGCCAAGGAATACGATTTGAACTGCTCATTCGCTTTGACCGTCTACACAACTGCCCTCCATTCGGGTCTTAGGCCATTTAAGAAGGTGACCTTCTGTTCGATAAGCTTTATTTCAATATCATGCTTGATCATCTTGCTGAGAAGATGATTGAACCGATCAAATGTTTGTGTAACAACTTCCTCTGGTATCTGCTTGAATTCTCCGAATTCAGAGAGAAGTAAGGTCTGAATTGAGTGCTCTAGATCTTCATCTGTGGAGTACAGCTCTCGCAGCCGATCCCAGATTTCTTTTGTTGTACCGCAAGAACTTACTAATCGAAACGTGTTGGATTGAAGAGCGAATCGAATTAGTCTCATTGCCTTAATGTTGCATTGGAACTTCTCCTTTTCGTCCTGAGTGACGTCGTTCACATCTTTTAATAGATCATTATACTCCTTTTGAGTTTTAATGATTCTAGAAGTGCTTGAATGAGCGAAAGGGCCAGATGTGATAGCTTCCTATATCAGATACCCATTATCTTCAGATCCAATAACGTAATCTTCAAAGTGGTGCGTCCATACTTCATAGTCGTGAGTGTAGAGGATTGGAATCTTGGTGGTTGATCCGATGCTATTAGAGATGTTGATGGCATTGGATTGAGAATCGTCCAATCTTGATCGTGTAACCTGTTATAAGATCAGACTTTGTAATACGTAATATTAGGGCAAGATGAATAATTAATGAGATACGTCAATTATGGAGTGACGGCTCAATAAATATTAATGAATGCAGAATAAACCCTAATCACTTCTTTCACAGAAGAGATGTGTATGAATTACACAGTCTCCTGCTCTGATACCAATTGATGAGTTGAAAAACTCTTTGATCGTTTAGATCTCAAATAGGTTAATCACAATAATAAGAACATAAATATCAAACATAGGAATGAATCAAAATATGCTGAATGATTCAATAGATTCATGCCTCAGCAGAGCTCGATTACGAATTTCCGCTGTAGAGGCTGTTTAGGGTTACAATCGATAAAAGTATGCGCTATGAATGATCGACACCAAAATCTTACGTACAAAGATGCATGCAAGCATCTATAAATACTAAACCCTAATAAATAAATCACGGATGGACAGGCCTAATCCAGATACAAAATTGGACTACGAACCGAGCCCAAGACGCAACACCTAATGGACCCTACAACCCCTATACGCACCCTCGTGCGTCCTGCCGCACCTCCCGCATCAGCCGCGGCTCCGGTAATCCCTCAATCTCAAATCTGACCCCTTGGGCCCTTTTCCCGAACTTGTGGCTATCTGAACCTCATCCGGCTTCCTCTTCCGGATCTGTTCCAAATCAGTCTCCCTCTCTCTAGCCCGAGAAATCATATCTTCCAGCGTCTTACCGCCAGACCTGCTCAAAAACTCCTTGACGTCAACCCTCAACATCTCGTGATATCGAGCCTCCTTCATCTCCTCGTCCGTGACATACTGCAGAACAAGGAGGGCCCTCTCTCTGAACTTGGCGGTGATCTTCGCCACTGTCTTAGTAGTATGCGTCAAATCCTGAAACTCCCGTGCCAACTGCTGCACCTCAAAAATCGGTGAAAACTCAGCCCTGAACCTGGCCGAGAAATCGCCCCATGTCATCGCGTCCAACACGGCAATCATCACCAATGGCATGACCAATCTCCTCCCACCAATCCCTCGCTCTGTCCTTCAGAAGACAGGAGGCGAGTCTGACCTTGTCCCCCTCGGGACACCGGATCGTGTGAAAGGTGTTGGCAACATCGGCCAACCATTTGTTGCTGGCAATGGGGTCCCTAGCCCCGTGATAAGCTGGTGCTCCACAAGCTCTAAACTCTCGTTATGTCATAGCACGCGCTCCCATCAAAGCCATTATCTCGCTACGAAAGGTTCTCAACCTCTCATCCAAGATCTCTAGTATACCCTCCTTGACCGTGCCAAAGATCACAAGAGTCTGATCTAGGATACTACGTGTAACCTCAGCTGATATCAACTCCCTCATCCGCTTCTCGAGCTGCTCGGCTCTTGAACCCAAGCCTGATCTCTCTCCGGCGCCTGATCCGCCCACTGGTCACTCTCATAATGTCACCATGCTGAAAACATAATACAATAACTATTTGAATACTCATCACTGCTGAGGGATCATACACACAATACAAGTTCCCCGGTCTCATCTCGGCCTTTCCCGAATCGAGTACGGATCCTCTGCTTTCAGTAGTACGGGGCCATACTACCTTCCAGATCTATCCATAATTTCCTCAAGAGCTACTTCGACTCCACCAGGTCCCTTTCTCAACTACTACTTCTCCCAGCACTAACTCGTCCTAGGCCTACCCTAGGGAAACCTCTGACTCAACTCAAACCAGTCCTCAACTGCTGAAGGCCTCCTTGTGATGCCAATTAGCCATCGCCTTAATACCATCACATGTGACGAAGCTCAGATAATCCTTCGAGTAAAAGACTCGTCCTTACAACGGTTGGACTCAAACAAGAGATGCGCAATAGGGCCAAATCTAGAACTGTGAGATTATTCAACCCTGATCACATGTGACATGTTGTATTCACCTAATGGCTAACGCCTATCACTCAGAATCCCACAATGCACAAAGCAAGAAACATTTGGACAAGGGAAAAATCTAACCATAACATACTCAACAATCATAATCTCATATCAATAATCTACACTAGCATGCGACATAAGCTCATAAACTCAGGCATAACCTAAACATGTTATCCTACTACTGTCTAATCAGCACTATCATGTAGCTCAAAGCGCATATAACAGGCACATAAGGCATCCTCCCTAGATCCTTAGTCCTAATCTAGCAAGTTGTTCTACTAACTGATAATCATAACATAAACTTGTATGGGTATTTTGGGGTACTTACTTGAGCTCTACTGATTGCATGCACCACACCCTTTTCTCTTATCAAAGTTCTTTTTCTTTCTAAATTCTTTTCGCTTTTGTAAAACTGTTTCATTTCTAAAAGCTCTTTTTACCAAACTGTCTTTTCATTTTGAAAACTTCTAGACCAATCCCTTAGTTTGAGCTCAGACACACTCTAGAGTATGTCCGAATAACTCAAACCAAGGCTCTGATACCAACATGTAACGTCCCAATAATCCGTACCAATTTTTTTATTTAAATCATTACAAAAACCACGTTTATAAAAACATATCATAAAGCATAACATAATTCAGAGTATTAATTCCAAAACATGATTTCATTATCAGAGTAAAACATCCCATGTTAACTAATCAATGGTGTGTGCCATGCGATCACCCTGAGCTCTTCCCTCCGCTATCGGAAGTACCTGAAACCAAAACTAAAAACCTTAAGCACGAAGCTTAGTGAGTTCCCCCAAACTACCACAAACCATACAATAACATATAAAGCACATACTAGGCCTTGCCCACTGCATCGGATCGAAATCCGGAAACTACATCGCACCGAAATCCGATACTAATTGCATCGGACCGAAGTTCAGAACTGACTGGGACCTTGTCCCCTACATCGGACTGAAGTCCATAACTAACTGCATCAGACCGTCGTCCGGAACTAACTGCATCGTACCGAAGTCCAGAACTAACTGTATCGGACCGTAGTCCGGAACTAACTGCATCGGACCGAAGTCCGGAAGTAACTGCATCAGACCGAAGTCTGAAAACTGACTGAACATAGCATAAACATATCGACTAGCATGAACACATACACTACATACTGCATCGGACCAGAGTCCGAAACACATAACACAAAACATGCTTGAATCACAAAGACATCTAGCACTCTAACTACTACATCGGACCGAGGTCCGGAACTAACTGAACAACATAACATAATCATAGCATATAATATGAACACATATACTGCATACTGCATCAGACCATAGTCCGGAACACATAACTCATACCATGTCTGTATCACAAAGACACCAAGCGTACTGAACTACTGCATCAGACTGTAGTCCGGAACTACTACTAACTAAACGGGTCGACATTGTGGCCGTAGACCCATTCCTACTGGAAGGAAATTCACCTCGGGATGCTGATGGCTGAAAACTCGAGTGAAAGATCCCCGAATGCTGTCCCGGCAGCTCTCCGGCTATCATGACAAATCAAACACTAAATCAAAGGGGAATCTTTCGATGGGTAAAATGACTATTTTACCCCTACTATGGTGTGGATCATAATCATGGCCCAAACCCTTTAATTCTTTCGAAGTGCTCCACTGGCCCATTAAAGGCCCACCAATGGCCCAGTTATACTAAATTGGGCCTACTTCACATATGGCCCTTCCTAAGCCCAAACTGCCCTTGGCCCATAATCTGACTCCTGTTGGCCCACTAAGGCCCTAGGTCCAAAATACAGCCCACACCGAGGCCCAATACTCAAGGTCCAAACTAACTGTGTGACGCGGGGCATACTCCAGAGTACGCTTAGCGTAACTGCTTAATGACGAGTACGTTGGGCGTACCTACACGCACGCTCAACGTAATACCCTGATAAGCTCTTTCTCTATTAAGTGCTTAATATTTCGAGTCAGAAGCTACAATATTAGATCCAAACCTTATTCCATGTCTTAAGCAATAAAGTCACTGACTTGGTGACTTTATATGGCCCAAACCAACTCAAACTCCCAAAATAATGTTCTACTTCCATAAAGGGAACTAGATCTCATGCATGGACTTAATAGGACCATAAAGGTTGGAACTTTACTGCTTATGGGACTCATATGACTCTAAAGGAGGCAACCTTGGTCTTAGAAACGTGCTTAAGTCTCAAAGACCCAATCTTGGGACCAAAAAGTCCATAAACTTGAACTAAAGGAGATCTAAGATATTAATCATCAAGCTCAAAACTTTTTACTTGAAGAGGTCCGAAATGAAGCACTTATCCCAGATCTAGAAGCTCTAGCCTCCAAGGTTCTTCCTTGACAACCTTCTTCTTTTATCTTCTAAGCTTTAAACGACCAAAATGGGTTCTCCAAGGTCAAGATCTCACCAAATGAGGGTAGGGACGTTCTAGGGTTTCTTCTGAGGTTGGGGAGGCTAAAATGGGGCTAGGGTTGAAGCCAACATGTCCTTTATATAGTGCTCAACCCAAAAATTAGGGTTTCATGACTTTTAGTGTACGCTGGGCGTAACCCAGATTCCACTGGGTGTACCCACGCGTGTTCCAAACATGCATACATGGCCTTCCATGCGAACTTTTCTCCATAAGGGCCATTATTGCCAAATTTTCAAAGTGTCATAACTCTTTCATTCTAAATCCGTTTCTAATGAACTTTATGTCCACGGAAAGGTGGAGAGAAGCCCTACTCTTTTAACAACACGGCCTGACTCGGAACCTTCTCAAATAATACCTCTAAATTTCATAAAGGACTAAACTCCTCTGGCCTTGGCCTCCGAACTCCATAAATGAATATTGTAGAATAGGGCGTTACAGTTTAATTGGTATGGGGGTTGGGTTGAGGTGGGTCCTGCTTCGTGTTGTAGGCCAACATACCCAGGGCGGACCGGATAGATTGCAGGCCCAGGAGGGCACATAGTCAGGTCGAAGGCTTGGCGAGCGGTCCGGATAGGCTGAAGGCCCTGAGAGGGCGGTGCAGATGTGCCGAGGCTCTCAGAGTGGGCCAGATAGACTGAAGGACTGGTGTGGGCGGTCCAATCATACTGTAGACTCAGAGAGTGGATCAGGTGGATTGAAGGCCCGGTGTGGGTGGATCAGTCACACTGTTTACTCGAGATGCATGGTTGTTCTATGTTTGTTATATGATATGTTTATGGTTGTATGAGGTTGGTATTTTGGGGGTAACTCACTAAGCCTTCGAGCTTACATCTATCAGTTTATTTTTTTAGGTACAACGGATGACCATGGGAAGGCGACGGCATGACCGTACACTTCCTCATATTTTGATTTGGATTACTGGAATACTCTGATATGAAACTATTGTGGAAACTTTTTTGTAATAACTTTTAGTATTTGAAATGTTTTTAAAATTTTAAAGTTGACATGATTTTTATGGGTGTTACAAGTTGGTATCAAAGCCTTGGTTTGAGTGAATAGGAGGAACACTTGTGTGAGTCCAGTTTCAAATCAAGGAAAAGAGTTTCAAAATGATTTTCATATGATTTTCAAAATAATAATGGAGGTTATAAGTGTACGATCAACTGTAGGGTCGTGTGGCAGTTGGTGGATGGGTGGGTTGTGCGAGGTCGGGAGTCCAGTCAAGAGATATTTAGCATTCCTCTAGGAGTGAGGATTGAGCGTTCGCTATGTTTATATATATATATATATATATATATATATATATATATATATATATATATATATATATATATATATATATATATATATTGTTAGGTTGTTGTGATGATACTTGAGAAAAATATTGGTAGGTGTGGATGGTAGTATGGGCCCGTACTACTGAAAGCACAAGACCCATACGCATATCAAGGAAGTCACAACCCCTAGGGTGTGGTTGGGGTTAGGTTAACCGTCGTTTGTGCGGATTGTCTGATATCTTCCTGTTATATTTTAAGTATGTTGGTTACTAGGCGTATTGTGTCGGGATCCGGATCAGGATTAGGACAGGACGATCAGGGTCCCCTGACAGCACCCGAGGTCTTCAGTTAGGATGGACCAACATTGACAGAGGATTGAGTCAGGGAGATCATCCGCGAGGTGGTGGTCGAGATTGTCCGAAGTCAGATTCCGGAACTATTTGCGTTTATTAAGACAAATATGGTGGATTATTTTGATGACAGATACGCGGCCCTAGCTGAGACAGTTGCCGCAACAACTACAATGGTTGTAACAGTGGCAGGAGGAGGAGGAGCCTGTCGAGGCTTCTAGTAATGGGATTCTGATAACGAAGCCCCGAATTTCGATGGGATTCAGGACCCTATTATAGCCTGACATCGAGGGGTATTTTTTTTACATGTTCCTGCCTAACTGACCAGAAGGTTAGGTGTGCCCTGAATATGTTGAGGTCCGGGGCGAAGGACTGGTGGAGGTTGATGACAGGGTGTTATTTAGATGAGCGGAGAGCTGCAGTTTCTTAGGAGCAGTTTAGGGAGATGTTCCGCTCCCGCTACATTCGACGGGTCGAGCGTGAGCAGCTAACTCAGGAGTTCTTGGAGTTGAAGCAGGATACAAAGTCGGTGACGGAGATCACCCATATGTTCACTGAGAGGGCAATGTTTTGCCCGGAGTTTGCTTCCGAGCAGTCTTAGATGAAAGGATATTTGAGCATGCTCAAGAGTGACATTAGACAGTTTGTTGCTACCCAATGATGTGATAAGTTATTGGATTTACAGGAGGCTACTAGGTGGCGGGAGCTGGAGATTGAGTTATTGTTACGAGAGCAGAGGCAAGCCCCGGTGTAGTCACAGCCGGTGCTGAAGCGGTCCAAGACCGCTGATTCTAGGGTAGGAGGTTAGAGTAGCCGCACTTGTGAGAAATGCGGGAATGGTCATACCAGAGTTTGTAAGTCCAGTGGTGCATGCCGCAAGTACGGAAAGGAGGGGCACTATGCGAGGGATTGTCGTCTGTTGGCCCCAATTCAGGACATGAGGATATGTTATCACTGCCATCAAGGTTGGTTACGTGAAGGCTAACTATCCACAACTTGCTACATTGAGGACTACTGTCGCGGGTCAGGGTAGAGTAGGGCCTCCAAGGGCTCAGGGACGTGCCCGTTGGATTAGTGTCTAAGTCCATAACTAAAATTGGTATGTACTTGACCCGACTCGGCATGGTCCATTTGGGTTCCATGGCATCGGAACATTTGGATAGACTATTTGTGAGAAGAGGACATTTGTGACATATTAATATATTATAAGTTCTAATATGTTAATATGAAATCATGTTGTTTAATTAGTATTGATCAACAATTAATTTTGACTTAATTTAGTGATCAAAAGAAACTAATTAAATATATGGGGATTGATTGTGTAAATCATTCTTTCTTATATGTGGGCTTATGATCCATGATTCCTTATGTTGGGTTTAACCCATGTGGTGACCCATGGATACTCCATGGAGGTTAAAACCCATGGAGAATAAGGAATGGGTAAAGTCATGGGTTACATGGTGTAGCCCTAGTGTGCACACTATATAACGACCCCTTTGGCTCAAGAAATTGGCACTAGTGACACATATATGAGGGCTAGCCGATTTGAGCATAAAGTGTCTTCTTCTCATGGTTATTCCAAGTGTTGATGATGTTGTGTGAACCATTTGAGGTGTCACACTTGGGGCACTAGGCTCTCGAGCTTCATGGTGTCAAGCTACATCAAAAACGTATGTGTTCTATCTATTTTATTACCCAAGTATCAAAGATTGTATGCTAGTTAGGGTAATACCTTGGAATATTCATATTTGCATGTATAATAGAGAAAACATAGATCCAAGGTATTTATGGTTGCATGTACACCATAGGAGTGTTAGAATGCTCAAAAACCCAACAGTGGTATCAGAGACATGGGTTGTTTTCTGTTATATTGATGCAAACGTTTTATTTTCAAAGATGAAAAAAAAGGAAAAAAACATGACGTTTGTCAAATTTTAAGATAATTATTTGTTTTTGTGAAAAACTAATTATTTGTAAAGTTTGAATCATTTTTATATGAGTTGAATTAGGTCAAATTTAGTAAAAGATAAAATGATATGATTATTTTATTCGTTTTAAAAATTTGATCTAAAGAGTTTTTTTTTTGAAACCTCCATAAGTTATGGATATGAAAAGGTTTTAAAAAAAATTGATTCAAAGTTTTTATGGAGTTACAAAATTTGGTGTTAATGTTTTAAAAGAATTCCGTAACTTATTCTTAAGTTATGGAACATGAAAAGTTTCATCATAAGACAAGCATTTAACTCCATAAGTTATGGATCACTAAAAGTTTTTTGTGTTACCTTGTTTTATGAGTGAATTTAAATTAATGAAATAATTATGTGATAGTTGGTTTTAATCCAAATTGATCTAAAAGAAGTTCATAAAATGTGTTTTTGTAACCTGCCCTCAAGTTATATGAAAAGTCACATTTATGAATCTTAAAACTCATAAAAGTTGCCATAGGTTACAAAATGAAAAGTCTTTTTCCTCATTAAATTGTTTTATGACTCCATAACTTGTCCTCAAGTTGTGGATGTTCAAGAGTCTCTTCATTAAAGTCTTTAAGACTTTAATTAAACTCGTAAGTTATGAAAATCCAAGAGTTTTGAATAGTTTCAAAACTTGCCCTCAAGTTTTGAAATTTGTAAAGTTTTCTCATGAATACTTTAGTTCCAAGTTAAGCCCTTAGAATTTTAAAAGTTTAAATTCAACCCTTATACTTTATAATATTATAAGTTAATAATATATATATATATATATATATATATATATATATATATATGTGTGTGTGTGTGTGTGTGTGTGTATGTATAAGAGCAAGTCGGCTTACCATTAGTAGGCCTCATTCACGAAGCCGGTCTATAAGGGGGGTATAAGGTTACTGCCTATAAAATGGCATTTTAATGGGTGTCCACTCTCACCCACCGCTGCCTTGACTGGTGGAGGGTCGTTAGCCGAACAGGTAAGACAAGGACTATAATTCTCCCTTCATTAAAGGTATTAATGATAAATATAAAGTAACTAAAATGTTTTTATAATTCCCAATCTTAGTTACTTTAGGAAAATGTGAATAAGGTGCTAATCCATGAAATTACACTTTTCACTTTGTTTTAGTCGGTTAGTGGAGTGTGTGTTGTTAACCGGCACACTAACTCATATTTAACAAGGTAGGCAAAGGGTAACTTAATGTTTATCATAGTATCGATGGAGCGTGTGTGGTTAACCGACACATCGATTGAGGGGTAAACACTTAAGCGTACCAAGTAATTTGCATGGTTACTTCACACTTTGTTTTGTGATCCTCGGCATCCCAGTCACAAAACCTGAATGGCACACTCGAGATTGAAACATGACATTGAACAATTCAATGAATCTCAAAAGATCTAGGAGTTTCAAATAAAAACCTAATAAATTATTTTGTTTTTCATAGTGGAAATTGGTGAATCATCATTCACCTACTTTCAAATATTCTATACTTGGATTATGACATCCCTCTTCCAAGTTATAAAATATTGTGTTGGGTCCTAGCCTTAATATTTCATATTGGGTGTTATATTAAGGACTTTAAATCAACTATCTTGAATATCTCCCAAAAGATGTCTAGTTCATACATCTATGATCTTCCCAAATCTCTTGGAACTTCACTTCCTCCATCTCCTCCAATTATTCTCTCTAACCCACAAGTTCAAGGTCACTCAAGCCCTATTGGCAAGCAAAGTCTATGTGTGCTCACATCTTGGAGATAAAGTCATATATTGACAAGCCGGGAGAGTTGGGTGTCAAAGTATTGAGAAAGTTGGATGTTCAATCACTTTCTATGTTACATAGTGAGTTCCTTTGGGACTACTATGGAACAGACTATGACATGACCCTTAATGATATTATCTATTTTCTTGGTGCTTCTAAATCAACAATGATTAGGAGGACTAGTAAAGCAAATTTGACTAGAAGAACAACTTCCCAAACATCCATGGACATTGACAATGCTTCATAGTAAGGGGCATTGGTTACGAAGCTACCAAATTTATCTAAAAGATCTTCAGGTAAAGTCCACTATCAAACTCTGTTAAGTTTCTATTCTGAGATTCTTATTACATGATGTGACTGGGTCACATATTGATGTTTTATGAATCAAGGAAAAAGTGAAGCAGGAAGTATATGTTGATTCTGATCGCGAAGATGGATTTCGATCGCATGGTTCGGTGATCAGAATTTTGAGCTGTTACTTAGGAGTTATGTAATATTCCTTAGGAATAGATAACAACAAGTTTTTCATATGCTTTTGCATTATAAGGATAAGTTTTCCGTAAAGTTTTAAAATAAAATTTTTGGTTTTATTTGTTCTAAGTATCCTTACAATGGCATTTGTGAAATTTTTTTGTTTATATGATTCCATTGATAGCAATATTGGAAAGTGGATTTGATTCTTTCATTTGTGGTAGTGTCTAAATTTACCAAACAATGAAAGATTCTCATCACCCAAGTTTCAGTTGGATAGAAACTTGGAATCATGCAAGTTGTATGATGAATGAGAATTTTCATCTTTGGAAAATTAAGACTAGTTCCATGTTCACATGTTTAAGTGCATTAAGTGAAGGACTAAGGGAACGAGTACATATTCTTGTGCACTGGTCAGGTCCACCACAAAATATTGATAAGACTATTCGTCATGATTTACTAAAGCTTAGTAAATATGGTTATACTTACAAGTTTAAAGTATAATTCTGAAACATTGGAAAAGTTTCGATGCATGGCAGAACGAATGAGAAGAATCAACTTAGGAAGAAAGATAAAAGTTTCTCAAATCTAAAAAGATGGGAGAGTACTTTAGCATCATGTTTTGTGATCATCTTAATGATTTAGAAATCATGTCACAATTAGTCCTCTAAAGTCATCTTAGTGTATTCTTATGACTAAGAAGAGGAATCTTGAATTGTTGAAATGATTAAATCAAGAAGACGAGTCATGCTTCATTCCAAAAATAATTCTTAGAGTCATACTCCAAGATTGTAACTTGAGTGACATATCTTAAAGGAAGGTTTCTTAACACTAGTCAAATGTAAGAGTAGAAGTATCCTACTCTTGTACATTTGAAATTGGCAAGTTGTGATGTTTTGGATAAAACAAAGACCAACTACAACCAATTGTGTGAAGTGTTTGTCTTGATAAAGAATCCAAACTATCTCTTGAATATTTGGCAAGTGAGTCTTTTGTGTCAAGAGGATAGTGGGAGTCTTAAAGATCCTGGAAGAATTTCAAGATCTATTCAAGAATAAAAACCTGTAGTTTAACATTAGCACACGACATGAGGTTTATAACCTATCGTGTTGATATATTTCTATTTTTTGTGCCCATTCCAGTTAAAGTTAGCTTTGCATATGAGTTCTTAGAGTTTTCAATTGGTTGCATAACAACGTGGAAGCAATGGCAGGCCCTTGAGCTGCCAGGTGGCAAGAAAATAAGATTGAGTTCAGTCCATATGAGTTTGGATTTGTCATTATCCTTGTCTTGTGACTATGATTTTGACAGTTCACATGGATAAGAACACATACACCATAAAATCTAAGGGTCATAAGGTTTCTCTCTTATTCATTAAAATTATAGTGAGGAAACACTTGCACCAAGTAGATTTGAAGCAGATAGCAAAGATCTAAACAACTGAGACTATGATTACGACATCCCTTTTCATAGTTCTAAAATTGTTTAGACACACCTGTGAGCTATCTAAGATAAGGTGTATGATTTTGATAAAGTCTTATCAAGGCAATCTCGTCTCAGAAATCTGAACTTTGGTAAGAAAGTCAGTAAAGTATTGACTTCTAGAAGTCCAACTGATTTCTGAGTACATGTCAAAGCTAGTGGGAGCATAAATGTTATGATAACAATCATCATTTTAGTTGGAACATGATAATTATGATAAAGGTTGCAAGTTAGCAATGTTAATTATAAAAAACAAAAGCTTCAATTCGTGGAGTTGCAGGGGTTGAAAAGTTCTTTTGCTATAATTAAGGGAGAGGAAATTATACTTCATTTCAATTGTAAAAGTTTAGATTGAGATTTTAATCATCTTTAGTCATGAATATATATATATATATATATATATATATATATATATATATATATATATATATATATGAATTTTATGTAGGTTTGGTTAAACTTAAGAAAATTCTATATATTGCGTTCTTAAAATTCGATTATGATTACGACATCCCTCTTCACGGTCAAATTTTGAGAACATGGCACATAGAAAATATTGTAGAAAAAGACTGGTCTAGAATCATGTATTTATGTGAGACATCATGAATCGTGTCCCATTTGCTTTGGGTACAGGATCGATTGTATGTGCTATAATATTCATCCTTTCTAAAATTTTCCTAATGTCTGGGGCATTAAGAAGGGAAAAGGTCTAGAATTGGATATCACTAAAATGATTAAGCAATTGTAGAGGACAATCTAAGGCTTACCAAAGATTGGTTGCTCAGTGACAGTTGGAAGTATAGTGTTAATTTTTGGAAGGACCATATTGGCATATTCTGAAAAAAAAAACAACTCTTGTTCATAAGTGATAGTGAAAATAGGAATATGGAAATGATTCCATAGGTGGAAGTTGTTCAATTTGTGTAACATTAGGAAAACTTAATGCAAGAAGGATGTTTCCATGGAGTTGATCTCCATTGGAATACTCTGTAATGTCTGTTGATAAGTCTTTGTGACTTTGTGCATAATCATTACATGCGGATCAATTCATATAAGTTTAAAATCTAACAGATTTCGATAAATGATAGGAATTTGGAATTCTTACATTTTCGATAAGGATTTGGGAGTGTGAAAAGGGAATCATTGAAATTATGTTCAATCGATGTAGTTCACAAAGTAAGGACCATAGACGAACATAGAGTGCATACTTGCTGTATGGCAAAGCTATTGTTTAGAAAAACATAGTGTACATGCTTGGAGCATGGGATAACTAGTGTTTTTAATTCAAGTAGAAAGTTGATAGTTTGAAACAGTATGAAATGAATGATGGGTAATCAATATGGTGATAAATAAAAGATGTTTTATTTATATTCATAAGTTCTGAGACCATATTGGATTCAATTATTCTTGTGTTTCACTTTGCATGTTTTGACTTCCAGAATAACTAGGTCGTTCTTCCTGAATGACTAAGTTATTCAAACCATCCACAATCGGTCATATGTTGGAAGTAGATATGAATCAAGACTGTCATGGGTTGGCTTGTAGAGGTCTAAGTTGTTGGACAAAGTGGTACTACAACACTCATGAGTGCTCATAAGTTCTGAGTATTGGATTCAACCCACGCTCATTGGAATCACTTCATGGATTTTTTCATGGGTGATCATGATACGATAATATCTTATCTTCTTCAAACCTAGAGATATGAGTTGTTACTATGAGTTGGTTATACATTGATTGCACGAAGACGCATTGGTAACTCGGTGTTATAAAACGTGCCTTTGTGTATGGTTCAACAAGTAGTAGAAGAAGCCATATGAGTCAAAGTTTATCCATTCCTTTTACCTTCGGGATAAAAGTGATATCTGGGGGCCCCTCGGTGCTTTAATGATGACACATGTGAGTGCTTGGCCAAGCCAGGACTGATTTGATATGTTCAATCAATTAGTCGTCATGAATCAGAAATCGGGAAACAACAAATGGACAGAGAGAATGATTTATAATCCATGTCTCAGTCAATATGATATCTAGAATGGAGGAATCTATGATCACTTATCTAATGGACAAGTCATTGACAAAGGTCAGAGTTCATCGACAAGGTTAGAATTCGACATCGGATTTTGAGAGTTATGATTGCTAGTTGGTTCTTCTAGTCATACTCAATAATAGTTTTAGAATTATCCAAGTGGGAGACTGTTGGATTAGTGTCTAAGTCCATAACTATAATTGGTATGTACTTGACTCGACTCGACATGGTCCATTTGGGTTGCATGGCATCGGAACATTTGGATAGACTATTTGTGAGAAGAGGATATTTATGACATAGTAATATATTACAAGTTCGAATATATTAATATGAAATCATGTTATTTAATTAGTATTGATCAAGAATTAATTTGGACTTAATTTAGTGATCAAAAGATACTAATTAAATATATGGGGATTGATTGTGTAAATCATTCATTCTTATATGTGGGCTTATGATCCATGATTCCTTATGTTGGGTTTAACCCATGTGGTGACCCATGGATACTCCATGGAGGTTAAAACCCATGGAGCATAAGGAATGGGTAAAGTCATGGGTTACATGGTGTAACCTTAGTGTGCACACTATATAAGGACCCCTTTGGCTCAAGAAATTGGCACTAGTGAAACATATATGAGGGCTAGCCGATTTGAGCATAAAGTGTCTTCTTCTCATGGTTATTCCAAGTGTTGATGATGTTTTGTGAACCATTTGAGATGTCACACTTAGGGCACTAGGCTCTTGAGCTTCATGGAGTCAAGCTACATCAACAAGGTATGTATTCTATTTGTTTTATTACCTAAGTATCAAAGATTGTATGCTAGTTAGGGTAATACCTTGGAAAATTCATATTTGCATGTATAATAGAGAAAACATAGATCCAAGGTATTTATGGTTATATGTACACCATAGGAGTGGTAGAATTCTCAAAAACCCAACAGTGCCTTCCAGCTTACAGCAGAGAAGGTCAGGATAGCGCCAGATGCGGCTGCGGGTACGTTTCCATCTCTTATGTTACTGTTTATGATTATATTGTGAATTTTGCCACCTCTTTCTGCATTAGTCGTTAGAACAGAAGAGGGTCGGGGGAGTTTAGTATTGAGGGGTTGTAGACAGTTAGTATTCAGGGGTAGTGGAGAATGGGGAGCTAGGATATAGGATCACCATTCCAGGACTAGTAGCTGTGAATCGAAGTTGTAGAAGTTTTCAACTGGGATTCAGTTTCTTTTGAAGTTCGGTTGATCCATGCCAAGAAGGTTGTTCTCTGGAGGTTGTTCACTGGAGGGTTAATTGTTCCATAGTTAAGGGTGATAATACCTAGTAGGGACGGTTGAGTTATGTTTTGGTTTCTCCGCCAGTAAGTGGTAGTTAGTGTCCGAAGTGGGGAAGAATTGGAAATTCTCAGATGAACCATCAGCCATTGAGGGTTCTGTTAGCTGCCAGGGTTCGACAGTGCACTCAGCACGAGTGTGCGGGCTATTTAGCACATGTGGTAGACACGTAGGTCAGGGAATAGACCACAGGTTTCCAAGAGGGTGAGAACAGTCTGCATGAGAGAGATCACCAGGTGGGGAGGTCTAGGGTGATGCTCAACAATTTAGAGTGATCTGGATAGACTGAAGGCCGGTGGGGCGTACTAGTCTGGCCGAAGGCTCGGAGAACGGTCCAGACAGGATGAAGGCCCAGAGATGCGGTCCAGACAGGCTGAAGGCCCCAGAGAGGTGGTCCACACATGCTGAAGGTTCTGAGAGTGGTCCAGATAGACTGTAGGCCTGGTCAGGCGGTCTAGTCATGCTGAAGACTTTGTGTGTGTTTGTAGATCTATGTGCAAGTATTGAGTATTCTACTATGCTATAGCAATCAGTAGGTCTGTCCACAAGTATTAAACATACTGATGGAGTAGGCTGAAGATACCCGGTGCGGGCCGACTGAAAGTCGTAGGCATGAAGGCTCCAGGGGAGCGGTAGGGTTGATGCGGTAGGCCTACAAACCCTAAGAATTTCAACTCGATAATTAAATTGATTCGACATGTTGGTATTCCAATCGAGGGTATTCCAACCCGAGGATGACCGGACCCTCTGATCAATTGGACATAGCATACTAGTATTCCAACCCGAAGGGTGATATGGGCTAGATATGAGTGTCGTACTGGTTGGCCGGTAGTGGTAGGTATGTTGTTGGTGGTAATCGCTTGCGAGACTGTATTCTATAGATGTGGTGGACGACAAGGAGTGACATGGTAGATTATTGTCGGTATTATGTGGACATCTTGTCCTGATGGTCTATTAGGTGTCATGTTGTGCTTGATCGGGCTGAGGCGGTCCTGCTCTATGCAGTAAGCCAAGATACTCGCAGCGGGTCGACGGTAAGTCGTAGGCACATGGGTTCAGAAGAATATGATCCAAGGTTCTATTTTCAGGTAGGAACCTTAGGATCCCAAGGTTAAATAGTCCGTTACTAGTGATGGGAAGAGAACTAGCGATGGTTAGTATGAGTGGCCTCTTAGGGAGTCAGACCGAATTCAGGTTTCCAGATTACGGGTTTTAGGTAGAGTAGGGTTGTACGTTTCATGGGTATATGGATTCGTCTTCTCTGGGACGAAAAGATTCCTATTGGGTTTAGTCTCCTTTGCAATTCATCGGATGTCATGGGTATGGAGGTGCCCCTCAGGATGTTGGTTTGCCGGGGATGGTAAGGAATGATTTCAAGGACGAAATCGAATTTAAGTGGGGGAGAGTTGTAACATCCCATATTTCTAGTAGCTTCAAATTCATCCCTCAGATTTTAATTAGGTCATTTTGACCCTTGGTTTAGAAGGAAGTGGCAAAAGGAGGCCCTAGTGGCAAAATGGTATGTTTGGAAATTTAAGTAGTACACTGGGCGTACATGTGGTACACTAAGCGTACTAGGGCGTGCCCTAGTACGTGGGGTGTACACATGTGTACGCTAGGCATACGTGTGCTAGGATGGAACCCAAATTTGTAGGGTTTACGGATTATTTAAGCTCCTTATGGACCCTTCCCTCTCATCTCTTTCTGCATCCGCACCTCCCTTAGCCGTCTTGAGAGAACCCTAGCCTCCTAGTGATCATTCTTGAGCTTATAAGTGTGTTTTTGGTGCCTTTAAGAAGAAGCTTGTGCATCAAGGAGCCAAGGAGGGAAGATTGACTTGTAGATCTTCGTTCATCATTTGTTTTGGGAGCTCCATAAGGTATAAAGTTGTTACCTTTATGCCGTTTCTTCTAGATCTATCCTTGGTAGCTTATTTGCACTCTTTTGTCCCATAAAGTCCCATTATAATGCATGGTTCGTTTTGGACGATTTGAGCTGTCCTTTCAGACCCTAGAAATGGGTCCTAAGGTATAAAAATTAGGCCCCTTGAGCTAGTTGGGTCCCTAGTTCTTTGTAGGAGGTCTTAATGGATTAAGACTATGTATCGAGCCCTTTTCAGTCGACCAAAGTCTTAAAGTTTAACACTTTATGGTCCTAGAGTACATTTGAGCAGTAGATCTGAAGTTTAAGCTTAAGTGCTTAATCTATTAAGCACTTATGGAGGTTATAAGATCTGCGAGATTACGCCCAACGTACTTGGTCAACCAACCAGATGGTGGTCAACATCAGGAGAGTACACCCAACGTATTAGTGGAGTACGCCCCGCGTACTTCCTCTGTTGGGCTTTTGTCATTTGGGCTTCGGGTTTGGGCTGTTTTTGGACTAGCTGAGCTTGGGCCTTGGTGGACTCTCTGAATAATTGGACTTGAGCCATGTTTTGATAATGGACCTTGGACTTAGGCCTAATTAGGGAGTTGGGCCCAATTTGGTAAATTGGGCCAATAATGGGGCTTTGCTTATATGGACTTTTGGATCATGGATTTGGTATTGGGCCTTGGACCAAATTAGAGAAAAGACAAAATGGACTATATGGACCCTTAGTTAGGATTGATAGCCATATGTTGACTCAACATTCGTTATTTTGGATAGTTTGGGATTTTCGGTGAGACAACACTTTGGGAGTCGATACTTCAGTTCAGACCGGCATTGCGAGGTGAGTTATCCTCACTATATCAACAGGGTCTAAAACACCAAGTTCGACCCTTTATCGGATTTGTATCATGGTATTTGTTTGATATGTTTATTGATCTTCTAGATCTGCATCCTAGTAGTTAGGATGGTATTATGTTAGTATCTTGGTTTAGATCGGTATCTTAGTTATAGGATGGTTGTTGTGTTAGTGATCTATTAGACCGTTATGATTATATGTTATATACATGCTAGCATATGATATTTATGTGCACATGATTGTTTGATTGGTATGGGGGTTGGCCTGAGGTGGGTCCTACTTCGTGTTGTATGCCAACATACCCAGGGTGGACTGAAGAAACTGTAGGCCCAGGAGGACACATAGTAAGGCCGAAGGCTCGACGAGCGGTTCGGATAGGCTGAAGGCCCCAAAAGAGCGGTCCAGACGTGCCGAGGCTCGGAGAGTGGGCCAGATAGACTAAAGGCCTAGTGCGGGCGGTCTAGTCATATTGTAGACTTAGAGAGTGGATCAGGTGGACTGAAGGCCCGGTACGAGCAGACCAGTCACACTGTAGACTCGAGATGCATGGATGTTCTGTGTTTTTTATATGATATGCTTATGGTTGTATAAGGTTGATATTTTGGGGGTAACTGTCACACCCCCGAACCAGACGGCGGAAACGTCCGGGGGCTGTTGTGACTCAATTGAATACCATAACATTGAATATATATGAAACATAACAACATTCGTCACCATGCATTAATATAGTACAACCGGTAGCGTTTACATGAAATACATTGTTGAAACATTACATTCCCAAAAATAAATTGTCCGACTCGTACATAAATAAACTGCAGGCCACCACTGAATATTATTTCCTTTGTATCACTGGCTCCCTGAGAATACAAGTATTTTGAAAAACGTCAACATATGAAATGTTGGTGAGTTCATAAGTAGTGTTTGAAATCCAATGTTTGTATTGTTTAAAAACCACCAGAAAATCCGATATTTTCTGAAAATAGTATAGTAAAAAAGGTGTGAAGATCCATAGGTATGCTTGTTTGTTTCTATACTTGTAAAAATTGTTCATTAAAATTGTATGCATTTCGAATCCGATATGAGTTGAGAATCCTAGGAAAACCCGATGTTTTCCTAATCCTTTGAGTTCCATTAAGTTGCGTTGAAACCATTACGAAAATAGTAGTCTCATTCCCAGGCGACGTTGGATTATTTTTGAGCATGATTAATTACTACAAACCCACATTACACAAACGCCCAGTTTATAGCTATACTAACGATCCCGAAGGCGTCGTCCGTACTAATCACGTTATCCAGCCGCCCTGACTACGTGTCGTCCCACATCCGAAGATAAAGAGGACACGAAGGCCTCGATGACTCTATTAATCGGTTGGGGATAATATGTGTACGAGGGGTCCCCGACCCGCCTCGCAAAAATATGCAGACTTTTCTAGCAATGCCAAAGGAGCCTTGGGGACCAGTGGTATACGAGCCATTAAAAGTCCCCCTACGTTGTGCCAAGTCGGTGAAACTCAACACTTCGTAGAAAAAAATATGTGTCTTCGGGCCTTAAGATCAGGTCATTGGGCTAGCTAGGCCCAACAAACAAGATTTTACACTTTTGGGGCCCGAAGATGGTGCGTAGACGTCTGTGCACACTCGTATGTAAGTTAAGTTCCCAAACGTTAATTGTATGTATCGTAGTGTCGCCATGTTAGTAGTTTCGGATTTTCATTGGTTCGAGACCGAACCAATTCGTTTTACAACGATTTTGGTATTGTAGTGTATTGTATTTCGTCGATAGTCGCGATACCATTATTTGGTCAAATTGCATGCATTGAATTAGTCTTGAAAATTTTCTGTTTTCAGCCCCTCCTTGTTTGTAAAATTTACTTTTTCAATCCTTTATTTAAATACTTTCCGGTTTGGTCCTTAAATCAATTTTCTTAACATTTTAACACCAAAAATTATTGAAATAAATATTTTTCAGCATATTTTCCATAGAAAACAGCTTAAGTCCCTGGAATTTCAGTTTTCTTGGTTATAACCCTTCTTTTCGCAATTTTGACAATTTTGGCCCAAATTGTGAAATTTTTGCAACTTTGGTCCTTTTTAAATTTAAAAAGCATTTTAAACCTTTGAAAAGGACTTGGATCACTTATGGTCCACTGTTTTACAGAAAATCACAGTATTGGCCCTCCAAAACAGAAAAATTCGCATAATGGGCCTCATTGGGCCGAAAATGTCATTTTTAGCCCATTAAGCTTGGAATTTATGTTTTTAATCCCCTAAATGAGTATATTTCCAGAAATTGATTTATGGAAACTGTTTTGGCACACTTCATCCATCAGAATTCGTGATATGCCAATTTGGACCCTTAATTTTGTATTTTTCACATTTTAGGCCCAAAATTTGTGTTTTTAACCCAAAGAAAATTGTTACTAAACCAGTTAGCCATTTTTCTTGAAACACTTTGTATGTAGAAATATATTTGAAGCTAAAATCATTTAACACAAGATATATCTTGGTTTTGAGGGGTTTTATGGCTAGATCCAACATTATAACACACAAATGCATACATATAAGCATGGAAATCATACAAGGCATACAAAACACATATAGATCTACACTTTCACTTGTATTCCCCCCCCCCCCCCCCCCCCCACAAAACTCATAAAAACAGAAAATAGGGGGTATGAAGCTCACCTTGGGTGTGGGGGCTCGGTTTTGCAAAGAAAATGGAAGGAAAATGAAGTGATTTTTGGCCTAAGCACCCTTCCTTGGTAGATCTCGAGTTTGATGACTTCTAAGGTGTATGATCACAAGTTGGAATAGATTTAGAAGAGGTTTTTGATGGAATGAAATAGCTAGATCATATATATAAGTGAATACTTACTTAAGATGGTGATTAGCTTGAAAGATCCTCTTGAAAGCTTCTTAAAATCTCGAAATTTATGGGGAGGAAATGAGAGAGTTTTCTTGAATGTTCTTTGAGAGAATTTGTGAAATGTGTGTGTGTGTTTGAGATGTGGCCGAGAGTGAGAGAGAGAAGAGGATAGAAGTGATTTTGAAGTGATGCTTGCTTGGAAACATGAGTTATGTGCATGGAAATCCAACAAATAAAAGTGAGGTGGCAACCCAAGGTCAACTCTCCTCTTGGGCTTGATTTGGGCCGAAAATGTTGGAGGAAAAGAGAATGTTTGGGCCTTAAATACTTAAGCCCAATTTTTCATGGTTAAGTTGAGTGATTTTTGATCCAAATAAATTTAAAGGAAATTTTTATGACTTGTTAGGGTCAAATTAGGTTAATTATGGTTCATAGTCATTAATTTATTTCATTCTAGGCCCAAAATGTTGAAGTAAATTAGTGTGGGTCCAATTAGAGTCCAATTAGGGTTCTAAGCCCTTGATAATCAAATTGGAAGCTTATTGGTCCATTTGGATCCAATAAGGGAGTCCTAGCCCAAAATGGACTTAAACAAGGACTTCTAAGGTTTCCAATTGCTTGATGACTATTTGTAGTACTTGTATGATGTATTTGATTGAAGTTTTTGATTCATATTAGCTTGAATGTATAGATTACATGACACAAAATTCCCAGTTGTGACAGTAACTCACTAAGACTTTGAGCTTACATCTATCGATTTATTGTATTTTGGGAAGGCGAAGGCGTGACCGTACACTTCCTCATATTTTGATTTGGATTATTGGGGTACTCTTATATGAAACTATTTTGGAAACCTTTTTGTAATAACTTTTAGTATTTGAAATTTTTATAAAAGTTAAAAATTGACATGATTTTTATGGGTGTTACAGCTTTCTACCGGAAGTACCTCAAACCAAAACTGTAAGCACGAAGCTTACTGAGTCTCCCCAAACTACCACATACCATAAAAATAATCACATAATCACATACCATGGGCCTTAACCACTTCAACGAGCCCCGCTCGACATCGGACAATGTCTTACATCGAGCCCCGCCCGACTTCAGATTGAAATCCGACATTAAGCCCCTCCCGATATCGAGCAAAGCTCGGTATACATATAATCATATCGATAATTTTACATAAATAATCACAAAACATATACATATAAACATTCCTCGGGCCCCGCCCGACATTAGACCGAAATCTTGAAACATATAAATGTTCATCGAGCATTCCCGACATCGGACCGGGGTCCGGTAACATACAAAACTGGCACATGCAAGAATCACGAAGACATTAAGCATACAAACATTCCTCGGATACTGCCCAATATTGGATCGGAATCCGGAAGCTTATAAATCTACATCAGGCATTACTCGGCATCAGGCCTTAGCCCGGAACATACTAGCATACATATACAGGCCGACATTGGTGCCTTAGACCCGTTCATACAAGAGGAAACTCACCTCCAATGTCAGATGATAGCTGAAACATCCCTGACCCGGAATCAAATCTACATGCTACCTGAATCAAAACAATCCCCTAAGATACCATCACATGCCTTTATAATCCCTCAGGGTTAACTATGGTCAAAGTCCCAGTCAAGTGAAAGTCAAAGTTAACGCTCCGGGTTGACTCAACTCCTCGAGTTATCCTCAAACTCGTCAAGTTGCTATACATCAAAAAATAGTGATTTCGCGTTCCAACTCGTTGAGTTCTTCCATGAACTCGTCGAGGCCTTCCCTATTATAGAATCCTGATACTCCATTTCAACTCGTCGGGTCCATCCCTGAACTCGTCGAGTTCCTTAGTCTGCTAACCTTTTCTTAACTCATTGAGCCATTTTCCAATAGGTCTGGACTCTAAACTTCATATCTCAACTGAAAAAGCCTCTAGAAGGGTAAAGTGTCTAACTTTACCCCTTGATACCCCTTCTAAAAGGATTAAGCTCAAACCCTAATCCAAAATGGTTAATGTCTTAATCCAAACACCATCAAAACTAAGAACTAGATTATGAGATCATAGATCTGGACTCTAATGTCTAAATAATCACGTAAAGCGTTGAACTGTATCCACACGCATGGACCTAAGGGCTTTAAAGGACCAAAATGATAGTCTAGAGATTGCATGAGTCTTCCATGGCCATAAAGTTGGCACCTTTATGCCACAAAAATCCTTCTAGACCTTAGATCTAAAGTATAAACTCATTTGGGGCGTCCAATTCCCAAGGACGATGGAACTTGGATCAAAACCACTCCAAATTGCCCCAAAAGAAGATCTAAATAACCACAAGGAAAGGTTCAGACTTGATACCAGAAAAATGTCGAGAATGAAGCTAGGATTTCGGATCTAGAAGTCCTTCTTGTGTCCTCAAGATTTTCCTTTTTCCAATGGCTTCAAAACACCCACTAAAACACTTAGAAGGGCTCACAAATTCTCACAATAGCATTAGGGTTTCTGGATTTAGGGTTTGGGACTTGGAGGCTGAAAATGAGGCCAACATGGAGGGTTTAAGATGCTTAAATAGGGTGCAAACCCCGAAAATTAGGGTTTCACTTATACCAGCCTACTCGTCGAGTAGGTTACTTAAATCATGTGGCCCATAGGGTCTCTACTCGACGAGTTTGTGGCTTCCAACTCATCGGGTTGTGCTTATAAATTGAATAATTGATAAATTAAATACGTACGAGGAACTAGGTGGTACATTTGGGTTGATTCTAACACTAAATTAGCTCATCTCCAACATTGTTTGGAACATGTTCTTTGTGTTTCAGACCTATTCTTCGTGTTCTGGACCTATTCTTCGTGTTCTAGATTTACTCTCTTACACCAATAATCTTAGAATTAAACAACTAAAAGCGTAGGAGCGAAAAACTTACCCGTAAAACTTCAAATTCATTAGAATTGTGTTTCATATATTCCTTGATTGTTTAGTCGAAAATGTTTAGAAGGGTTCAAAATGGGTAGGAATAGTTAGTAGTTTGTGCTTCATAATGTGTTGAAATATAATCCCGTATAAAGCTATGTAGTTTGTGCTCCGAAACATGTCGGAATAGGCATTCCGGAATATGTTGAATGAGCCTTGCCAGATCCATATAAGTTGAGATGTCTTCCGAAATAACCCATTCCAGAGAATATGGTTATTTTGCAAAAATTATTTCAAATTTGTTATTTTTTATAAAAACAAATAATTATCATTTGAGCGATCAATTCTCATATAATGATATCTGTACTATCTAGTATCGTCATAATATCAACCAATTTTATTCTTTTAACTAACTGATGAAGAATTTGCAAATTAATAAATCCCGATGGGCGACTTTTATGACACCAAGTAAAAACACCCTTATATTCTGTAAGAAAAATACCAGTTAAATGACTTAAATGATAGGTTGTGCTGTAGTGATAACTTTCAAGGTTATTGAAAATATGAAAAATGTCTACATTTTAACGTTGGCAGATGGACATAAACGATATATGAATGTGTGTATGTTTAAACGTAAGATAAAAAATAGATTTTTTTGATCAAAATGTCATACATTGGTAGAACATTAATAATATCGGACCCATTAAAGCTCATGTTGTGATTGGACGATTAAAAGGAAGGAATGAATGCGTTGGTCCGAATGCCAAATACTAAAAAAAGTTTGCAAGATACTTAATTTCCCATTTTAAAACTCGTTTCTGTTAATGACGTTTGATGTATAGGAAACAATCGAAGGTTTACATGTTCTTTGCAACTCCTTTTCAAATTGGTTTAACATCTATGATAGCAATTGAAGTCACATGAAACTTGTTTCTCAAAGTCTCATAACATAATGAATCAACAAAAAAACAAACATAATGAAACAAGAAAAAAACTAAACGGAATGTTTACTACTTTCGGTTTAATGCTTTATGCAAAACCTAATGACTACACGTTTTTCATATAATGGAAATACCTTTTTCCGCTTTTGTGGAAGCCATGGCATCGTATTCGTTTTCTTGAGGACATATTTACTCCATTTTTTTCGGCCACGGCAGACAAATATAGTCCCACACGCTAGACCGCAAAAATTATATATATTTTCTTCAAAAAAATTGTAACATATCAAATTATCACTATTGTTATTATTATTGTTTTTATTAAATTGTTATCGTTATTTAATAACCTGTAATATTTTTGGGATATTTATTCAAATAGTCCCTACCAAATTTATTTTTCTAACTTATAAAATAGCCCTTGTTTTAGTAGAAAACTATCGAAATGGTCCCTACATAGACAACTACAAGTTATAAAAATGGTATTAGTTAGGGATAAACATTTGGACAGGGGAACCGACCGAAACCGATTCCAAAACCGAAACTGGATAGAATTGATCGGGCCAGGATCGGGACTATATTCTTGTAGATTTTTGGAACCGATAGGAACCGGAACCGGTAGAACCGGCAAAAACTGGTAAAACCTAAAAAACCAGAACAGTATGTTGTTATTTTTTGAAGATCGGTTCCAACATTTAAGACACCACAAGAACCGATAGAACCAACAGTTCGATTTGGTTCCTATTTTCCACCAAGTTCGATTCCCGTCCGGTTCTGGTTCGGGCAGGTTCCGATGCTCATCTTTAGTATTCGTAGTTTATAGAATAAGTTTCTATGCAAAATTATTTTTATAGGAATGGTCACTATGTTTCAAAATTTTACTCACATAGTCCCTTTCTAATAATAATTATACAAGTAGTTGTTCATATGTTTCATAAAATCGTATATATGGTCTCTTTCTATTAGCAAATTTAGATGATGGTCATTATGTTTCACAATATTATAGAAATGTTTCATGCTTTTCACAAAATTACATAAATAAGACCGGCCAAAAGTAAAATTACAAATATTGTCCCTACGTTTCGCAAAACTAGAGAACTAGTCACTATATATTAACAAATTTATAGAAATGTTCCCTATTTAACACAACATTAGAAAAATTGAATGGAAAATATAAGATTAGTAGACACGGCGCAATCCATGGGCAATCCACTACTTAGTAGGATTATTGAAAAAGGTTCGACAACAAGTAAAGGTTAGGATGACAAACAAGTTAATGGTTAATTTGTAAAATTCACTAGACATTAGTTGTCGACCGGGGCCTAGGGCCTAATTAAGGACCAATCAGTCTCATTGTAAATGAATTTTAAATAAATTTACATAACATTAAAAATTTATAATTATCATGACAAAATCGGTAACAATCATAAACAACTAGGGACTAGTCGACATCATTGTAAATGAATCTTCTTTTAAATAAAATTACTTAAACATTACAATTATCATGAAAAGAATAGGTAAATAATCATAATGTAACATCCTGTTTTGGAGTAGACCCCCAGCCACGATGTGGGGCATACACGACGTGGAATGATACTTATCGAACATGTGTTTTTGAGGGCCACTACGACGTGACGCCTGCTCAGGACCAAGCCTACGTATTTTTAGGGTTTCATCCATATTAAAGCATCATAACCCCCATTTTAGTTCATTTTCTTCAACTTCCATCCCTTCATTATCGAAACCATAGCCTTTCTTCCATAGAAATGAGCTTGGGCTATATCATGAGGTTGTTTTGCTTCGTTTGGTGAAACTTGAAGAGGAATGTGTTTCATTTTGGTACAAGGAGAAAGCTTAAATCCAAGATATTCTTCAAATTTTTGAGTCATTGAAGTTAAACATTTCATATCTTAACCTTTTTGTTTCTTGTTTGATGTTTGAGCCCATTTTTGGATGATTTGGTCCCATTCTTGAGTGCTCTTGGAGTATATGGCACTCCATAGTTTGATGTGGTGCTCATTTGGTTTTGTTAACAATTATGACATAATGGACTTATGGTTGTGTTTTGGTCATAATTAGGACTTAATGGACATATGGTTAAAGATCTTGTCCTATGTGATGGGTTTTAGCCATAAGAACTTTCCTATGTGCGCATGCAAAACCCTAATGCTTGGATCTAGGCTTTCTAATAAACATGCTTTGAATCCAAGACTTCTAATTCCTAATTAGGTTAAACAAGAACATTAAAACAGATCTAGAATCATACCTTTGAGTTCCTTGTTGATCTTGAGGTCTTGGAGCTTCTAGAGTCACAAATGTCACTCCTCTAATGGCTTACAAACACCAAAGCAAGGAGGATGATTTGGGAGAGAGGAGAGGGGAGGAATTCGACCAGAGTTCTCTTGCTTTTTCAGAAGTGTCGAATTCCCTATGCCATGGGGTCTATTTATACTTGTAGATTCCTTAATGATTACAGATAAGTCCCTATCAGATAATCTTCTCTTAAGGCTATCCAAATCCATTCCTAGATAATCATATGGACGATTTCTAGCTTTCCTAAAGCTCTTAGAATTCGTCCAAAGTATATCCAAATGGATTTACAGTTTAAAGCTTAACTATCAAACAATTGACAGTTTATACCCCTTTATTTAATTAATCTCTTTAAGTCACCAAATTAATTCTAATTAATTCTATGACTTATATTAATCAAATAACATATATATTATTCATTATATTATTCCCATAATATATTAATAATATTTATTCTCTCTTAATAAATCATCCTATCAAGTTGCTATGGTGAAGGCAACCCAAAAGGACCATGCACAACCGAATATAGTTACAGCCTTAGACACTATTCCAACAGTCTCCCACTTGGATAAGTCTAGTAACTATACAAGTACAATTCGGTTTGCAATCGTAGCTCTCAAAGACGCTGTCAACTCTGATCTAATCAATCTTGTCCTTTAGATAAGGGAACGTACAGTCCTCTGTTAGATATCATGCTGACAATCCTATGGAATGGTTAGTCAAGCATTTAGGTTTCTCGATCTCTGATTTATTTGACATAGAACTTAATCGAACACATCAATTCAGTTCTGACCGGGCCCGGCACATAAGTCAAATCAAATCATCGAGCGGCCGAGATATCGCTTTTACCTTATTAGATAAAAGTTACAGATAAACTTCGACTTATATGCATTTACTTATTCATTTACCAACTATACACAACAATACGTTTTATAACACCAAGTTACTGATGCGTTTTCGTATTATCAATGTACAATCAATTAACAAATAATAAACCATATATCTAGGTTTTAAGACTATATGATATTATCGTCTTGCGATCACCTTTTATATCTTATTCCATAAGGTGATTCCAGCAAGCGCGGGTTTATTCCAATGCTCAAAACTAGTTCATAAGCACTCATGAACGTTGCAGCAATCCTTTGCTATGTCTAACACCATTTAGACACTCTACACACCAATTCATGACAATCTTCTTTCATATCTACTTCCAACATATGAACGATTGTGGATCATTTGAATAATTCGATTATTCCTAATAACCTCAATTATTCTGGAAGTCAAAACATGCAAAGTGAAACAATAGCTTAAACAATTAACATAAGATAGTAACATTACTCATAAATAAAACTCCTTTATTTAATCATCAAATGTTAATTACATTTATCTATTACACGTTTCTAATACTATCTAATCTATGCTAATATCATCCTTCAGCCCAATACTCCTAGCATGCTGCAAGTGCTTAACCCTACTTAGTCCCTTCGTAAGCGGATCTGCTGGGTTATCTTCTGATGATATCCTCTTAACTACGAGTTGTCCTTCTTCTACACGATGTCTAATGAAGTGATATTTTCTGTCGATATGTCTTGATCTACCATGATCCCTCGGTTCCTTGGTCAAGGCAACCGCACCTTCGTTATCACAGAAAATCTCCATTGGCTCCTTTATGGCAGGTACGACTCCAAGATCACCGATGAAGTTCTTTAGCCATATTGCCTCCTTCGACGCTTCGCTCGCTGCAATGTACTCTGATTCGCACGTTGAATCAGCTACGGTTTCCTGCTTGGAACTTTTCCATGTCACTGCTCCTCCATTTAGGGTAAAGACCCAGCCCGACTGCGAACGGTAGTTGTCCCTGTCGGTTTGAAAACTGGCGTCACTATACCCTCGCACCTTCAAGTCATCACTCCCTCCGAGGACTAAGAACCATTCCTTCGTCCTCCGAAGGTACTTAAGGATATTCTTCACCGCAATCCAATGTGCTTTGCCAGGATTCCCTTGATATCTGCTAACCATGCTCAAAGCGAAGGCTACATCAGGGCGAGTACAAGTCATAGCGTACATGATTGAGCCAACTGCGGAAGCGTATGGTATTTGGCTCATTTCTGCTATCTCAGCTTCGGTACTCGGACTTTGAGTCTTACTCAATTTGGCATTACTTTGTATCGGTAGTTCTCCCTTCTTCGAGTTTTCCATACTAAAACGTTTTAGTATCTTCTCTAAGTAAGTATTCTGACTAAGTCCAATTAGTCTCTTACTTCTTTCTCTTATTATCCTTATTCCCAAAATGTAAGAGGCCTCTCCGAGGTCCTTCATAGCGAAACACTTCCCGAGCCAGGACTTAACTTCCTGCAGAGTCGGGATGTCGTTTCCTATGAGTAATATGTCATCGACATATAGAACGAGGAAGCTTACTATACTCCCACTGGCTTTGACATATACACAAGACTCGTCTTCGCTTCGTACAAATCCAAACTCTTTGACTTTCTCATCGAAACAAAGATTCTATCTGCGAGATGCTTGCTTAAGTCCATAAATGGACTTCTCAAGCTTACACACTCTATCCGGATGCTTCGGATCCACAAACCCCTCTGGCTGAGCCATGTAAACATCCTCAGCCAACTTTCCGTTAAGGAAAGCGATCTTGACATCCATTTGCCAAATCTCATAATCATGAAATGCGGCAATTGCTAACATCACTCTAATAGATTTAATCTTCGCAACTGGTGAGAAGGTCTCATCATAGTCAACTCCGGGAGTTTGAGTAAAGCCCTTCGCGACCAATCGCGCTTTATATGTGTGTACGTTCCCATCCACGTCGGTCTTCTTCTTGAAGATCCATTTGCACCCAACGGTCTTACGTCCGGGCACGTAATCAACCAAATTCCAAACTTGGTTATCATACATGGATTGGATCTCGCTATCCATTGCCTCTTTCCACTTTACAGACTCCGGGCCTGCCATGGCTTCCTTGTAGCTATTAGGTTCATCAAGATTTACTAGTGTACCATCACTAATATACGTGTCCCCTTCGGTAGTAATATGAAAGCCATAGAACTGGGGATGAACTCTAACTCTATCGGAACGTCTAAGAGGTAAGGATTCGTCAATTGGTTCAACCGGAGTTTTCCTCCTTGGGTTGAGTGCCAGCGGTAGAGGTTCCTTCATCCATCGACTCTTGAATCTCTTCAAGTTCGATTTGCCTCCCACTGTCTCCTTGGCTTATGAGTTCTCGCTCTCGGAAAACTCCTCTCCTCGCAACGAAGACAACATTGTCCTTCGGTCTATAGAAGAGATATCCAAAGGATGTCTGCGGGTAGCCGATGAAAATACATCGCTCACTTCGAGGTTCAAGCTTGTCGTGAGTATCTCGTCTTACGAAAGCCTCGCAACCCCAAACCTTGATATGTGCCAACGAGGGAGCTTTCCCTGTCCACATCTCGTGAGGTGTTTTGGTAACCTTCTTAGTAGGGACTCGGTTAAGGATATGGGCGGCAGTCTCTAAGGCATACCCCCAAAAAGAGATTGGTAGTGAAGCACGACTCATCATAGAGCGAACCATATCCAATAAGGTTCGATTACGCCTTTCTGCCACACCATTCAACTGCGGTGTCCTAGGAGGCGTCAATTGCGAAACTATTCCACACTCCTTGAGATAATCGTGGAATTCAAGACTTAGGTACTCTCCTCCTCGATCGGATCGAAGCATCTTGATTTTCCTGCCCAATTGATTCTCCACTTCATTCTTGAACTCTTTGAACTTTTCAAAGGTGTCCGACTTTTGCTTGATTAAGTAGATATATCCATATCTACTATAGTCATCGGTAAAAGTCACATAGAAGCGGTTCCCATCCTTCGTGGTTGATCTAAACGGTCCACATACATCGGTATGTATTAGGTCCAATAGACCCTCGCCCCTTTCACAAGTACTCGTGAAGGGCGACTTAGTCATCTTTCCAAGCAAACAAGACTCGCATGTGTCATCTTCCCTAAGGTCGAATGAGTCCAACACTCCATCCTTTTGGAGTTGGGCTATGCGTTTCTTGTTGACATGTCCAAGACGACAATGCCACAAGGAAGCTTTATCCATACTAGTGGAAGAATCAATATTCAAAACATCATTTCCAAAGTCATCAACAATCATAACAGTTTCATATATTCCATTGCATGGTATAGCTTCAAAGTAAAAGACACCATTTAGATAAGCCAAAATAGAACCATTCTCATTATTAAAAGAAAATCTAAATCCTTGTCTAAATAAACCATGAAATGAAATGATGTTTCTTGCCATTTCTGGCGAATAGCAACAATTGTTCAAATCTAAAACTAAACTATTCCTAAGCACTAAGGAATACACTCCAATCTTGGTTACAGGCGACGATCTTCTGTTCCCCATGATTAGATTGATCCTTCCTTGCTCCACATCCCTACTTCTTCTTAGTCCCTGTACATTAGAACAAATGTGATAACCACAACCGGTATCAAGAACCCAAGAAATAGCATGATTAGAATCGTTAGATTTGATTGTATATATACCTGCGAAAGATGGCTTGATCTTTCCTTCTTTGATTGCTTGCAGGTAATCCGGGCAGCTTCTCTTCCAATGTCCTATCTTGTGGCAGTGGTGACACTCTGCCTCCTTTGGGTTAGAGCAGGGCTTGGCGGGATCAACTTTGGTCCCACTAGAAGAGGCACCATCTCGGGCTTTCACCTTGCGATAGTTCTTCGATGAAGCTTTCCTCTTCTTTCCTTTCCCTTGTCCAATAGCCAAGACAGGAGCAGCGGGCGGATTGGGAGTAGGTGCAACAGACTTGTCTTTAAAGTTGCTCTCAGCAACCCTCAAGAGACCTTGGAGCTTGCTTAGGGTGACCTCTTCTTTGTTCATGTGGTAGGTCATCCTAAATTGATTGTACATTGGAGGCAAAGAGTGAAGCACCATGTCGATCGCCAAGTCTTCACCGAAGTCAACATTTAACTTGCGGAGGCGGTCAACATACCTTTGCATCTTTTGCAAGTGCACGGTAAGAGATTCTCCATGACCCATCTTCGCGGAAATCATGTTAGTGAAAATCTCGTACCTCTCTTGTCTTGCGTTTTGGTGATACCTCTCCAATAAGTCTTGATGCATCTCGTACGGGTACATGTCCTCGTAGGACTTTTGGAATTCGGAGTTCATGGTGGCGATCATGATGCAATGTACCTTCGTTGCATCTCGCTCATGAGTTTCAAAGGCGGTGATTTCGGCGGGAGTAGCAATTTCGGGGTTGATTTTCTCGAGCTTCTCATCGAGGACATACTCCTTATCCTCATAGCGAGCAATGGTGCGAATGTATCTTATCCATTCGCTAAAGTTCGTTCCATCGAAGGTGACCTTTTGGCAAAGGCTCATCAACGTGAAAGAACTAGCAGCAGCGTTGTTTGCGTTTGACATCTACAATTAGAAAAGGACAAAGATAGATTAGAATGAGAATCCCTAATTATCACCCAATAAGAAAATTAGGGCTAGGATCCAACAATAACATTTACATACTAGAAAAGGGATGCCGTAATCTAACATGCAAATAAATTGAAGGTAAGTGAATGACGATTCACTAATTCTCCATCACGAAACTTAAACTATTAGTCCTAAGTGTTTTTGAGAATTCCTAGGTTCGGATGAGATTCATTGAAACTATTCAATGGCATGTTTAAATCTCGATATGCCCCTCTTGTTTGTGACTGGGATGCCGAGGATCACAAAGCGGGTGTGAATTACCATGCAAATTCACATGGCGCCTTCATTGTAACAATCACCTATTCAATGTGCCGGTAAACCACACACGCTCCATCGAACTATGATAAACAACGAATCACCCTTTGCCACCTTCGCTTAGAACCAATTAGTGTGCCGGTAAACCACACACGCTCCACTAACATCTTAGCAAGGTGCAAAGTGTAATTTCATGGGATTGCATCAATTCACTTTTCCTAAAGTAACTAGGATTGGGAAATTTTGAAATATGTGTAGTTACTTGTATTTCTTATTATACTTTTAATGAGAGGATGAGGTTGCCCTATCCTACCCGTTCGGCTAATGACCCTCCACCAATCAAGCAAGCGGTGGGTGTGAGTGTACACCCATTAAGCGCCATTTTATAGGCCGCAACCTTATACCCACCTTATAGATCGGCTTCGTGAATGAGGCCTACTAACGGTAAGACTAGCATTTAGTTATACATATATATATTATTCTAGTAATATCATATTAGTATAGGGTTGTATTTTAAAACTTTTAAAATCTAGGGTTTGAAATTTAAGTTGTCTAAATTAAAACTTTTAATCACAAAAGTAAATTTCAAAACATGAGGGTAGGTTTTAAACATTTAAAACATGGAGGATCAAATAACAAATAATTCCAATTAACAATTAATATCCTAATTATCTATATTTGATTTATTCAAGATTTCTTTTTAAGATAATTACCAAAATAATCAAAATAATTAATTAATTATCATATAAGGAAATTAAATATTTAATTAGTTGATAATTACCTTTAACTAGATCAAGATAATAGTTATATTTATCAGAAAAACGAATTCATGTTGATCTAATTAGTTTATGGTAAGTTAAGATAAGATAAACACAAAGAAATCCCGAAACTGGCCATTCCTGACGCCTGGACTCGCCGAGTGCACAAATGGACTCGCCGAGTCAGGCCTACTCGCCGAGTCCACTTTGAGACTCGCCGAGTCCATGACTCAGAAACCAAAAATTCGAATTTTGCAGGTTTGTTTCAGTTAATCAAGCAACAATTTACAGAAAACCAAGCTAGGCTCTGATACCACTGATGGGTTTTAGCCATAAGAACTTTCCTATGTGCGCATGCAAAACCCTAATGCTTGGATCTAGGCTTTCTAATAAACATGCTTTGAATCCAAGACTTCTAATTCCTAATTAGGTTAAACAAGAACATTAAAACAGATCTAGAATCATACCTTTGAGTTCCTTGTTGATCTTGAGGTCTTGGAGCTTCTAGAGTCACAAATGTCACTCCTCTAATGGCTTACAAACACCAAAGCAAGGAGGATGATTTGGGAGAGAGGAGAGGGGAGGAATTCGACCAGAGTTCTCTTGCTTTTTCAGAAGTGTCGAATTCCCTATGCCATGGGGTCTATTTATACTTGTAGATTCCTTAATGATTACAGATAAGTCCCTATCAGATAATCTTCTCTTAAGGCTATCCAAATCCATTCCTAGATAATCATATGGACGATTTCTAGCTTTCCTAAAGCTCTTAGAATTCGTCCAAAGTATATCCAAATGGATTTACAGTTTAAAGCTTAACTATCAAACAATTGACAGTTTATACCCCTTTATTTAATTAATCTCTTTAAGTCACCAAATTAATTCTAATTAATTCTATGACTTATATTAATCAAATAACATATATATTATTCATTATATTATTCCCATAATATATTAATAATATTTATTCTCTCTTAATAAATCATCCTATCAAGTTGCTATGGTGAAGGCAACCCAAAAGGACCATGCACAACCGAATATAGTTACAGCCTTAGACACTATTCCAACACTATGGTGATGTCCTAATGGATAAAGTTGGAAACTTTATCCATTAAATCAGTATGGAGAAGAAGATCTGGAAGTATGAGCTTAGACTTGAAAGGATTAAGCTCTTATTGAGAAATTGGTGATTTTCCAATGGCCACGCCGTGCAAGGATAGCCACGACGTGGAAAAGTCAAAAATCGTGATTGCTTTGTTTTGGCATTACCACGATATGGCCAGGGAGGACCACGACGTGGTGTTGACCGTTGACTTTTTGACCAACTTCGACTTTGGGTCGAACTTAAAGGTTTTAGGCTGTTGATTAAAATTTTACTTGGTGTTGGTGATTTGCGGATTTGTGGGTGCAAGTAGTGCTGAAAAGGGATCATATCATAGTGTTTCAAAGTACTTCGATTCAGGTGAGTTATACCTCGTTGTACCCGTGGGTCGAAAGCACCAATACTTGCCCTCTAGTTTTGGTTATCTTCTAGTAGAAGGATGCGATAGGGATCGTCTATTGTCATGTAGGATATACTGAGGACTCTTGATCTAGGCTTTCTTTCTCGTTCCTTGTTTGGTTGTGGCTCTAGAGTAAGATCACCAGCCCTGGTGTCTATCTCACCCATGACCATATACAATCATATATTCCTTGGATTATTGGTACTTAGAATGTTGCTATGATGTAGTGATCTGTTAGATGTGTATCTTGGTATATAAGATGTTGCCATGCTGTACTGATATGTTAGATCTGTATCCTGGTATATAGGATGTTGCAATGTTGTAGTGATCTATTAGATCTGTGTGTCTATTTGTACTTATTGGTTATCATCTAGTGGAGTGCCCTTGGAACTGTATGTAGTCATGCAGGATATCCGTAGAACTCTTGATCTAGGCTTTCTTTTCACTTCCTTGTTTAGTTGTGGCTCTAGAGTAGGATCATTTGTTCCTGTAGCTATCTCACCTCTGGTTACTTATGGTTACGCATTTCACGGAGGTTAGCTAGTAGCAGGACAATGTGCGGTAAGGACTAGTAGGTGGTAGTGAGCTGAATGATTGTTGTTTGCTTGTTGTAACAGCCCAAAATCTCAAGTATGGTTAAATTGCATTTTGGGGTATTTTAAAGGGGAGACTCGGCGAGTTGGAGCCAGACTCGCCGAGTAGGATCGCAGAGTTGGTCGCGGGTTCGCGACTGGACTCGACGAGTCCAGGTATGGACTCGGCGAGTCGACGCTGTTCAGCAGAAACCCTAGCCGTTTCGTATTGGGTCGTATTTAAGGGTTGTTATGTCGTCATTTCACGTCTTTTGGCCGATTGTGGAGAACCCTAGACGACTGTGGCATTTGGAGCAAAACTTGGAGGCCATTATTGACTTTGAAGGAATTGTGGTGCAAGAAGAGGAAGGATTTCGGCCAAAGGAAGAGCAAGGGGGGGTCGAGTTCTGAGGTTTGGGGACGCAGAGAGTATGTTTTCAGGTAAGGTTTCGGATCATTCCTGTTATTTTGATGTGTACACGAATTTAGGGTTTATGAAACCCATTTGGAGATTTGATGGATTATTATGTTGTTATGCAAAGGTTTCTACCTTAGTAATAGGATGATTAGAGGTCCAGAAGTCCCATGAGTGTGTATCTCGGGAAAAACGTATCTCAGGAAGCAGTTGGATCGACTGCATGGCGTGGACTCGCCGAGTCGGATGATCAGACTCGGCGAGTAGCTTGAAGATTCACTGGGACTCGCCGAGTTGTTCTTCAGACTCGGCGAGTGGAGTCGGGGTGGCCCCGCGATTCTTCCAGGAGTGACTCGTCGAGTCAAAGAGGATACTCGACGAGTAGAAAGGGAATCTCAGAGGATTGAAGGACGACCAGACTCGCCGAGTCGCCAGGGAACTCGCCGAGTCCAGTCGAGCTGACATTGGACTGTTGACCAGAGTTGACTGGTGTGATTCTTAGGGTCAGTTAACGTGGAAGATAGAAGTATTAAATAAGGGATATATGATGTTACAGGGAGCTTGCAGCTCGGAGGATCAAGTGCAAGGGATTTTTGGAGTTGCTATCTTCTAGTGACCGCGAGGTGAGTCTTCTCACTATACCTCACCCGGAAGGGTTTGATTGTGTGACCGGAAGGTCAAGTATGTTGTGTGTTATGTTTATATGCTATGAATGGAAAGTTAGTTGCTACGCGTGATATACATGCTTATATATGGGCCAGAAGGCAATGTATTATGTGACAGAAAGGTCAGGTATGATATATGATATATGTGCTTTATGTGTTAGAGTATTTGTATTATGTGTTATATATGTGTGATGGACCGGAAGGTCGGCGTGGGTAAGGCCGGAAGGTTTACCCAGCAGGGACGGAAGTCCCCTGAGACACATGGACCGGAAGGTCGGGCCGGAAGGCGATATTATGTGGATCGAAAGATCCGGGCCGGAAGGCGATATTATGTGGATCGAAAGATCCGGGCCGGAAGGCGATATTATGTGGATCGAAAGATCCGGGCCGGAAGGCGTATGTGCGTAAGGTATATTGGGGAACTCACTAAGCTTCGTGCTTACGTTGTTTATGTTATGTTGTTTCAGGTTCTTACAGTAACGCGGGATGGCAACGGTTCGATTGTACACACCGAAGAAAGAGTTATGTTTTGGAGGATCCTGGTCTTCTATTATAATGAAAAAGAAACTATGTTTTGGAAATTCGAATGTAAATAAGCTTTTAAGCAAGTGTTTTTAATATTAAATTGATTATTTAAATGAAAATTTTGTTTTTGGAAATCACGGTGTTACAAATTGGTATCAGAGCCTTGGTTTGAGGGATTCGGACGCGCCTACGGGTAAATCTGGACTCAAACTGAGGAAGTAAGAAAAAGTTTTCCAAATAAATGGTTTTCTAAAAGTGAATAAGAGTTCAAAGAGAAAGCAAGAAAGAGCAGTGTGTACAATCAGCCAGAGCCAAACGGTGATTTCCCAAAATACCCTTACTTTTGTATTATGAAATATCTATTATGCACTTTATGAGACATTATTGCATGCTAGAGACAGGCTAGGTACTTCACATCTTAGGACTAGAGTGGCCTGATTTGTGATGCCTTAGTCTAGGGTTTGCTGTTATATGTGCGTTATGCTTTTATGTGTATGTGATGAGTGAGAGTATCTAGTTAGAACGCACAAGGGGTAAAGCTACGGAGTACAGAGGTACTTCCGAGGATGAGCCGAGAAGGTGGAGCTACCACAGATGGGGAGTCCTATGTATGCTTCAATGCTCGAATGCTGCTTGCTTTGTGCTTTGTGGAGTTATCGATGATGGGAGTCAGCTACCAAGTGAGTATGACGATACTCAGGAGGTAGAGGGCTGGCATCATTGGGAACTCTTCAGCAGCTGATAGCAAAGAAGTGGGAGGACAGCGGAAGGGACTAGGGAGTAAACCTAGCCAGATGAGTGCGCTGGTAGAGTAGAGGATTTCGCTGGGAAGCGAGCACGCGCGATGAGATTGGTGAAAGAGCAGGTTTATCAGCTACTTAGGGACTCTGGAATGGTCCGTGTGGAAAGTATGGGTAGATGTGGCAGGTAGTATGGGCCCGTACTACTGAAAGCAGAGGACCCATACTTGATACAGGGGGCATTCTGAAGGTCCTAAGGAACAGATTGAGGGGTGATGTTATGGTTCGGATACCATACATCGGAGCGGATACAGAGTGATGTTATGGTCAGGGCACCATACATCGGAACAGATTGAGATAGATGTTGTGGTTCGAGTGCTATACATTGGAGCAGGTTGAGGAATGGTGCTATGGTTCAAGTACCATACACCGAAGCATGTTGAGGAAGGATGTCATGGGATGAGTACCATGGTTCATAGTGGATGATGCTTGTGGCTATCTTGTTATCCGGTTATCGATCGGACGAGCACGAGCGAGCGGGATGCGAGGATTCGCGAGATCCGGCGTGATGAGGTTGCTGCCTTGTTGCGGGTTGAGTCGCCAGAATTGTTTGGGTCGATCAGGACCACTATGATTGAAGTAGTTTGATGAGCGATATGCGGCTTTCGCAGAGACGGCTGCCGCGGCGGTTACAGCGGCTGTAGCAACGGCTAAGAAAGGGACTAGTCGGGGTTTTCGGTATCGGGACTTCTATTATGCGAAGCCTCCCACATTCGATGGAGTTCAGGACTCGATTGTTGCTATGAGATGGTTATCAGACATGGAGGGGTGTTTCTCCACGAGTTTATGCCCTGCTGATCAGAGGGTGGGGTGTGCTCTGAACCTGTTGAGGCTCGGGGCGAAGGGTTGGTGGAGATTGACCACGAGGTCATTTTCCGATGCGCAGAGGGCTGCGGTTTCATGGGATCAATTCAGAGGGATGTTCAGTACTCGCTATGTTCCGCGAGATGAAAAGGAGAGATTGGCTCGGGAATTCCTCGAACTGAAGCAGGATTTGGAGTCGGTGGCTGAGATCACCGGGATGTTTATTGAGAGGGCGATGTTTCGCCCTGAGTTCGCTTCGGAGCAGGCTCAGATGCCCGATATTCGAGTAAGCTCAAGGGGGTATCAGACAGTTCGTGTCTGCGCGGAGGTGCGAGACCCTGTTGGAGTTGCAGAAGGCCGCCATGTGGCGTGAGTTAGAGGTTAAGTTGCAGTTGCGTGAGTTGGGACAAGCCCCGATGCAGTCGCAGTCGGCGCCGAAACGGTTCAGGACCGTAGACGTTGAAATGGGGGATCGGAGCGGTCACACTTGTGGGAAGTGTGAGAGAGATGGCACCGGAGCTTGATGGCCCAATGGTGCATGCCGCGAGTGCGGAAAGGAGGGGCATGGTGCACGGGGTTGTCGGCAGTCAGTGCCAATTCGGGATTCCAGGATTTGTTATCAGTGTCGGCAGGTTGGACATTTGAGGGTCAAATGTCCACAACTTTTGCAGGATCGGTGCAGGCTCTAGCACCGGCCACCTTGAGGAGTTCAGGAGGAGGACAGGATGGAGTAGAGCCCAAGGGCTCAGGGTTGTGCTTATCGGATTGCGGCAGAGGGAGACGGAGCAGTGCCGGAGGCAGCTGCGGGTATGATGCTGTCTTGATGTCTTGATTAGCTTGCGTTGTTTGTGGCGTATTGTTTGTGCGGGTAGTGTGGATTTCGATGCGGTAGTCGTTGTTTCGCGGGATTGGCATGGTTATGGATTGGTGCTTCAGGTTTCGTTTTGGCATTCGTTGTTTCCTGATGGTTTGGTATGGTTATAGTCTGGTGTTTTAGTGCCGGTAACTTTGTGCGGTTTTCGATGCGATATTCAACCTTTGGCAGGTTGTGGGTTTGGTTATGGGTTATTGCTTGGGAATTCCGTTGGTCATCGTTCGTGGGGGTCGATAGTGGAGATGCGGCACTGGGTTGAATGACGGGTAGCATCTGCAGTTGTGGAGTGGATAATTGAAAGATCGGATTCTTTTGAGCGGATTGATCAGGGAGGAGATGTGTTTTGCTGGGGGTTGCTTACGCTTGTGGGAAGCAGTCAGTGGGTAAATGTTCTCTTTGTGCAGGATTGTTCTGAGAGGTCGTTAATGACGATCGGTGGCAGTTAGTCAGTGCTTTAGTGGGGGAGAATTAGAAAATTCTCCGGGAGATCGATGAGTATGTGAGGGTGCTTAGCTGCCGGGATTCAGCAGGGTTTGTCAGCGCAAAGTATAGGCCGACGAGAGTGAGTGTTGGATATGCAGGGCGAGATACAGACCTAGGGCATTTGATTGTGGAGGCCTGAGAGGAGGTCGGGATCGAGCTTGAGTAAGTAAACGGAATTTTGCGATCAGAGTATTGGTACGTTTGAGGTACGTGATGGTTGTACTGCATTAATCCTACGGGATTATGTTGTGCATGTTTCTAGAGCTGGAACCGGAAGGTTCCCAGAGTTAGAACCTGAGGGTTCGCAGAGTTGGGTGTACGGACCCACAGAGATATAGCCTCGAGTGGCTAGTACGTGTTATGAGAGTCGGTCCAGTCATACTGGAGACTCTGTTGGTATTGCTGGATTAGTTTGAGATTTGCGGATCACGTATTTTGCAGTGTGATTGCATTGGAAGGTCTGGCCCTGGGTTGTTGATCTTGTTTAGCGGAGGCAGTGATTTTGATGAGTGGAGAGAGTGCATGGGATTGAGAGCCCCTGCAATGAGAACCAGAGTATGTGAATAGCAGTTACGCAAAAAGGGTGGTGTCGCTTGGGGCGAGCACCGTGGCACCGGTTGGAGTGGCATTATGTTTAAGAGAGTTCCGTGGAAAAGGAAAAGAGGAGGGTATGTAACTCCGAAGGGGGTGCAAGTTCACGAAAGTGAAAGCTGCAGAGCAGAGTTATGGTTAGAGTACTTCGAGTATGGTTCTGAGCATCGTGTTCGCGGCAGTGGAGTAGGAACCCATCCGGTTGGGATGTCTGTTGAGGCTCAGAAGGGATGCATGGAGAGAGAAAATTTTAATTTTTCAGTGTGAATCTGATCAGAGTGTAGGGTGGGTGTAGTGGTTCATCTTGGGAGATGTTCGAGGATATCATCAGTGTATCGGGTCTTCCAACCTACGAGTGTTGGGGCTAGTTCAGCATGTGTATATGATGGCAAGAGGAGAAATTGTGAGAGTTACTCTGGGAGTGAGAAAGGATCTCTCAGTGGGTCTGGGATGGACAAAGTGGGCTTTGGATCGGGGATCCGGTGGTTCAGGGCTTCCTAACCCTCATTGGTCGAGTGATTGTTGGGGTTTAAGAGCAGAGTTGCATCTTGGGTGGTTCTCGGTTACAGGTAGAGATGGACAGTACAGAGTTTGGGCTTCAGTTGACAGAGCAGACTCAGCAGGTTAAGGAGAGTTAGTGATCGTTTAGAGTTAACAGGAAAGTTATGCAGGCAGACGCCGTTACGAGTATGTGATTCAGGTCAGCGACTTCGTATTTCTGTCGGGTGCTTCGATTTAGGAAGAAGGGTAAATGGAGGGCCCCGGTATGTTGGGTCTTTTCGTGAAGGTGCGAAGGTAGGGAGAGTGACCTATCGTTTGGAGCTGTCAACGGAACTGGGACGGATCCATGACACTGGTATGTGTCGCAGTTGAATAGGTGTATAGCGGATGAGTCAGCAGTGGTTCTACTAGAGAACGATTAGGTGGATGCGAGCCTGTGTTACGTCGAGAGGCCAGTGGCCGTCGGAGATCGGAAGATCAAGGTTCTGAGGAACAAGGAGGTATCTCTGGTGTTGGTTCAGTAGCGGCCTCGGGAGAGATCGGTAGTGTCTAGGGAAGCCGAAACGTGTGATGCGGGAGCAGCATCCAGAACTATTTTTCAGAGTGAGACTTCGAGGGCGAAGTCTAAATTCTAGTGGGGGAGAATTGTAACAGCCCAAAATCTCAAGTATGGTTAAATTGCATTTTGGGGTATTTTAAAGGGGAGACTCGGCGAGTTGGAGCCAGACTCGCCGAATAGGATCGCAGAGTTGGTCGCGGGTTCGCGACTGGACTCGACGAGTCCAGGTATGGACTCGGCGAGTCGACGCTGTTCAGCAGAAACCCAAGCCGTTTCGTATTGGGTCGTATTTAAGGGTTGTTATGTCGTCATTTCACGTCTTTTGGCCGATTGTGGAGAACCCTAGACGACTGTGGCATTTGGAGCAAAACTTGGAGGCCATTATTGACTTTGAAGGAATTGTGGTGCAAGAAGAGGAAGGATTTCGGCCAAAGGAAGAGCAAGGGGGGGTCGAGTTCTGAGGTTTGGGGACGCAGAGAGTATGTTTTCAGGTAAGGTTTCGGATCATTCCTGTTATTTTGATGTGTACACGAATTTAGGGTTTATGAAACCCATTTGGAGATTTGATGGATTATTATGTTGTTATGCAAAGGTTTCTACCTTAGTAATAGGATGATTAGAGGTCCAGAAGTCCCATGAGTGTGTATCTCGGGAAAAACGTATCTCAGGAAGCAGTTGGATCGACTGCATGGCGTGGACTCGCCGAGTCGGATGATCAGACTCGGCGAGTAGCTTGAAGATTCACTGGGACTCGCCGAGTTGTTCTTCAGACTCGGCGAGTGGAGTCGGGGTGGCCCCGCGATTCTTCCAGGAGTGACTCGTCGAGTCAAAGAGGATACTCGACGAGTAGAAAGGGAATCTCAGAGGATTGAAGGACGACCAGACTCGCCGAGTCGCCAGGGAACTCGCCGAGTCCAGTCGAGCTGACATTGGACTGTTGACCAGAGTTGACTGGTGTGATTCTTAGGGTCAGTTAACGTGGAAGATAGAAGTATTAAATAAGGGATATATGATGTTACAGGGAGCTTGCAGCTCGGAGGATCAAGTGCAAGGGATTTTAGGAGTTGCTATCTTCTAGTGACCGCGAGGTGAGTCTTCTCACTATACCTCACCCGGAAGGGTTTGATTGTGTGACCGGAAGGTCAAGTATGTTGTGTGTTATGTTTATATGCTATGAATGGAAAGTTAGTTGCTACGCGTGATATACATGCTTATATATGGGCCGGAAGGCAATGTATTATGTGACAGAAAGGTCAGGTATGATATATGATATATGTGCTTTATGTGTTAGAGTATTTGTATTATGTGTTATATATGTGTGATGGACCGGAAGGTCGGCGTGGGTAAGGCCGGAAGGTTTACCCAGCAGGGACGGAAGTCCCCTGAGACACATGGACCGGAAGGTCGGGCCGGAAGGCGATATTATGTGGATCGAAAGATCCGGGCCGGAAGGCGATATTATGTGGATCGAAAGATCCGGGCCGGAAGGCGATATTATGTGGATCGAAAGATCCGGGCCGGAAGGCGTATGTGCGTAAGGTATATTGGGGAACTCACTAAGCTTCGTGCTTACGTTGTTTATGTTATGTTGTTTCAGGTTCTTACAGTAACGCGGGATGGCAACGGTTCGATTGTACACACCGAAGAAAGAGTTATGTTTTGGAGGATCCTGGTCTTCTATTATAATGAAAAAGAAACTATGTTTTGGAAATTCGAATGTAAATAAGCTTTTAAGCAAGTGTTTTTAATATTAAATTGATTATTTAAATGAAAATTTTGTTTTTGGAAATCACGGTGTTACACTTGTATTATGTTCCTACTTGATCCTTGATTCTTTATATCTCGACATATGGTAGTAGTGGGTTGAGGAGGTCCTACATTGTGTTGTAGGCCAAGATACTTAGTACAAGCCGAATGTAAGTTGTAGACACGAAGGCTTAGGAAGATCGGTTGGGTTGAGGCAGTAGGCTAACATACCCTGGGTATTCCACCCTGATGGCTGATCGGACCCGTTGTGTGATGGCATTCTAGTTCGAGGACTAATAAGGCCTGGGCATTCCAACTGGGAGGTTGTGGGCCGTTATGCATGCTTGTATGTTTATCATATGGGGTATTTTGGGAGAAAATCGCTAAGTTTTATGCTTACCCAGTGTTTTCTTGTTTCAGGTATCATCAGTGGCTATGGGAAGGCGAAGGCGGGACTATACACACTCATCAACAACTTTGAGGATTTCATGTTCATTATAATATTCTGATTTTCCATAATTGCAATTGGAAATAGATGGTTTTCTTAAAATGTTTTTATAATTGGGAGGTTTTACTTTAAATAAAAATGAAGATTTTGATCGTGAAAATGAGACGTTACTGTTGGATTAGTGTCTAAGCCCGTAACTATATTTGGTATGTACTTGACCAAGTTGTGCATGGTCCCAAATCTGTGGGATCAATCTAATGATCAATCAATTTGCAATAGAAATGAAGAAGAAGAAGATTAAACAACCAAGCTTGGATATAATTCAAATCATGAAATGTTGAATACAACTTGGATAGACCGAAAACTAACTTGCAACAACCTTACACCTCTGACGGCCTGACAACTATATATAGTAACACACAAAGAACGAAAACATGTTTTTGGTCAAAGCTTGACCAAAAAGCTACCTAGACCGAAAACTCATAAAAACACATAAGATGTCCAAAACACAATGTAACACCCCCCTCTGGCACGTATCACAATATTGTCCGCTTTGGGCCACTCGGCACGAGGACTTCCCAGGGGGTCACCCATCCTGGTACTACTCCCGCCCGAGCATGCTTAACTGCAGAGTTCTTATGGGATCTGCTGCCCTCACGGCTTTAAAACGCGTTGTGATAGGGAATGTATCCACACCTCTTATAAGGAATGCTTAGTTCTCCTTCCCAGCCGATGTGGGATCAGATCTAACCCACTTTCACCCCCCATTATAGGGTTCGACGTCCCCGTCGAACACATCGACCCGTGCCCTAGCTCTGATACCATTTGTAACACCCCCCTCTGGCACGTATCACAATATTGTCCGCTTTGGGCCACTCGGCACGAGGACTTCCGAGGGGGTCACCCATCCTGGTACTACTCCCGCCCGAGCACGCTTAACTGCATAGTTCTTATGGGATCTGTTGCCCTCACAGCTTTAAAACGCGTTGTGATAGGGAAGGTATCCACACCCCTTATAAGGAATGCTTACTTCTCCTTCCCAGCCGATGTGGGATCAGATCTAACCCACTTTACTGTGACATCCCCAAAATCACGGCCAGAAAAGACCGGTTTGTTTATGCTTTATAAAAATCAGAGTACTTCATTTCATAAAAATGTTGCAGAATTTGTTCCCAGAAAAACATGGTAAATACGTTATTAAAACATTTTCGAAGAAACGTATTTATTTCATTTTAAAACGTTTGGGATGTCACTGTTAATACAGAAACATAAGCATAAACAGAACTTACAATTATTTACACTAGTGATCTACATCTCTTTAAATCTCTCAGTGTAATGTCACTTCATATCAACACCTGTGATATAAATAAACTGAGTGGGTCAGGTTGGGAAACCTGGTGAGCACATAGGGTTTTCAACCCACAATAATATAATTATTATTCTTAAACATCAAACAATCAACCCAATTACCCATTCCCGTTATCCTCACATTACGTCCCTAAAACATCTAACACAAGGGACCTAGTCAAAGGACTATCATTGGGATGGAGTATACCTGGTGAGCACACAGTTCACACAGTTCGAATAAACACACAGTTCGGATAAACACACAGTTCGAATAAACACCTACAGGGTGCGAGCCTGCTAGTGTTCCACTGGACTGTCTAGAATAGTCCGTGGTCGTCATCTATACTCCGCTAGATGACTAGATCATCAAGAACAGCTATAACGAGGCCTCTCATTATTTTATTTTTTCACACAACAACTATTACATCTACCCATGTTTTACCCAACACATTTTGTAGATATAAAATACATATACAGTTTAAATCACTGAAAACATGTATAAAATGTTCATCCAGCATAGATAGCAAGTATACAGATAATATACACACACAACACGTAATTTATATAAAATACTTCATATCTATGTGTAAGCAGAAAGTAACTATGCACTCACTTGATTAGATGGTGACTCAGCACTCGGACAGCGCTTCGATACTCTCAAATGATATTCCTTCGATAAAACCTAGTATCGATACCACTAGGGTTTAGTTTAACGATAACCGCGACAAATTAATTAGTCTGACTATTATTAAGTGTTAATAACGCTCAATATAACTCATAATAATAGCCCAAATAATTATTTTAAGGACCTAATAACATTCCTATAATCATTTGAAAGCTATATTAAAAACTGCGTAAGCGTAGCACACTTACAGCGAATTTTATCGAAAACCGGAACTTAATTGGAGCAGCGTTTCGAAACCGAAAAACTCTTTTTTCTCGGGACTCCGGGAGCCTCGGGGCTTCCTTAGGGTGCTAGGGGTTTAACTAGGGCTTAGGGGGGGTTAAAACCCTTAGAGAGAGAAAGAATTTTAGAGAGAGAAAGAAATTGGTGTGAAAAAGTGTGAAAAATCCGGAGACCCTCGCCCCCCTTTTATAGCTGCGAGGCATCGGACTACGCTGAGCATAATCCTCGGCTACGTGGCGTGTTCTCTCGGATAAGGATGCCAGCTTCGCACCAGCTGGCTCGTACCTATTCTTGGATCCGGACCAGATCAAGTACGCTGGGCGTACCCAGCTTCGGACGCGGGGCGTACTCCGGACGCTAGGCGTCTCTTCGCTACGCTGGGTGTAACCCTCGCACCAGGTGTCAACATCCGAAGCGATTTCATCCGACGGCTGGGAGTTTGGCCACGTCATCCTTTCATGCATCAGTTTCGCAAGTTTCAATACTAACTTTAAAAATTCGTATCTTTCGCATACGATCTCCGTTTTTGACGTTCTTTATATCCACGCAAAGGTGGGAACGTACTCTACAACTTTCCTTTGGACTTCGTCGGCTAATTTTGGCTGTATTTTTAATTTTATATTATTAACGGGCCGGGACAGGATTGGCCCGTTAAATCCTCATAACTTCTTCATCCGACCTCCGTTTTCGCCCATCTTTTTCTCGTTACGCTACTCTTAACGAGATCTTCGATTCTCGTTCAGGTCGTGTTGGCTAAAAATCGCTCGATCTAATATCCGAATTTCGGGCTGTACACTGCTAATCCGAAACTTCGAAAAATCATAACTTCTTCATACGAAGTCAGATTTGGGCGTTCTTTTTATCGATGTTCTTAGTTTAACATATTCTACAACTCTCGTTTAGATTGCTAAGGCTAAATCTCGCTCTATCGTAAATTCGCTATTTACGCTTTCCGGTATCGTGTCGGTTCTGTCGCGAAACTTTGACGGGTCATAACTTCTTCGTTATAACTCGGATTTCGGCATTCTTTATATGCACGGAAACCTTTTGAGATACTTTACAACTTGGTTAAGATTATTTGTTCTAAATAATCTTTTGTCGAAAAGTCGTTTTCGACCCCTATTGCCTCTAATTTGACTAGCCCGGATTTGCGGACGTTACAATTATCTCCCCCTTAGGATGATTACGTCCCGGAATCATCAATGAAACATGGCTCGTATAATGACTCCATACGTCATCTTTTCAGCCTAGGTAATAGTTATAACTTCTATATTCATTCAAGTCTATCTCTTAGACTCATTGACTGTAAGTAGTACTTGATCGTGCACCTGCTTTCTACCTCAGGCTAGACTCCCAATTATGACCTTCAAGTCACAATCTCAATCCTTATTGGATACGAACTTGAGATGATTTCTTTTACTACTACTATGGATCGATGTGTCATATTCTAATGACCTATCATCGTACGTTACAACACTTAGACTTAGGTCTCTTAGAGTTAAACTCTGAAACAGACTATGCCTTCCTTCATGTTCTAATGTGATATAATCACACTTTAACCTTAGGCATTTCTAGCTATCAACTTCTTTAATAACGAGCGCGATATTTCTATTGATCGCTTTGATTCCAATCGTTTGGTTTAAGTCGGACGCTTCATCAAACTTGGTTCTCTGAACCACGTAACCTAATCATCGTAGTCGGACTCAATGTGACATGACCACTAAGGTCGGGATAACAACAATCTTCTTAGTCATTACCGAAACGATGGTAACGACACACTTGAATAAAACGAAATCAATTACTAGCTTCTTGGTAACCTTGTGACTTTCCCTGATCCAAGTGTGAGTCCTGTGCTTCCGGTAGTATAGGCCTCTACTACCATTCACACCTACTCATACTCGTCCCAAGTATTGTCCCGCAGTTTCCCAAGTCACCATGCAACAAATCACACAACAATTTAACACACCAGATAACGAAACAAAGATTTTATTATTTCTTGAAACTATTACATGGGTGTTCAAGTTCACCCTATACTATGCCTCTAATAGGCTACATCATATGATTCTATGGCTACTTTATAACTCGATCCTTGGATGTCAAGTTGTCATTCCTGAATCCTCGCATTGTCATCTGCTTCGTCTAGGATCATATGGAATGCTCTTGCCTTCGGTTTTGGCGGAATGTTTGGTTTTGCCTCCTCTTTCTTTTTCGGGCAATCCTTAGCAACATGCCCTTCTTCACGGCATTCATAACACACCCTTTTGCACTCGTTGGCGTAATGTCCAGTCTTCCCATACTTGTAGCAAGTCACTTCTTCGCTACATTTCCCGAAGTGATTCTTCTTGCACTTCTCGCACCATTTCACTTTGTTTCCTCCTCCGCTAGACTCCTTTGAACCATACTTGATCTTCTTATTGGGCCTCGTAAATTCCTCAAACTTCCTCTTTTCACCAACCTCAATCTTGTTGGCAGCTCTTCCCTTAATCATATTTTCCACAGACTTGGCAGCCCAGATAGCTGCCTCCAGAGTAGGTGCCTGACGCACTGGCACCGTGTAGTCCCATGGAAGTCCCTTTGCGTACTTATCAATTTTCGTCAGCTCATACGGAACAAGATGCAAGGCAAATTCCTTCTTTTCTGTGAAGTTGTTCGTGTATTCATCGATTGACATGCTTCCCTTCTTCAGGGTTAGAAACTGGTTCTCTAGCTCGATCAGGTTTTGAGCTGAGCAGTACTTTCGTTTGAATTGTACCAAAAATTCTGCCCATGTCAGTTGCAGGGGCTTGTTGGGACTTAAAGTCTTCCCTAAGGTATTCCACCAACGTACAGCGCCTCCTCGAAACTGACGCACTGCAAACGTGGTCTGTAGCTTCCCTCTGCAACCGCTTGTCATGAAGGCTAACTCCATCTCCGAGATCCAATCCATGACCCCGATCGGATCCTTCCTTTTCAATGAAAGTCGATGGCTTGCAAGTCAGAAAATCCTTGTACTTGCATCCATTCCTCTCGACTTCGTCATCTTGGTTGTTTTGTCGAACTACTGGTGGGTTGACTTGACCAACAGTTCCACTGTAGTCTCCTTCCTCAGTCTGCCCTTCGTTCAACTCGGGATGTTCGATCTGAATAGTGGCTTCCTCTCGATTTTGCTGGAGCAAACGTCTGGTTTCCTCCATTTAATGATCCAACATCGCCTGGATCATTGCTTGCACTCTGGCCATCGTTATTGGCTCAAAAGCGGCTTCCACAACCGGTATTTGCTCAATCACTGGGGGTTGGTTTCGGTTCCCATTTGCATTCATGTTTCCGCTACGGGTTCTTGCCATCTTGATCTATACACCGAATAAGGTGAATCTAGACCTTTACTTAGGATTGACGTTTAAATCATCCTTATCACTCCGAAACGTTTACATGCTAGTTCTAATATCGTAGTTAAACGCTTAGAATCCTAAACACATAAGGTTTCTAGATCCGGTCGGCAACAGACCATATATCCGAACAAATAACAGCATATCAGACACAAGTATTTAGCACATAAAAGCATTTTAGGCACAATTCCTAAAATAAGCTAGTGCTCACACCTCACAATCATCGCTTAGCATTCTAAGTTTAAGTCTAGAAATAAATCCATATTCCTAGTTCGCTTAAACTAATGCTCCGATACCAACTGTGACATCCCCAAAATCACGGCCAGAAAAGACCGGTTTGTTTTTGCTTTATAAAAATCAGAGTACTTCATTTCATAAAAATGTTGCGGAATTTGTTCCCAGAAAAACATGGTAAATACGTTATTAAAACATTTTCGAAGAAACGTATTTATTTCATTTTAAAATGTTTGGGATGTCATCGTTAATACAGAAACATAAGCATAAACAGAACTTACAATTATTTACACTAGTGATCTACATCTCTTTAAATCTCTTAGTGTAATGTCACTTCATATCAACACCTGTGATATAAATAGACTGAGTGGGTCAGGTTGGGAAACCTGGTGAGCACATAGGGTTTTCAACCCACAATAATATAATTATTATTTTTAAACATCAAACAATCAACCCAATTACCCATTCCCGTTATCCTCACATTACGTCCCTAAAACATCTAACACAAGGGACCTAGTCAAAGGACTATCATTAGGATGGAGTATACCTGGTGAGCACACAGTTCACATAGTTCGAATAAACACACAGTTCGAATAAACACACAGTTCGGATAAACACACAGTTCGAATAAACACCTACAGGGTGCGAGCCTGCTAGTGTTCCACTGGACTGTCTAGAATAGTCCGTGGTCGTCATCTATACTCCGCTAGATGACTAGATCATCAAGAACAGCTATAACGAGGCCTCTCATTATTTTATTTTTTCACACAACAACTATTACATCTACCCATGTTTTACCCAACACATTTTGTAGATATAAAATACATATACAGTTTAAATCACTGAAAACATGTATAAAATGTTCATCCAGCATAGATAGCAAGTATACAGATAATATACACACACAACACGTAATTTATATAAAATACTTCATATCTATGTGTAAGCTGAAAGTAACTATGCACTCACTTGATTAGGTGGTGACTGAGCACTCGAACAGCGCTTCGATACTCTCAAATGATATTCCTTTGATAAAACCTAGTATCGATACCACTAGGGTTTAGTTTAACGATAACCGCGAAAAACTAATTAGTCTGACTATTATTAAGCGTTAATAACGCTCAATATAACTCATAATAATAGCCCAAATAATTATTTTAAGGACCTACTAACATTCCTATAATCATTTGAAAGCTATATTAAAAACTGCGTAAGCGTAGCACACTTACAGCGAATTTTATCGAAAACTGGAACTTAACTGGAGCAGCGTTTCGAAATCGAAAAACTACTTTTTCTCGGGACTCCGGAAGCCTCGGGGATTCCTCAGGGTGCTAGGGGTTTAACTAGGGCTTAGGGGGGGGGGGGTTAAAACCCTTAGAGAGAGAATGAATTTTAAAGAGAGAAAGAAATTGGTGTGAAAAAGTGTGAAAAATCCGGAGACCCTCGCCCCCCTTTTATAGCTGCGAGGCCTCGGACTACGCTGGGCGTAATCCTCGGCTACGCGGCACGTTCTCTCGGATAAGGATGCCAGCTTCGCACCAGCTGGCTCGCACCCATTCTCGGATTCGGACCAGATCAAGTACGCTGGGCGTACCCAGCTTCGGACGCGGGGCGTACTCCGGACGCTAGGCGTCTCTTCGCTACGTTGGGCGTAACCCTCGCACCAGGTGTCAACATCCGAAGCGATTTCATCTGACGGCTGGGAGTTTGGCCACATCATCCTTTCATGCATCAGCTTCGCAAGTTTCAATACTAACTTTAAAAATTCGTATCTTTCGCATACGACGCGAAGGTGGGAACGTACTCTACAACTTTCATTTAGACTCCGTCGGCTAATTTTTTCTCGATTTTTAATTTTATATTATTAACGGGCCGGGACATGATTGGTCCGTTAAATCCTCATAACTTCTTCATCCGACCTCCGTTTTCGCCCATCTTTTTCTCGTTACACTACTCTTAACGAGATCTTCGATTCTCGTTCAGGTCATGTCGGCTAAAAATCGCTCGATCTAATATCCGAATTTCAGGCTGTACACTGCTAATCCGAAACTTCGAAAAATCATAACTTGTTCATACGAAGTCAGATTTGGGCGTTCTTTTTATCGATGTTCTTAGTTTCACATATTCTACAACTCTCGTTTAGATTGCTAAGGCTAAATCTCGCTCTATCGTAAATTCGCTATTTACGCTTTCCGGTATCGTGTCGGTTCTGTCGCGAAACTTTGACGGGTCATAACTTCTTCGTTATAACTCAGATTTCGGCGTTCTTTATATGCACGGAAATCTTGTGACATACTTTACAACTTGGTTAAGATTATTTATTCTAAATAATCTGTTGTCGAAAAGTCGTTTTCGACCCCTATTGCCTGTAATTTGACTAGCCTGGATTTATGGGCGTTACACACAATAAGAACAACCCTAAACCATCCATGCATTAGTGTCTAGCCCAAACCAAATATATTGGCCCTTCAATCTCCCCCTTAGTTTGGGGCTAGCATGATTCAATCTTTATCGACCACCAGCACATCTGATGCTCCCATAGCTCCGTACCACATCTCCTTCTGTATAATGTCAGCAACCATGGTTGTGTATTCCTTAGCAGCCGACTTAAAAATATCTTCAGCCACCATGATCTGATGAATAGAGAGTTGATGAATATCCCACTTTCCGAATTGTAGCAAATCCTTCTTGTCATATAAATGAATACATCCATGTTCATGTTTGATGACAGTAGAAGCTGTAGTTTCATCAAACACCCAGTATAACATGGATTTCAGAGATCCATCTGGATGATTCTGAACGATAGGGATTTGCTTTACTTGACTGGTTGCGAGCCACATGACAGATCAAAGAGGCTGATTAGTTTTGGGGTCTATGACCTTTGGGTAAATCTTGATGATAGACGATGCTGTTTTCATAGAGGGAAAGCCCTTTGCCACTTGACCTTCTCAGAACAACCTGAATTGTGTTTCCTTGGGTTCATTTGTTGGATTAGAAAACGGGGCTTTAGAAAATTCTGTAAGATCAACCCTGGTCCAAGAATTGAAATCATCAGCATCTTTATATAGTTCGGTATTTCCACTCTTCCTTTTAATGATCCACATTTTCAAAGGGGCATGGAATCCCCATGAGATGATCCTAGACCTATCACCATAAATATCATTGAAGCGATTTTCTCCAATATCGGTAACGGTGATCTCTGGTTGATTCACGGGAGCATTCTGATCCGAGTTCTTCTTGAACAACAGTTGACCCTTCTCAGCAGCTTTGGCTTGTTTAGCACGTTTTAATTCCACGATATGTGGAGCATGCACTGGTTCTTTTTCAAAATGGTTGAGAAACTTCGTTGATTTTGTAGGAGGTGGAACTATGGCAGCGCTTTGATTAGGAAGATAGATTCTGGGCTCACTGGCGGATGATTTAAACTTGTCACCGAATTCATCTTCCAGCTTCTTCTTTAGATCAAAATAACTGGCAGTCAACAGACCAAAATGCGTTTGAAGATCGGTGATTTGCTTTGATTTCTGAGCGTTTTCCTTGAGAGGATCAACAAATTGATTATTAAGCTTGATGTTCTAAGTTTGAAGATCTGCAACTTTGATATCAAGCTCAATATTTTTCTGGTTTAGTACACTAATCTCCTTTCTCAAATCAGGCACAGAGGTGTCATCATCTCCTGATATATTCTCCTCAAAGGATATACCTTTTTTGCGTGAGGAGTGTGTTGGACTTAAATTCTGAGCCAAATGCATGGCAAGCCTTACAGAGGAAATGTCATGACGAGGTCTTGGAGGAGACAAACTCAAGCCAGCAGATGAGCCACCAACTTCATGAATCAAGCTGGGGCCTTCCTGAGTGGGCATGGATGAAGAAGAGGTAGCAGTTGTGAGTGGAGGAGTCTCTGTGGTTTGATTTAGGTCAGGAAAAATAACTCCCACCCTTGGATCAGTTCTTTGTCTTTTCATCGGGGGCTGGGAGATCAGGTCTGTCTGGGCTTCACTCACAATTGGCTCAAAAGTAGAAATCACCCTTTCAAGGGGAGGAATCCCTGAAGAGGTGTCCATTTGAATTGAAGAATCAGCCGTTTGAACGGGAACAAAAGGCTCAACTTCTTGATTGTCACCATCTTCGATATCATTGAAGATGTCATCGAGATCTTCATTTGACAAGGTGTACTCAGGTCTACTGAATTGTTCAGCAATATCATCTCTATCATAGCCGGACAGATCAACTCTTTCATTCTCTTCTCCTTCCTCAGCTTCAGTGAATTCTTCTGTGGAACCTCCATCAAAATCACTTTGAACTGCCACATTTGTGAAATTTTGCTCCTCAGTCACAATATGTGACAACCCGAAAATTCAATTCAGTCAAAACCTAAAAGTCAACCACTTCGTATCATAAGTCAATGTCATTATTTCTTATTTTTAAGAAATATAAAGTTCGTTTGATTATTTTAATATTATTTTTAAACGAACGGGTGAAAAAAGTGCCGTCTCGGGTTTTGAATTTTAAAAACCGCAAACACCTCGCGTCTTAGGAATTCCCGACCAAACTTTTAGATTTGGGTTGAAAAATCACCCAAAAACCGTGAACTCATACCTATGTATGAGTTTACTCCCCAAAAGTCTAGTCATTTGTGTTTACTCCCCATGTTCACAAAAGAGTAAACTCCAAAAACTCTTTCAACTATCATCCTAGTTTTGATTCCAAATCTTCAATCTTGTAAGTGTTCTAACCATTTCAAGTTAGTAAAACACTTAATCTCATGGTTATACATCTAGTCATCCACTCATATGTGTATTTTGGTCTAGATTTCCAAAACACCAAGAACACCAAGAACACACACTAAGTGTTCTTGGCCTTTTAGCTCAAATCAAGCCTTCTAATAGTAAGTGCTTCCATCCTTGAGTGTTATTAAGCTAGTACTACATTTAAACATCAAGAAAATATGTCAAGAACACAAGATTCGAGGTGTTCACGGTCCAAGAATGTTCTTGGGCCGGAAACACCATAAATGGCACCAGTGTGCCTAAGTCCCTAATCTAAGTCCTAGTTGATGTATAAACCATCCTTGACATGTTTAAACCCTTCCTTATTGTGTTTAAGCTTTGAAAAACATCAAAAACCAACAATTATAGGTGTTTACAGTTTGGGGATCTCCCAAAACGGTAAACACCCTAAAGTGTGTTTAAGTTGGTCATTTTCCTTCCTTAGGCTTAGAAACTAGTTTATACACTTACCTAATTGTGTCAAGGACTTGAAAACATGGCAATACCCTCCTCCATGAGGGTTTACGGTAGTAAACCCAAAGGGAAAAGTCCATGAGGCCGTAAACTCCTCCAAGGAATGTTTTTGATGCCCTAGTCCCTTCCAAAGGCCAAATCACTTAGTAGAAATGCTTCAATAGGCTTGTTAAACCACAAAACAACACATGGTCATTAGGACTAGAGTTTATGACCGTAAACTCTAGAGTTTACTGCCGTAAACTCCCTTGGTCATGACCATCAAAACCGTAAACTCCAAGGGAGTTTACCCTTGGACTCTAAACACACTAGTTTTGCCCTACGAACACTTGGATGCAATCCTTGTGATCTTTAACACTTGAAACAAAGTGTTTTCATGTTCTACAGTGTCCCAACTTATTTTATTAGTTGTAATTTGGCTAATTAGTTGTATATATATTCATTATATGATAACTAGGCTCGTGCGTGTGTACAAGTCTTCATTTGTCACCTAGCACCGTACCCGACACTTCAATCCAATCCACTCACCACAAGTGAGTTCATACCCCTTAATCAATGTTTTAACTGCTTTTAAATGTTTTACGCACGGGGGGGATACAAGTAGAATCATGCTAGTTATTATATCAATCACTTGTGATTAATAAACAACATTCAAATGATTGGCTACTCATTAGCCGTTTTACCAAACAATTTCCTTCAAATGTTTATCGTAAACACTTATTATGTTTAAAACTCCGTATTAAAATGTACATTTTACTCTGTATGTCCCATTCAATCTCATTTACAATTGTTTTTCAAACAAATGCTTCCTTATACTTAAACTGTTTTATCAAACCCATGCCTTCAAACCGTTTTATAGATTGACTTCAAGTCGATCTTTTCTTAGATAATAATTATGTTCAAAGGTTTTAAAAAACTTATTTTATGCTTTTATATTATAAATTTCATGCCTCTATATGTATAGTTATATAAGAAATGTTTAAAAGACTTAGGAAGGCTATCCACCCTATTTCCTTTTTGTGCTTGAGATGTGGTCTGGTGGGATATCGGGTACTCGTCTGAAGGTCGTTTAAATATTAGTGATATAACATGTGTACATATATAGTCATAAAGGCCCTTCCAGTTCATCCCATGCCCTTGGGTAGCAAGGGTATACATCCATGTCCATACGTACCAGTTAGATTACTAGTAAACTACCATATGGGTAGTTTAGGAAGATACTAGAACTATTACTAGAACGCGATATCATATAATGAGTCAGTGCATTCATGAGTCAATACTTTCTAGAACATTACAGTACATTACTATACTTGCTAGATAGAGAGAGCATACATTATAGCTAGAACATTACAGTACATTACTATACTTGCTAGATAGAGAGAGAACACACATTACAGCTAGCACACGTAGAACATTTCAGCACATTACATATACATTACATTACTATGAGAGCATATACAACTATACTAGAAGAAGAACATATACAACTATACTAGAGGAAGAACATATACAACTATACTAGAGGAAGAACATATACAACTATACTAGAGAGAGAACATATACAACGATACTAGAACGAGTAACAATACATTACATATACATAAATATGTTGACAAAATTGTGATCCACTGTATCAGAGCATGCCTTAAATGTCATGGACCGAGTTGTAGCCAGAGTCTCTTGGAGGGAGAGTGTGAGTTTGCGTATAGATCTATACTGGATTGACTATCCTACACCTTGCTACTAGCTACAGCCGGACCTGCAGGTCTGTGGGTGCCAAACGTCATACCTTTTTACGACCATACCTTTGTCGTTGTTAGCTAGTCGATAGTATGGTACAATTAATCACATGATACCTTAATATAAATCCGGTTTAAGGTAGTTAGTACAGTAGTAGTTCCTATAATACAACACTACAGTACTACATTAATTTCCCCCTTTACATATATTTAGTGATATTTTCACTTAAACATTAAATGTAAAGACTATATTTTGTTAATAATAGTTAAACTTGGAAAACTACACACTTTTACAAGAAACAAACATTTAGAGCAGTTAGGTCTTGGTAGAAGACTACTCCCAGAGCAGTTAGGTCTTGGTAGAAGACACCCTTATATAATAGTAGGAATCATAGGGATTTCTAGGGTTTTTCAAACATTTATAGTTGATTTACAAAGCATTGTTATACTTACAGTTCATATACATTTTCAATACTTACAGTTCATATACATACGAATTCTTACATACAAATTAAGACACTAAAATACTTATGATCTCACCAGCTTCAAAGCTGATACTCGCTTTAAAAATTACTTGTATTCTCAGGTCATCAATAGACAGGTACCAATGCAAGATTTAGAGAAGATGGAGCTCGTTCAAGACTCATCTTTCATTTTGATTTATGCTTTTGTGTCTATTATAATTTGACAGAACACACTTGTATAATAATTATATTATTAATGCAATGGATGATGTTGTTGTTTGTTTACGACTTTTCATTGTTGTGATACTGTACATGACGTCCTCCGCCCCAAAACGTTTCCGCCGTTCTTGGTTTTGAGGTGTGACACAATAGCAGTTCGAGCAATAGCAATTTATTCCTCATGGTCTGAAATGTCGATTATATCATCATTTATATTTGCATATTCTCATGATGCATGATCAGTTGAAGTCTGCTCAGGTGACCCATGGGATTCAGAAGAGTCGGTCAGCTCGACAAATTTTCCAAATTTTTCTAAAGGGTACTTCCCTTGGAACATGATTTTCCCCTTTTGATTTTGCTTCATCAGACTGATTGTGTTTGGTCCAACAGCTTTCATGTCGAGAATCTCTCCCGTCTTGGCAAGGTCTAGAAAAATGCAGTTGAGAAAAATCTGGATGAATCGAGGGTAAAGCAAGAATTGGTCCTTCGTCTTCTTTTTAAGATTAGTGACCATTTCTTCTAAGATAAATCTTGAGAAGTTGAAGTAGATTCCTGCTGCCAGTGCAATTATAGCTTGAGTATTCCTTGAAGAGATCTCGTCCGCTCCACCCTTACGCCCTGATATACAGTTAACAAACACATGAGCCAGAAACTTCCAGTATGGTGGTAGCAGCTTCTTGAGGGTCGGTGGGAAAACCCCTTCATATCCCATCTTTTCAAGATACTCATCAACAACTCGCAGATCAATGTCGGTAGGATAAGTAGCCTTGTCATCAATCTTCAATGTGTCTCTGATAAACTGCTCACGCCTCATGGCTATGTCATAATAGATCCGAACACTTGCCCCTGATCGACTTCCAGATCATAATTGCTCTAGTGAATAACTACCTTAATCATTTCCTCTAAGAAGAGGAGTTCCTCTAATTCTGTACAGTTTGGGAAGGGGTTTTGATTGATAAAAAAGAAATGATGACAATTTTACGTCCTTTAATAGTTGCTTCGATTGTCTGTGCTCCATTTTTTTCATTTCTCATGCTAGTTGAACTCCACAACTCGTTGATTAAATCCAAGTAGATTATGGGGTTCCAAGAAAGTGCTGAGAAAATGCATCATTCATGCAACCTAAACATCATTGACTTGAATTCACTGTGCGCCAAACGAGGATCATCAAGCAAAATTGAAACATTGTGACTTTCTGCAACCTTGAAACGTGCCATTTAATCTGCACAAAACAGACCAGATGAGAAATCATTTGATTAAAATGCATTGATTTTATTTCTCAATATAATTCTTTTGGATTGGTTATTTTAATTAATTTTTTATTTGTCAAAAATTAGGTTCTCGGTCAAGAAAATCAAACTAAAAACCTAAGGACCAACATACAAGTCAAGACCGGAAGCTATATTTCACACCAAAAATAAGCTAGACCGAAAGCCAAGAAGATCAACTCTCAGCTGGACCGAAAGTCGTCAGACTCGGCTCGACCGAAAACGGCTCGGCTTGGACCGAAAGCCGTTTGAGCTGACTTGACCGAAAACGGCTTGGCTTGAACCGAAAACTGTCCGAAACGAAAACGCTAACAGTTCATATATTCGCGATTTCCCATTGATTTCACGGTCGTTTTTCGAATAAAAATGCATATCAGTGGTCGGAATTGCAATACCTTTGATGATTTGAAGTCAATTGAACCAAAGAACACACCAAAATTTTCGAGATGTTAGAGAGGAAAAAGAGGTTTTTGGTATTCTTGAGAGAAGGGGAACCGAAAGTGATTTCATTTTGTTCTTTAAATACCCGGTTCAAGACCTAGTCCAAACCCAGATGCCAAACCCGATTTCCAAATCTTAATGGGCTGCAACATTTTTAATTAAAAATTGGTCCAATACCCAACACTTTATTAAAAATAATACTCTTTGAGGATTAATTCAGAAAAATAAAATGAAATAAAATTTCCTAAGATTTATAAATCCTAAAGAATTAAAAAATAGAATAAAATAAAAATTGAAATAAAATTTTAAAATGCTAAAATTTTAATTCAAATCTAAAATTAAGTCTTTAACTAAAATTAATAATTTTCGTGATTTTGGTATCATAGTTGTTAGACAATCACTTGCCATTTATTAGTACCTCTCCTTTAATGACTAGATCTGGTCGATCACCAGTATTGTGGTCCACTTAAGCACGAAAAATTATGACAAATTATGGACCTACTATAAATGACAAGACAAGTTGATCCTATGTTCCTAGATAATATTTCCTAAGGTCCATTCATCTGATGACGACCAAGGATATTGTTGTCCACCTAAATTGAGCAGTGAGATCTACAGACAATCTATAATTGTTCAATTTTAATTGTACTAGAACGTGTTTCCCGCTTCCTGATATACCCCAATAATCAAGTACTTCCGAGATACTCCTTACTTTAGGTGAGCATACTATTATTCATAGAGAGGATAGATTTAGATTATTATTAATTATAGTTTTTTTAGAGGGATTGAGAAGTAGAAGGTTGCATATGCTATGTACCAGGTCGGATTGTTAATCACACAAAGGAGACAGCATATGGCTAACAGACGGGAAGAATTTCATAGATATAATATACAGAGAAATAGATTTGCATATGTTGCAGTCCAAGTCGGATCTCTTCCAATCACATAAAGGAGGAAACATATGACTAACAGTAAGAAAGAAAGAAAATAATTTTCTACAAACCTACTTTATCGGAATTCCCCAGTCGCTCCGTCAATACCAGAATTAAGGACAGAATCCGTACAACAAGGAAAAGTAAAACCATAGTTCTAGATACAAGTTCTCTTAATGTGACTAGTGGATTCTCATGTATATCTCCCTGCTCAACCTATCCAAGCGTCGTATTGTCAGGCTAAACGGAACTATCTAGGTCAAGATTTGTCAAGTCATTTGATTTCTTAAGTTCATTTTTGCCTAGTCAAGCCCATTAAATTCTTCGTGCCTACCATCGCATCGAACACAAAGCCTAGACAATTCAGCTTTGGTACTTTACACAGACTCAGATTGCCCGTTATCACTTGTTAATATCACTTCCTATCACATCACTTTTCAGAGATATTTTTGATTTTTCTATTTTTCTAATGTTTTTGGATTTTTATGATTTTCTATTGTTTTTGGATTTTTAATTATTTTAATTTTTGTTTATTTCTCCCCCTAAATTTGTGCATGGGTGAGAATGAAATAAAAAAGCGCAAATTTAACCTAAACTAAACAAAAAATAATCCTCGAAGCGAATCATTTTCAAAAGATTGACCAGCACATCGAATCGAGCTTTGTTGAATGGCTTGGTGAACATGTCCGCCACATTATTAGCAGTGGGGACCTGGTCTAGCCGAATGAGCGAATGGTCATAACAATCTCGGATAAAATGCACTTTGATATCAATGTGCTTGGTCTTTGAGTGCTGGACCGGATTTTTAGCGATTTGGATCGCAGCCTCATTATCACAAAATATAGGGGTTTCTTGAAAATTCAAACCGTAGTCCAACATTTGATGTTGGATCTGTTGGGTCGTGTTTTGTATAATATGTTGCGTCTATTGGGCTCGTTAGCTAGTCCATTTTTGTATCTCCGGTATGGGCCTGTCCATCCGTGAGTTTAGTAGGGTTGAATATAAATATAGGTGCTTACATGCATCTTAGGTTAATGATAGAATAGAACGATCAGAGCATCATTCAGAAGTTTATTATTATTGTTCTTGTAACCCTAAATCCTCTACAGCGGAAGTTCTTAGTGGAGCTCTGCTGAGGATTGTTTCATCTAATCATTCGACATATTTTGATCCACTCTTGTCTTATTTATTGTTTTGTGTTCATCGCAATACCTGTTACACAGATCTAATCGATCTTCACGTTTGTTATTATAACCTAACAATTGGTATCAGAGCAGGAGGCTGTGTAATTCATACACATCTTTTATGTGAAAAAGGTTGCGATTAGGGTTATTCTGAATTAACTAATATTTATTGAGCCGTAATCCCATAATTGACGTAACTCAACATTTATTCGTTTTGCCCTAATTTAATATATTACAAGTCTGATCTTTTAAACAGGTTATTCGATCTAGCATGGACGAGTCACAATCAAATCCTATTAACATCTCAAACAACATTGGATCAACGATGAAGATTCCTATCCTTTATACCCAGGATTACGAAGTCTGAGCACATCACTTTGAAGATTATGTTATTGGATCTGAAGACAATGGATATCTCATCTGGGAAGCAATTGTGTCTGGACCATTCGCTCATTCAGCGACGTCAAGAATCATTAAAACTTAGAAAGAGTACAATGATCTGTTGAAAGACGTAAAAGATATTGCTCAAGACGAAAAGGATAAGTTTCAGTGCAACATTAAAGCATTGAGACTAATCAGATTCGCTCTTCAATCGGATACTTTCAGGTTAGTGAGTTCATGTAGCATTGCTAAAGAAATATGGGATAGGCTGCGAGAGTTATATTCCACAGACCAAGATCTCGAGCATTCCATTCAAACCTTACTTTTGTCCGAGTTTGGTGAATTCAAGCAGAGTCCTGAAGAAATTGTAACTCAAACGTTCGATCGCTTCAATCATCTTCTTAGTAAGATGATTAAACATGATATTGAAAGGAAGTTGATTGAACAAAAGGTTATGTTTTTAAACGGTCTTAGATCTGAGTGGAGAGCGGTTGTGTCCACTGTTAAAGCACATGAGCAATTCAAATCTTACTCATTGGCAAAGCTGGTAGGGATTTTGAAATCCGAAGAAAAGATTGTCTTGCAAGAGAAAAATGTAGTTTCAAGCTTGGGATCATTGGCCCTTCTGTCCAAAAGAAAAGGTGTGATGGAAGATGAAGACCTTAACTTAGAGGACTATGACCTTACCTCTGAATACTATGCAATGATGGTGTCAAACCCGAAGAGGTTCATCAAGAAAAGGTTTCCTACCAATAAGAACCGAAATTGGCAGGGAAGTTATAATTCTGAAAAGGTCAGGGAAGAACCGAAGGCAGAAGAACCAAAGAAGGAAACCAAAGCTGAAGGAGATTCGAGTGTGAACTGCTACTATTGTGGAGGAAAGAATCACTATGCCAAAGATTGTGTCCTCAAGAAAATGGCAGAAAAGGATGAGGAGAAAGATGAAAAAGCTGTGTTAATGAAAAAGCTGGAAGAGATCAAGAAAAAGAAAGCTGTCACTAACCCTTCAATGAATGATTTAATTGTGCAGGGTTCGGTAGCAGATGATGAGTTCGGTGGCGTGGAGGTCTGGTCAACCGACTCTGAGGATGATGAAGTAAGGAAGCCATCTCATGGAAAGGCTTATGTTGCGAAAGATGAAGGAAGCGGTGGAAAGTGCTTGATGGTGTCAGATGTATCTCAAATGAGGGGATATAACACAGACGACGGGAATGAAGACACAAAGGAGCGAGAGGACTTGTGCTTCACAGCAAAACCTCTCAGCGTGCAGTTTAACGAGCTTGATGAATTAATCAAGAAGGTACAATCCATTTTTGTTTCATTCAAAGTCCCACAAAGTTCATATGTAAAAGAATTAAAAAATGTAAATTCAAGAATCTCGCATCTAGACAACAGTTTAACTCAAACACGGGTCACCAATTCTAACCTAACTGACCAAATAAGCAGGGTGTCTTCAAAGACTGAGGAATGGAGGATGTGGATCGAGCTGAAGGAGTCAGAGTTAATCAAATCCAAGGACGAAAACATTTATTTACAAAGAGACAATTTGAAACTTTTAAAACAGAGAAATGTCTTTTGTTTAATTGCTAAGCGTCTTTACACTAATATCACTCAACTTCATTTGAACTGTGAAATAGGGCAGAAAATTCATCGCATGATTTTGCACTTCCTTGAGTTTAAAGAAGATGAAATTGACGCAGAAGCATATAATTGCGAAAGTGTAGTTTCGTCTGAGGATGTAAATCCGACATATATGTATGGTCTGGACAAAATCGAATCTTTCATAAAGTCGAAGGACCATAAGGACATGCTGAAAAATCTTTTGGATGAAAATGACAAACTGAAACTAAGGACCGAAACCATACAAAAGTTTGACTCATTGAATGCCAACTTGAGCTCAGAAAATAAAATTGATGTTCAAAATGCATCTGAGCTTAATGAGGATGATGATATGAGTGAAATTTCTGTAGAGGATGTAATTGACTGTTCTAAGTTTGTCAAAAGCGAACCCGAAAACCACAAAAATCTTATTTCAGAAAATTCTGTGGAGTTTGCTCGTTTGTCCCACCAAAAGTCCCCGATCCTTGAAGAAAAAGTTGTTGTATACCAAAAGGTAAGGACGACTCCAAATCAGGTATATAAGGTCACAGGAGTAACCGAACATCAGACAGCCGAACTCACAGCCATTGTAAATGAAGATAATGTTGATGGCTGTGATGAGTTCTTCTGGTCTGCCCCTATCGACAATGCTGATGAAACCGTTGGTTTGTCGGAACGGACATCCTGGAAAACCAAAGGCAGATATGTGCCAGAGCCTTTGAATAAGCCTGATAACTTTGACATGCCAAGTACTAGTGGTACAAAAGATGTTCCTGAAGAAAAAGGAGATCCTGCAAAAGAAGTCACTCCTTCAAGCGAAACTTCATCAGTTCAGAGTGAACCGACTGACAAAAAGCAAAAGCAAAAAGCAAATATCCATCGACAGCCGAAGCAAGTGAAGAATCAGAAGCATCAAAGGAATATGAGATACAAGAAGAATATCTCTGAACGAAAACAGTTTTGGCAATCTCAAAATGCCCACTTCTCTTATCATGACATAAATTCGAAGTCAGAGAAAAGTACTGTTAGATCGCAAAAAAATAATAACAACCGAAGGGAGAGGTTCGGTTCTGAGGGTAATAACAACCGAAAGGATACGTTCGGTTCTGAAAATTATGATAACCGAAGGCAAAGGTTCGGTTCAGAAAACACAAGCTACCGAAAGCATAAGTTCGGTTCTGAGAGCAAAAGAAACCAAAGTTCTAGGTTCGGTACCCCTAATGATCAAAAACAAAAGGGTCACTTAGAACTTCAAGGCAAGAAAACATCTCAGTCTAAATTCTCTCGTTATACTTCTTCTTGTTCTTCTAATTCCTCTCAACCTCATTCTAAATCCAATTCTGTTAATTCTCAAAATCCAAAATCTTCAACAGATTTGAAAGGAAAATCGAAGGTTTCCTCATTCAAAACCGATCAAAAGCATTCCAATATCCTAGTGCCTAAACCTGAATCCAAACCGACTGTAACAAATCCCAATAAAATGAAGGTTTTCACCATTAAAAAGAAAGATGAAACAACTTTAATAAAAAGAACATATTTTGTTGACATCTCTCTTACTATTCCTGTTCCTGTGAAAGGCTCACGTGGACCCAAGAAACTTTGGGTTCCTAAATCTGCTTAATTTTTGCAGGTTATCAGTGACGAGCAGTTTGACAAAGAATGGTATATTGACAGTGGCTGCTCGCGTCACATGACAGGAAGGAAGGAAGAGCTGAGGGAATTTCGGTCTCTTTCAAACGGTGGAAATGTCAAGTTCGGGAACAACTCATTCGGCACGATAAAAGGGTATGGAATGATAACAAATGGAGACTTCACAATTAGAAATGGTTGCATACGTTGAAGGACTACAGCACAACCTCATCAGTGTATCTCAGCTTGTTGGAGGTACTGGTCTCAAGGTCTCATTCGATGATGAGGGTTCGGAAATAATTGAAAAGAAAACGAAAAGAGTAATTCTCAAATCGGAGCGCAAAGGCGAAATGTTTCCCCTGAACCTCAAACCCATTAAAGGGAATCCAACTATCTGCCTGTTATCCAAAGCACAATCTGACGAAAGCTGGCTATGGCACCGAAGGCTCTCTTATCTCAACTTCAAGGATATCAACAAATTTTTCACAGGTGGTCATGTTCGAGGTCTTCCATTTCTCAAATTCAATCGAGAACATTTATGTGCTGTGTGTGAAATGGGGAAGCAGAGTCGTCAAAGTCACCCATCGATTGTAAACACTAAAGTTGTTGAACCATTAGAGTTAATTCACATTGACTTGTGTGGTCCATCATCTATCGAAAGCATCGGCGGTAGCAAGTATATTCTTGTTATTGTTGATGACTTTTCACGTTTTACATGGGTGTTCTTTCTGAAGCACAAATCTGAAGAAACTCTCAAGCTAAAGGCGTTTATCAAGCAGGTTGAAGTGCAGCTGAGGAAAGTCGTTCGCAACATCAGGAGTGACAATGGGTTGGAATTCAAAAATAAAGAATTCGAAGAATTCTTGGCCGAAAAAGGAACCAATCACAACTTCTCAGCTCCCTACACCCCTCAACAAAACGGGATTGTTGAAAGACGAAACCGATATTTGTGTGAGGCGGCTCGAACCATGCTAAGTTTTGCTTCTTTGCCTTTATATTTTTGGGCTGATGCTATTGCCGCAACATGCTTTACGCAGAACAGGTCATATCTCAATAAGCGATTCACTCTCACTCCTTATGAGATCATCAACAACAGGAACCCAAATGTCAAATTTTTCCATGTATTCGGCTCATGATGTTTCATCTTCAATTCTAAAGAACATCGTAACAAGTTCGATGTCAAAGCCGATGAAGGGATATTTCTGGGCTATTCTCTCACTTCTAAAGCCTACAGGGTATTAAACAAGCGCTCGAGGAAATAGAAGAAACTTATTATGTGACTTTTGATGATAGCTACGTCAAAAAGATAAAGGCCAACGAAGACACAGTTGGAGAAATCTTTTCTCAAACAGGCCAAGTCACAGCCTCGATCGCAAACCTATTTGAGAAGTTTGTCGAGTTATTCGATGAACCAGAGAGAGCTACTCTCTCGGAAGCCGGTGCAACAGACAACAAATTAGATCATCTGAAGCAACTCATCGAAGATGCTGCCAAGCAAATGAATGAAGGAGGATCAAGTTCTAACGAACCTCCACAACACGATGCTTCAGTTGAGGGGGAGGACCCATAACTCACATGTTGAGGGGGAGAACAGTTCTAAAGCTGCTCCCGAACGCACAGCAGTACCCGAAGGAGCTACAACACCCGAAAGTGCTACAACACCCGAAGGTGCGTCAACACCTGAAAGCTCGACACCACCCGAAACCCCTGTAGCTCTGGAAACTCAAGACACACCTGAAAGCTTATCTGTCGAGGGGGAGAATGCTGATATGCTTTATGACGATGACAGTCAATCTGAACTAGAAGAGATGGTAAATGCTGAATTGGATCAATCTTATGATCCAAATTACCCTCCTCTTGTCAAATGGACCAGAGATCATCCTGTTTCCCAGGTTTTCGGTAATGTCTCTGAAAAGGTCCTGACTCGATCACAACTAAAGGCAAAACAAACTTCCTTATTTTCAAAAGTAGAATTCTGTATGTTTAACTCCTTCATCTAAAAAGTTGAGCCAAAGACAGTTAACACTACTCTTGATCACTCGGATTGGGTTCAAGCTATGCAAGACGAATTGAATGAATTCGAAAGGAATAAAGTTTGGCGCCTCATTCCAACTCCTCAAAATGCCTCAGTTGTTGGTCTCAAATGGGTCTTCAGAAATAAGATGGACAAGGAAGGCAACGTGAAACGAAACAAAGCCCGTCTGGTGGTGAAAGGATACTGTCAGGAGGAAGGAATCGACTATGAAGAAACTTTTGCTCCTGTAGCTAGGCTGGAATCCGTTAGAATATTTCTTGCCTATACTGCACACAAAAACTTTGAAGTCTACCAAATGGATGTCAAGTGCGCATTTCTAAATGGAGAACTTGAAGAAACGGTGTACGTGGAGCAACCTCCTGGATTCATCAATGAAAGGTACCCCAATCACTGTTACATTTTGGACAAAGCCGTATATGGACTGAAACAAGCTCCGAGGGCCTGGTATGAAACGCTAACCAAGTTTTTAAAGATGTCCAAATTCAAACAAGGTTCGGTTGACCCAACCTTCTTTCGTAAGAAGGAAGGTAACCACCTTATGATTGTTCAAATCTATGTCGATGATATCATCTTTGGCTCAACGAATCCTAGCTTAACGGCTGAATTCAGAAAGTTGATGGAGACTAAATTTGAAATGAGCTCAATGGGTCCAATTAACTTTTTCCTTGGTTTAAATATTAGACAGGGACCTGAAGGTATCTTTATTAATCAGGAAGCTTACATGAAAACTCTCCTTGCAAAATTTGGCATGATGGGAGATTCAAAGGTTAAAGTTCCAATGACATTCGACACTAAGCTCACTCCATCATTGGATAAGCCTGCAGTTGATATTATGCTATATCGCCAGAGGATCGGTTCTCTGATGTATCTTACTGCTAGCAGGCCTGATATAATGTTCTCTGTTTGTTACTGTGCTAGATTTCAGGCGAATCCACGTGAACCTCATATGCTTGCAGTAAAGAACATTCTTCGTTATCTCAAGCGAACTACCTCTTTAGGCCTATGGTATCCATCCAACTCAGGCTTCTTCGTTCAAGCCTACTCAGATGCAGACCTTGGAGGTTGTGGACTAGACAGGAAAAGCACCACTGGAGGTTGTCAATTTCTTGACGGGAAGTTGGTTAGTTGGCAATCAAAGAAAAAGACTTGTGTGTCTTTGTCTACAGCTGAAGCAGAATACATTGCAGCTGCCTCCTGTACTTCTCAAGTGATTTGGATCCAAAGCCAACTCCGGGACTATGGACTCAATATGAAAAAGATCCCACTATATTGAGACTTTGAAAGTGCAATTAGGATCTGTCATAACCCGGTGCAACACTCGAAGACTAAGCACATAGCACTGAGGTATCACTTCATTAAGGATCATGTGGAAGATGGGAACATCGAAATACACTTTGTACGAACCACTGATCAACTGACAGACATCTTCACCAAAGCTCTTCCTAAAGCATCTTTTAACAAAATACTACAAGGGCTAGGTATGATGGAATCAGAGTCAGTACCAAAAATTACCTCTTAAAGCTCAAAAGCATGAAGCGAAATAGACCGAACGTTTGGGTTCGGGTCTTGTGCTAATGTAACGAAATGAACCGAACGCTCGGGTTCGGTTGCATTATCTGCTTTTCGCTCATCACTCAAAGGTAGTTTCCTTGGTTGTAGATCTTATGTATAAATTTTCCATACTCGTTTCTCTTATTGTCAAAGTTATTCTCTTTTTCAAATCTATTTTCTTTGGCGACCGAAATCAACCGATCGTTCGGGTTCGGTTCCAAAATTTTTCTCACCCGAAATAGACCGAACGCTCGGGTTCGGTTCCAAAGTTTTTCTCAAACGAAATAGACCGAACGCTCAGGTTCGGTTCCCAAATTTTTTTTTGTGTGTCTTCATTTTTTTTATTATTATCAAAAATTACAAAAATATTTTTTTTCCATAAATTCAAAAACTTTGAAAATATTTTTTTACCTTGGCTTTCATTTTTTTTTATTTTTCTTTATTCATTTTTTTTGTGTGGGTATATAATTTCATTAGCTAAGTGTCCCTAGAAGCATGCTGCTGTATGTGTGCAAAGCCTCACCTGATTCTGAATAATAGGCCTTACTGACTTGGTATAAACAAAGCTTGTCTTCCCAATTAGGCTTTCTTATTTATTCTAATCATGAGCTATCTAACTCTCTTCTCACATGAGATATGAGTTTTCTGCTTGGTCCTAATCTTTATAGCAGAGGTACTTTGATTTCTTTACCCCATCTATGTTGCATTTCTCCATCACATTCGCTTCACAAACGTAGCCCTTGAGACTCTCAGAAATTACCACTGAGGTTTATGGTTGCCCAATTTTTGTGTTCATGATCTTAGCTTCGTGTCACTACGTGCTATGTGAAACCCAAAATTCAATACCCATTATGCATTGATGGTGAACAATTAATTTGCTCAAGCTTTCACTAATGAATTGACGAAGGTACCACATGAAATCTCTAATTTTCTTTTGAGTGATTCCTATGAAATTGTTAACACCCATAACATTTCTTCCCTTGGGATCCAGTTTTAAATTTTTGTTGAGATTTTATATACATATTTCCTAGCCAAATTAAGTTATCTCCAACCTACTTGTTCAATAGACTACACCGGTCTCACAAGTACTTCGTTCGCTTTCTATCTTATATCAAGATTCGGAAGTTTGCATCGAAGCGAAAGCCACCCTAATAAGCCTAGTTAATAGAAGCCTTTCAACACTTCTTAATAAGTGTTTGATCATTATTCAACGGGAAACCACACAAACACTTTAAGGTCTCTCTTGAATTTGAAGGAAGAGATTCGTGCCCGGGATCATTTGTTTCGTGTCTTTATTGACATCACATATTTTCCCAAAAATATTGCTTTATTTCCTTTCTTTTACACCCTAAGCACGAAAATCTTTGATTTTCGTAAATTCAGGTTCTATTAATTACAAGGCATTTTACTTGGATTGGCGGTTGATTAAAGGCTGTGGTTGATTTTAATCCACGTGGGAGAATTTTTTTTTCAAAAGATGTCGTTACAATTTAAAAGGATAAGATGATGACGTGCTGACTCAGGTGGGAGTCTAATCGATTTGATTTCAAACGACGCTAAAAGGGAATGAGTGTGAATTGGAATCGTTTCATCTCCAAACGGCGCAAGAGGGGCGCGTGAATCTGAACCGTCTCGTCTCCAAACAGCGCCTGATGGGAAGGCATGTTATTAGGGACCTAACATTCTCTCTCATGCGTGATCATCGGCAACCCCAACTGTCACGCATCAGTCAACTCCGAAAAAGCCTTCGTTTTTCAATAGAAGATTTGGGAAGATCTTTCTCTCTCCTTACACCACAGTATAAAAGGCAACATCCTCCACCGTTTACCTCTTTACTGCAATTAAAATTCCCAGAGCACAAGAACTCCCTAAACCTTCATTGTTCATCATCTCCTTCACTATCTTCAAACAATGGTAGATTCATCTTCCGTTAATGCAACATCCCACATTTTGCCCGTTCGCCCACAACAAAGCCTAATCATCGATTTAACCCCTCATGCTTACGACACCTTCATGTACCCCATCATCGAGTGTCTGAAGTTTTCTCCGAATGCTCCTGCACTTACCAGAGCTGAGACTGTTCCGATGGAGTTCTTGTCACAGATCTTTGCGACCGTTCACTACGACAAGGTCGTTGATAGAATCTTTTTTGATGTCTTTGAGCACAAGGTGTCAATTTCAAAGCAAAGGTTTTGCTCGCTGTTAGGGCTTGAACTTGATTCTTCGAAGGTTAACCCTGAAACGATTCCAGTGGGTCACTTGTTCAACATGTTCTATAACATGGGTTATACAGAGGTGCTTTCTACGGTGACGAAGTTCAAGAAGTCGTGCCTACCTCCACAGTGGAATGGGATTTTCACTGTATTGTTCAAGGGATTATCTGAACGAAGTGCCGGGTCTGATGGTGCCATTCGTCTATTTCTCTCCATAATGTATGGTATCTACAATGGCATCAATATGGATTATGGGTCTGTTCTATGGCAACAACTCATCCAGAGTCTCTCCTCTACCTCCAGACATTCAGAGATTTCGTATGCTAGGTTCTGGACTCTTATCAAGAAATGGGTGATGGACAAGTACCACGTCCCCATTGTCGCTGGTGCTCCAATGTCTTCGATTGGTACCTTCCATACCACGAAGATCATTGTGTCGGACACTTCAAAGTTTCCGTTCAACGGGTCTATTCCGGAAACCATGTATGGGGATGTTCCTGCTGACAGCCAGATTATCCAGACGTACAAAGGGTTCAAGCGATCTGGTCCGAGGGATCTTACTCCAGAGATGTTGAAGTCAATACATGACGCCGACAAGCCTGCTCCAAGAGGCAAAAAGGCTGATAAAGGGAAACAGGTGGCAAAAGGAGCAAAAGGCCCATCTCCAAAGAAGAGGAAACCCACCAAGCCTGCTTAGTCTCCACAGCAAAAGAGGAGAAAAACCCAACCACGACGAAAGTTAATTATCGCTTCCTCCTCAAGCGAGTCTGAGGGTGAAAGTTCAGATTCTGATGACTCTTCACGCGGCAACACTCCACCCAGATCTCCTACTCCAGAAGTTCATGCATCTACTTCTCCAATCTCATGTCCACCTAAAACCATTCCTATTTCTATCCCCCCCATAACTTCCACTGCTTCAATACCACCCACTTCCATCCCAATACCAACACCAATATTCACCGACGCAACCACAACATCCACTGCAGATGTTAGAGCCAACATATCTGATACGGGGGTTCATACTGATGGACCCGAAACCACTCCAACACCCGAAACCACAAAAGCACCCGAACCTACACCAACACCCGAAACAACGCACCCTGAATCTACCCATACTCCTACACCACCACCTTCTCCTGGTCATGCTTCAGAGGGAGAAGAACCATTCCTTGGCGGGGAAGTTATGACATTTGACTCGGTCTACTATAGTCCGTTTCAAGTACAGAGTGATGACGATGACGACGCTCCTGTTACAAAAAGACATCTCAAGGAGCTCCATGACAAGATTGACTTTCTCATCGCCTCCTCTTCCACTTCTCAGTCATCCCTTTCTAAAGATGCAGTTCAGAAGATTGTTGACGGCCTCTCTAAAGCTCATCAAGATTCCATTGCTTCTGCAACCTCCGCCATAGATGCCTCAACAAAAGCCTGTCAGGCTGGGACCGAAAAAGTCGATAAACTATTTTCTAATGCCTCTTCTCTTTTAAAGTCTTTACAGGAGAGTGCAAATGTCGCCAAGACTACGTTGGAACCCCTTGTTCACCAGCTAGCAATGTCAGTCTCCACTGAGTTGAAGTCCTTCGCTTCTTTTCGTCAAATGCTTTCAGACGAGAACTCAGCCTTTCGCACTACCATTGACGAGCGTCTATCGAAGCTACAAGAAGATTTGGCTGCTGAGAACTCTCTTATGGATGTTCTTGCCAAGAAGACCACTGCTCTAAAGGTCAAGAGTGTTCAACTCTCCAACTCTCAACAGGAGATTGACTCTCTTCGGTCCGAAAGGGAGGTGATAAAGTCGTGTGTTTCGGATGTCCACTCTACCATCTCCAACATCCTCGAAGCACATGATCCTATTCTTAACTATACTGTGAGGCGTGAACTTGCAGAAAAGCTCGCTCCCGCCCTTGCTCTACTCAGCAAAATCGAAGGGCTCCTTGATTTCGTGTCCATTCCGAAACAAGGGGGAGAAAAGGCAACAATGTCTCAACCACCTCCTACTTCCACAGCTACTCATACTACCGAACCTCCTCTAGTAGGCCAAGCCTCCGGTTCTGGTGTGAAAGACAAAGGCAAAAATATTGTTGAGGAGGAAGAAGAAGAAGACAAAGAAACAATTGCCGACTTATTGAAGCGTAGAAGTCGACGCAATGAGGCTGATATCAGTGCTCGTGTGGCAAGAGAGGCTGAAGAAGCCGAACGGAAACAGAAGGAAGCCCACGACCTTCTTGAGAGTAGGAAAACTCTTTTTCCTGCTTGGACTCTCGAGAGGATGATAAAAGAAGCTATTGACACACCAAGTATCCTGTGGCTGGAACCCGTAATCTCTCTTGATTGTTCCAACACTGTCGACTCACAGTTCGACATGTCACTGACCCGAAAGGCATTCATCTTTCATGCTTTCTCCAACGTTGCAGAGTTTCCTCATCCTCATCCACAGGTTGATCGGGACTTAATCAATTTTTATCTGAAGGCTGCTCCACCTCAGTATCAGACTTGGAGCGCTCAGAAAATTGTCAACGTTCGGGTCTTGAAGCCGTATAGTGAAGGGAACTTCATCAACATTCGGTTCAAGGTACTTCGGGGATCTGCCAAAACCGAACATGCTATTTCCCTTGCAGATCTTCCCAACCTTAATCCCCATGATTGGATTATCTTGCACAACATCCTTCTCACCAACGAAGCTGAATACGGTCCGATCATCGACCATTTCAAGAGGATGCTAGTGTGCTACATCGTGGAAGTTGCACTGATGGATCAGGAGATTGCAAGCGTATTTAAGAAAAAACCAACAATATCTCCTGTTGGCGCTGCCAGTGATCTCAACCAAATGCTGATGGGTAAAATTGACTCGAGAAGGAATTTGGTCATGTTCACCAGGAACGAAGGACAGAAATGTCTTTTCGCCTTGGTTGACAAACACCTCTACACCACTACTTGTTTAGAGCACGTTTTTGGGATCATCCACAAATACAAGCAAAACACAGCGGATGAGGTCAAGTACTTCGATGACATGATTCAATGGTACATTCGGTTTAGACAGACTATTCTCGCTCTTATCACACGTCTGTTTGATACTGTAAAGAAGGCTCCCGCTGCTGGCCCGAAGAAGAAGTAGTGTCGCTCCAATTTGACGCAAAGGGGGAGATTGTTGGGTCGTGTTTTGTATAATATGTTGCGTCTATTGGGCTCGTTAGCTAGTCCATTTTTGTATCTCCGGTATGGGCCTGTCCATCCGTGAGTTTAGTAGGGTTGAATATAAATATAGGTGCTTACATGCATCTTAGGTTAACGATAGAATAGAACGATCAGAGCAGCATTCAGAAGTTTATTATTATCGTTCTTGTAACCCTAAATCCTCTACAGCGGAAGTTCTTAGTCGAGCTCTGCTGAGGATTGTTTGATCTAACCATTCGACATATTTTGATCCACTCTTGTCTTATTTATTGTTTTGTGTTCATCGCAATACTTGTTACAAAGATCTAATCGATCTTCACATTTGTTATTATAACTTAACAGGATCCATATAACTTGAGAACAACAGGCAGATGCAGCGACATACTCCGCTTCTGCTGTTGAGGTTGAGACGGTATGCTGCTTCTTGGACTATCATGAGACCAGTCTATCTCCCAGAAATTGGCATCCTCCTGAAGTTGATTTTCTATCAAGCTCGCACCCGCCATAGTTGCTGTCTGCAAAAGCATAAAGATCAAATTTGGGATTTTTCGGATACCAAAGACCCAGTTTTGGGCAACCTTCGAGATACCAAAAAATTCGTTTAACAGCAATAAGATGAGAAAATTTAGGATTAGCCTGGTAGCGAGCGCATTGACAGACCGCAAACATTACGTCTGGGCGACTAGCAGTTAGATACATGAGCGATCCGATCATTGATCGATAGTATGTCTGATCTATGGATTCGGCTTCAAGATCAGGAGCCAGTAAAGGTCTCTCCACCATGGGTGTAAGAGCAGATTTCGCATCTCGGAACCCGAACTTTTCCAGCATATCATCCACATACTTTGCTTGGTGAATAAAGATTCTGGTTGAAGATTGTTGGACCTGAAGCCCTAAAAACGTGGTCATCTCCCTAAGCGAACTCATCTCGAACCGCTTCTTAATCACATCTTCGAACTCTTTGCAAAGTTGTTGGCTTGTCGACCCGAATATAATGTCGTCCACATAGATTTGAACAAGAATTTAATCTGGACCGACATGTTTGATAAATAAGGTCTGATCAATGGTGCCTCGGGAATAGCCGTGATTGAGCAAATGCTTATCTAAGGTAGCATACCAAGCTCTAGGAGCTTGATGTAGTCCATACAAAGCTTTGTCTAACTTGTAGACATGGTTGGGAAGTTTTGAGTTAACGAAACCGGGAGGTTGGTCAACATAAATCTCCTCCTTGACCTTGCCCTACAAGAAATCCGTCTTGACATCCACCTGGTATACTGTAAAGTTTATGTAGGAAGCATATGCGAGGAAGATACGAATTGCCTCCAAGCGCGCCACCGGAGCATAAACCTCCGTATAATCAAGACCCTTAATCTGCCGAAACCCACGAACCACTAATCTTGCCTTGCTACGCCCAATGACACCCGAGTCGTCTTGCTTGTTCCGCAAGACCCATATGGTATCAAGAGATTTCTTTCCTTTGGGCAACTCCACCAACTTCCAAACCCCAAGATTATCGAATTGATTAAGTTCATCATGCATGGCGTCAACCCCGCTGGGCTCATTCAAAGCCATTTCGACATTCTTGGGCTCTATCTAAGAAATAAAGCAGGAGTAAAGACACGTATTGATGGCTCCACTCTGACTTCGTGTTTGAACACCTTCGCCCAGCTGGCCAATGACGTTCTCTATAGGATGGTCGCGCTGAATGCGAGCAGGGATCTCGTGGCTGATGTCATTGATAGAGATTGGAAGATTATGGATGTTAACCATTCCTTTATTTGCTGAATGATCCATGGTACATGAACTAGGTTCGTTTGTCGGATCTGCTACAAACTCATCATCAATTCTTTCCGGAAAGAGAAGTTCCATCAAATTTGAAGTTACAACGGAAGTCTCTTGGTTCATGAACTCTCTTTCCATTGGAGTTATAGGAGTAACATCAACATCAGGAGAAGGTTGTTGAGAGGAGGACTCAGAAGAATCAGTTTGAACAACAGACACCGCTGGAGGATCAGAGGAAACCAATGGTGGTGTGTATACTACTTCTTCCTCTTCGTCTTCAATAAGGATTTTTGAACTAGACGTAGACCGAGCTTGATTATCCGATGACACACTAAATGATTTGAAAAGAGATGTGTAATCAAATAGCCAATCTGGACCCACTCTAGCATCTGTCTCATTCTCTTCAAGCCAACGAACATCGAAAGACTCCACAATCTATTTCGTCCTCTTGTTATAAACCCTGTATGCAGTACGAGCAATGTATCCAACAAAATAATAGTCATCGGCTTTTGCATTGAATTTGGGGTTGGATTCCAAGTGGAGAAGAGTGCAAGGGCAGCCAAATACTCTGAAATGGCTGACAGATGGCTTGTGACCGTATAAAATTTTGTATGGTGTTTTCATTTTGGCTTTGTTGATCAGCACACAATTCTGAATATAGCATGCTGTGTTAATCGCCTCCGCCTAAAAGAACACAAGAAGTTTGGAGTCACACAGCATTGTCCTTGCGGCATCTTTAAGAGTTCGATTCCTCCGTTTGGCAACACCGTTTTGTTGTGGTGTGCGAACAGAACTGAATTGACGCACGATCCTTTTCTCAGCGCAAAAATGGTCAAGAGCAACGTTATTGAACTCCGTTCATTGTCAGTACATAGCGCTTTCACTCAGTTGTTTGTCTGATTCTCTCTCATCACAATGAACTTCTTGATGAGGTCAGCAATCCCAGATTTGTTGGACAGGAAGAAAACCTAGGTGAAATGAGAGTAATCGTCTATCACAACGAGGCAGTATGAATTGTGGTTGATACTGAGAACGTTAACCGGACCAAATAAATGCATATGTAACAACTGAAGAACTTGACTGATGGAATTAACATGCTTTGGAAAGTGTGGTTTCCGATGATGTTTTCCTTGAGCACATGAAATATACTTTTCAAACGTAATGAAATCTCTGACAGGCAGACCTCAGACCAAATCGTTCTTTGCAAGCCAATTCAGATTCTTCGCATTTGCATGACCGAGACGACGATGCCACAACATCGCAGTTTTTTCCAAGATTTTGGAGAATTGGTAAGTGACTTCATCAGGAATATTGTTGTTCATGTCTATGATGTAGGCATTCCCATCCCGCTTAGATTTAACAAGAATCCACTACTCCGGAATGACAATGCCCGACTTTAAATTGAGACATTGTTTGTCGGTAATATGCGTCGAATACCCATTGTCGCAAATCTGAGAGACGCTCAACAGACTATGTTTCAATTCAGGAGCATAGTTGACATTTTCAAAACTAAGCACTCCATTCGACACTGTTCCTTTCTGAGTTACTTTTCCACCTTCACCGCCCGCAAACGAGACATAGCCCCTATTTAATGTTTGAATGTCATGCAATTGGGAGATATCTCATGTCATGTGCCGGGAGCAACCACTATCGACATACCAAGGTCTGACGATATTCCTCCGCGACTGTCCGTGTACAAGGAGCGAATTTATTCAGATTTGGGAACCCAGGTCATCACAATCCTAGGTTTACCCTTCACTTTCACAGATTTTTCATTTGATTCTTTGTTTTCATTAAGTTTAGAGATTAATGGTGACTGATCTAAATTCAATTTTGGTACCTATTTAAAGTTAGGTTTTGAAACTTTGTTAGTTTTCTTTGAGCTGGTGGACTTTCTACTTAAAGAGATTGAAGATCCGGTCCTGCCCTTTGACAAAATCGACTTAGGCTTAGCCTGAGTTGATTTTGGAAAACAATTATTGAATTTGTGGAAAACCTGTTTATTCTTTTGAAAATTGGCCATTTTCTGGTTTGGATTTATGCTCAAGTCACCATCTCGAGAACAAATTTTAGGAGATGTTCTAGTTAAAGATCGTCCCGAAATTCATTCTATCCCCTTTTTGATGTGTGAGATACAAACATCCGGCTTAAACAGTTTCTTGCAATGTTTCCAGCAGTGCCACAGTTAAAACAAATTTGTTTATTATCATTGGTTTTAACACTGCTTTTTACATGTTTCTTTCTTTTATTTTTATTGCTACCACTTTCACATTTGCAAGAACAATCACATTATTTTGAAGCAAATGTGGAAGATGTAGAAGCATTTGAATCAGACAAAGATACATTCTCAGGCAAAAGATTATCAGTTGAAATCTTGTCATCAGAAAAAACAATACCACCAGACACAAAACTATTTAAATTCGAATTTAATGCAGACTCATTACACAAACTGACACCAAACTTTGACACATCATCATTATTAGAATTAAGAACATCAGACTTTTCATCTCTCTGCTCCCCCTGAGCTATGGACTTATGTACACTCAAATTTTAAATGTTAGTATCCAAAACCTTTTCGTTTGAACATGTAACTTGTTCAGAAGCAGGTTTTCCATAAACAAGAAAAGGTTCTTGATCTATTTCTTCCTAAGATAATGGAATAGCAGAATAATTGTGATTGTAAGGAGTGGGGACACTCTCAAAACCTAGTCCTACTTTCTTTTGATTTCCACAAGTGACGTCCTTCAACTGCATTTGGTTTTCTATCATTTTCGCAACAACTTCGCTTGACCCATCAAATTTTTTAAAATTGAATTCAACATTTTAAAAATGTGTTTTCAATGAGTCAAGTTCAGCAGTTACAGCTTCAAATTTTCGTTTGATATGATCATAGTTCGTACATTTGTTGTTGTAATCCTCTTGTAATTTCCTAAAATCATTTATTTTATTTTCTACTTGAGTTTTTAAGGGCTTTTGGTTTTTCCTAAGTGTGTATCGCTCATATTTTAAGTCCTCGTTCTCTCTTTTGATTAAGTCTATTGATTCTCACAAAAAATTTATAGTTTTAGCACAAGATGGAGAGCAACCAGATTCACTTACCTCGGGCTTAGATGACTCAGAAGTGATTTGCACCATGAAAGCAAACTGGAGGTTCATCATAGCTTCTTTGGGATCAATCTCTGCCTCTTTCTCCTTGCAATCCTCGATCTGGGCCAAATAGGTATTTTCAGGTCCTGAAATATTCAGGTCCTGAATTTGATCTTCCCAATCAAAGGATTGAGCCACCATTGCCATATTTGCATATTGATTGGTTGATGAGGATCCTATGCTATTGCTGTGAACATAGGTTACTGGCACCACGGTTCGATCAACATTTTCCCTTCTGTCAGGCTTTGGACATTCCCTTGTAAAGTGCCCTGGCTCATGACAACTATAGCAACGAAGTTTGCTTTTGTTGAATCTGACCTTTTTGTCAGAATTCACACTCCAGTTATTTTTGCCACTTTTCTTAAAAAACTGCTTTTCCCTGAACACAGCCATGGCCATCTGCCAGGTTATATCCATCTCTTCTACATCTTCAGGATGAATCTGATCAAGGTCAGTGAACGAAAGTTGTGGAGAGAGTTCTCCAGCCACAAAAGCATTGTAGCAATTTACAAAACCTGTGGCAAGAGCCATATTTTCTTCTTTTTCTTTCATGGTTGTCATTGGAGAACTGAAACCCTGAGACTGAGGAGGTACAACATTAGATGAACCAACATTGGGATTAACTAGTTGAGAAACGATATGAGGTTAAGAGACTTGGACTTGTTGCATGGAAGGGATTAATGGGTTTAAGCCATAAGAACATCCTATGTGCTCATGCAAACCCTAATGCTTGGATCTAGGTTTCTCTATTATACATGCAATTCATCCAAGACTTTAAACCCTAGTTCTAGCATACAATTAATCATATTAACATGTGAAAGGGTTATATCTTACCTTGATTGTTATGTAGCAATAACAATCTCAAATCCTCTTTGTAATAGCTTTAGAAAGCTTAGAGTCACAAATGTCACTCTTCTAATGGATCACAAACACCAAGAGCAAGAGGATGAAGAATGATAAGAGAGAAGGCTGCCGAAGAACGTCCAAAACCCTAAGGAGTTACTTCCATACGTTTTTGGTGCTCTAGGGATCATTAAATAGTGAGGCTATTAGGGTTATCTAACAAGGAAACCCTAATTTGGATGCTTAGGCCCTAAGGAACCCATGGACTCCATCCTTAGAGGCCTAGGACGATTTCTAATGGGTTTCCCCATAGAATTCGTACACCCCTCTAATATGGAGTCCATTAGACCAATATTCAACTATCATACAATTGACAGTTCTAGTTCCTTAAGTTTAATTAATGTCTTTTAGCCACAAAATTAATTCTTAATTAATTATTTGGCACACCCCAAAACCAAGAACGGCGGAAACGTTCTGGAGCGGAGGACGTCATGTAAAGTATCACAACACAGTATAACAGTAAATAAGCAAACAACATCATCCATTGCATTAAATATATAATTTTAATACAAGTGTTCTGAACAGTTATAGACACCAAAAAGTAAATCAAAATAATAAGATGAGTCTTGGATGCACTCCATCTTCTCAAAAGCTGGCATCGGTACCTGTCTACTGTCGACCTGAGAATACAAGTTATTTTGAAAGAGTTTATCAGCATTAACCTGGTGAGTTCATAAGTATTTTAGTGTCGGTGTTTGTATCAAAACGTTTGAACATGGTTCTAAAGTATGAGTTTGTAAACATTGGTGATAAAAGTATGTGAATGTTTGTAAGCGTTTGTACAAGTTTGAATCTCTCAGAAAACCTATATTTTCTATTAAAAGTAGCCTTCTACCAATGCGTAATTGTTTTGTACGTTCGTTTATCGTAAAAGTGTGTAATTTTCTCAAGTGTAACTATCATTAACAAAATATAGTTTGTACATTAATGTTTAAGTGAAATGATCACTAAATGTATATAAAGGATAAATTACTGTAGTACTGTAGTGTTGTATTATAGGAACTACCGCTGTACTAACTACCTTAAACCGGATTTATATTAAGGTATCATGTGATTAATTGTACCATACTATCGACTGGTAACAACGACAAAGTTATGGTCGTAAAAAGGTATGACGTTTGGCACCCGCAGACCTGCAGGTCCTACTGTAGCTAGCAGCAAGGTGTAGGATAGTCAATCCAATATAGATCTATATGCAAACTCACGCTATCCCTCCAAGAGACTCTGGCTACAACTCGGGCCATGACATTTAAGGCATGCTCCGATACAGTGGATCACATTTTTGTCAATGTGTATATGTATATGTAATGTATTGTTACTCGTTCTAGTATTGTTGTATATGTTCTCTTTCTAGTATAGTTGTATATGTTCTTCCTCTAGTATAGTTGTATATGTTCTTCCTCTAGTATAGTTGTATATGTTCTTCTCCTAGTACTGTTGTATATGTTATCATACTAATGTAATGTATATGTTCTCATAGTAATAAGTATTGACTCATAAATGAACTGACTCATTGATCTAGCAATAGTATAAGTATGATCATGTGCTACCCTGATGGTACTTACTAATGATTTAACTAGAATGTATGAATATGGAAGAACTTTTATGTCTAGATATGTACACATGATATATAATTAATATTTAAACGAATTTTGGACGGCTACCCGGTATCCCACCAGACCACATCCAAATCGAGGAAAAGGAAACAGGGCGGACGGCCTTCGTAAGCCTTTTAAACATAACTTATATACTATACATATACGGGCATGCAATTTATAATAAGTATAACAAAGTTTAAGTAAAAGTATTTGATAAGTAAAAGAGTTTGTAAAGCAGTTTGAAGTAAAATAGTTTGGTAAACAGTTTGAACAGTAATAAAATCATTGGTTTTGTAGTTATTAATCACATGTGATTGATGTAATAACTATAAGTATTCAACTTGTATTCCCCCCCCCCCCATTAAAGCATTTAAAACATTTAAAAGTATTTCAAAGGTTAGTTAAGGGGTATGAACTCACTTGTGGTGAGTGGATTGGATTGAAGTGTCGGGTATGGTGCTAGGTGACAAATGAAGACTTGTACACACACACGAGCCTAGTTATCATTTAATGAACATATATATAACTAATTAGCCAAATTACAACTAATAAAATAAGTTGGGACACTCTAGAACATGCAAACACTTTGTTTCAAGTGTTAAAGATCACAAGGATTGCATCCAAGTGTTGGTAAAGCAAAGCTAGGGTGTTTAGGGTTTAAGGGTAAACTCCCTTGGAGTTTACGGTTTTGATGGTCATGACTCAAAGAGTTTATGGCAGTAAACTCTAGATTTTATGATCGTAAACTCAATTCCTAATGAATTGGTGTTGTTTTGTGGTTTAGCAAGCCTTTTGAAGCAATTCTACTAAGTGGTTTGGCCTTTGGAATGGACTAGGGCAACAAAACACCTCCTTTGAGGAGTTTACGGCCTCATGGAATTTTCCTTTGGGTTTACTACCGTAAACCCTTATGGAGAAGGGTATTTCCATATTTTGAAGTCCTTAACACAATTAGGTAAGTGTATGTGCTAGTTTCTAAGCCTAAGGAAGGAAAATGACCAACATAAACATACTTTAGGGTGTTTACGGTTTTGGGAGATCCCCAAACCGTAAACACCTATAATTGTTGGTTTTTAATGTTTTTCAAGGCTTAAACACAATAAGGAAGGATTAAAACATGTCAAGGATGGTTTACACATCAACTAGGACTTAGATTAGGGGCTTAGGCACACTTTTGGTGCCATTTATGGTGTTTACGGCCCAAGCATCTCCTTGGACCGTGAACACCTATATCCTTATGTTCTTGACAAATTTTCTTGATCTTTAATTATAATACTAGCTCAATAACACTCAAGGATGGAAGTACTTACTATAATGAAGCTTGATTTGAGCTAAAAGGCCAAGAACACTTAGTGTGTGTTCTTGGTGTTCTTGGTGTTTTGGAAAATCTAGACAAAATACATAAATGAATGGATGAATAGATGCACAAAAACTAGATTAAGTGTTTTACTAACTTGAAATGGTTAGAACACTTACAACTTTGAAGATTTGGAATTAAATCTTGGATGATATTTGAGAGAGTTTTTGGAGTTTACTCTTTTGACATTTGGGGAGTAAACACAAATGACTAACTTTTTGGGGAGTAAACTCATAAATAGGTATGAGTTCACAGTTTTGGGTGATTTATCAACCCAAAACATAAAAGTTTGGTCGGGTGTTTCTAATACGCGAAGTGTTTCTAATGAAGACTTGTACACACGCACGAGCCTAGTTATCATATAATGAACATATATACAACTAATTAGCCAAATTACAACTAATAAAATAAGTTGGGACACTCTAAAACATGAAAACACTTTGTTTCAAGTGTTAAAGATCACAAGGATTGCATCCAAGTGTTGGTAGGGCAAAGCTAGTGTGTTTAGAGTCCAAGGGTAAACTCCGTTGGAGTTTATGGTTTTGATGGTCATGACCAAGGGAGTTTACGGAAGTAAACTCTAGAGTTTATGATCATAAACTCTAGTCCTAATGACCATGTGTTGTTTTGTGGTTTAACAAGCCTATTGAAGCATTTCTACTAAGTGATTTGGCCTTAGGAAGGGACTAGGCCATCAAAAACACTCCTTGGAGGAGTTTACGGCCTCATGGACTTTTCCCTTTGGGTTTACTACCATAAACCCTCATGGAGGAGGGTATTGCCATGTTTTCAAGTCCTTGACACAATTAGGTAAGTGTATAAACTAGTTTCTAAGCCTAAGGAAGGAAAATGACCAACTTAAACACACTTTAGGGTGTTTACGGTTTTGGGAGATCCCCAAACCGTAAACACCTATAATTGTTGGTCTTTGATGTTTTTCAAAGCTTAAACACAATAACGAAGGGTTTAAACATGTCAAGGATGGTTTATACATCAACTAGGACTTATATTAGGGACTTAAGGCACACTTTGGTGCCATTTATGGTGTTTACGGCCCAAGAACATTCTTGGACCGTGAACACCTCTAATATTGTGTTCTTGACATATTTTCTTGACGTTTAAATGTAGTACTAGCTTAATAACACTCAAGGATGGAAGCACTTACTATTAGAAGGCTTGATTTGAGCTAAAAGGCCAAGAACACTTAGTGTGTGTTCTTGGTGTTCTTGGTGTTTTGGAAATCCAGACCAAAATACACATATGAGTGGATGACTAGATGTATAACCACTAGATTAAGTGTTTTACTAACTTGAAATGGTTAGAACACTTACAAGATTGAACATTTGGAATCAAAACTAGGATGATACATGAAAGAGTTTTTGGAGTTTACTCTTTTGTGAACTTGGGGAGTAAACACAACTGACTAGACTTTTGGGGAGTAAACTCATACATAGGTATGAGTTCATGGTTTTTGGGTGATTTTTCAACCCAAATCTAAAAGTTTGGTCGGGAATTCCTAAGACGCGAGGTGTTTGCGGTTTTTAAAATTCAAAACCCGAGATGACACTTTCTTTCACCCGTTCGTTTAAAAATAATATTAAAATAATCAAACGAACTTTATATTTCTTAAAAATAAGAAATAATGACATTAATTTATGATACGAAGTGGTTGACTTTTAGGGTTTGACCGAATGGAAATTTCGGGTTGTCACATTATTGACTAATATTAATTAAACAATATGATTTCTCCTTTAATATATTATTCTCATAATATATTAATAAATCATAATTAATCCACTCTCTCGATAATTCATCCTATCAAGTTGCTTTGGTGAAGGCAACCCAAAAGGACCATGCACCATCGGGTGAAGTACATACCAAAATTGTTATGGACTTAGACACTAATCCAACAGTCTCCCACTTGGATAAGTCTAATAACTATTATGCGTATGACTTCAGATCCTGATCTGCAATCGTAGCTTTCAAAAGCTGCTGTCAACTCTGATCTTATCAGATACGCGTCCTTTAGATAAGAGATCATATATTCCTCCATTCTAGATATTGTATAGACTGAGACATGGATTTAAATCATTCTCTCTGTCTATGTGTTGTTTCTCTTTCCGATTTACGACGACTGACAATAGACTACAAATGAACACATCAAATTAGTTCTGGCTTGGCCAAGCGCTTAGAATGTCATCACTAAATTATCGAGGGGCCCACAAATATGTTTTCATCCTACCTTGGATAAAAGTAACGGATAAACTTTGATTTAATGCTTGCTTGCACTCACTCACCGAATCACACACAACAATATGTTTTATGACACCATGTTACTGGTGCATTTACATATTATCAATGTGTAACCGACTCGAAAGATACAACTCGCACATCTCGGTTTCAAGAATATAACACATTGTCGTCTCACCAATCACTCGTGATAAATCCATGAAGTGATCAAGTGAGCGTGGGTTTAATCCAATGCTTAGATCATATTCATAAGCACTCATGAACGTTGCAACAAACATTTTCTTATGTCTAATACACTTTAGACAATCCACACACCAATTCACGACAGTCTTCATTCATACCTACTTCCAACATATGAATCACTATGGCCCGTTCGAATAATTTGATTGTTCTATACCAATTTAATTATTCAGGAAGTCAAAACATGCAAAGTGAAACACAAGAATAATAGTAATCCCATATGGTCACAAACTCTGGGTATAAATAAAACATTTTATTTAATCACCATATTTATTACTCATTATTTGTCGTTTTGGGTAATCAACTTCTTACTTGAAATATTACTACACTTGTCCCATGCTCTCAACATGCATACAATGTTTACCTACGGTCCTTACTTTGTGAAATAGATCAAATGAACATTTCACAACTCCCAATCCTTATCATAAGAATAAGAATATCAAATTCTTATTACTTATGCTAGATTCTAACATTTTATGCAATGATTCTTTCGTAAAGTCATAGCTCAAAATCATCAAGACTTGGCTAATTTCTATCAGAAATAATTCTGTAGATATGATGTCTCTCACTCAAAGTACATTCCTTTGAACATCCTTCTTGCATAAAAGTTTCTAATCTAGATATAGACTCTCAATATCCAACTCCCAATATGGAAACACTTCCATATTTTCCATATGACAACTCATTCTTAATAGAATCTTGTCTATTCATAATAATGTCGATATGCTCCATCCAATACCATACTTCCAACTACTCACAAGCGACCAATCCCCAATGAACTTTGCATCGTCCTTCGATAGTTGTTTAATTATTTTAGTCAAAACCGATTCTTGTTCTTTTTCCCTCTAAATGCGCTAGACATTTGGAAAATTTTTAGAATGGTCAAATATTATAGCATCTGCAATCGATCCTTTACCCGAAGCGTATGGGATACGATGCATAATGTCTTACATAAAGATACGATACTTTATCAATCTTTTGCCTTAATATTTTATGTGTCACATTCTCACAATTCGAACTATGAAGAGGGATGCCACAATCATAATCGAAATTTTGAGAACGCACTATGTACTCTTGATTAAATTTATTAACATTCCACAACCTAAGCCTTTAGATTTGAAATGAAGCATAATATTCTCTCCCTTAATTATAGTAAAACAACTATTCAACCCTTACGCCTTTGCAAAGTATAACTCTTGTTTTCTATAATTAATATTGCTAACTTGAAATACTTGTTTTAATAATCATACAAGCACAACTTTTATGCTCCCACAATCATGATGATTATTATCAAATAAGCATAACACTTATGCTCCCACTAGCTTTGACATGATAATCCCTTATCTAAGCTTCTAAAACTTATACACCTTTGCCTTAGATAACTCATATGTGTGTCTAAACAATTCAGACTAATTTCCAAATCTCACAATTCGAATTATGGAAAGGGATACCGTAACCATAATCAAATTTGAGAATACAATTTTCACAATCACTATCTTCTTAAAATCTCTCTTGGTGAAAGCATTTCCTCATAGTCATCTTCATGAAGGAGGAAATCTTATGACACTTAGATTTTAATGGTGTATGTGTTCCTATCTATGCGAATTGTCAAAACCAAAGTTACGACAAATCCAAATTCATATGGACCGAACCTTCTCAATCTTGATCTCTTGCCTTATGGTAACACGGCTGCCCACCATGTCTTCCAAGTAGTTAAGCAGTTCACCCTTTCTTATAAATGTACTTTAGATTGATCAAGGTGCTTGCCTTTTATGCGTTCAAATGATAACTCATAGAACTTACATGCATAATTAACTCAATTGGAACGGCAAAAAAACAAGATAGTGTCAACACGATAAGTTGTAAACCTCATCAAGTCGTGTGCTAGTGATGATCGATAAGGTTTATTCTTGATTAGTTCTTGAAACTTTTCAAGACCATTAAGACTCCCACTGACTCCTTGACATATAAGATTCTCTTGTCAATCAACATTTCTCGACAAACAAATATTCAAGAGTTAGTGTAGCTTTTATCAAGACTAAACATTTCACAAAATTGGTCCTAGTTGGTCTTTGTCTTACCTAAGACATCACAACTTTCCAATTTCAAATGTGCAGTAATAAGAAAACCCTTTTTCAAATTCCACATTTGATGAATGTTATAAACCTTCTAAGACTTGTCACTCATTGTCACAATCTTAACTCTAAGACTTGGTTTTGGAATGAAGTATGATTGACTTCTTGATTTAACCATTTCTTGAATTCTTGATTCCTCTTCTCAGACATACAATTGCACTAAGACTCACTTAGAGGATCAATTGAGATATGGTTCTTAATCATTAAGACCTATCATAAAACATAATAAAGGTACTCTCCCTTCTTCTTAGAATAGAGAAACTTTTATCTTTCTGCCTACTTGATTCTTCTTATTCGTTTTGCTATTGATTTAAACTCTTTCAAATCAACTCGGAATTACACTTAATCTTATAAGTATAATAATATCCACTAAACCTTTAGTAAATCGTGACAAATATCTTTGTCACTCTTGTGGTGGACTTGATCAACACACAACCTTGTGTACTTGATCTCCTAGTTCTTCACTTGACACTTTGTCAACGAATTAGTCTAATTTCCAAATACGAAACTTCTCATTCATCATGCAATACTTGCTGTATGATTCCAAGTTTCTATCCAATTGAAACTTGGGCGATGAGAAACTTTCCCTATTTGTTAAATTCTTTACCTTTCCACAAATAACATAATTAAGAATCAAATCCATTATTGCTAATAATAGAGACTTTCAAACATCAATTTTTCAAATACGCCATTGCAAGGATAAATAAATAATAAAAAAATAAAAATTTATTTTATTGCGGAAAAAATTTGTCCTTACAATGCAATTCAATTGAAAAACTATGTTAATACATATTTCTTAGCAATCTTATTCCAACTCCAAAGAGTAGCACAGGATTCTAATCTTCAAGTAATTCGATCGAAATCCATTTCTTCACGATTAGATTCCGCTCACTTCTTCCCTTAAGCTTCCTCTCTTTTCTTCGATCCTACAAGACATCGAAATGTATTAAGAATCTAGAATAGGAACTTAAAAGAGTTAGTTAATGGATTTTACCTAAAGCAGAGCCATATGTTTTGACTCTCACATCTCTTAGATCTCTTAGGTAAATAGGGCAGCTTCGTCTCCAATGCCCCTTCTCTTGGCAATAAAAGCAAATTGACTATTTTGGAACAACACATGGAACTACTTCTGACTTTGCCTTTCTCTTATGATCAAACTTTTCGATCATGGCATGCCTTTTGTTCCCATTGCCTATATCCATAGAGGTCTGGAAGGCCGATCCATGAATCAACTTTGCTTTTCCAGTGCGCCAAATCATTGCTGATTCAGTAGCAATAAGCATATAGGTGAGATCAATGAGGGGTACGTCGTGGTTCATCATATAGTACTCTCTTACGAACTTACTATATGAGTTAGGAAGTAACTGAAGAACCCAGTCAACAGCCAGCTCCTCACAGACAACAGATCCTAACATTCTTAATCTATCAATGTGTGACTTCATCTCTAGGATGTGTGCACACACTGACTTTCCTTCATCTTTACTTGCCAAAAGGGCTTGGGTGAGTTTGAACTTTTCAATCTTTTGAACTTGTGGGTTAGGCAGAATAATAGGAGGAGGTGGAGGAAGTGAACCATGAGCTCGTGTTCCTTAATCTAATCATGGAATATCATCTTCATGTGAAAAGCTTGTTCTACAGGATTTGGGAAGACCATAGTTGTCATACTTTGACATCTACAAAACGGGAGAAAAATTAAATTCAAGTTAGTTGATTGATTGAGTCCTTAATAAATCACCCAAATGAGATATTAAGGCTAGGACCCAACACAATACTCTACAACCTAGAAAAGGGATGTCGTAATCTACTTGCAGAATATTTGAAGGTAAGTGAATGACGATTCACTAATTTCCACCATGAAAAACAAAAAAGAAATTTACATTTTAAATCTATTGAAAATTCCTAGATCTTTTGAGATTCATTGAACCTTTCAATGACATGTTTAAATCTCGATATGCCCCTCTAGTTTGTGACTAGGATACCGAGGATCACAAAGCGGGTGTGAATAACCATGCAAACTTACATAGTGCCCCCACATGTTACATTCACCTATTCGATGTGCCGGTTAACCACACACGCTCCACCGAACTATGACAAACATTGAGTCACCCTTTGCTACCTTTGCTTAGAACCATTTAGTGTGCCGGTTAACCACACATGCTACACTACCGTCTTCGCAAGGGCACAAAGTGTAATTTCATGGAATTGCATCAATTCACTTTTTCCTGAAGTAACTAAGATTGGGAATTTTATGAAAGCATTTAGTTACTTTTGTACTTCATTATACTTATAATGGAAGGTTTCTGTCCTATCCTACCCATTCGGCTAACGACCCTCCACTAGTCAAGAGTGCGGTGGGTAAGAGTGGTTACCCATTCAATCTTCATTTTATAGGCAATTTCCTTAAACACCCCTTATAGACCAGCTTCATGAATGAAACCTACTAACGGTAAGACTTGACACTTTACTCATACATATATAATATTAGACTTTTAATGATATATATAGTATAGGGTGTATTTTACACTTTTAAAATACTAGGTGGTCTAATTTAATAACTATACACTTTAATTAATTAATAAAACCATAAGGGTGTGATATGAACTTTTCAAAATAATACTAGGGTTTTAGAATTTAACATTTCTAAACTAAATTTTTAATCAACTTTTAAATTCCAAAACTTGAGGGCAAGTTTTGAAACATTTCAAAACATTAGGGTTTCAAGTATTTAAATTTCAAAACGAAACCTTTAAGTTCAAATTTAAACTATAAAACCTAAAAGATAGATAATTGAAACTTTTTCACAACATAAAGATCAAATAACAAATAATAGAGATTAAACAATTAATTTGGTCATTATCTATATTTGACCTAATTTCAATTTCTTGCAAGATAAGTTACCCAATTAATACAAATAATCAATCTTTAATCATATAAGGAAGTTATTATCTAATCAATTGGTAATTATCTTTTGTTTGGTCAAGGATATACTCAAATATATGTTTAAAATCAGATTTTAATGACCCAAAACAGTTAAGGCAAGTAACCTCAAGTAAAACATCAAGAAATCCCGAAACTACCTCCTTCTGACGCTCGAACTCGCTGAGTTCCTCTATGGATTCGCCGAGTTGGAGCTACTCGCCGAGTTCATCAGACAGGGGACCAAAAATTCGATTTTTGAAGCTTGAACAAATAACCAAGGGATCAATACAATAGAAACTAATCTAGGCTCTGATACCACTGATGGGTTTAAGCCATAAGAACATCCTGTGTGCTCATGCAAACCCTAATGCTTGGATCTAGGTTTCTCTATTCTATATGCAATTCATCCAAGACTTTAAACCCTAGTTCTAGCATACAATTAATCATATTAACATGTGAAAGGGTTTATATCTTACCTTGATTGTTATGTAGCAATAACAATCTCAAATCCTCCTTGTAATAGCTTTAGAAAGCTTAGAGTCACAAATGTCACTCCTCTAATGGCTCACAAACACCAAGAGCAAGAGGATGAAGAATGATAAGAGAGAAGGCTGCCGAAGAACGGCCAAAACCCTAAGGAGTTACTTCCACACGTTTTTAGTGCTCTAGGGATCTTTAAATAGTGAGGCTATTAGGGTTATCTAACCAAGAAACCCTAATTTGGATGCTTAGGCCCTAAGGAACCCATGGACTCCCTCCTTAGAGGCCTAGGATGATTTCTAATGGGTTTCCCTATAGAATTCGTCCACCCCTCTAATATGGAGTCCATTAGCCCAATATTCAATTATCATACAATTGACAGTTCTAGTCCCTTAAGTTTAATTAATGTCTTTTAGCCACAAAATTAATTCTTAATTAATTATTGACTAATATTAATTAAACAATATGATTTCTCCTTTAATATATTATTCTCATAATATATTAATAAATCATAATTAATCCTCTCTCTCCATAATTCATCCTATCAAGTTGCTTTGGTGAAGGCAACCCAAAAGGACCATGCACCATCGGGTCAAGTACATACCAAAATAGTTATGGACTTAGACACTAATCCAACAGGAATAACATAGGATGTAGGTTGAATCGGTTGATGATTCATGAAAGGTTGAACTTGTGGAACATGTGGAGTTGGGGTAACTTGAGGAGCTCGCGCAACAGTGAAGCTTGAAAAGGCATTGTTGTTTGTGGCTTGGATCCCTAGATTTGATGTGGAATAAGAATTAAAATGATTAATCTCCCTCTGCTTGTCATCAAGATCACAAGCCTTGATGATAGCCATAGTTTCTGCGAGACTCAGCCTGTTTAAGTCTTTTGTTTTCTTGATCACTAAGGCATTCATATCCCAGGATTTTGCTAGGAAGTTTAACAAATTCTTGTTGATTTCTGATCTTGTTACCGAAACACCTGCAAAGCTCATTTCTGTGTTGAGAGTAATGAACCTCTGGAGCCGGTTCTCAAGAGTTTCGCCCAGGACATAGTTAAACATGTTGAACTTTTGTCGAAGCATGTCCAGACGACTCTACTTCATATCCTCATTACCCTCATAGACTTCTATTAATGCTTCCCAAAGTGTTTTCGCAGATGTATACTCATGGAAACCCTGAGCGATTTTTGGAGATAGTGCCATTGTAAGCGTAGCAAGGGCTTTCTCCTGCTCTTCGACCTTTTCGAAATCCCCATCCGTATAATTTTCAATCCGTTTGTCGACAATTGTGTCATCCACTGTAGTAGTAATTCGAATTGGTCCCCTAAGTATATTGCGCCAAATATTGAAGTCTTTCATTTTAATATACTTCTCGATCCGGTATTTCCATTCCGGAAAGCCTTCACTATTTAAGAGTCGGGGAATTCGAGAAGTTTTTCCCATGATGGTGTCAAATTCCTGATGTACTGTCATGCTTTGAGAATCCATTTGTTTTTTGTTCTTATGATTTTTTTTAATTTTTTTAATTTTCATTTTGTTTGGAAAATTAAATTGAAAGAAAAATAAAAATGATCAAAGAGAGGTTTTCGGTGGAAAGCTTAGACCGAAAACAAGAATCAAGTGGGTTTTCGGTTTCTGAAAATGTTTAGATTTTCGGTTTTTGAATGGGTTTTCGGTTTCTGATAAAACTTGGATTTTCGGTTACTGAAGAAGCTTGTATTTTCGGTTTCTAAATATGAACAAAATATTTCTCGGTTTCTAAAGATGAGCCAAAAACTAAGAAGATGAGCCCAAAATTAAGAAATTTTTAATTAGTGAAAACGTTTAGCCTTGATCTGATTTCTAATAATGTGCACAGCCAAATCTTTCCAAAAAAATTTTCCAAGTACGGAGATCTGATCATAACACAAATGACAATGAGTTTTCGGTGAGAAGATACAACCGAAAACTGTAAAAATTCCTTCATAAACTCAAATCTAATGTAGATCTTGATTTTGATAAACCAAATAACGATCCAGTCTTCAAACTAGTGCAGATTTGAACTTGCGAATTGACCGAGAATGAAAATTGTGAGTTCTTGATGAACCGAAACTAACGAACACGATTGATTGACAATAGAATAGCTATGATACCAATTGTTAGGTCCCAAATATGTGGGATTAATCTAATGATCAATCAATTTGCAATAGAAATGAAGAAGAAGAAGATTAAACAACCAAGCTTGCATATAATTCAAATCATGAAATGTCGAATACAACTTGGACAGACCGAAAACTAACTTGCAACAACCTTACACCTCTGATAGCCTGGCAACTATATATAGTAACACACAAAGACCGAAAATAGGTTTTCGGTCAAAGCTTGACCGAAAACCTACCTAGACCGAAAACTCATAAAAACACATAAGATATCCAAAACACAATAAGAACAACCCTAAACCATCCATGCATTAATGCCTAGCCTAAACCAAATATATTGGCCCTTCATGGCTCACTCACGAAGCCGATCTATAAGGGGGTATAAGGTTATGGCCTATAAAATGGCCGTTTAATAGGTGTCCACTCTCACTTACCGCTTCCTTGATTGGTGGAGGGTCGTTAGCCGAACGGGTAGGTTAGGACAACCAATTCGTCATTAAAAGTATAATGAATAATAAAGTAACTAAATGTTTTATAAAATTCCCAATCATAGTTACTATAGGAAAAATCTGAATTTGATGCTATTCCATGGAATTACACTTTATACCCTTGCTAAGACGTTAGTGGAGCGTGTGTAGTTAACTGACACACTAATTTGGCTCTAACAAAAGGTGATAAAAAGTGACTCGTTATTTGTGATAGATCAATGAAGCGTGTGTGGCTAATTGGCACATTGATTACATGACTGTAACATCGAGGTCACCAAGTACATTTGCATGGTTATTCACACCCTGTTTGTGATCCTTGGTATCCCAGTCACAAACTTGAAGGGAATATCAAGATTTAAACATGCCAATGAAAATTTTAATGGATCTCAAAAGATCTAGGAGTTTCAATACATTTAAAACTTAGTCGTTTTGTTTTTCATGGTGGAAATTAGTGAATCGTCATTCACATACCTTCAAGTTATTTGCAATTTAAATTACGACATCCCTCTTTTAAGTTGTAAATAATGTTGTTGGATCCTAGCCCTAATTACTCATTTGAGTGTTTAATTAGGGATTCTTATCTAATCAAACTTTGTCTCTTTTCTTTTTTTCAGATGACGAACTCAAACAACAACAACGCTTCAGGTTCAACCTCATCCGAATCGTTCTCACTCATGAACTTATGTGGGAGGGTGATCTTCGATGGGACCAATTTTAATGATTGGATATATAACATCCAAATGGTTACCCGCTACAAGGACATGGAATCCTTGATAAGGAGCTGGAGGAGGTGAATGTATCCACTGCTACTCCCGAGGAGATTGCTTCCTTCGAGGCCCACGAGCGAGATGCTACGAAAGACCATTGCATCATGCTCGTGACTATGACTACAGAACTCCAGAAGTTCTATGAGGACTACTATCTATATGAGATGCACCAGGATTTGCTAGACCAGTACTACCAAAGTGCCAGGCAGGAGAGGTATGAGATTATCACTTCTATGATCATGACCAAGATGAGGGACCGAGAGTCTGTCACTGCTCATCTGTAGAAAATGCTGAGGTATGTCGACTGCCTGCCGATGTTAAATGTTAGCTTCGATGAAGAGCTGGCAATTGATATCATTCTTCATTCGCTGCCACCCTGCTTCAACCAGTTTCGCATGAACTACCACATGAACAAAGAGGAGGTCATCTTAAGCAAGCTTTGTGGCTTGTTAAGAACTGCTGAGAGTAACCTCAAGGATAAATCCGATGCATTAACTCCCGCTACAGCTACCCCCATCTTGGGTATTGGGTAGGGGAAGGGTAAGAAGTGGAAGGCTCCTCCAAAGAGCCAAAATAAGGGAAAGTCCTATGATGGCAGCCCTTCAAGTGGAACCAAGGATGATCCCGCTGCACCCACTTCAAACGCAAAGGATGCAGAGTGCTATCACTGTCGCGACAAAGGGCACTAGAAATGAAGCTGCCCAAAATATCTGTAAGATATCAAAGATGGAAAGATCAAGCCATCCTACGCAGATATTTACAATATTCAATGTAATGATTCATCACATGCTATTTCTTGGGTTCTCTATACAAGGTGTGGCTTTCACATTTGTTCTGATTTGCAGGGCCTAAGAAGAAATATGGATGTAGAGTATGGGAAAATGAACTTTATCATGGGGAACAGAAGAGTGTTGCCTGTCACCAAGATTGGAGTTTACTCTTTAGTGCTTAGTAATGGATTAGGACTAGATTTGAATAACTGTTGCTATTCGCCATAAATGGCAAGAAACATCATTTCTTTTCATGGTTTGTATTGAAAAGGATTTAAATATTCATTTGATAATGAAAAGGGTTCTATTAATGCTTATATTAATGGTGTTTTCTATTTTGAAGCATTGCCTTGTAATGGAATATATGAAACTGTGATGGTTGTAGAAAATCTAGGATATGATGTGTTATGTATCAATTCTTCCAACAGTTTGGATAAAGCATGCTTGTGGCATTGTCTTCTTGGACATGTCAACAAGAAACGCATAGACCAACTCCAAAAGGATGGAGTCTTGGAGTCATTCGACCTTAGAGACGATGACGTGTGCGAGTCTTGTTTACTTGGAATGATGACCAAATCACCCTTCACTGGAACTGGTGAAAGGGGTGAGGTTTTATTAGATCTCATACACACCGATGTGCGTGGGCCCTTCAGATCCACCACAAGGGGTGTGAGCCGCTTCTATGTGACTTTCACCGATGATTATAGTAGATATGGATATATCTACTTAATCAAGCACAAGTCAGAAACCTTTGAAAAGTTCAAAGAGTTTAAGAAGGAAGTGGAGAATCAGTTGGGCAAGAAAATCAAGATGCTTCAATCCAATCAAGGTGGAGAGTACCTTAGTCTTGAATTCCACGACTACTAAATGAATGCGGAATAGTTTTGCAATTAACGTCTCCTAGGACACCGCAGTTGAATGGTGCGGCAGAGAGGCTTAATCGAACCTTGTTGGACATTGTCCGTTGCATGATGATTCGTACTTCGCTACCTATTGGCTACCACTTATTCCAGAGATTCCTTGAGCCGATTTTGTGTCTCCATTCTCTTCTCTTCTCAATCATCTTCTTTCCTTGGTGTTTGTAAGCCATTAGAGGTGTTACACTTGTGACACTAAGCTTCTTGAAGATTGAAGATTCTTGTAACTATTGAAAGGTATCATCTAAACTTGTTTTGTTATAGATCTCTTTTTAATAGTATGCTAGATTAGGGTTTCAAGCTTTGGATAAATTTGCATGTACAATAGAGAAATCTAGATCCAAATCTTTAGTGTTTTGCATGTGCACATAGGATGTTCTTTTGCTCAAAACCCATCAGAAGCCTCATGAGGTTTGGTATCTAACACATGGCTTGGAATTGGGGTATTAGTGTTTTCCCTTAAGATTTGGCAACACTATCTTTATGGGGTCTACTGTACCATCTGCACAGATCACTAGATCCTAATATATCTTATGGATTAGCCAAAGTTGAATATGAGGCAATGTAGATGGCTTGACATGGTGAAGGATTATGATTCCAACATTCTTTAACATCCAGGGAAGGCTAATATGGTTGTTGATGCTTTAAGAGGTAAGGCGGCTAGTGTAACGCCCGTAGATCCGGGCTAGTCAAATTAGAGGCAATAGGAGTCGAAAACGACTTTTCGACAAAAGATTATCTAGAATAAATAATCTTAACCAAGTTTTAGAATATGTCACAAGGTTTCCGTACATATAAAGAACGCCGAAATCCGAGTTATAACGAAGAAGTTATGACACATCGAAGTTTCTCGACAGAACCGGCACGATACCAGGAAGCGTAAATAGTGAATTTACGATAGAGCAAAATTTAGCCTTAGCGATCTAAACGAAAGTCGTAAAATGCGTTAAACTAAGAACATCGATAAAAAGAACGCCCAAATCTGACTTCGTATGAAGAAGTTATGATTTTTCGAAGTTTCGGACTAGCAGTGTACAACCCGAAATTCGAATATTAGGTCGAGCGGTTTTTAGCCGACACGACCTGAACGAGAATCGAAGATCTCGTTAAGAGTAGCGTAACGAGAAAATGATGGGTGAAAACGGATGTCGGATGAAGAAGTTATGAGGATTTAACGAACCAATCCTGTCCCAGCCTGTTAATATAATAAAATTTAAAATCGAGCCAAAATTAGCCGATGGATTCTAAGCGAAAGTTGTAGAGTACATTCCCACCTTCGCGTAGATATAAAGAACGTCGAAAACGGAGCTCATATGAGAAAGTTATCATTTTAAGAAGTCGAGAATGCAATTTGCGAAGGCTGATAAGGAATTGATGATGTGGCGCGTTGTGGGCCGTCCATCGCTGATCAGATCTCGCTTCGGATGAAGGACACGTCACCCTCGCTTACGCCCCGCGTCTGAAGCTAGTACGCCCCACGTACCCTCTCCCTTATCTCTTCCGGAGTGCAAGACAGCTGGTCCGTGGTGGCGCCCTTATCCGAGCCATTACGCCCAGCGTAGGTCCGAGGTACGCCCAGCGTACCGAGCCCTCGCAGGCTATAAAAGGAGGCCGAGATTTCTTCATTCTTCACACCATTTTCACTTCTCTCTCTACAAACTTTCTCTCTTTAAGTTCTATAAACCCCCCTAAGCCCTAGTTAACCCCTAGCACCCCGAGGGAAGCCCCGAGGCTCCCGGAGTCCCGAGAAAAAGGAGTTTTTCGGTTTCGAAATGCTGCTCCAATTAAGTTCCGGTTTCGATAAAATTCGTTGTAAGTGTGCTACGCTTACGCAATTTTTAATATAGCTTTCAAATAATTATAGGAATCTTATTAGGTCCTTAAAATAATTATTTGGGCTATTATTATGAGTTATATTAAGTGTTATTAACGCTTAATACTAGTCAGACTAATTAATTTGTTGCGGTTATCGTTAGACTAAATCCTAGTGGTATTGGTACTCGGTTTTATCGAAGGAAAATCGTTTTGAGGGTATCGAAGCACTGTCCGAGTGCTGAGTCATCACCTAATCAAGTGAGTGCATGGTCCCTTTCATCTTACACATAAATATGAAGTATTTTATTATAAATTACGTGCTATGTATTGAATACTTGCTGTCTATGCTGGTGAAAGATTTTTATACATGTTTGAAATGATGTAAACTGTATAAAGTACTTTATATCTACAAAATATGTTGGGTAAAACATGGGTAGATGAATGATGAGGGATAAAAGATGAATTAGAGGAACATTAGTAGCATGGACCTAGTGTCCTATAGGTATACATTGGCAGCAGTGGACCTAGTACCCTATAGATTAGCACTGGAAGCTGCGCCACAACCCGTAGATGTTTTAGATCTACGGTAAACGTCCTAGCAGCTGTGCTCTAAGGACAGTATTGGCAGCTGCGCCTAATAGGGAGCCTTATGACCATGACAGTAGCATTTAAAGGTCAATACCGGCAGAAGCGCCTCATAGAAAATGTCCCAATTCTGGCAGCTGCGCCTAAGTGACGAGATTAGCAGCTGCGCTTGACCAATGTGTCATTGGCAACAACGGACTTCATGTTGTTTCCTTAGGATGATCCTTAGGAATGAATGAATGAGAAATAGTTGATTCTTAGGGTAGATCCTTAAGAATAAAGAAGATAATGGGGATGGGTAATTGGGTTGATTGTTTGATTGTTTAAACATAATAATTATATTATTGTGGGTTGAAAACCCTATGTACTCACCAGGCTTCCCAACCTGACCCACTCAGTTTATTTATATCACAGGTGTTGATATGAAGTCACATTACACTGAGAGATTTAAAAGAGATGTAGATCACTAGAGTAAATGAATGTAAGTTCTGTTTATGCTTATGTTTCTGTATTGACGATGACATCCCAAATGTTTTAAAAGTGAATAAAAAAATATATTTCTTTAGAAATCCTTTGATAACGCGATTATCATGTTTTTCTGGGAACAAATTCCGCAACATTTTTATTAAAAGAGATACTCTGATTTTTATAAAGCATAAACAAAATCGGTTTTTTCTGGCCGTAAAAATGGGATGTCACAGCTAGTGCTCCTATTAGAAGATTATATTTGAGGATGACAATTGTTTAACTGCATGGATTTGATCCGGAAGGCCTAGGCCAAGGGAATCAGGAGGGGGAATCGGAATAAAGAGAAGATCAAGGGTCAGACTATTAGGTTTTTCACTTCTTGTTGAGGATTATTGATCTATTATGGGTGGCTTTGGGTCCCAATTTCATGAGGGGTCAAACAAACATTATTAGAGGAGGCATTTAAGTCTTGGTTCTCGATCCACCTTGGATCCACAAATATATATTGGGACTTGAGACATAGTTATTGGTTTCCTAACAAGAAGAGAGAGATAGCTTGGTATGTATGGAGAAGTTTGACCTATCTGAGATTTAATGCCACCATGGATTTTATCACAAAGTTGCTGAAGATGGCCTAGAGATTTAATGCCATATCGGTTATTGTTGATCATCCAAGATTACAACCAAACTTCGAAACTTAAAAAGAAAATACAGATGAATAGCAACACTATACTAACCGACTAAATCAAAGGACAAAAAACTCCAACCTCATTCCCTAGAACTCTATCCACCTCATGATGCCTATCAGGTAACTCCTAAACGATGGGTGTAGGGTCCAACACCTCATTGAGAATGAGAAATGGAGAATGCTGTCGGATGTGGCCCTCCTGGCCGCAATGGAAACAAAATTGTGTACTCTGCCTGCAATGCCTACCAAAGTTCCTGTATTTTCCATACTTGCAATGTGCAAAAGATCGGCACCTCCCATTGTAAAACCTGCCACACCTGACATACTCAAAACTACTCCTCAAGTGGTCTTGAGCTCAATTCGGTGGACTTAAAGTGCTTGGCTGTCGGCTAATACTACATTGAAGCTGTCCTCTCCTGCTTCGTGTAGATCTCCAACTCAATATCCTTCATCTTGGCGCTTGATTGCAACTCGGTCAATGTCCGATACGATTGAGTTGATACGAACTCTCTAATCTCCATCTTGATGGAAGTCAAGTATCGTGACATCTGCACCTACTCAGAAGCAGCATACTTTGGGCAGAAGAGGGCTCTCTCTACAAATATCTTGGTGATCTCCATCACCAACTCAATCATTTGCTTAAGAAACAGGTACTCCGATGCCAATTTCTCTCGTTCCACAAGTGGATCATACTCCATACAAGAACATCTCCAGAAACTGCTACCAAGTCACTACGACTCACTCTACATGAAAAAACATTGGTTTACAAACTCCCACCAATCCTTCGTACCCCAACAATGAAGATTTAGCATAAGTTTCACCTTTTGGTCTTCTATACATGAACATGTGTGGAAACATCCCTCCACATTAGATATCCATCTCAAAGTGATAATAGGATCCATGTCACCTCTTAACATAGAATGGCTTCATATTATTGAACTCTCAGTATTGCATCGGCACGCCTTTCTAAAATCCTATACTAGGAACAACGGTTGTGGCTGTAGTAGCGACAGCCAGTGTGACGGCGACATAGCACTGATCAAAATCATTGATCAATATGGATCATGTGCTTTCAGTAGTACGGGCCCACACTACCTTGCACACCTATCTGTAGTCGATTCATAATTCATCTGAAGTTCCTATGTCATGCACTAGACCACCCCTATCTGTGCTAACACCCATATGCTACTAAGAACCGCAACTAACTTCCTACGCACTTCTCCTAGGATTGTCCTCAATCAAGCTTCCGTACCACAGGTTGCCTTATAGATGCTAATTGTACATAATACATTATCAGATATACAGTCGAATAACAGACTCTGCTCTAAGTCCACAACCAAAAAAGGAACAATAAATTATGCTAACTCAAAGTCTTTATAATCCTAAACGTATACAACTATAGAACATACACCTAGAAAACCACATAATCAAATAGCATATGTCTAGAAATTCCTAATATCATAAATCATCATAGAAATCACGCAATACTATCCAATAGTTCCTAAAAGAAACATTAGATTATCCACTAGAAAGCATTTCTAATAATTCACATATCATAAAATTCAAATTCAGCATATATATCAAGTATGGGTACTTTTTGAGTCACTTTCCTGTTCGAGCTCAGGCTGACTGTACACAACACATCGCCCTGTAAAACCAAGGTTAGGTCAAAGGTCCGTGCTTCTGATCCCAAGACAATAATAAAAAAAGAACATGACAAGATATCGAGTCCATGTCTCCTGCCCAACTCTTCTATTATAACTTTCTTTTTCAAAACATTTTGTAAAAATTATTGGATCCTCGTTTGAGTTTTGATTCATACAAGTGTTCCTCCGAATCTGTCGAACCAGGGCTTTGATACCATATTGTAACATCCCATTTTTTACATTAAAAATTTTCATTTTTAATTTAGTTAAAAACTTCTCACATTTAGAATAAAAGTTAAGAAAACTATTTGTTCGAAAGTGCATTCTTTTATAAATTAGAGGAATATAGTAAATGCGAGATATTTATTACTGTTGATTAATGTGTACGGTCATGAATTCGCTTTCCCACGATAACCAATGATACCAGAAAAACAATTACAACTGGGTAAGCAAGAAGCTTAGTGAGTTCCCCCAAAATAGCCCACACAACAAACATACAAGAATGTATATCAGTTCCATGGTCAGCAAACTGGATTACCCTGGGTATATTGGCCTATTTCCCAAATCCAACCGCTCCTCCTGAGTCTTCGTGCCTATGGCTTACAACCGGCCCGCACCTAGTATCTTCACCTAAAACACAAAGTAGGACTTCCTCAACCTAACCCACCACCATATGTTGACATATAAACAAAAACGAAATCAAGTACGCATATAAGCACAAGAAACCAAGAATCTACCTGTACAAAAGTTCACTATTTCCTACTAGGCCCCTCACAGCATATGGCTCCACTAGCAATAAATCTCTGAGGAATCCATAGCCATATGTAAGCAGAGGTGAGAAGGATACCCAAACAGATGATCCTCCTTTAGAGCCACAACCAAACAAGGAATAAGCAAGAAATCATAAATCGAAAGTTCTTACACTATCATACATGGCTACGTATAGCCCGTAGAGCACTCCACTAAATTATGACCAGTCTATTGGTACTCTAACCAATATACCACTACTCAAGTATCCTAACATATATATATATATATATATATATATATATATATATATATATATATATATATATATATATATATATATATATATATATATATATAACAGATCACTACTGTAACCCCCATAATCAGAAAGACCAAGAAAGGAAAGAAAACCCTAAGTTAAAGGGTCAACTCGTCGAGTCCAGGGAGGAACTCGGCGAGTCAGAGCGGGATCCAGGGGATCGATTAAGTAGCAGACTCGGCGAGTCGGCAAAGAGGAATCGACGAGTCCGGTCTGAAGAGGGAAACCCTAAATCCGGGACTTTGTGCACTATTTAAGCATCTCATTCTTTCCCTTAGGGTTCCTTACAACTTCTCTCATCCAGAATACCGAACCCTAGCCACCATATCCATTTTTGAGCAAAGATCTAGCCTTGGTGTTGCGATTTGAAGCTTGGAAGAGAAGGAAGTTCATAGTGGTGCAAGAGGAAGCCTTGGATCCAGAGTTGGTGTGACTTTTTAGAGCATTTGGAGGTAAGAATTTATTACCTTCACTCGTTTGCATATAGTTTTCCCTTTGTTATGAGATTTGGGGCGTTTATGCCATGTCCTTGAACCATTTCAAGTTAGAGCCCAAATCTGAAGTTGGTACTTCAGATCTAAGTGTATTCTGGCCTAGAGAGTCATAAAGTATCAGTCTTGGGGGTGTAGGTGAAGCATGGTTGTCTTAAACCCGAGTTTGGAGTGTTTTGGGCCTAGATCTCCTTAGCTACACGTAAAGTTTGCACCTTTACGTGAGGAATAGGATTTGGAGGAGTGGATCTATAGTTTGGAGTCCCTGCATGACTCAAAAAGCCTCTAAAGGTGCAAAGGACTGAATAGACTCGACGAGTCCTTTGAGTGGACTCGGCGAGTAGTATGAAGATTCGGAGGAACTTGACGAGTTGGATGAACAACTCGGCGAGTCTGTTGAAGATTGTCTTGGACTTGGCGAGTCATGTCGCGAAACCCCAAACCCTTCAAGTTAAGATTCGGATTAGTGAGTTAAATGGAGACTCAGTGAGTTGGACAGGTCAGGACTCGGAAATCTGTAGACTCGGCGAGTCAGGGGCTGACTCGGCGAGTCGAGTCGCAAATGAAAGGATTTTGAGCTAATGAACTCACCGTGTCAGTAGGTAGACTTGGCGAGTAGGGTTGACCTGTAAGGTTGACTTTGACCAGAGTTGACTTAGTTGACCTTTGGAGAACAGTTAAGCTAAGTGATATATGTTTTGATATTGGTAGCTCGGGGAGCTAGTGGAGCAGCGGTTCAGGGAATTGTCGGTAAGCATCCAGAGGGGTTACCAACAAGTTCAGCTGTATGGGGTGAGTTTCCCTTTGTGTGAATGGGTCTACGGCCACAATGCCAACCCATGTAGTTATGAGTAGGAAGACCCCGGGGTTAGCCCTAGGCGTAGTATGCTAGAATGATATTCAGGACCAAGGTCCAATGATAGCCGGCGAGTGCCCAAGGAATGGTTTGTATGATAGTTTATACTTGTTGTCTATGTGATACATGTATATGCCTGGTAGGGAGGTGAGTGTGGGCAAGGTCCTGAATCTCACCAATAGCAGAGTGTGGACGGTGTTCCACATCTCATTAGTAGCAGAATAGGGGCGAGGCCCAAGTTAGGGAAAGAGTGAGTGCGGGTTGGCCCGTATCTCATTATCAGTAGGAGCGTAGATGGGGTTCCATGACTCATCAATAGCAGGTCAAGGGCGAGGCCCAAGATAGTGGAGGCCTCAGGACAGGATTTATTAGTATATGTTAGCTTGTGTGTTGTGATATGCCTATCTGTTAGTATATGTTAGCGGGTGAGGCCCAGTGACAGGCGAGGCCTAAGTGAAACAGATCTGTATCCGAGCGGGGCTCGAAGCCAGGCGGGGCCTGGAGCGGCGGGGCCGTTGTAGCGGGGGAGGCCCGAAGTAGCGGGCGTGGCCTAGTATATGTTGTATGTGTTTATGCGGGGTATGTGGTAGGTTGGGGAACTCAGTAAGCTTCGTGCTTACGGTTTTCAGTTTTGGTTTCAGGTACTTACAGTAGCGGAGGGAAGAGCTTGGGGTGATCGCATGGCACACACCATTGATTAGTCAGCCTGTGATATTTTACTCTAATAATGACAATATTCTTTGAAAATGATACTCTGAATTCATGTTATGACTTATGATATGTTTTTATGAATATGGTTTTGGCAATAATTTAAAGAAAATTTTTGGTACGAATTTTGGGATGTTACAAGTTGGTATCAAAGCCTTGGTTTAAGGGATTCAGACATACTCTCAGGTGTGTCTGAACTCAAACTAAGGGATTGGTCAAATAGTTTTCAAAATGAAAATACAGTTTTGTAAAAAGAGTTTATAGAAATGAAACAGTTTTTGAAAAGCGAAAAGAATTCAGAAAGAAAAGAATTTTGATAAGAGAAAAGGGTGTGGTGCATGCAATCAGCCGAGCTCATGTAAGTACCCCAAAATACCCATACAAGTCTATGTTATGATTATCAGTTAGTAGAACAGCATGCTAGATTACGACTAAGGATCTAGGGAGGATGCGTTATGTGCCTATTATATGTGTTTCGAGCTGCATGATAGTGCTGATTAGATAGTAGTAGGATTGCTTGTTTAGGTTATGCCTGAGTTTACGAGCTTATGCTGCATGCTAGTGTAGATTCATGACATGAGGTTGTGATTGCTTGAGTATGTTATGGTTAGATTTTCCCTTGTCTAAATGCTGCTTGCTTTGTGCATCATGGGATTCTGAGTGATGGGAGTTAGCCATTAGGTGAATACGTCACGTCACATGTGATCAGGGTTGAATATTCTCAGAGTGCTAGATTTGGCCCTATTGCGCAGCTCTTGTCTGAGTCCAACCGCTGTAGGGACAAGTCTTTTACTCGAAGGATTATCCGAGCCTCGTCACATGTAATGGTATTCAAGTGGTGGCTAATTGGCATAACAAGGAGGCCTTCAGCGGCTGAGGACTGGTTTGGTTGAAGTCAAAAGTTTCCCCTAGGGTAAGCCTAGGATGAGATAGTGCTGGGAGCAGTAGTAGTAGAGAAAGGGACATGGTGGAGTCGAAGCAGTTCTTGACGAAAGTACGGATAGATGTGGAAGGTAGTATATGCCCATACTACTGAAAGCAGAGGATCCGTACTCGATTCGGGAAAGGCCGAGATGAGACCAGGGAACTTGTAGTGTCTGTATGATCCCTCAGCAGTGATGAGTATTCTTATAGTATTTGTGATATGTCTTCAGCATGGTGACATTGCGAGAGAGACCAGTGGGCGGATCAGGGGCCAGAGAGGGATCAGGCTCGAGTTCAGGGGGTGAGCAGCTCGAGGAGCGGATGAGGGAGTTGATATCAGCTGAGGTTATGCGCGGTATCCTAGATCAGACTCTTGTGATCTTTGGCACGGTCAAGGAGGGTATACTGGAGGTCTTGGATGAGAGGTTGGGAGCCTTTCATACCGAGATAATGGCTTTGATGGGAGCGCATACTATGACATTCTGAGAGTTTAGAGCTTGCGGAGCGCCAGATTATCATGGGGCTAAGGACCCCATCGCTAGCAGCAGGTGGTTGGCCGATGTTGCCAACGCGTTCCGTATGAGCCGATGTACTGAGGGGGAAAAGGTTAGACTCACATCCTGTCTTCTGAAGGACATGGCGAGGGATTGGTGGGAGGAGGTTGGACACGCCATTGGTGATGATGCCGCGTTGGACGCAATGACATGGAGCGATTTTTCGGCCAGGTTCAGGGCTGAGTTTTCGCCGATTATTGAGGTGCAGCAGCTGGCACGAGAGTTTCAGGATTTGACGCAGACTACTGAGACTATGGCAGAGATCACCGCCAAGTTCAGGGAGAGGGCCCTCCTTGTTCTGCAGTATGTCGCGGACGAGGAGATGAAAAATTGATCGATATCACGAGATGTTGAGGGATGACATCAGGCAGTTTGTGAGTAGGTCCAGCTGCAAGACGTTGGAGGATATGATAACACGAGCTAGAGAGAGGGAGATTGATTTGGAGCAGATCCGAAAGAAGAAGTCAGATGAGGTTCAGGAAGTTATAGGTTCGGGCAAAAGGCCCAAGGGGTCGGATTCGAGATTGAGGGATTACCATAGCCGCGACTGATGCGGGAGGTGCGGCAGGACGCATGAGGGTGCGTGCAGGAGTGGTAGTGGTGGAGATTCTGGCTGCTTTAAGTGCGTCTGGAGTAGTCATCTTAGCAGGGATTGTACTGCTACCACCACACAGGGATCATACTTGATATGCTTCCACTGCAGTCAACGGGGCCACAAGAAGGCCTAGTGCCCCATTTTGTTTTCGGCAGGACGGGTGATACCACCTGCCCCTGCAACTTTGAGGATTACAGACGGCCGTCAGGGCCGAGCAGAGGCGCCTGCGGTAGGAGGCAGGGCTTTTCAGATGACTACCTTGGAGACACGAGCAGCTCTGGACATTGCAGGTATGTGTCTTCCGTTTTCTGCTTTCTCTGTTCATGATTATATTGTTATGGTTCTGCATCGTTTGTGGTATAATTATTTTAGAATTGAGCGGCTTGCTTGAGATTTAGTTATATGCCATCTGCATACCTTAGATAATAAGGTGGTAGCTAGGGGGTGGTGCCTGATGGAAGCAGGTTACTTAGGATGAAGTAACTATAACATGCTTGTGTGGAACTCAGTAGTGACCCGCTGGATTCGAAAAGGTATTATTGAGTGATGGATCGGTTAGGTCCCTAGCTATGGCAAGCTTGGTTCATCAGCAGATTGTTTGCGGTGTAGCAGAGAAGATTGGGGATTCTTCTCAAGCATTGACCATTGAGGTATAATCAGGATCAAAGTGGGGGAGAACCCTCCGAGTGTACAATGGTAAGAGCGCATAGATCCAGGATGAGTACACGACCTTTGAGAAGGAAAAGAAGTAGCACATCGATGGATGGGTTGATGAGTTATGGGTTGGGAGTTTGAGAAACTTCCCAACAGTTAGATCATGTAATCAAGATGGTTGGTATATGGTTGGAATCACAGGATAGAGGATCGCCATCAGGACTCGAAAGAGTTGGAATGAGGATTTTGAGAACGGTAGCTTGGGATGCTTTCGTATTATTAGTTAGTGGCAGAGTCAGCATGTAGAGCATGGTAGAGCAGCAGGAGAGCCGCAACATTTCACGTCAGCAGTCAGTGAGTATGGAAGTAGTTGTAAGACTGCGGGTAAGTCGTAGCATTCCCTAGTAGCTTAGTTAGTGGAGTGTGGGTGGAGGCTCGTATCTTATATTTAGCGGAGTTGGGGTGAGGCCCTTACCTCCTAGCGATCGAGGTAGGAATCAGGAATGTGTAGTGGATGAGAATAGTATGGGGCTTGCATGCATAGCCCTAGAGAGGTGAGACCTTGGGAGAGGCCGCTCCAGGATGTATTGGGTGAGACCCGTGGTCAAGGCCCGTATGAGAGTAGCAGTATAGGTGAGACTTGAGAGCAGGGTTGCTCTGTAGTATAGTCGGGTGAGACCTGTGGGAGAGGCCCGTGAGTTTTAGTAGCACAGGTGGGACCTGGTAAGGACCTTAGGGTCAAGTTAGGGGATTGAGGATCCCAGGACTTGTAGCGCCAGAATGGCAGAGTAGAGGGGGTGGTATTAGGTAGCCTAAGTTTCCTCGGAAGTTGCTGGGAGCGACAAGAAGTTTGTGTTGGGGCTAGTAACCGGTGGGAGCCGGTAATCCAGATATTGATAGATCAGTAGGGACCAGGGTGGTCTCGGTTCATCTGGAAGGCTGATAAGGGACATCAAAAATTTTCAGTTAGTAAAAGTGATGGTAAGCAGTCTATGGTGGAATTTAGTTAGTTGATCGAGGGGTGCTCAGCACCAAGTTATAGTAGTGAGAAGTGTCCTGTGCATACTGGCGGTAATGACCCGTACTGGAAGTAGCGGGGGTAATGGAGTTACTGAAGGATAGGATCTTCACAGTGGCAGAGGAAGTAGTTAGTTATGGAACATTGCCTTGGGGACGCCAGAACATGCGCAAGGAAAGAAGGGGTGAACCCCTAGGATGTGTAGCATAAGTACTCGAGGAGTACCAGAAGGATTGTCAGTTGAGTAAGTTGTGTTTCCAGGATGTTCAGGGTTAGGGTAAACCTGAGAATATTATCCGCAAGGATTAATGATAGTCAGAATAATCAGGAAGAAAGCCAGCGGAGGTAGTCAGCGGGTGTTAGGTTTTCCCAAGCGGAGTGTTGAAGGCAGATTGTAGGAGGGTTGGCCATAGAGAAACTTCGAGGATGAAGTTTAGTTTAAGTGGGGGAGAGTTGTAACACCCATAATCAGAAAGACCAAGAAAGGAAAGGAAAACCCTAAGTCAAAGGGTCAACTCGTCGAGTCCAGGGAGGAACTCGGCGAGTCGGAGCGGGATCTGGGTGATCGATTAAGTAGCCGACTCGACGAGTCAGCAAAGAGGACTCGGCGAGTCCGTTCTAAAGAGGAAAACCCTAAATCTGGGACTTTGTGCACTATTTAAGCATCTCATTCTTTCCCTTAGGGTTCCTTACAACTTCTCTCATCCAGAATACCGGACCCTAGCCACCATATCCGTTTTTGAGCAAAGATCTAGCCTTGGTGTTGTGATTTGAAGCTTGGAAGAGAAGGAAGTTCATAGTGGTGCAAGAGGAAGCCTTGGATCCAGAGTTGGTGTGACTTTTTAGAGCATTTTGAGGTAAGAATTCGTTACCTTCACTCTTTTGCATATAGTTTTCCCTTTGTTATGAGATTTGGGGCTTTTATGCCATCTCCTTGAACCATTTCGAGTTAGAGCCCAAATCTAAAGTTGGTACTTCAGATCTAAGTGTATTCTGGCCTAGAGAGTCATAAAGTATCAGTCTTGGGGGTGTAGGTGAAGTATGGTTGTCTTAAACCCGAGTTTGGAGAGTTTTAGGCCTAGATCTCCTTAGCTACACGTAAAGTTTGCACCTTTACGTGAGGAATAGGCTTTGGAGGAGTGGATCTATAGTTTGGAGTCCCTGCATGACTCAAAAAGCCTCTGAAGGTTCAAAGGACTGAATAGACTCAGCTAGTCCTTTGAGTGGACTCGGTGAGTAGTATGAAGATTAGGAGGAACTCGACGAGTTGGATCAACAACTCGGCGAGTCTGTTGAAGATTGTCTTGGACTAGGCGAGTCTGTTCTTGGACTCGGCGAGTCAAGTCGCGAAACCCCAAACCCTTCAAGTTAAGACTCGGATCAGTAAGTTGAAAGGAGACTTTGTTAGTATATGTTAGCGGGCGAGGCCCGGTGACAGGCGAGGCCTAAGTGAAACATATTTGTATCCGAGTGGGGCTCGAAGCCCGGCGAGGCCTGGAGCGGCGGGGCCGTTGTAGTGGGCGAGGCCCGAAGTAGCAGGCGTGGGCCAGTATATGTTGTATGTGTTTATGCAGGGTATGTGGTAAGTTGGGGAACTCAGTAAGCTTCGTGCTTACGGTTTTCAGTTTTGGTTTCAGGTACTTCCGGTAGCGGAGGGAAGAGCTCGGGGTGATCGCATGGCACACACCATTGATTAGTCAGCCTGTGATTTTTTACTCTGATAATGAGAATATGCTTTGAAAATGACACTCTGAATTCAAGTTATGACTTACGATATGTTTTTATGAATATGGTTTTGGAAATAATTTAAAGAAAATTTTTGGTACGAATTTTGGGATGTTACAACTACTACATAGCAAAATCCTATACACAATGATACATAAAAATAATCTAATGCGTCGACTTGGTGCCTTCGACTCAAGGGTATAGTGAGAAAAATCACTTGAATCGAAGAACCCAAAAACACTACGATATACTCCTTTTCTGCATTGATTACTGCCCTGGACCTACTAGCTCCAAAAATGGTAGAATCTTAATGAACAGTCCATATCCTTCAAGTTTAACTCAAAGTCAAACTGGTCAAAAAGTCAACAATCAACAAGTTAACTGCTCTTCACGACGTGATGCTCTATTGGTCAAGTTGTGACCAGCTAATAGACAAAATAGACGTGGCAAACACCTTGTCACATCGTAAGAACTAGCTAAAAGGCAACTTGATGGAGTATGCTCTTAATCCATTAAACCATGAACTAATTTCCTCCCGAATGCTTCCTTACACCCCAAAAACCGTAAATATTGATGCTTTAAGGTATTGCATGCCCAATATAATTCTTGAGTTCAAATTACGTCATTTATGAAAAAAGGAGGTCAAAACCACAAACATGAGCTCAAACTCCATCAAACTTCAAATCTACCACATGTAACCACCAAGGGACACTAAGGACAAATAAAGTTGCCAAATTTATGGAATCCCAACACTCTAGCTAATCTAACCATGGAAAAAAATGCATAAAACTCTAGATCTAGCAACGAGAAACCATAAAGCATGACGCTTGAAAACTCACAAGGGTCTAAAGAAGTTACTAGATGATGGTAATAGGGCTTGCACGTTGATCCTATGTTCCAATGATGATTAATACACTTTCAAGTCACCAAGACACCACTCAAGTCTCAAGAAATCTTAAATGGAGCTAGGGTTTCGTTTGAAATGAAAGGAGGTTGAAGAGGATACCCTAGCTAATGAGGCCGGCTGTAACCCTAAAATTTGAAGGCTTGAACTACTAAAATCTTCACAACATGACCATCTTCTTGTTACTTCATGACAAGCCTGCAAAATACGCATTTCATTTCGAACTTTTCACGTCGTGACCATTCTATCGTCATGTCGTGACACCCGATTTTACTCAAAACCCAAGCCTTTGAGTCTTTAATGCCCTAAAATGATACGTTCTCGAAAGTGGGTTTTACATGAAGATGTTTACTCAAATCAAAATGTTGTGCAAAATGTTTTGAATTAAAGATCAAAAACTTTTCAGTTTTAAAAGAGTAAAAAAATCACACACTAACGAAAAAAAAAAGTTTTAAAACCATAGTTTGGGTTATGAAAGGAACTCAGTCATGTGTTGATGATAAGACAAAATATTCTGCCAAAAATAAGACAAAATGTGTTGAAGGATCCACTTGCAAAGGTTCATGATTACAAAAATGATGTTGAAAAATCCTCTTTGAAAAAGCATCTATCAAATCGGTACGCTCAAAATAAAACTTATTGGGTGAAAATAAGGGAGTTTCAAAATCAAAACCGATCACAAAAAAATTCACAACAAAACCAACAAAAGAAGTATTCAAATCAATTTTCAAAAGAACCATCAATAACTTTTCACAAAGTTGTGATGAAGAGTCCAGTTAATGGTTTGGTCTAGGCTTTCAATGTATTTTGTTTGGCATGAGTCTGTAATACAGTTTATGAGTTGTTTATTCGATTTTGGTCATTTTGTGTGTTCACGACCGTAAACACGTTTACGGCCGTAAATCCTGTTTACGGTCGCAAACACAATTTGCGGCCTAGTCGAGTATAAATAGTGGAGGAGTAGATCTTTTGTTAGTTGTTGATGCCATAGATATTACAGAGCAATCCATCGAGTTGTACCTGACGGTTTATTGAATATAAACGTGTGCAAGCTCGGTTTCTTTTCATCTTATTCTTGTTCTATGATTGTTTGTTGCTTGATTGCTGGTAAAGATCCTTATTTGGACCTTACAATTGGTATCAGAGCAAAAACCGGTGTTAAAGCTTCATTCAATCGACTTTTGGGCTGTTTGAACCGATATTCTTATTGTTCGAGCCTGTTTTAAGTGTTTTTGTGGTCAAGGGAATTGAATCTACTGCAAAAAACGTGTTTCTGAAGGCTTTCTGGGAGTTTACTGCCAACCGTAAACTCTATTTACGGTTGTTTAATCAAGATCTTGAAGAACCGTAAACTCTGAATCTTCAGAAACCGTAAACTAATCTTCATTAACCGTAAACACATAAACTGAAAATGTATAAACCGTAAACAGCTCATCCGTAAACACAGTTTATGGTCGTAAACAGCAAAACCATAAACCAAGTTTCCGTAAACTCAGTTTACGGTCGTAAACCTCATCAACCGTAAACACCTTTTTCAGCTTAATTTGCTTATTTTGCTTCAATTTCAAATGGAATCTCAAAGTCAAAATCATTTCCATGAACTTGACACTGTCATGGGCACTACCACGCGTATTCCAAGATTAATGCCTGTGGATGGTTTCCCTGAGTGGAAGTATAGAATTGAAAAATACATCAAAATGAAGGACTTTAAGGTCTGGAGAAGCATTCTTAGAGGACCTGTCAGGATCACTATTACAATTGGAGGACAGGTAATTGACAAGGCTGTTGAGAACTACACTGATGAGGAGTTTGAGAAAGTTGAGGAGTAGGAAAGGGCTTTAGCCACTTTAACCATGGTATTATCTCCCGATATTGCTCAAGGTTTTCATGAGTACACTTCAGCTAAAGATCTATGGGAAGCCCTAATTGAAGTTTATGAGGGCAATGAAGATATGAAGGAGAGTCGGCAGGACATGTTAAGACAAAAGTTCAATATGTTCAACTACATTCCAGGAGAGACTCTTGAGGCTCAGCTGCAACGGTTCACAACTCTCACAACTGACATGAACATATCGGGGATTTTCTTGACCAAGTCAGAAATCAACAAGAAGCTTCTGAATGCTCTTCCTAGATCATGGGATATGAATGTTGCTGTGATTAAGAAAACTAAGGATTTAAATCGCCTCACTCTTGCTGAAATCATGGCGATCATCAAAGCTTGTGACATTGATGACAAACAGAGAGAGATTAATCATGTGAACTCATACTCTACTGCAAATCTTGGAATCTCATCCTTGCTCCAAATGTGCCAGCTGTAGCCTCTTCTTTAAACTCTAAAGACTCTGATGAAAATTTAGCTCTAGCTATTGGGCTAGTTAACTGCTACAATGCTTTTGTAGCTGGAGATCTTCCACCTCAGCTGTCATTTGCTGATTTGGATCAGATTCATCCTGAAGACGTAAAAGAGATGGACATTACATGGCAGATTGCTATGGCTGTTTTTAGGGCCAAGCAGTTTGCTAAGAAGATAGGGAAGAGCAACTGGGGCATGAATGCTGATAAGAAGGTGGGATTTAACAAGGGCATGCTGAGATGTTTCAACTGCAACAAGCCGGGTCATTTTGCTCAAGAATGCCCTAAGCCAGAACGTAGGATTAACATCAATAGGACAATGGTAGCAGTGGGAAACAACCGTGCATGTGCTGCAACTAATGGTGAGACTACTATGGTCGCTCAATCCTTTGACTGGGAGGACCAGATTCAGGCTTTGATTATCTCAGGGCCAGAAAATGCTCACCTAGCTCAGATTGATGTTGTTACCTTGAAGAATGATGATGTTGATCCCGAAGCAGAGATGATGGAGCTGCAGCTTGCTCTAATGGCGTTTACTTCTTCCGAGCCCAAGAAAAGCGAGGTAAACCTACCATCTTGTTCTCATGCATGTAAAGAATATGTTAAAGTTCTTCGTGATGAAATCCAATTATTATGTAGAGAAGTAGAGGACCTTAAATATGAGGGCTACTAACTTAGGAAAGGACAAAAACCCCTTAAGGCCCAGTTAGAAACTAAAATAAAAGATTTTAGAAGGATTCAAACAGAATACAGTGAAAAATGTGAATTGCATGATTATGTTCAAAGACAAAATGATGAGCTAATTACTGAGCTTGATACATTAAAAAGAGAGTATGATTCTGCAAACTTTGCTTTTCAAAAATTTGATGGATCAAGCGAGGTACTTGCCACCATGATTGATCATTGCATGCAATTTAAACGAAATCAGTCTAAGGGTTTAGGATATGATAGTGTACCTCCTCCTTATAATCATACATATTAGTATTAACCCCTATCCAAGGATGAGATTGCCAACGAACCATTTATGGTTTATGGCAAGCCATCTGGTTTCGTTTCAGGCGGATTTATTAACGTTGAAAGTACTAACATTTCTACTTCCCCTGCAGATCAACCCTTAGACCAAGCAAATCATGGAGTCGGAGGACCTGTTTCTATTTTTGTTTCTAATTCTAAATTTTTTGTTTCAAATGAAAACGTTTATGTTTCTGATGTTAAAACTGATAATATTTCGTGTGATGCTTCCACATCCAATTCTGCTGCATTTAATTTCTTTGATATGTTTGATGAACTGTTTGGTAATTCTGATGCTTGTGATACTCATGAAACACCATCAATTCCACAAGTCACAACAACTGAGACACCCTCACTTATCTCTCAATCTATCCCTCATGCATGTTCTTCTGAGAAGATTAAGAGTGTCTGTTAGGAAAATAAATCTGAAAAATGTAGTACCGGTTCAAATAATAAACAGATTTGTTTTAATTGTGGTATTGGTGGTCATATAGCTAGGAATTGTCAAAATAGGATCTTTGTAAAATACTTGTCACCAACAGGAGAGAACGAATCTCGAGGAAGGTATTTAATTAGAAAATGCTCAAGAACTCGTTCTCAAAATGATGATTGGAAAGATGATCGAAGCAGAAAAAGGCCTATTTTTCAAAAGAATCAAAAGGTTTTTCTAACAAAGCTTAAAATATTTTGCTAAAACCAAGCAAGGCTCCACCAAGATCGGTTTCATCAAAAAGCAATTTTGGATTTTCTACCAGAAGTGGTAGAAAATCTAGAGGCTCAGTGCAAACTCCTAAGAAACATATTTCAAAACCACCTGAGAATGTTGTAAAACCCAAATATCAATGGAACCCTAAATCACTTTCTAATCCATCATTAACATCTTCTGAAGTGATTAAGAATGAGGATCCCAATTTGAAAATATTGAAGGATAAATTAGAGAAAGCGAAAAGGAAACCTAGGATAGTGATGACCTGGGTTCCTAAATCTAAACGATTCCGCTCATTTTGCAGGGACAGTTACGGAGGAATGTTGTTCGTCCTTGGTACGTCGACAGCGGCTACTCCCGGCATATGACAGGAGACATCTCCCAACTGAGCGAAATTCAATATTTTAATGGGGGTTATGCTTCCTTCATGGGCAGAGATGATGGCAACATAACACAGAGAGGAACCATTACAAATGGAGTGCTAAGTTTTGAGAATTTCAACTTCACTCCCGAGTTAAAGCATAGCTTGTTGAGTGTTTCCCAAATCTGCGACAGAGGCTATTCTACCCATTTTACCGATAAAGAATGTATGATTCTCAAGCCAGGCATTGTCATCCTAGAAAAGTGGATTCTAGTCAAATCTAAACGGGATGGGAATGCTTACATTATTGATATGAACAGTAACCTACCTGAACAAGTCACTTGCCTATTCTCAAAAGTCTCCGAACAAAACGCAATGCTGTGGCACCGAAGGCTCGGTCGTGCTAACGCGAAAAACCTGAATCGCCTTGCTAAGAATGAGATGGTCCGAGGCCTACCCATCAGAGACTTTATTACATTTGGGAAGTATGTTTCCTGTGCTCAAGGCAAACATCATCAGAAACAACACCTGCCCAAGCAAGTCAACTCAATCAGTCAAGTGCTCCAAGTATTGCATATGGACTTATTTGGTCCGGTCAACGTCCTGAGCATCAACAGAAGCTCGTACTGTCTCGTTATGATCGATGATTTCTCTCAGTTTACGTGGGTCTTCTTCTTATCTAACAAAGCGGGGTTACTGATCTGATAAAGAAGTTCTTTGTGATGATTGAGAAGCAAACCAATAACCAAGTGAAGGCGCTTCGTACTGACAATGGAACTGAGTTCAAGAATGCAGTTCTTGACCATTTTTGCGCAGAAAAGGGGATAATGCATCAATATAACTCTGCTCACATGCCTCAACAAAATGGTGTTGATGAAAGGAGAAATAGAACTTTGAAAGACACCGCAAGGACAATGCTTTGTGATTCCAAACTACCTATTTTCTTTTGGGCCGACGCGATTAACACTGCTTGCTACGTGTAGAATCATGTTCTAATCAACAAAGCACAGATGAAGACACCTTACGAGATTCTTTATGGACACAAGCCTTCTGTCAGCCATTTCTGTGTATTTGGCTACCCTTGCACCCTTCTTCACTTGGAATCCAACCCTAAATTCAATACCAAAGCCAATGATTGTTACTTTGTAGGGTATGCTGCGCGCACCGCGTATAGGGATTACAACAAAAAGACTAAGCAGATAGTAGAATCCTATGACATGCGCTGGTTGGAGGAGAATGAAACAGACGCTCGAGTGGATCCCAACTGGTTATTTGATTACACATCGCTTTTCAAATCTTTAAATGTGTCTTCTAAATAGTTCAAGTGGATCCTCTTCTGGTTCGAAGATTGTTTCTGAAGATGAAGACGAAGAAGTTGTCTAAAGACCTCCAACGGTTGAGGGGGAGTTCTTTGCTCCATCTGAGGGGGCGTCCTCTGCTCAAGCTGAGGGGGAGTCATTTGCTCAACCAAATAGTCCAGAGTCTAAGGTTCCAAATGAAACTCCTGATGCTGATGCTACACCTCTTACACCTGTTGAGAGAGTTCATGTCTAGAGATGCTTCCGCTGTCAATCTAACTTTTATGGAACTACTATTTCCTAAAGAAATTGCTAAGGAGTTTGTAGCAGATTCATCTAATGTGAATCAATCAGTAGATGATGGAGGTCTCAACATACACTCTTCCTGTTTCACTCAATGATATCAGCCAAGACATACCTTCAAGAATTCAACGCGATCATCTGATCGATAACGTCATTGGCCAACTGGGTGATGGAGTTAAAACCAGAAGTCAGAGTGGAGATGTTAATGCGTGTCTCTACTCTTGCTTTATATCTCAAATAGATCCCAAGAACGTTGAAATGGCTTTGAATGAGCCTAGCTGGGTAGATGCAATGCATAAAGAGCTAAATCAGTTTGAAAAGCTCGGGGCTTGGAAATTGGTTGAGTTACCAATGGGCAAAAGGTCTCTTGACACGTGTTGGGTCTATCGTAATAAGCAGGATGATTCTGGTGTAATAGTGCGCAATAAAGCAAGGTTGGTGGTTCACGAGTTTTGACAAGTTGAGGGTCTTGATCATACTGAGGTGTATGCTCTCGTGGCTCGTTTGGAGGCTATTCGTATCTTTCTCGCATACGCTTCCTACATGAAACTCACGGTCTACCAAATGGATGTCAAGACTGCCTTCTTGTATGGCAAGGTGAAGGAAGAAATTTATGTTGATCAACCCCCTGGGTTTGTTAACTCAAAGTTCCCTAATCATGTCTACAAGTTGGACAAGGCGTTGTACGGGTTACATCAAGCTCCTCGAGCATGGTATGCGACTCTAACAAAGCACTTGCTCGAGCATGGATACTCTCGCGGCACTATTGATCAAACTTTATTCATCAAGCATGTGGGTAATGATCAGATACTAGTTTAGATCTATGTTAACGACATTATCTTCGGGTCTACCTGTCCAAAGCTTTGCAAAGAGTTTGAAGGCATGATGAAGAAGCGATTCGAGATGAGTTCTCTAGGTGAAATGACCATGTCTCTGGGGCTTAAAGTCAAACAAAATTCAACCGGAATCCTGCTACATCAAGCTAAATATGTGGAGGATATTCCTGAGAAGTTCGGGTTTGAAGACGCAAAGCATGCATCGACACCTATGGCTGAAAGACCCCTGCTGGAACCAGATATTGATGGCGAATCCATATATCAGACTCACTATAGATCGATGATCGGTTCCCTGATGTATCTCACTGCAAGCCGTCCTGACATCATGTTTGCAGTGTGTCAATGCGCTCGCTATCAAGCTAATCCTAAACTTTCACATCTTATTGTTGTCGAAAGGATTTTTTGGTATATCAAAGGCAGCCCAAACTTGGGTCTTTGGTATCCGAAGAATTCTGAATTTAATTTAAATGCTTTTGCTGACAGTAATTATGGAGGCTGTGAGCTTAACAGGAAATCCACATCAGGAGGGTGCCAATTCCTTGGTGATAGGCTGGTGTCGTGGCAATGAAAGAAACAGCATACCATCTCTACCTCAATAGCAGAAGCGGAATACGTTGCTGCATCTACTTGCTGTTTGATGCGACATCAACCTCCGGCGAGTCTTCTGGTCTTCTGCTGTGGCAGAGATCTGACATCACAGTGCAAATTCGTTAGAGTTGTCCCAGGGACTGTGCCCCGGGAGCGGACTCCGACGGTCAAGTTAGATCAGCTAGAATATCTGAGATGGTCCTCCATAGTTGGAGAGAACCATCTTGGAGCTAGTGGTGGTGTATGGTGGCTGACAACGACGGGTGGCAACTGAACCACCCGGCCGGAGTATAGGGTGGCGGCTGAGCCAAGGGGAAGATCTAAGGAAGGTTCCCCCTCCATGGAGGACATACTGTTCATTATATAGGGGCAATTAGTTCAGGCCTTGGGTCTGCCCAAATCAGGCCCAGCTAGCAAGGAGCTGGGCGAGGTCGCCCGGAGGCGTCGGGCGAGGCTGGCGGGAGCACACCAGGAAAGGTTGGAAAGGGAGCGCCATGCTAGGCCGACAGGAGAGTCCCCAGCATGTCTAGCAAGGGAGATCTACGTCGGGCCAGTGGGAGAGTCCCCAGCAAGGCTGGCAAGGGAGTGCCAGGCGAGGCTGGCGCGCCGGAGCTGTCTAGGCCATGCTAGTGGACCATATATCATCAAGTCCCCCCATTCTGGTGTTATTGGTATGCGACAAATGACATCGGACTGGAACAAGTCATATAAACTATGCGTCGTTAAGTCCCCCTAGTCTGATGCGATTTGTTTGCTGACAATCGAATCGGACTAGATAAAGCACCAAAGCATTTAAATAATAAAGAGAAATGACCGAACCTCGCCCATGAGAGCCGTGGGGTTGTGCGACGAGCCAAACACTACTTGAGCTGACTTGATACTCCTTCATTGAGAGGAGTGCGAGCCGGTCGATGAGATGCAACATAACTGTTGCTGCGATCATGCGGACCGAGGCTGCTCAAGAGTGTTACGTGACACTAATGTCGGTGGAATGTCGGACCGGGGTAGCTAAGAAGCGTAAGCTTTCCATTTAGTCCCTGAGACTGTTATCTGACGTGATTGTTGGGGTAGCCATGTGAGATGGGATGTCACCAGTTATCATCTACATAGTCTGCATTAATAACCATCTTGAGGATCTTTCTTGCTCTGGCTACACCTAGCTGGGTTGCGGCGTACCAGCCCTATTCCACCCCCTTTCTTAGAGAAGGCGAAGAATATATTCCAAGAGCTGGGCGACTAGGTTTCTAGCGATGGTCACGTAGTAAGACTATTGTTTATAGCCAGACAACAGAATTCTTGAGGAACTGGCAGTGAGGCTATAGGTTGGGGTTGCATCGCAAGACCGTTTCCGAGAGCCAGGAAACAGAGGTGCTATGGGGTACGCGACGAGGCTACAGGTAGGGTTGCATAACGAGACCATTTCTGAGAGCCAGGAAACAGAGTTGTCGTGGGCTACGCGATGAGGCTACAGGCAGGGTTACATAGCGGGACTATTTCCGAGAGCCAGGAAACAGAGGTGATGTGGGGTATGCGACGAGGCTACAGGTAGGGTTGCACAGCGAGACCATTTCCGAGAGCCAGGAAACAGAGATGTCGTGGGCTACGCGTCGAGGCTACAGGTAGGGTTATGCATCAAGACCATTTCCGAGAGCCAGGAAACAGAGATGATGTGGGGTCGTAGATAGTAGGGCCACTGTCGGGATGACCTTCTTGCTGGAGAGTATCCTCACTATAGCAGGTTGTAATGTAGATAACACTTCATTGATCATACCAGCACAAGAGAACCATGATGATTGTGAGAGGAAACATCAAGATCATGGTGTTGGTCGTGGAATAAGCTTGTGATGCGCGACTTAGGATAATAGCTTAGGCTTAGCAGCCAATAATCATGGAGGTGTCATATGGGAAAGCCTCACGTGGAATGGATCGGGCTTGGCTGCTGACGAACGTAGATAAATCACACGGAAGACCATCGTGTGGAATGGTCGGGGCGTGTTGCTATACTGGAGTCGGGCTGAGAAGACAGGCAATTCGAGGCAAGGGTACTGAACCTCGCATGCGGAGCTTGCCGCTATAATGGAGTCGGGCTGGGAAGCCAGACGACTCGAGGCGAGGGTACTGAACCTCGCATGTGGAGCTTGCCGCTATAACGGAGTTGGGCTGAGAAGCCAGGCGATTCGAGGAAAGGGTACTGAACCTCGCATGCGGAGCTTGCCGCTATAATGGAGTCGGGCTGGGAAACCAGACGACTTGAGGTGAGGGTAATGAACCTCGCATGTGGAGCTTGCCGCTATAATGGAGTCGGGCTGAGAAGCCAGACAACTCGAGGCGAGGGTACTGAACCTCGCATGCGGAGCTTGCCGCTATAATGGAGTCGGGTTGAGAAGCCAGGCGACTCAAGGCGGGGGTACTGAACCTCGCATGCAGAGCGTGCCGCTATAATGGAGTCAGGCTGAGAAGCCAGGCGACTCGAGGCGAGGGTACTGAACCTTGCATGCGGAGCTTGCCGCTATACTGGAGTCAGGCTGAGAAGCCAGGCGACTCGAGGCGAGGGTGCAGAACCTCGCATGCGGAGCTTGACGCTGTAATGGAGTCGGGCTGGGAAGCCAGTCGACTCAAGGCAAGGGTACTGAATCTCGCATGCAGAGCGTGCCGCTATAATGGAGTCGGGCTGAGAAGCCAAGCGACTCGAGGCGAGGGTGCTGAACCTCACATGCGCAGCTTGCTGCTGTAATGGAGTTGGGCTGGGAAGCCAGTCGACTCAAGACGAGGGTACTGAACCTTGCCTGATTGAGCATAACACCCTACAATCTATGTGTCTAGCTCGTGTGACCTGTCTGAGTTAAAGCGGAATGGTACCTGATGCTTTGCTGCATCAGTAGTCGTACTAATAAATGATGCCTCGTTGTGTTGGCTGTTTGCGGAGAGCTATGTGGCGGTGCTACTTAGCGCTTGATAGTGTAGCTGCTGTTAGGAGGTGCATAACGAGGTTGATGTCAGGAACTGGTCAGCAGAGTCGCTGAGGCCCGGGCAGCGAGCTGCTAGCAATAGGTGAGCAACATGACTATTGAGAGTTGGGCAACAAGACTACCGAGAGTTGAACCACGAGGCTAATCTTTCGACCCGGAATATAAATATCACCTCGGTAGTGCACTGTCATGCATATCATCAGCCCTTCATTTACTTTAACTCTGCCCCTTCGAAATCAGTTATGCATGGTGTCGCACCGACCCTACTCCCCCCCCCCCCCTTTTTTTTTCTTAGAGGGGGCGAAGAAAAGGGAAATATAGATGTACAACTGCTGGAAGCTGAGATACATAGCTGCTGGGAAGAGCTAGGCGACACAAGTGCTCACAAAAAGCGGATAGCATGGCTGCCGAGAGTTAAGCAGCGCAAGTGCTAGGCGTCAGACAAAGTAGCTGCTAGTGGTTAGGCTTTCCAACTGCTGAGCTAGGTCGTGTCGCTGTTGAAGGTCGAGTTGTGCGGCTACTAAGAGCTGAGCAGCAAGACTAGTGGAGGATGGTCAACATGAATGTGAGAGCTGATTAACGAGACTTCCCAGGATTGGTCAACACGACTGCTGATAGCTGCGCAACGCAGTTGCTGATGTCTATTTCGAAACGCTTCACTAGTAGTAGTAGCGTATTACTCTGCCTTTTTTTTGAAACACTGAATGAGTTTTGACCGCTATACTCATTCTAAAGATGGATCTTAAGCAGAACATGCAGAACTCGGGCACCGAGTGGCTAAGTCTTGTAGCCCGTTTTTGTTGTTGAACCAGCCCATTAAAAATGATTTAATGAAAACTCGAAAAATTATCGAAACCCCGAAAGCTGTTGAGCCCAAAAAGAATTGTTTAGCCCAGGAGCCCCAAAATTAGACTACTAAGAGTCCATTTAAAATACGTGGTCCAACTTTCCCCTCCCCCCCCCCCCCATTTTTTTCTGTTTGTTTGTTTTTTTTTTTAAATTCCGAGTGATTCAAGTAGTAGCACATCTTCTAGGATCAGGCTTGTTGATCGAAATGATAACACTTGATCACTGACTGATAGGCTAATTAATTTTTTTTAGGTTTCCAAATACCAACATATGAGGAGCCCAACCAAATATTGTAGCCGACTAACAATAGTTTAGGTCCAAGATGTTGAAGTACCCTCATATGTGAGCCCACTTAAAAAAACACAGATTGTAATCCTTTCTTCTTCTTTCTTATGCGAACTGTGAAAGATTTTAGGGTATCATGCGGGCCACAACGCTTTCTCATGAGCTTCTTGTATGGTTTGCCCCATCAAAAGCGAAAAACGGTGACAACGTATCGACGAAAAGCCTGTTACCTCTTCTGGAGGTCGAAGACGCGATATATCTGGCGGCTTCGATCCATTCATCAATTGTAAATGAGATGTCAGGTGACTGCAAGTAGTCCGGCAACGATGGTTGTTTGCAGTGGATTTGACAGACGGCGGGGATCAGAACAACATCTCCTCCAATTATGTTGGTTTTTCGAGCCAGCAGTTGAAGAAAATTGGTGGTGCTTGATCTTTAAGGACGCCGGCCGACCGTGACGAAGCGATGCTTCAGCTGCTATCGTTTGTGTTTCGTCCACCGGGGAAGGAAGTCGGAGTGGTGATCTCATCGGCGGTTAGCGTTGGGGATGATGCTGTAGGTTGAGTGGTCCGTGGCTATGGCAGTTCTGTAGTGGTTGAATTGCAGGTCCGATGGTCGGAGCTACTGTCACTGGGCACCGACGAGTGATCGGCAGTACCTAGCTCCAGTTGCCTGCAACAGGTCGAGAATGAAATCTTGGTATTTCTCATAAAAATCACCTTTCATTGATTGATATATATATATATATATATATATATATATATATATATATATATATATATATATATATATATATATATATATATATATCTACACGATTACATCAAAAATGGGCCAAATACAAAAGGGCCAAATAAGAATAGAAACCCAAGACTATAAATCATACACTAATAGCCCCCCGCAGTGAGAACGGGACGAGAAAACCATACGTTTATGTTGGATCTAAAATCAAGAAATAAAGGTGAGGGGAGACTCTTGTTAAAAATATCGGCATACTGAGACGAAGACAGAACATGAAGAACACGAACCTGACCCGTGGCAACTTTGTCACGAACAAAACGAAGATCAATCTCAATATGATTAGTTCTTTGATGATGAACGGGATTGGAAGACATGTAAACGGCACTAACATTATCACAGTAAACAAGAGTAGCCCGGTGAGGAGAGTAATGTAGCTGTAACAGTAAATTACGAATCCAGCAAGTCTCTGCAACTGTATTAGTGACTCCCCGATATTCGGCTTCAGCACTAGAGCGTGAAATAGTGTTTTGTCGTTTCGAAGACCAGGAAAAAAGATTGTGACCCAAGAAAACACAATAACCCAAGGTAGATCTCCTAGTGGCTGGGCAACCTGCCCAGTCAGCATCCGAATACGCCACAAGATCACGATTAGGAGATGTAAATAGCTGAAGTCCATGATCGATGGATCCTTGAATATAACGTAAGATGCGTTTCAGAGCAGTAAAATGCGGTTCCTTGGGATCATGCATGTATAGACATATTTGATGAACAACATATGTAATGTCAGGTTTCGTAAATGTAAGATACTGCTAAGCACCTGCGAGACTACGATATAAAGTGGGGTCAGCAACAGGAGGCCCAGACCCATCAAATTTAGCAGACAAATTAGCCAGTGTTCGGGATGGTTTGCAGTTAAGCATAGACGCGCGTACAAGAATCTCATTGGCATATTTTGAGATAGAAACAGACCATCGGATGTTCTTACAATTGAAATACCAAGAAAATAATGAAGATCACCAAGGTCAGTCATAGAGGACTCCGTACCCAATAGAGATATGATATGAGTCAGTAAGTGCGACGAGGAACCAGTAAGAACAATGTCATCGACATAGAGAAGTAAATATGCCATATGAGATCCTTGCCTGTAGATAAATAGGGAGGAGTCACACTTGCTATGAACAAAGCCAATACATGAGATAAAGATGGCGAAGCGCTGAAACCAAGCCCTAGGTGCTTGCTTGAGACCATAAAGAGATTTCTGAAGGCGACATACATGATTAGGTCTTGAAGGATCTCGAAAACCTGGAGGCTGCTACATGTACATTGTTTCCTGTAAATAGCCATGAAGAAAAGCATTCTTCACATCTAACTGTCTGATGGGCCACTTATGAGTGACAGTGATGCTAAGAACTGTGCGAATGGTGGCAGGTTTAACCACGGGACTAAATGTCTCATCACAATCAATGTCGGGTCACTAACTCCGACCATTAGCAACCAAACGAGCTTTATATCATGATAAGGAGCCATCTTCATTAAGTTTCTTTTTGAACAACCAAATACAATTTATAATATTAGCAGCAGGTGGTCTTGGCACAAGTATCCAAGTATTGTTAGAGATAAGAGCATTATATTCATCTGTCATCGCATTTAGCCAGTTAGGATCTTTAAATGCCTGAGAATAATTTCTAGGGACAAGAGATTCAGAGGCCACATGAAGATTGAGTTTCTGAATAGGTTTAAAGATGCCTTATATGGCGCGAGTGCGCATGGGATGTTGAGATGGAGGATGAGCAATATGTGAAGGAGGTCCCTCAACAGGAGCTGATGTGACATCATGAGAAGGAGAAGAAACCTGCTGAGAGTTTGGAGGACCCGAAGGAGTTGGAGTGCCGAGGGAGGAAGTATCCTCAGGAGAGTAATCAGAGGAAGAGGGAGTCTCAAGAAGAGAGTCACCGTTAGAGTGAATAGTAGTATTTCGTGAGAGTGGAGTAAAAGGAGTAGGTGGAGGAACATGATTAAGAAATGAGTAGGAAGGAGAAGTGTTTGGAGTCATGGATTCGAAAGGGAAAACAGTTTCATCAAATACAACATGAAGAGATATGATTATTTGATTTGTGTCAAGGTTGAGACAACAATATCCTTTGTGATTAGTAGGGTAACCCAGAAAAATGCAAGGTGTTGATCGCGGAGAAAGTTTATCGGAAGCCTCGATATGAGGAAAGCAAAGGCACCCAAAAACACGAAGGTGATTGTAAGAGGGTTGTTTTTGAAAGAATTTGTGAAATGGATTGTCATTTTTTAGAGTGGTTGTAGGTAAAATGTTAAGCAAATGGGCAGCCATATGAAGAGCTTCAACCCAGTAGGTGGGAGGAATACGAGCATTGAAGAGAAGGGTACGTATAACATTGTTAATGGAACGAAGCATGCGTTCAGATTTACCATTTTGTTGAGATGTATACGGATATGAGAAACGCATGTGGATGCCATGTTTATCACATAATCGATGAAATTTATGATTTTCATATTCACCTCCGTTGTCACATTTAATAGCTTTGATTTCAGTTTTAAATTGGTTTTTGACAAATGTACGAAAAAGAACAAATTTATCAAAGACATCAGACTTCGCACGTAAAGGATAAACCCACACATAATGAGAAAAATCATCCAAAAATATGACATAATATTTAATGCCACTAGTACTTTCAATAGGAGATGTCCACACATCAGAATGCACAAGTTCAAAAGGAGACAAAGAAGTAGAAGAAGATAAGCTAAAAGGCAATTTAACATGTTTGCCTAATTGACATACATGACATAAACTAAAGTCTTTATTGGAAGAACAAGAAATAGATTTATTGTGAACTAAGTGTTTAAAGACATGATGACCGGGATGAACAAGACGTTGATGCCACAGAGATGGAGAAACGGAAAGTAGAGCTTGAGTTGTTGGAGCAGTGACATGATAAAGATCACTATCGCTTTCACATCGCATGAGAATTTGTTTGGTTTGAAGATCCTTCACAAAATAACCAAAGGGGTCAAATTCAATAGAACAATTATTTTCACGAACAAAATGACGAACAGATATAAGATTTTTAATAATTGATGGTGTGATAAAAACATTTTTAAGATGTAAGGTGTGAAACATATTATTGTGCGGAAGAGTTGAATGTCCCATTTTAGTCACAGGTATAGAAGATCCATCTCCTACTAAAATAGATGAAGAAAATAAATGATTATCTAAAACAGACTTGAGAATACCGTGCGTTGGCGTGAACGTGCGATGTAGCCCCGGTGTCCATATACCACCCATCTTGACCTGGATTGTTTAATGACATAGTATTAAATATTTGTGGAAGAGAAGTGGGCTCCGGATTTGTTGAATATGAGTTGTTGGGCCACAAAAAAGGTTGAGAAGTGTGACTGGTCTGATAAGCTTGTTGTGGACCAAAAAATAAATGTTGTTGGGCTGTGTTCGGCTGGACCCAAGGCTGTCTTGGTCCAAAATGATTGTTATGTGGAACCGAATTAGGGATTGGAAGAAGTCCAAGAGAATTTGGTCCACCATTTGAAGATTTGACTCCACCATTATTGTTGACCTGATGCCATCCGTAGACCCAATTCCCTGAAGAGTTCCCCACACCTCGTTGCTAATACGGTTTGTATTCTTATTTGCTTTGTTGGTCCGAAAAACTTTTTCAAGTTTAAGCCAAACATCATATGATGTTGTCTATTTCTCAAAAATCAGATGAAGAAGAGAGATTTCAAGGGTGCCATACATCCAAGACTTCACGATGGCATCTAATCGGGTCCATTCATCGTTGTTTTCTGCATAAATCTTTTCTTTTGGGGGATCAAGATGATGTTTGACTCCGTATCCAATGCAATGGATCTCAAAAAGTTCACGCCAGATATCGTAATTCATACGATCCAAATCAAGTATCAAGGGAACAACATGTTTGATGTTAATCGTAGAAGAAGGTTTATCAGAAAGTGTAGAAGATGATGTAGAAGAAGTGGATCCAGTCATTGTGAAAATCAATGAAAGGTGAAGAAATAGAACAGAATAGAAGAAGAATCAAAGGAGGCAGTCGACAGAATAGAAGGCGACGCCTAGGTTTAGAGAGATTTCAGGAAAGTTTGATATGCTTTGATACCATGAAATCTTAGTATTTCTCATAAAAAAATCACCTTTCATTGATTGATATATATATATATATATATATATATATATATATATATATATATATATATATATATATATATATATATATATATATATATATATATATATATACACGGTTACATCAAAAATGGGCCAAATACAAAAGGGCCAAATAAGAATACAAACCCAAGACTATAAATCATACACTAATAGAGAACCGATGGTGATCGGGGCTGTGACATCTCAGTGGTGTTCATCAGGTGATCTCTTGGAGAAGTCGGTTGCTTGCTTGTTGTTAATGGTTCTTTTCAGCAACAAGGTATTGATTATGATGAAACCTTGGCTTTTCTCGCTAGACACAAAGTTTTTCATATTTTTCTTGCCTATTTAGCTCATAAGAACTTCAATGTGTATAAACGGGATGTCAAGTGTGCATTTCTAAATGAGTATTCGAGGAAACTGTTTATATTAAACAATCTCCCGGATTTGTGAATGATAAGTTTTCTAATTACTGTTACGTCCTTGATAAGGTTGTTTATGGTCTAAAACAAGCACTAAGGGATTAGTATGCAACATTAACCAAATTTTTGAAAATCTATAAATTTAAGCAAGGATGATTTGATCCCACATTATTTTGAAAGAAAGTTAGAGATCATATTATGCTTGTACAAATTTATGTCGATGATGTAATTTTTTTTTCTACTAACCTTGATTCATTGAAGGATTTGAGGATTTGATGTGAAGTCAGCTTAAGATGAGTATGATGGATAAAATCAATTATTTCTTTGGTTAGAACATTCCCCAAAGAAAAGAACAATTTTTTATCAACCAGGAATCTTATACGAACAATACGCTTGAACAGTTTGGAATGACTAATTTTTCAGATGCGAAGGTTCCTATGACATGTGACCCTCGCTTGAATCTTTCGTTAGACAAACTTGATGTTGATGTGAAACCATATCAAAGCAAGATAATTTATTTGTTACATCTAATTGCCAGTCAACCTGATATCATGTTTTATATATGTAATTGTGCTAGGTATCAAGCAAACCCAAGGGAAGCACATCTCACTACTGTTAAAAGATATCTTTTGATTCAAACACTTTCTAATGCGGACTTTGGAGGATGTCAACTTGATCAAAAAAGTACAACTGGGGGCAGTTACTTTGTTGATGGGAAGCTTGTGAGTTGGCAGTCAAAGAAGAAGAAAAGTGTATCAATATCCACATCTGGGGCTGAGTATATTGTTGGTGATGTTTGTACTTTGGAAGTGATCTAGATTCAAAGTCAATTACATGACTATATAATCAAAATGAAAAAATTCCTCTATTTTGTGACTCTCAGATGTAATTCACATATGTCATAATCCAGTTCAACATTCCAAAACAAAGAATGTTACTCTTCAATATTTCATAAAAGATCATGTTGAAGATAACAATATCAAAGTTCACTTTGTCAATACCAGAAATAAACTTTCAGATATTTTTACAAAACCTCTAGACGAAAAATGTTTTATGAGAATTTTAAATGGATTAGGAATAATGGGAGCTTGTTATATTCCGAAATCTAACTGAAACTTTTTTTTAGCTTTGATAGCGAAGGTTGTTCTTGAACTTCGGCAATAGAGCTAATTTATTAAGAGTTTACTATTCATCAACAGAGCTTCGAGTTTCTTCGATTTCGATATATTCTCTTAACCATTCAGTAAGATTGGCTTACAATCGAAGTTTATATTGAAGATTTTGGTAAAAAATTTCTTTTTGTTAAAAAAAATTATAAATTACAAAAAGATTTTCTTTATTCTTTTTCTTGAAAAATTCAAAATTACAAAAAGATTTTCTTTATTTTTTATTGAAAAATTCCAAAATTCCAAAAGATATATTTTTTTTAAAATTTTTCAAAAATCAAAAAATATTTTTTCTTTTATTATTCTTATATTATGTGGGTATTTCATGTTTTCGTAACAACTATTGTATATCCATGCACTATCGAAGCTCACAAGGGATAAGGTATTCTTCGATACATCTTGAATAGTTAAGTGTCCCTAGAAGCATGTTGCAACATGTTGTCCAAAGTCTCATCAACTCTTTGTTTGAAATGCCTAAATAAAAATTTTCTTCTAAAAATTCCTTCCCAATAGGTTGTATTACGTAAAGTCATTACGCTACCTGTCTCTTCTCACATTAAGTTTAGAGATAACTGGTTGGGCCTTCTTTTAGCAAATGTACAATGATTCTTTTACCAAATCCTTTTCACCCTGAAACCCTTACACATTGCACACATAATGATGTAGATCCCAAGACGTCTCTAGTCAGAAACAACTATAATGTATGTGTACCAAAAATCTGTGTTTATGATGTTGAAATCATTTTAACCAAGATGATACTGAAACCCACAAACCACTACAATTATAAAGCATTAATGGTGAATAATTTTTTTCTTCTTAATTGTTAAAGAAGAATTGACGGATGAAACTTTGTGTTTCAATGTACCTTTTTCAAATGTTCAAAATCACATTTTATTCTTTTTACATGATCTTAGTGAAATTTACTAGCCCCAAGTTGTTTCTACCAAAGTAGATCTAACTCTTTATTATTCATGAAACAAAAATTCCATTAAATATTTTTCATTACCTTTAGTCACTTATAAAATAAATCCAAATTCTTACTTGTTGAATAGACTGTTCACACAACTATTGTCTTACATTATTTTGCTCTTATTTTATGTTATGAAGATGTTTGAAAATCAAGCCTACCTTAGATACTGACTAAAAAAGGCCCTTCGATACTTCTCTATAAGTATTTGATTGTATTTCATGAGAAACCATAAATGAACTTTGATTTCTCTGTTGATATCGAATGAAGATAATATTTCTCCAAAATCTTACTGTGTTTATATCATAGATTCTATGATATCACACTTTATCCAAAAAAAAATAGATTGCTTCAATCTTTTTCCTCGAGCCTCATGCCATGATTTTGCAAAGTTTGGTTTATGATCTCACTTACAATCCCATAATTGAATGAGATCCAACCTTAACTATCGAATATTGCTTCTTGGTTACTATTGAAGCTTCTCAAATGTTCGACACTGGGTGTATGACAAGGTAACGGTTGTACGATTACGTATTGCTACGGTTACTTTATCTGTGATCGATTTTTTCACTTATTACCTCTACACATCGTGGTTAGAGATGATGAAGGTTAAATAACTCACTTTTTACATGGCAAGTTCTGATTGGCTATCGATTCAAATTCAAAATTCGAGCCAGTTTAAAAAGCGGTTTTCACTGCTTAATTAACCTTTTCTGAATTCATGAATTATCATACGACCCTAACCATAAATCTATCAATTCCCTGCCTAATATTCTTGTCAATCGTCATGTCAACTGTTCAAACCCCAGTTGATCATTTCAATACTAGTGACGAGGAAGTTTTCATTGCTCAAATGAAGATTCAATAGAATAATTTTTGGTTTAATCCAAACTTATCGACATAACATGAAGAATTGAAGATACTTGTTCAATACTAGAATGATTCAGTTCTTGCTATTGCTCTGTCTGCATCATTTCCAAATATGATTTCATGGTTTTCGTTGGCTTCTTCCTCGGCAATTTAAAACAAGAAAGCGAATATAATCACATTTTAAATGGAATCCAAAGGTACAAGGGACTTTATGAAGAAACTATTTATTCAAATTCTTAGGTTGGAATCTGATGGTCCTAGTGATGTTCCTTTTCAAAATAAATTCTTCATATGTTGAATAAAATGCGGTAAAATAATCCTATATTTATTATCAGTGATTTGTATAAATCCAAATTGCCTAGTATCTGGTGCCTTTTCTTTGGGGTGATTATTCAATGCTTGACAAGTCATTTATGGATATTATTAGGGGAGCCCTGGAGATACAGTCTAGGCCCTTGTTCGATCCACAAGGATCAAGATCAAATGAACGCTTATTCTCTTTTTGTCAAGCCAAGATATATTGCTAACCCCTCAGTAACTAATAATCAAGTGAGACACAAATTTTTTAGTTCGTATTTTTCTGGTAAAAATCAAAAAGGAGATAGGATTCCTGATTATTCAGAACTGAATCGAATGACATGTACGGATCATTCTAATCTCAGATATCCGGCCATTCTCGACGGTAATTCGGATTTATTGGCAAAGAGGCGAAGAAATAGATTCATCATCCCACTCGAATCGATTCAAGAAGGCAAGAACCAACTAATACCTTCTTCAGGTATCTCAATGGAAAATACGTAAACCCACAATATGAGTACCTGCTCTACAATCGGAGTGGTTAATAATGCATGTAAGTATGATGATATTGAGCTATGCGGCTCTTCTTTGTGGATCCTTATTATCAGTAGCACTTCTAGTCATTACATTTAGAAATATTTTTTATAGTTATAAAAGTAATAATTTCATAAAATTAAATGAGTCTTTTTCATTTGGTGAAATCCAATACAAGAATGAAAGAAACAATATTTAAAAAAAAATTACTTTTTCTCTGCTAAGAATTATTACAAGGCCCAATTGATTCAACAATTAGATTATTGGAGTTATTGTGTGATTAGCCTAGGATTTATATTTTTAACCATAGGTATTCTTTCAGGAGCAGTATGGGCTAATGAAGCATAGGGATCATATTGGAGTTGGGATCCAAAGGAAACTTGGGCCTTTATTACTTGGATCGTATTCGCAATTTATTTGCATATTCGAACAAATAAAAATTTTCAGGGGGCAAATTCCGCAATTGTGGTGACTCTAGGCTTTCTTATAATTTGGATATGCTATTTTGGGGTAAATCTATTAGGAATAGGGCTACATAGTTGTGGTTCATTTACGTTAAACTCTAGTTAAATTCCAGAAAAGTTCTTACAAATACAAACGGAATACGGTGTATATAAAACACCTTGTGTCAACCGGCGACAACCGTGTGAATCAAGTCAAGTAGTGTAGTGATTCACACGGTTCTCGCAAAGACCAAGTATATTGGGTGAAAATTCAAATTCATATTTTGTTTTTACTTTATTTAAGATGTAAGGGAATAAAAATCCTTCTTTTTTCTTTTCATTAGTCAACCAACTCTTAAAAATCATAGGAGTTTTTTTCTTTAAGAAAACTATCTATAAAAATAATTAGATAAAATACCTTCAACTTTGTCAACTGATAATGAAAGAACAAAATCCGGATACATTGACCTATTACAGGTAGAAAAATGGAGATCGAAACAAATAACTCGTGCGGTCCAGAATCAAAAACATAAGCGTTTGGAGTATTAAATAACTTATATCCATAGAACATCTGGCGTAACATAGATAATGAATAAATAGGAGTTAATATCATTCCAATTGCCATTACAAAAGTGATGGCAATTTTAGGCATTAAAAGATATTTTTGGCTGGTAATTATTCCTATAAAGACTATAACTTCTGCAACAAAACCACTCATACCCGGTAATGCAAGCGAAGCCATGGAAAAACTACTGAACATCGTAAATATTTTTGGCATGGGGATAGCTACTCCGCCCATTTGGTCGAGATAAACGAAAATAGCTCCATTGAGTCCCGTATCGGTTATAGAAGAAATTCCTATAAGTATGAAACCTATATGATATACGGAGGAATAAGCTATTCGTTCTTTTTTTTTTTAAATTGCATTGGCCGGGAGATGTTGAAGCTGCATAGATTATTTGTATTGTACCTACTATCATCAACCAAGGAGAAAATATAGAATGAGCGTGTGGTAATAATTCCATATTAATCCGAATCAATCCATACACTCCCATTTTTAATAAAATTCCGGCTAGAATCATACAAGTACTGTAATGTGCCTCTCCGTAGGTATCTGGTAACCATGTATGTAGGGGTAGAATCGGTCATTTGACAGCAAAAGCAATAAAAATCCAATATAGAATATTATTTCCAAAGCCACAGGATACGATTGATTCACTGATGTTTCAAAATTTAATGTTGGTTCATTAGAACCATATAAACCGACATCCAGAACTCCCGTTAAGAGAAAAATGGAACCTAGATCCCGCCGTATATAAAATAAATTTTGTGGCTTAGTAGAGACGTTTCTTTCCTCCCCACATGGATAGAAGTAGATAAACCGGAATTAATTCTAGTTCCCACATGATGAAAAAAAGTAAAAGGTCCCGAGAAGAAAATGATCCTATTTGACCACTATACATTGCTAACATCAAGAAATGGAATAATCGAGAATCCCGAGTAACAGGCCAGGCTGCTAAAGTAGCTAAAGTAGTGATAAATCATGTTAATAAAACGGGTCCTATAGACAGTCCATCTATTAGCCTTGACAAAGGCAAACTTAAGTCGTACTCTGCTATGGCTGTTTTGTACTATGGTATGAAATAAGATTATGCTTCTCTACTTTGAGATGAATTCACAACATATGTCAAGCATTCATAGAAAACGATAGAGATTGTAAGTGCTCAATTTTGGAGTCTTATTCTTCGTGATGCTTATCACCAAGATGAAATTCAAATTCCTAGTGGTGTCAAAGTAGTGAATTATTCTCACTTGTAGATACCAAAGAATGTTACTGATGATGCTTTAAAATTCCCATATGTTGGAAGAGTTATATATGCAATGCTTCGGCTAGTGGATGAGTCGAATGAAGTGTTAATTCACTACAAGAAGTCTATTCCTATTGTACCTTCTACTTCTACTCTTAAGAAGGTGGAATTTCAAGCAAAAGAGGAAACAACTTAAGAACCATTTGTGGTTGATGTTACAAAGAAAGCAAATTTCAAAGCCCAAAGAAGTTGTTATCGATACTCTCCAAAATGTCAGGTATAAATTAATTTAGTAAAATTTCTTTTTTTGTGTGTGTGGGACCACGGAATCGAGTACGTAGTATGTACACATGGTACGTCGGGCGTACTTTAAGGCTTGAATGAAGCGGGATGTCCCCCACGTACGTTGGGCGTACCCATATGTATGCAGGGCGTACGTATGTCAGGTGAAAACCCAAATTTTTAGGGTTTACATCCTTGTTAAAACATTAAGTTCACCAAATCCTTTGCCTCATTAGCCTCCACTGTCTCTTGAGGCATATCTCGAAACCCTAATCCATTTTCCAAAGAGATTGAGCTTATGTGTGTGTTTGTGTGAGTGTGTGGTGCTTATTGAAGAAGAAGAAGACTTGTAGAGAAGAATTGGAAAAGAAGGAACTTGTAGCTCTAGAGGGTATTAACCTTTTCTAACTTATTGGAGGTATAAAGCTCCTACCTTTATGAATCCATGTGTTAGATTTAATTTAGGGTTTTCTTTTATCACATGACGATCCTTTGAGTCATCCTTAAGAGTATAGGCTACTCCAGGAGCTTAGAATGTTAGATTTCATCATTTTTCATGGTGTTAGTGCGTAAAAATACGATCTTAATAAATCATGATAAACCATGCAAAGGTTGGTGTCCATTCTTTCAGGATGAAGTATTTAAGTTGGCCTTGGAATCTTTTAAGTCATGAAAAAGTATAAAGTTTGCAACGTTATGGCTTAATACGTTTTAAGGAGATTAGATCTGAATTTGGACGTTAGGTCTTAGTGAATTAAGACTTTAGAAGCAAGATTTGGCCTACTAGGGCATACATCGGACGTACACACTTGAGGTCTCCATATTGTGAAGCCATTGTGTATGCCAGGCGTACTGATGGTACGCTTATGGTACACTTATGGTACGCACTAAAGAAGTTTTTCTGGGCTTTTAATTTCCGGCCAATTTGGACATAGGGATTTGGGCCCTTGTTGGACCACAAGTTTTTTTGAGTTGGACCTTTATGGATTTCGACCCATATTGGACTTGGAAAGCCTTTTAAATTTGGGCTAGTTTGGATTTAGGCCTTGGCATGTTAGGCTAATAAGGGAAGAGTAAAGCAACCTTTTACCCTTAAAGTAGGGATTTAGGGTTTGGAATCTCAGGTTGGGTTAATGACCTAATTGCTAATTAGGGTTTTATTATCTTTCGATTTAGAGAGAGGATTTCATGTTTCAGTAGCCCAAGTGTGATTTGGTATCTTCAGACTAAGACGACTTTCCTTCATTATATATGTGGGTCGAAGGCACCAATGCCGGCCCACTAAATTTTGTTTGTAGGGTAACGATTTTCTTTCTGACAATTACATATTATGCCTGGATATGCTTGATGTCTTTGTGACTCTTACTATTATGATTACATGCTAGTTGTAGGGGTGAAATAGACCTGATACCGGTTGAAAGAAACCGAAAGGGTTCAAATATACCCAGTATTGGTCGAAAGAGATTGAAGCGGTTGAAATATAACCAGTACCGGTTGAAAGAGATCAAAAGGTGTGAAATAGAACCGGTACCAATTGAAAGAGACCAAAGGGGTTGAAATATATTTAGTACCAGTTGAAAGAGATCGAAGGGGGGGGGGGGGTGAAACAGATCTAGTTATGCTTCTGCTATTATATATGTATGGTATGGGGTATTCTGGGGGACATCACGGAGCTTTATGGTTATGGTTTTCAGTTTATGCTTTAGGTACCTCCAGCTCAAATGGGAAGGGCTCGAGTTGATTGTATAGCATCTGCCCATGTTTTCTGCATTTACGTGATTTTGGGATTTGTAATATGATATTATTACACTATGGTACACTTTAGGTTGTTTTGACATATTTACTAGAGGTTTTGAAATGAATTAAAAATGAAATTTTTATCTGAAATTTTTGGGATGTTACATTATCAAAGAAGTTACTATGGATGTTGTCACATTAAGATAGAAGGCAAAGTTGAAGCCTAAGGGCATTGTGATTAAATAAATTACAGATGACGAGCAACAAAAAAAGAAGAAGTGAAAGGTTATGGGTGTATTGAAAATGTTTTCAAATATTCAAGCTCAAACAGTCGAAGATAAATATGACCAAACACATCTTGAGAAGAAGATTGTCAATGAAGAAGTTGTTGTTCCCACTAAAGATGACAAGACAGATACTGAAGTTTAGGAACCAATTCAACATACATCTTATGAATGTGAAGGAAATGCTGATGATGTTGATCAGGTGATGCGTGGAAATACTTCTATTTCACCCTGAAGGGAGACCTCCGTCAAGTCAAATATGGAGGAGAAAAGCAATCCAGATGTCACTTTGAACAAAACTAATATTGAAACAAACATCACAAATAGTGAAACACTTTTGACTTCTACTCATAAGTTGAATAATATCATTCCAACTGAAGTTCCTACTTTCAAATCTAACACAAATGAGGATAGGTCTTAAAATATCCCTAAGAACTTATCTAATAAGGACTCAAATGTTAATGTGGGTGAGGCTTCTTTGAAGGACGCTTCAACTGTTCCACTAACACCACCACCATCATCACCATTACTAACTTTGACTATTCAAGCTACATTTGTTCCTTTAAACTCACCAATATTTGAAGGTATCTTACAACAACCCATTACTTCTCTATTTTCTTCTCAGCCCATAGAGAATACTCTCAACATTAAAGAAGAAGAACGTGTTAAATTTGTTGATCTTGACTTCAATTATGAGGAAGAAAAAGTCAAAGATCATAATATTATGCATGGAAAGCAGTACAATATACTTAATTTAAAGCTTAACATGATTCTTTAATTTTATAATGATAGTGCTAGTAAGTCTTGTTTTTTGAATAAAGGTGATGTTCATCTTATGTTGAAATTTCAAGAAAGAAAAATGATGTTTTTAGTGAACTTTATTGTGACTAGTTTGGTGACAAGACTAAAAGGAAACTTGGCTTCATACAAGTTTCATCTAACAAAAGTTCCAAATTTCGATCTTGAAAGACATGACCTATTAGAAAAACTTATGCAAACTTCTAAGGAATCTGTTGAGTCGGAGGTTAAGGAAATACATGATATGTTTCTCTCAGTGAACATAAAAAGATTGATGTTTTTATCTCTAATCTTCAAAATAATGTCCATGTTCTACTTGATGCCACTAGAACTTTAAACGAAGACATTAATTCCTTTAATAATTATTATGAAAAAGGTTTGAAGATGAAGAAATAATTTGATGAGAAAATGTTCGAAGGATTGAGAATTCTCTAAATGCTTTTCGTGAACAATTATCGAAGTTTGATGTTCAATAAAAATCTTCAATTTATGAAGAAAGAATCTACACACCTATATTTTTGATTGAATCCCACTTGATACTCATGTGATAGGTAGATAAGGGTGGATCATTGAAGATTGGAGGTGAAGATAAACAAGTTGTAGTTGGGAAGGTCTCTACTACACAAATTCCAAATCCAATTCCTCCAAAATCATATCAAACTTCGTAAAAAATGACAACATCAACTAATGATGTCGAAGTTGTTGTATCAAATATCCAATTGAAGAAAAAAATAAATATAAAAGAAGTAGGATCTGGCTCTTTGATTCAAACCAATTTCTATCATTAAAGTGAAAAACAAATGAAAAGGGGTGCATGTTGAACCTACTGAAGTTGTGAAGAAAAGATTAAAGGATTTAGAGTTGGAGAAAATGAAGCACCTTAATAGCATCATGATCCCAAGGGAGAATGAGCCGCCTTGCCTTGAAAAAGGAGATATCAATGAAGTCTAGTGCTATAAGAAAATTGAAACCGTTGCTTTTGGGGAGGTTGATGCATTCGAGAAGCAACCAAATCAAAGTTACATGGTTGGAGATTCCTTGTTTAACCAGCTTACAGTTTGAAATTCCTAGAAGTTATAAAGATATAGAGGAATTACAGTCAGATGAAAATAAGATTTCATGATGTGCCTGGGAAGATTGAAGAGGAGGGCTCATTAAAAAATAATATTAAGTTGGTTTCATTAAAAAAAGATGTTATTTTCGAAGGGATAATCTAAAATTATCAATACAAGGTCATCATGGCAGACAATTTAGTTTGTGAATTCACCATCGTTGCTTTTCCTTTGATGAACCCTAATGATCTTATCACACTTTTGAAGATCATGGGAGAGCTTGATAATAATCATTTAACAGACATATCAACTTATATCATCGTATATGGGCATATCAAAAGTTCTATTGATTGCTGTTTTCATTATCTAGGTTTATCAAACTTTGAGTTTGCAATTGCAAATAAGAAGAAAACAAAGAATCTAAACACATATTTAAGAGAAGATCTTAATATCAAAGACTATGAAGATGGTGAGATCTTGATGAAATCCTAAGGTGTGGTATTTCAAGGTAAGCACACGAAAGGAGTAAAGACAAAATATTTCTTTCACACAAACTTTAAAGTGATATTCTCAAACTTGAATCTTAATAGCATCCTTCTCCGAATCAATAAATGAAAGAATAATTCAAATGAATATCCTTTGGTGATAAGGAAGATACGGGGTGAGTTTTCCTCTAGTAGGAACGGGTCTAAGGCACCAAGGCCGGCCGGTTTAAGTAGTAGAGTATGTCGGGGTACGCCCGATGCAATTTATATGTTTCCGGACATTGGTCCGATGTCGGGGCAATCCCGAGAAGTAATTAAGTATATGTGATGTCTATGTGATTCATGCATGCTATATGATATGTGCTATCTGTTCTGGGCTTCGGTCTGATGTCAGGGCAAGCCCGATGTATGTTAGTTTACATGTTATGTGATATGTGTTCCGGGATAAGCCTGATATCGGGGCAAGCCCAATGTAAGATAGATATTATGCTATGTATTATGTGTTCCGGGGCAAGCCCGATGCAGATTATGTGATTATGATAAGTGTTATGATATATGTTACGCTGTTTACATGACGGGGTAAGCCCGATGTCAGGGTGAGGCCAATGCCTGATGCAGTTGGATGCCGGGGTGAACCTGATGTCGGATAGTAGTCCGATGTCGGTTAAGCTGATGTTGGCATTTGTCCTGATGCAGTTGGGAAGAGTCCCAGAGTTATGTTATTTTTTATATGTGCTAGTATGGTATGCAGTAGTTTGGGGGAGCTCACTAAGCTTCGTACTTACAGTTTTAGTTTTGGTTTCATGTACTTCAGCTAGCAAAGGGAAGGGCTCGAGTTGATGGCATGGCACACACCACGGTTTTTATTAGCTTGGGAGCTTACTCTGATATTTTATATGAGACAGTTATATGTGTTGACAAATTTTATGAGATTTTGAGATACATGTTTGATGATTTTATTTTACGATGATAATATTATAATTGTTAAATGATTTTAAAAACAGAATTTTTGGCTTGTAATATTGGTATGTTTCACCTAGATTATCCAATACCTACCCTACTCTCTAGCATGCATTTCAAATAAAATATCTCATAGCACAAAAGTAAGGGTATTTTAGGAAATCACCGTTCGGGCTCTGGCTGATTGTACACACCGCTCCAACTCGTTTTCTCTTAAACCTCTTTCTCGTTTTAGAAAAATCATTTCTTTTGATTTTTTTCTCAAATCCTCAATTTGAGTCCAAACACACCCAGAGGTGCATCCGAATCCCTCAAACCAAGGCTCTGATACCAACTTGTAACAACGTAAATTTACAAACCAAAATTTTCAATTTAAAAACACATTTATCTCAATAATAAAAATCACCAAATGTAACAATGTCAAATCATCAAATCTTATATTCAAAATCTGTATATATCAAAACTCCAGGATCCTCTCAATCATAACTCAATCTCTAATGTGTGTACAATCAAGTCGGCGCCTTCCTGTGATCCTAAGAATTACCTGAAACACATAACACATAACACGGTAAGCACGAAGCTTAGTGAGTTCCCAAAAAAAAACACACATCACGTTAGCCACTCGACGCTAACTTAATACGATCCTCCGGTCAATGTGTTCCAGTGGAGACCCTCCGGTCCCACAACTCGGGTGGACCCTCCGGTCCTAACTCAATAAGCTAATTATAATAATACTCAGCATAAAAAAGACAAAATGTAGAATATCACAATACGCAGATAAGCACATAAGACATCTCAGTCACACAAAGATACCACTCATGGTAAGTATAGTGAGAAGACTCACCTCGTAAGCTAGCAAGTAAAAGTCTCGTACTCGAAACTCTCAAACTAGCCTCCGCCTAACACATAGGATAATTATCTCTAATTAATACTCTACTCATACTAAAATACACCAAAGGTTGTTCTCTCTTTCTCTCTAACTCTTGGAATGGGTAAAAGACTGTTTAACCCCTAGATGGTCTCTATTACTTATGTTGACAAAACCCTAAAGTCAACAGAAGTCAAACTCGAGTCAAAAGTCCAAGTCTAACCTGACTCGGCGAGTGCACTCATGTGACTCGTCGAGTCCACTCGTTCCTCAGAAGTCTCGTGAAGGTCCATCTTGTCGAATTAACCCCTAACTCGCCGAGCTATAGCATGGCCAGCTCATCAGGAGAAACCCTAACCGACTCGTCGATTCAACTCATCGAATTGGCGAGTCCATTCAGACTCGTGTCATATTCTGATGATTTCAAGGCAGGAAACCCTCTCATTCTCTAGATCTATGCTCTTAAGTCTCATTTATCACGTAAAGCCATGAGCTTTACGTTCATGTATGGCTCTTAGGAATTGAAATGCCAAGAACATGCTTTATTAAGGGTTTTTTTTTCACTCAAAGGCTCTATTATGGCTTAATAAAGCAGGGACCTTTGGACTCTAGGGACCTTACAAGGTCCAGATCTGATGTCTAAATCTCTATATGTGCTTAATACACTCAAAGTCCCAATATTAGATGGAAAAGAAGCCCTAAACTCCAATAATATGAGATCTACCTTTTATAGAAGCTCTTGGATGAATAACAACAGATCTAACAACCTCTTCTCGTTCCTTGCTTGAAATCCCGCTCTTCACTTTCAAAGATGCACCAAGATACCCAATATTAGCTTAACACTCTCTTTATTAGCTCAAAGGGCAATTAGGGTTTCTCTCAGTGAGGGTAAGCAACTGGTGAGCCACAAATTAGGCTATCAGTGTCCTTAAATAGGCCCCAAACCGGGGGATTTAGGGTTTCACTTCACAACGTCTACTCGGCGAATCGACTCTCTGACTAGTAGATCATTAATCCCACATTGTACAATTGCGACTCTACTCGACGAGTTGTAGCACCAACTCATCGATTTGCTCAATATTCCTTAAAATAAATAAATAAACAATATACCTGGGAGTCTGGATGTTATATGTCGACATGTTGTGTTGGGTTGGGTTGAGGCCGTCTTTCTTTGTGCTATAAGCCAATATACTTGGTATGTGCCAGATGTTAGTCATAGGCACGGAGGCTTGGGATGAGCGGTTGGGTTGATACAGTAAGGCCAATAAACTTGGTATAGTTGGCATTTGAGTTCGGTGACTGATTGGGCCTCTTGCCCATTTATTTGTTTGTTTATGTGTGATATTTTAAGGGAAACTCACTTAGCTTTATGTGTATCTAATTGTTTATTATTTTAGGTATCATCGATGTCAATGGGAATGCAAAGGCGTGACTGTACACATTCATCAACAACAATGAAGATTTCATATTTTAAGATTATTCTGATTTTTATAAATATATTTGGAATAAACGTTTTCTACATAAGGAATTTATAATTAGGAAGATTAAGTAAAAAAAAATTGGTTGTGAAAATGGGACGTTTCAACACCCCTCTCTCTATATATATTTTATTCTTTAAGCTTCAACCATCATAGTCATGAAACACCATTGACGATGAGAATTTCATCCACCAGAATCCTCTGCTTCTCGCTTCTTCTTTATGCTCCATTCTAAAGCAGCAAACTACTTATCATCTCCCTATGTATAATACCTAGATTGCCCTTTCAATAAAACCAACCACTGATATTTATTCAATCTTCTCCAATGCCGCCACATCTACACTTTGATGTCATTAGAAAAACTAGATCAATGCCTTGAACTCCCACCTCTGTTAAATCGTTGTAGCTCTGGCTCTGGAACCCAGTCTTGTTTCTCCTATCTCACCAAAATAGCACCACCTTTCCTAAAACCATCACTCTCCCTTCGTCACATGCACATCGCTACTGAAATCCATAGTACGACCAACATATCAAGAATTTATTGAAACCATAAAACTAAAAGATCAACAAGCATGATTGAGTTGTTGATTTTATGTTTCGAGTTCTAGATGAATTAAGGTGATTTTGGTTTTGAATGGTTTGATTTTCATATCTGGATTCAGGTTTTTATAGGAAAATTCATCATAGGGTTTTTGTCAGGGCGAGTTCAGTTTCTAGTATGTTCATCGGAGCTTTGTGGTCGTCAGAGTTGATAAAGGAGATGGTGGTGGTCAAGATTCGTGGTGGTGATTTTGAGGTGATTTTTGATTTTTCATGTAATTGATACATATGTGTGTATGTGTGTGTGAATGTTATGAAGTGTTTTATTAAAAGTGATTTCATGATTTTGAGGGAGGTGTTGCTATTTATGGTTTATAGTTTAGATTTTCATGTGTTTTTCTTCAAATCAAAATTTATTTTATGATGGTTGGTGGTTTCAAGGGACTAGGTGACTAATAGCTTTTGGTGGCGGGTGGATTTTGGTAACTGGTGTTGGAAATGGGATTACGAGGGTAACCGGTGGTGAAAGTGGGACCGTGGGATTGAGATTGAGTGGGTCTCATTTTTTTATACAATTAATTCATTTTTAAATAATTAAAAAAAAAAACTGAAGAAAATAATATAAAGAACAATATAATCTTTTTAGGTGACAAGGGATAAAACAAACAACAAAATAACCAAATTAAAAGCTAGAGACTGTCTTAATACAAATCAATAGTTAACGACCAAACGAATAATTTTAACATAAGGGAATGTGATGAGTTGGAAAATTAGAATTGTGGAGAGCACACGCCTTCTATACCTTTTAAATATTTCACCAAATTCTCTTGAGAGTGTGAACAAACATTAGATCCATTTCCGAAAATTATACCTTATCGTAGATAAGCTACTTTTAACAGTTGTCTATCTTTTCCTTTATCGAGAATCCTCTTTTAACCTATTGGTACATTATATTTTACTTTTATCTTGTAAAAAAAATTAAGTATTAATTTTCTGGATCATCGCAATTGAACCAGTTGGTCCTTTATCGTCTTATGAGCATAGAATGGTTCTAACTATAGATCTTTGTTACAAGTCACATATATATTCCAACAGAGAGTCTTGTTCAGGTGATATATTACTGTCAACATATTATAATATTATATAATTGACCCACAATCGAATACAATCATAATAATATGGAATACAGAAAAAAAGAAGCGAGTATATAAATTAAATGCCATGTACTGTACAACTGACCAAACCATAGCTCCAATATGTCTCAGTAATTTTACCTACCTATTCGTTTCAGTGTCACATGCAACATAACATATAAAGGTAAACAAGTTTAATTTTTTGATACTTGGTAACATTATCTTTTAGAATGTTTACTGATTAAGTTATCATTTTAGAAATAATTTGGTCTAGCTGACGTAACAAAGTTTGTAACAAGATATTTTAACAAGTACGTCTTAGGTTAAATCCCAAACATATACTAATCTTTTTTTCTAAAAAAAAGTTATCATTTAAAAATCTCTTTTCTTTTCTTGTAGTGAACATCAGTATATCACTAGACTTTCGGTTCACGAAATATTATCTAGTTCATCAAATGTAAACTAAAAGCAGAATCTAAGATCATTTAGCAAGGTATAGCACGAGTTTAATACTTAGTTGTCTTGATGTCATTTCCTCGAGTTAAATATTTGGTAGTGTTAATGTCATTTCCTCATGCAAATCGTTTGCCAAAAAGTTATGCACCCAAAAATTATATTATATAAGTGCGGACTAAGGATTCTTTTTTCCCTATTACTTTAATCTTTATATATGACGGTCACTTTTAGAGAAATTTGATGATGATATTAATTATTGTACCTTTCATTTTTGGTAATTTTATAATTAATTAACCCCAGATAAAATTTTCTATGATTAATTAACCCCAGATAAAATTACTAAAACAAAAATATGACTTATTAAAAGAAATCATGTATAATCAAATAGTTAACAAAATTCTGTTTTTGTATGTGTTTACAAATTTAGTACTTCGAATTAAGAAGAGAAGTACTAATCAACCAAATACTAACATGTACTATATATCTCGAATTAAGCATTAATCAAACCAGTAGAACCTACAGCTTTGGTCAACCCAAAGGTGACACCCATCGCCACCCACCCTCCAAACAATACCCTAAGTGTCGACTTCACAATCGGACCCCTTCCAAGCACTGCACTCAATCCACCAAACCCTACTAGCGCCATGCTCACGGCCAGCACCACTACCACCAACCTCACGTGATAACTATTTATAAACGCAGCTGCCAAAAGTGGCACAGCTGCCCCGACCGCGAATGCAGAGGCTGAAGCAACCGCAGCTTTTGTTGGGCTCGGCAACTCGTTTTTCTTGTCTTCCAACAGATCATAGGTACTCAAACCATTCGTGATCTCTCTTTTGATTTGTGACATTTCGATGTCGTACTGAGAGTAAACTGAGACAAATTCTCCGATGGCCATGCTACATGCTCCTGCAACCAGCCCAGCCATGCCAGAGAGGATCATGGTCTTGACATCTTGACGAACAGCACCTACACCCATCATTAGGGAGGCAGTGGAAAGGAGGCCGTCGTTAGCACCTAACAGAGCGGCTCTCAGCCATTGAGCTCGCTTGGCATAATCGAATATGACTTCAGTGGTTTCTTGGGTTTGCTGGCTTTCGACATCTAAGTTGGTATGTTTGATGCTTGGGTGGTCCAAGTTATCAACAGTTGTTGGGGTCGCCATGGAAGAGGAGAAATTGGTGGGTTCCGGCAGCTAAAACGGTAGTGGTGATAACTAATGGAAGGTGACGGTGTGGATAATTAGGATTGTGGAGAACACACGCCTTTGGTCCCTTTTTATAAACCAAATTCTCTTCAAAGTGTGAACAAGTATACGTCCATTCCTGAAAATGATACTTTGTTGCACAAAATGATTACTTTCGAATTGCCAATCTTTTCTTTTTACAAGAATCCATTTTTCTTTATAATCTTTTCACACAATTTTATATATTCTTTTCACTTTATAATATATTAAAATATTAAAGTATTTGTTTGAAATTTTAATATAAATATTTATATTTTTTACTAATAATGGACATATATAAATATATACATATGTTGGTTTGTATTCTATTTCATTAGAGCTTCAAAACGATATATGGTATGCTAAAAATAAAATAGATGTAAATGAGATACCGATACTCAAAATTAGGTATTTGAGAATAAAACTTAGCTGTGGGAATGAATCTCATATTTGATAGACAGACCATACTCTAGTGAGTTTATAAACTTGAATGTATAATAGACTTACAAGCTTGTACACATGATTTTACTCCAATTCTAACCTCTGCGCAAGGTGGCGGGGTGTGAATCTTGGATTACGTAGGCCAAATTCTCCGAACTTGTGCGTGGTCGCGAGCTACGATAATACTCATCTTCTTCCTTACTTTTTATGCAACTATTTTCGGCGACTCTTTCAGGCATGTAGCTATATCTGATAGTACACATTATTTTGGTTGTTGTACCCTGGAAACAAACATCGAATATCTGACAGTCCAACTCGAGCCTCAACCATTGCGTTTATTACTAATGTTTTTCTTGCAGATTATTTGATTCAGAAACGGAGCCTAAAACTAACAGTATTAAGAATTGTGAAATGAATCATCATATTTGAACATTTTTCATGCAAATTATTCGATTCAGAAACAAGAGAGCGAATAATAACAATATTAAGTTTGTGAAATGAATCATCATATTTGAACCTCTAACTAGACCATATATATATATATATATATATATATATATATATATATATATATATATATATATATATATATATATATATATATATATATATATATATATATATATATATATATATATATATATATATATATATATATATATGGTTTTTTTGAATAAAGAGGTGTCAGGTTTAACTATTAATCCTTGTTACAAGTCACGTAGATTTGCAAATGTTACTGTTAGCATTGGTTAAAATTAGTCGACGAAAAAAGAATATAATAATATACTATAGTGGAATAAAAAAAAATTAAAAAAAGTCCCAAGTAGACACTACTTCAAATAATAGTATTAGTGACAAATAAATCTATCAAAAATCCATTGCTAATAACCAACGTCGACATATCAACAACAAAATAAAGTTGCTGATAAATCATTTGTTGCTATTGAATAGCAACAAATTATAGAGGGATTTTTATCATTTATTGCTATTGAATAGCAACAAATTACAGAGGGATTTTTTTCGCAATAATGACGGATTATTTTAGGTAAATTTCAAGGAAGATATGATTTTTGTGTTTGTTCCGTCCTTTACTAGGTGCTGACATCAGTCGGAAATCCGCCGTTGATTATGCGTTAGCGATGGAAATCAAGTTGGTATTTATTCAGAAATAGGTTTTTCCACGGTCGGAAACATGTTGCTATTCCGTCACTAATTTGGCATTACAGTAGCCATAAATTCGCCACTGATTCTTTTGTGTGGCAATTGTATTACCAAAATTGTCAAATGAAATTCAAATTTTAACATTCAACTTCTAAATCCAAATCATAATATCTGACTACCAACATTCGATTTTAAAGTATCAAAATCATATCACAAGATGTAAAAGTGTCAATATCTAATTAGGTGTCTTATTAACTTGAGTTAGTTTTAGGATTTCATTATACATCTTCAAAACATAGTTTATTTATAACTGTAGAATTTGCCTTGCAAAAATATCTCCGAAGAAAATTTTTCATTGATTATTAAATACATGGGATGTCATAACTAATATAAGAAACATAAGCATAAACATAGTTATTAAAAGCCTTAGAATATCTCATTTACTAACGTCCTATGAGGGAGATAGAGTACTTGAATGAACACACAATCCATACCATCGGATAGTATGATTCATTAACGCCTACAAATTATGAGTTTGCTAGTGTTCCATTGGATTGTCTAGAAGAGTTCATAGTCTTCATCAATACTTTTCTAGATAACTATTCTTAGTTGGGCATAGTCTCTCACTATTATTTCATCTCTGGCAGGGTCTCTCGCAATTGTATCATATCTGTTATGCTTTTTCTCAACTAATTTATCTCTTACATGGTCTCACACCATTATCTCAATTATTTCTCTCTCCAGTCTCATTAGTACAGTAATACTATGTTGGACAAGATCTCTCACTATTTTCTTATATATCTCTCTCTATACTTGATATCTATATCTAACCTGAAAGTAACTATGTAATCACTTGTTGTTAAAAGTGGATGACTAGTGAATTCGGATGCGCTTTGCCTAATACCTTGACTTCTCCTTTGATGTGACCTAACTATGATTTTTACCATGTCTTAGTCTAACATTCCTTTTTGACTAATGAATGTTTAGATTCCTCAACAATCTCAATGTCAACATCATGATCTCTATCAAGTAAGGAGCAACCAAGTAAGATCATATCGGATGTAGGGTCCATTTGATATACGAAGTATAGTATTTGGAAATCCACTTTAAATACCTCATTAAATCTAGCCTAGACATCACCCCCATAAGTAGATCAATAAGTAATATGACATGGAACCACTCATAAATCTTATTTATAAATTCATAATAACGACTATGAATATAAATATAAGTTACAGCTAAAGCAATATAAGTGTAGCTTAAATTACAGAGATTTTTGATAAAGAAGTTTGGAAACTACGTTAGTGGAACTCCGACCTGATAGCTTCTATTTGTCGGACACTCTGATCCTCCAGAGCCTAGCTAAATACCCTAAAACCAACGAGATTTTTAAAACATTCAGAGAGATATAGGCATAGAGAACCTATGATGGAGTGAAGAATGAATGAGGGGTGATACTCTATTTATAGAGAAAAAATTGAGTTTGCGGGCCACATTTTTATAGGTGCACGTCGCGTCCTGCAACCATGTCGTAGCCATGTCGTTTCTCTCGCCTGGGGGCATATGTCATCTTTGTTGGTCCATGCACGTTTATCAGTGTGTGTTGTACACCGCGCATGCTCAGGTGCACTCGTATTTTAAAAAACTTTGAAAAATAATTTGTTTTTCATACGAACTCTTTTTTCAACGTTCTTCATGTCCACGCGTAGCTATCGACAAGATCTACAACTTTCATTTAGACTCCATCGGCTAATTCTTACTTTATTTGTAAAGTTATATTTTGAACAGGCTTATTGTTAATGTCTGTGTAAAAATCATTACTCTCTAACACATTATCTGTTTTTGATTGTCTTTATATCAACATATAGGTATTGACGATATCTTCAACTCTTGTTCAGATTGTTTTGCCTAACAATCGACTGATCTAAAATTTGGTTACTGTGTCGCATGCTGCTATACTGAAATTTTGAAATATCATAATTTCCTCATATGAAGTCAAATTTAGGCTTTCTCTATATGCAAGCTCTTTGTTTTATGATTACTACCACTTTCGTTTAGATTAATTGTCCTAAATAATCTTCTATAAAAACATATATTTATTGCCTTGACAAATAATTTTCCTATTATTCTTTAATCATCTAACCCTATCTTGTGTGCATTATAGTTATCTCCTCTTTAAAATGATTGAGTCCAGGAATAATTAGTAAAACAGGTCTTCTATAATGATTTCCTTTGTCATCATTCCATCCTTGGTAATAACTGTACTTTTATGTTCCTCCAAACGATTATCAAACTCTTAGTCTTCTTTACTACTGGTGGTGTTCAACCATGCATTTGCTCTTCATTCTTTTTTGGACCTTTAGTCCTAAATTTTGAGTTACAAACTCAATATTCATTGGAGACTCATTCTCCTTCTCAAATAGACACAATATATGATAAGATCTTTACTTTTTTAACGTAACAAACTGAATGGTCATACCCTAATGAACTTTCGTCGTATGATGCAGCTGCTAGACTTAGAGATCGTTAAGTCAGAATCTGGCATGGTAGAGACCTTCCTTCACTTTCTAATGTGACATAATCGACAGCTTCCACACCTCTGTGAATTGCTTCGATTATCATTTCTTTAATCTTTTAACCAAGTTTGAATACTACATCGAATATGGTTCTGTGAACTGAGTAACTCACTTCATAGTTTTTATCTTAGTCAAAATCGATCAGTTCTAATCACCAAGATCATAATAACATTTATCTTCATAGTCATCACTTAAACGAAGGTAATGAGGGAAACGAACAAAACAATTAAACTACTAGTGTCTTAGTAACCTTCTGACTTTTCCTGATCCAAGTGTGAGTTTTGTGCTTCTGGTACTATAGGCCTCTACTACCTTCTATACCCAATCATACTCGTCAAAAGAATAGCCTCGCGGTCCCCAAGTTACTACACATAAAATCACATAGCCATTTAACACATATAATTGTATCCAATCAAGTGTGTACAAAAAAAAAATCCTAGATTCTACTAGCATGTTGCCTTCATAGTGGTAGGTTCTACTCTTCTATTTTCGATAGTTTAAGACAACGTATCTGCATCTATAGTTCTATTTCCTAAAGTATGTAAAAATTATTTCTTGTGTACCGTCCTGTGTACAAGGCACACTACACTAGAATTTGTTTGGCTCCTTTTAGTTTAGCCAACCCATAATGTAGAAATCATAATTTCTTATTGTCACCCAACGAACAACATAACATAATTACGGATTTTGTAACATCCCATTTTCACAACCAAAAATTTTCATTTTTATTAAGGTAAAACTTCCCAATTTATTAATCCTTTAATTAAGAAAATCGTTTATTCCGAATTACATTTATTAAAAATAAGAGTATTGTAGAAACACGGAATCTTCAATGTTGTTGATGAGTGTGTACACTCCCAGTTTCACCTTCCAACAATTACCGATGATACCTGAAATCATAAACAACTGGGTAAGCATAAAGATTAGTGAGTTTCCCCCAAAATACCACCATATAAACAGATCACATATACAATCAAACATGTTAGGCCAGTCAACCATCATGTTAGAATACCCAAGGCCCAGTCAACCTCTGCGTCCAATTATCTTCAGGATGGAATACCCCAGGTTGGAATGCCCATATAAAACAGGTCCAATCATCCATCGGGGTCGAATACCCAGGGTTTGTTGGCCTACCGCCTCAACCCTACCGCTCTTCCCGAGCCTCCGTTCCTAAGGCTTACAGCTAGCTTGCACCAGGTGTCTTGGCCTGCCGTACAAAGCAGGACCGCCTTAAACCAAACCAAACACAATATGTCGACATATAAACAATCAAGATCAAGTAGGCATTTAATACAGAAAAACAACAATCATACAACTCATTAATGGCTACTAGTCCTCTCACAACTTTCCATCCCGCTACGAGCTAATCCCCATAGAATGCGTAACCGTAAGTATCCTGAGGTGAGATAGCTACCCGAACAGATGATCGTACTCTCAAGTCACATCTAAACAAGGAAAAGACAAGAAAGCCAAGACCAATAGTTCTCAGGCTATCCTACATAACCACATACAGTCCTTAAGGGCACTCCATAGATGATAACCAACAACAACATATAACATAATATTCTACAATCATTAAAACATAGCAGCATACTCAGTACCAGCACACAGATCTAACAGAACATTATAGCATAGCAGAATATTTAGTTCCAAAATATAGATCTTACAGATCACTACAGCCTAGCTGAAACATCCCAAATTTCGAGTCGAAAAATTTCATTTTTAATTAGCCGATTTATAAAACTTCCATAAGAAAACATAGTGAGGATATATCATTTCATAAAACTTATATCTCATGTCTGAAATCGAAACCATAAATATAACAATAACAGAGTACAATCCCAAGAATCTCATAATGCGGAAATCCAACGTGTGTGTGTATGATGTGCAGCTACCGCGCCAGCTCCTTCCTCTTCACTGAAGAGGTACCTGAAACAAAACTGAAAACTATAAGCACGAAGCTTAGTGCGTTCCCCCACCGTACCGCATACCATACAATCACATAACATACATATACTGTCAGGCATATCTGGGTGCCTGACCTACCCCTTCGGTCCTCTCGACCGGATACTACCTAGCATACCTGGGTGCTGGCCTCCCCTTCAGTCCTCTCAACCGGATACTGCCTAGCATACCTGGGTGCTAGCCTCCCCTCCGGTCCTCTCAACCGGATACAACCTAGCATACCTAGGTGCTGGCCTCCCCTTCAGTCCTCTCGACCAAATACTGGGGACTATTTCACCCTTCTACTACTACCATATTACATGTAACGCATAATCATATAATATCTAACATGACTGGGTATGACTACCTTCTTTGGCCCTATCGACCGGAAATCTTGGGGACTATCTCCCCTACTTCTACTAGCATATAACGTCATATCATACCAACACATAACATATCAGGTAGTAGCAAACCTAGATGAATATCACAAAGACAATCATCTAACATACGACTCCTACTAGTGGGCCGGCATTGGTGCCTTAGACCCACTTCTACTGGAAAGTAACTCACCTTGTAAGGTTGGCTACTGAAAAAGCAGATCGGCAAATGTTTGATTGCTGCTCCGGTGATCCTCCGGCTATAAATCCATAAAACACTTAGTCATACACTGATAACTACTTCGGGTAAAATGTGTATTTTACACCTGACCAAGTCAAAGTCAAAGTCAAAGTCAACTTCCAGTTGACTCGACTCGCCGAGTTGGTCCGCCAACTCGTCGAGTCCCTATCCCTTCATCTGCCCTTCTCCACACCTCTACTCAGCGAGTTTGGCAACGACTCTAAGAGTTCTCCCTCTCAAACAAACACGAATGAACCTTCATCCGACTCACTGAGTCGTATGAACAACTCGTCGAGTTCATCTCCATCGTATGAATAAGTCTTGCCCTTGACTCGCCATGTTGTATGAACAACTTGTCGAGTTCATCTTCGAATGTTGGGAGATTGCCTTGGACTCGCTGATTCTGCTCATACACTCGCTGAGTCCTATTATTCCCAAGTCTATGGCTAAGTCTAATGCGTTGGGTCCTTCCCCCGACCCCTCTAAGACCACTCTAACACTCACTGGGTTCCCTCAAACCATAACAGAAAAGGGAAGTCAAGCCATGGACTCGCCGAGTCCTAAGAACGACTCACCGAGTCGAGAATGACCAAGTCTTATTTCTCGATTTATGATGTACAACACTTGACCAAAAGATAGATCTAGGCTTCTAGGATCGATCTAGCACGTAAAGTTACGAACTTTACGTACATGCATGGGACTATGAGCTAAAAAGACCCTAAAAGAAGCTCTTAAGTTGCATGGGGCTTTCCATGGGTGCAAAGGTAGTCCCTTTCTCCCTTCTAACTCCTTAAGGAGGCTGCATCTGAAGCCTCAACCCCCAACCACACTTGCAATCATGGTTGGTCACCAAGAATGGATTATATAGCCCTAAATCTCCCAAAAAAGGGATCTAATGCAAGAAGGAGCAAGGTATCGACTATATACCTTCCAAGGACTGTAGATGATGCACAAGCTTGACTCTTTCTGGTCTCCTCTTGATTCCTCTTGGTTTTTCCTTCCTTCTTGTCACCACAAATCACTAAAACCACCAAAAATCCCTTAGATCTTTCATATCATAGTTAGGGTTCGAAATGAAGTGTTCTATGAGCATAAATGGGCGATAGAGGCTGCATAAGGTCGTTTAAATAGGGTGGAAGCCCTCAGATTAGGATTTTTTTTCAGACATGGCCTACTTGTCGAGTCTGGACGCCGACTCGTCGAGTAGGTCATTAAACACTCGTGTCCAAGTCTGTCCTACTCGACGAGTTGGGCCATCAACTCACCGAGTCCTTGGCCAAAAGTGAATAATACTTGAATGAAATATATACCAGGAACCGGGTGCTATAATTCTCCCCCAGTTATTTTAGACTACGTCCTCAAAGTCTGCTGCTCGTTCCTGGAAAAGCAATGGGTAATGCTCCAACATCTGATCCACCGGCTCCCACGTCCACTCTGAGCCCTTCCGGTGCTACCATTGCACCTTCACCAGCTCTACCCTCTTGTTCCTCAGATCCTTCGACTTCCGATCGAGGATCGCCACAGGTCGCTGAATGTAATTCACATTGTCGTCAACTTGAATATCATCCAGGGGCACCACTCCCGAGTCGTCCACCAGGCACTTCCGTAGCTGGGAGACGTGGAATGTGTTGTGGATCTAACTAAGTTCGGCTAGCAGATCCAGCTTGTACGCCACCTTGCCCACCCGGGCTATAACCTTGAAAGGTCCAACGTACCTGGGGCCAAACTTGCCCTGCTTCCTGAATCGGATGACGCCTTTCCAAGGCGACACCTTCAGGAGAACCACATCCCCGACCTGGAACTCCAGGTCTGAACGGCGCTTGTCGGCATAGCTTTTCTGCCGACTCTGTGCAGTCTGGAGCCTGCTCCTGACCTGCTGAATTCTTTCTGTCGTCTTGAGCACCACTTAAGTGCTCCCCATGACCATCTGGAGAACCTCACCCCAACATATCGGTGTCCTGCACTTGCTCTCGTATAACATCTCAAAGGGAGGATGATCGATACTCGTGTGACAGCTGTTTTTGTAGGAGAAATCAGCCAATGGGAGGTAAGTATCCCAGCTACCACCGAAATCTATCACACAGGCCCGCAACATATCTTCCAAAGTCTGGATGGTCCGTTCGCTCTGACCATCCGTCTGCGGGTGAAATTCGGTGCTAAAGTGCAGACGAGTACCCAACTCGTCGTGGAAATTCTTCCAGAACCTGGAAGTAAACCGCTCATCCCTGTCGGAAATCACAAACATTGGCACTCCATGTCGAGCCACCACCTCTCAAATGTAAATGTCGGCCAGCTCATCGGCCGATATACTCTCCTGGATCGGTATAAAATGGGCGCTCTTGGTCAACCGATCCATAATGACCCATATGGAATCCACTCCCCGTGCGGTCCTGGGAATTTGGTGATGAACTCCATGGTAATATCTTCCCATTTCCACATGGGAATATCCAATGGTTGCACCTTGATGTGTGGCCTCTTGTGCTTGACGTTGACCTTCCTACAGGTCAAGCACCGCTCCACATACCATGCTACGTCCCGCTTCATGCAGGTCCACTAATAGTCAAAATGAAGATCCTAATACATCTTCATCGCCTCGGGATGAATAGAAAACCTGGATTTGTACGCCTCCTCTATCAATATCTGACGCACGCCTCCATGATAGGGGACCCACACCCTACGGTGAAGGGTCAACAACCCTTGGCTATCATAGTCGAAGGAGGAAACCTGACCCACAATACGCTCGCTCTTTCGGTGTTCCTCCTTCATCGCCTCCTATTGGGCCTCTCGGATCTGCTCCAACAATGGAGTCACTACATCATCCGCATGCAAAAGTCTCTGATCAGCGCTGCCTTACGACTAAGCGCATCGGCCACAACATTGGCCTTCCCCAGATGACAGAGGATCTCACAATCATAACCCTTCACCACATCAAGCCACCGATGCTGCCTCATGTTCAGATTCAGCTGATCCATGAGATACCTCAGGCTCTTGTGGTCCGTGTAGATGGTACAATGAACCTCATAGAGGTAATGACGCCAAATCTTGACGGAAAAACAAAAGCCCCCAGCCCCAAGTCATGGTCAGATAGTTCGCCTCGTGAAGCTTCAGCTGCCTCGAAGTGTAAGCAATGGCATGCCCTCTCTGCATCAAAATTGCGCCCAATCCTGAGATGGACGCATCGCAGTACACAACAAAATCCTCCATGCCCTCTGGCAGGGCTAAGATTGGCTCCTCGCTCAATCTCCATCTCAATGTCTCAAATGCAGCCTACTGCTCAGGCCCCCAGCGAAAGACCACGACTTTCCTCGTCAGCCTGGTCAGGGGTACAGCTATCTTCGAGAAATCCTGGATGAATCTCCGATAATAGCTGGCTAAACCTAGGAAACTCTGAATCTTAGATAGAGACCCCGGAACCTCCTATCTCATCCCGGCCTCCACTTTGGTCGGGTCAACTGATATCTCTATCTGGTTGACAAGGTGCCCAAAAAACTACACCTCGTGCAACCAGAACTCACATTTGGAGAACTTAGCATACAAGTTCTCCCTCCTCAAAGTATCTAGAACCTCCCGCAAGTGTTCCTCATGTTGCTCGTGCGTCTTGGAATAAACCAAGATGTCATCAATGAAAACTATCACGGACCGATCCAACATCAGTCGGCACATGCGGTTCATGAGATCCATGAACACGACAGGAGCATTGGTGAGCCCAAAAGGCATCACCACGAACTCATAGTGACCATAATGCATCCGAAAGGCAGTTTTCTGTATATCCTCCTCTCTGACCCTCATCTGATGATAACCTGAATGCAAATCAATCTTGGAGAACCAAGATGCTCCCTGTAGCTGGTCAAAGAGGTCATCGTTCCTCAGGAGTGGGTAAGGGTTCTTCACTGTTACCTTATTCAGCTCCCGATAATCTATACACATCCGATGCGACCCGTCCTTCTTCTTTACAAATAGAATCGGGGCTCCCCAGGTCGAACTACTCGGTCTAATGAATCCCTTGTCTAACAGCTCCTGTAGCTGTGTAGACAACTCCTGCATCTCAGGAGGAGCCAACCGATACGGTGCCTTGGCTATGGGAGCCGCACCAGGGACTAGGTCGATCCTGAACTCCACCTGCCTTTCCGGAGGTATCCCGAGCAACTCCTCGGGGAATACATCTGCAAACTCTCGCACTACTGGCAAATCAACCACTGTTTCCCCTCCCGTCTCCCGGGTGTCCATAACATAGACGACGTATCCTGAGCAACCCTGTTAAAGGTAGCGCCTAGCCCTCGCTGCCGAACATAAAGTTGGTCCTCGTTGTGGCCTCTCGCCCTAAATAACCAGCTCTCTCCTAGCTGGGGTCCTGATCCGAACCAACTGTTACGTGCAGTCAATCACTGCCCCATTGGTGCTTAGCCAATCTATACCAATAATAGCTTTGCTCCCCTTCAACGGTATGGGAACCAAATCCACTAGATAACGCTCTTCGAACAACCTCAAAACACAATCCCGGAAGACCTCTGATGATCGCATGAACCGTTCGTCCGCAACCTCGACCTCTAAATCACAATCCAACATGCCCGAGGACTCAGGAAACTTCTTGCTAAGCGCAAGAGAGACAAACGATCAGGTAGCGCCTGAATCAAACAACACCTGAACTGGGATACCGTTCACATGGAATGATACTAAACATATATATATATATATATATATATATATATATATATATATATATATACACACACACACACACACAAAGCATATATCAATATCAAAAACATTATATAAATAAATCAGAGGAGAAGAATCATACCTGTCACCACATCGGGTGTGGCGCGTGCCTCCTCAGTAGTCAACTGGAAGGCCCAACTCCTCACCACTGGAGCCTCTGACTTGCCCTACTGGCCATCAGTAATCCACAGGGTCGTTGGGGCTGGCGCCTTCACTAGCGCTGCTGCTGTCAACTGGGGGCAATTGGCCTTCTTATGGCCCTTCTTGTTGCGATGGAAACACAACAACTCAGATGTCAGAATAGTGGGTGCAGGGGCGGTACAATCCTTGCTGAAATGCCCCAACTTTCCGCACTTATAGCAGCCCGAGGATCCCAACTTGCACGCTACCTCGTGTGACTTGCGGCATTTCCTGCAGCGTCCTCGGCCCTGCTGGCCTTTTGACCCAGCATCTGATCCCTTGGGCTTCTTCCTTGAAGCCCTAGTCATCTGTCCCTCCTCGACCTTCCTCTTCCGGACGTGCTCTAGGTTAATCTCCCTCTCCCTTTCCCTGGTAATCATGGAATCCAGGGTAGGGCAAGCTGAAAAACTGACATGCTCCCAAATGTCGGCTCGCAGCATGTCATTGTTGCGGGTCCTCCTCATATGCTTGTCTCTCGGATACCGGGGCACCAGTAACGCCTTCTCCCGAAACTTGGCGGTGATCTCCACCATTGTTTCAGTCGTCTGTCGCATATCCGGGAACTCACAGGCCAACTGTTGGAGCTCCACCGCAGGCTCAAACTCAGCTCTGAACCAAGTCACAAAATCCGGCCATGTCATAGCCTCAATACCCGAGGCTCCCATGGAGCCAACCGACTCCCACCAATCCCTGGCACTGTCCCTCAAGCATCCTGCTGCATGCCGCACCTTCGAACCCTCAGGGTAGAAGCTAGTCAACTGTGCAGACTCAATGCCTGCAATCCATCCTCTAGCAGCAATGGGGTCCTTCTCCCCATGGAAATTCGGCGCACCACTGCCCATGAAGTCCTTAAAGGACAGTGTGCATTATCATGACTGGCTGGTCGCCATGTCACTCCTGAATGCCCTAAGGCGATCCTCCATCATCTCGATCATCCCTTCCTTGATCGACCTAAAGATGACCGGGGTCGCATCAAGGATTCCTCTAGTGATCTCGGACGCGATGAACTCGCGTAGCCTATCATCCACTAGTTCGGAACCTTAACCTAAACCCGATCCCTCTCCTGAACTGCCAACTATTGGCCTTGGATGTAGTACCACCATTCTGCAATACATAATGACAAACGTCAGTGATACCAATACATCTAGAGGGATCACAACTATCATAGGTTTCCTGGTCTCATCTCAGCCTTCCTCGACTCAAGTACGGATCCTCTGGTTACAGTAGTACGGGCCCATACTACCTTCCACATCTATCTACACTTTCCTCAAGAACTGCCTCGACTCCACCAAGTCCATTTTACTACTACTGATCACTGCTACTCTCATCCTAGGCTCACCCTAGGGTACCCTTAACTCCATCCCAACCAGTCCTCAGCTGTTGAAGGCCTCTTTGCAATGCCAATTAGCCACCATATGGATACAATCACATGCCAAGAGGCTCAAATAATCCTTTGAGTTAGGGACTCATCCCTACAACGGTTAGGACTCAAACAAGAGCTACGTAATAGGTCAAACCCAACACTCTGAGATTATTCAACCCTGCTTGCATGTGACGTAACGTACCCACCTAATAGCTAACTCCCATTGCACCAAGTCCCACAAAGCACAAAGCAAGTAGCATTCAGAAAAAAGGATTCAAGCTCGAGCAATTCTACCCACATAACCAGAATCTGTACTAGCATGCGACATAAGCTCATATAATCAGGCATAAACTAAACAAGCTATCCTATCTCTGTTTAATCAACACTATAATGTTGCTCAAAAGCACATATAACAGACACATAAGGCATCCTTCCTAGATCCTTAGTCCTAATCTAGCATGTTGTTCTACTGAAACTGATAATCATAACATAAACTTGTATGGGTACTTTGGGGAAAAACTTACTAGAGCTCGGTCGGTTGCGCACATCACACACCTTGTTCTTTCTTAACACTTTTTAACTTAGCTTTTAGAAAACCATTTTCCTTGTAAAAATCTTTTAATCCCTCGGTTTCAGTCCAGACATCCCCGAGGGTGTATGTGAATCCCTCAAACCAGGGCTCTGATACCAACTTGAAACATCCCAAATTTCGAGTCCAAAAATTTCATTTTTAATTAAACGATTTAAAAAACATCCATAAGAAAACATAGTAAAGAGATATCATTTCATAAAACTAATATCTCATGTCTGAAATCCAAACCATAAATATAACAATGTCAGAGTACAATCCCAAGATCTCATAATGCGGAAATCCAACGTGTGTGTGTATGATGTGCAGCTACCACACCGGCTCCTTCCATTTCGCTAAAGAGGTACCTGAAACAACACTGAAATCTGTAAGCACGAAGCTTAGTAAGATCCCCCACCGTACCGCATACCATACAATCACATAACGTACATATACTTTCAGGGATATCTAGGTGCCCGACCTACCCCTTCGGTCCTCTCGAACGGATACTACCTAGCATACCTGGGTGCTGGCCTCCCCTTCGGTCCTCTCGACCGGATACTGCGTAGCATACCTGGGTGCTGGCCTCCCCTTCAGTCCTCTCGACCGGATATTGAGGACTATTTCACCCCTCTACTACTACTACCACATAACATGTAACACGTAATCATATAATATATAGCATGACTAGGTATGACTACCCCCTTTGTCCCTATCAACCAGAAATCTTGGGGACTATCTCCCTACTGCTACAAGCATATAACGTCATATCATACCGACACATAACATATCAGGTAGTAGCAAACCTAGATGAATATCACAAAGACAAGCATCTAACAAATGATTCCTACTAGTGGGCTGGCAATGGTGCCTTAGACCCACTTCTACTGGAGGGTAACTCACCTCGTAAGGTTGGCTGCTGAAAAGCTGATCGGCAAATGTTTGATTGCTGCCCAGGTGATCCTCCGACTATAAATCCATAAAACACTTATTCAGACACTGATAACTACTCTTAGGATAAAATGACTATTTTACCCTTGACCAAGTTAAAGTCAAAGTCAAAGTCAACTTCTAGTTGACTCAACTCGCCAAGTTGGGCCGCCAACTTGTCGAGTCCCTATCCCTTCATCTGCTCTTCTCCACGCCTCCACTCGTCGCGTTTGGAAACGACTCGACGAGTTCTCCCTCTCAAACAACCCCAAATGAACCTTCATCCGACTCACCGAGTCGTATGAATAGCTCGTCGAGTTTATCTCCATCCTATGAACAAGTCCTGCCCTTGACTCGCCGAGTTGTATGACAACTTGTCGAGTTCATCATCGAATGATGGGATATTGCCTTGGACTCGACGAGTCTGCTCATACACTCGCCGAGTCCTATTATTCCCAAGTCTATGACTAAGTCTAATGCATTGGGTCATTCCCCCGGACCCCTCTAAGACCACTCTAACACTCACTGGGTTGCCTCGAACCATAACAGAAAAGGGAAGTAGAGCCATGGAATCGCCGAGTCGAGAATGACCAAGTCTTATTGCTCGATTTTTGATGTACAACACTTGACCAAAAGATAGATCTAGGCTTCTAGAATCGATCTATCACGTAAAGTTACGAACTTTACGTACATACATGGGACTATGAGCTAAAAAGACCCTAAAAGAAGCTCCTAAGTTGCATGGGGATTTCCATGGGTGCAAAGGCAGTCCTTTTCTCCCTTCTAACTCCTTAAGGAGCCTGGATCTAAAGACTCAACCCCCAACCACACTTGCAATCATGGTTGGTCACCAAGAATGGCTTATATAACCCTAAATCTCCCCAAAAAGGGATCTAATGCAAGAAGGAGCAAGGTGTAGACTATATACCTTCCAAGGACTGTAGATGATGCATAAGCTTGACTCTTTTTGGTCTCCTCTTGATTCCTCTTGGTTTTTCCTTCCTTCTTGTCACCAAAAAGCACTAAAACCACCAAAAATCCCTCAGATCTTTCACAACACAGTTAGGGTTCGAAATGAAGTGTTTAATGAGCATAAAGGGGCGATAGAGGCTGCATAAGGTCGTTTAAATAGGGTGCAAACCCTCATATTAGGGTTTTGGCCAGACATGGCCTACTCGTCGAGTCTGGACGCCGACTCGTCGAATAGGTCATTAAACTCCCGTGTCCAAGTCGCTCTTACTCGACGAGTTGGGCCATCAACTCGCCGAGTCCATGGCCAAAAATGAATAATACTTGAATGAAATACATACCAGGAACCCAGTGCTACAATAGCAACATACTAATATCAATAATCCAAGAAATGTGTTGCTGTATATTCATAGAGGTGAGATAGTCAACCAGACAAGTGATCCTAATCTAGAACCACAAATAAATAAGGAACATGTAAGAGATATTAGATCAAGAGTCCTCAGTCTATCCTATATGACTATGTACAGTCCTTAGGGCATCTTTCTACTAACAGATAACCAAACCTAGTGGGGCGGCATTGGTGCCTCCAACCAATAGGTATAGTGAGGCGAAACTCGCCTCAATGTGCGTGTAGATAACCACTGTAGCAATGAAGGACTCTACCAGCTTCAACTGACTTCCAATCACCTACAGGAAAATATTTGAGACAATACCTGATCACTTGTGATAGTCACTTGCAAAAGTGACCACCTAACATGAAATGACGATTAGGATTTCACATAAAATGACGATTATAGCTAAGTATGAACACTTAACCCATTAAGGACTTAATCACTTAAGGGTATGACTAATTAAGGTTTGACTTAGTTTTTCTCAAGCGAATAACAATCCATTCAATAGCCCGAATAAATGATCGGTCATTGTCCAAATAGAGCTCCTCGATTCTAGGGTTTTTCACATAAAATGATAACTAGGCTTAGTGTTCCACACTTAACCCGTTAAGGACTTAATCCATTAAGCCGAATATTGTATTACGTTAATTTTAGGGGCATTATTAAGTATTATTTAGAATTTAGTTAACAACTTGAATGCAGGTCCCAACCAACCCCAAAAACTAGGGTTTCTTGACATTATGGTTTAGTAAACCCTAATTAGGGTTTCCAACCCAAATACATGCTCACTAGGTTCCAGTTTAGGCTTTTAGGTTAACTAGTGTTTAATAAGTCGGGCACCACCTACTACCACCTCGGGCGGTAGTGGTCTACGGTGGTTCACGGCGGGTAGTGCGAGGTTGGAGAGGGGTGGTGTTTATCTACCAATAGCGGTGAGGACAATGAGTTGGGTGGATGAGGTGCGATGTCGAATCTTCAAATTTGGGTTTTTGTTATTTGTTTGAAGGAAAATATCAGTGTAGAAGGACGGCTATTGTTTACTTTTTTTAATCAATTTTTGAAATGTGAATGTTTAATGCAATTAATTTGTGAAAACATAAATGTGATACGAGTATTAACCAGTAAGCATTACTTGATTGTATATTATGTAGTAGGTGTAATACCTCTTAAATTTCAAGAAATGTGTAAAATGTTTTATATAATAGTAAAATGCATTATATATATATATATATATATATATATATATATATATATATATATATATATATATATATATATATATATATATATATATATTGTTAATTCCAAAAGGTCACAAATTGGCTCCTTATTTAGAGCTCAACTAGAAAATTTTATTTTTCCATATCTTACATATATTGTATTTTGAACTTTCATTCCTTCCTTTCCAATGCATTTGGAACTTGACCCCAACCTTTATTGGTTGAATAATGTATTTAGGTTGGTTACATTTCAATAAACAATACAAAATTTATAATATTCTAAATCTACTTCGATTTCTGTTCTTATGCTCTGTATTGTTGATTTTGATTTTTTAAGTTATTAGTATCTAGAGAGCAATAGGATGGACACATCAGCACCACTATCTCTCATCCACTGTTTTGGTTTGGAAGATATGTCCACTAGGTAGTGAATTTGTATATGTCGATTTTATTTTTAATTTTTACATTTTTGTATATGAATTTAGTCAATGATTTTTTTGTGGCTTACCAGGTCGTGAATGGAAGATATAGTCGTGTCTATCTCTATAATGATTTACCCATTTGATCCCTTCCTGGATTTGGAGATGGAATTCAAACACGTATACCAATGAGTGATCCACATATTCTACAACTCAATAAAACTCAGTGGTGATATGTGTTTTGATTTATTATAAAAAAACATCTTTTTATAAAAATACAGATTGGGCTCTTAGAAATAAGTTATTCACCGATCCTTTTTTAATACCATAAAAACATCTTTTAGACTCAATAGCAAAGAAAATACAAAGTTTTAGTATATCATGTAAATAGATTGCATCAATAAATCTTATTGGAAAATGTTTGGGATTGATTAATTTTGGTTAATTAGCAGATCTTTTTGTTTCACTTGCGTTGTCTGGGCATGTCGAGAACTATAGTAAGAACCTTGCACAACCTTATTCTTTCGTTTAACTGGTGTGAATCTTCTTATTGAGTTCAATTTATCAAGGTTAAATGCGTACACCCTACAGTCTTGAAAATAGGGTTGGGAACACTGTGAGTATCAAGATTTCCTCGATAATAAGAGAAGATATTAGTATAAAACATGCAATATAAACCATTTTTAATTACATAATAATAACTGAACAAATATATTCGAAGGATTATCTTTATACTTTAAATTGCAATATATAAGATAAGAATCATATGAAATTTTCATTATGTTCCTTTCCAGGCCTCACAAACATGTTTCTGGAAGGGAATTACTCATTCTATTATCTTGCTTTACGATTCCCTATCCGTCCATTTCTTTGTTGTTCCATTCTTTACAACCTAACAGATCTCAAAACGTAATGCAGAAATCCAACACAAAATAGAAAATGTTTTATAAACTCCTATAAGGGAAGAAGAAAGATAAGACTAAATGAGTGTATGGTGTTAATCTAATTTTGATGTTCTTTCGTCTCTATTTGCATGTTTCTAGCTTGTTTGTAGTATTGTCTATAAAATATTGTTGTCATATTTGAAAGTTCATTTTACCCTTTTCATCTTTTTGTGTGTATATTTTAATCTTTCAAGTTTTTTAGAGTATTTGAGCACTGTTTCTGCTTAGGAGTAGGGTGAAGTCAAGGGCCATAAAACTGGAGGGTAGTTGTATTTAGAACCACTTAAATATTGAAGATTTTTGGTGGCATTAAATTCAATAATCATATGTACCCTTGAAGAGATATCATAACTACGGTTTATTTTTTTATAACATTTTTTGTATTTTTTTTAAATGTTGTACAGATGATGGCTACAAGGTGTGGTCACCTATGTCTAGGATCAAGGGTAATTTGGTAACTCTTTAAATCGAGGAAAATTTTGGGGGCTTTAAGGGCTGGTCGGGAGAGATGGCAGTAGTCTCGCATTTGTTGATCTTTTGGTTATGGTTGCTCAAGCAAAAGGATGGGTCTGGAAATTGTATTGGGCCCAGTGGTGATAGCGGTTTGGTTTGATTGGTCCAGACCTTGATGAGTTTGTTGATTTTGAGGTCTTGAGGGTTTTGCTCAAGGTCGTGCATTGATTCGTAGGACTCAAGAAGGAAGCAATTGTCATGATTGGCTTAGATATTTCAGCTGGAAGTGGAGTGGCTGATTGATGGATTGGATAGTCGCTATCGGTGACAAGGATTATGCTCTTTCAGAATTGGGATGTAAACCCAGCATGGGGCTAGCTAGTTGCGGTGCTTAGCGATAGTATGTTAGAATGGGAACATGTAGGACTATATGTCTTGGATTGTGAGACGGTGATTGCATATGCATTTTCATTCTAAAAGTCTGGGATGATTGGTACCTGGTTGAACCGATTTGTGTTATGGTTTGGCTCCAACACCAGTGGGTGGTTCGATCCCTTAGTGGGGGAGAACTAGGTATTCTGCTTGGAGAATCATCGATTTGTTCGAGATTTGCGGTATTGGAAGAATGGTTCATAGGGATATGCGGTGCAATTATATAGGATCACTCAGGTTGTGTATCGGTTGTTGAGAGATTTGTTAGCTCGTAGCTTGGATTGCTATTTTCAGCTTAGAGTAGGCAGATGTTGATCAGAAAATAAATTTCAGTGACGAATGTTCATCTCCACATGGGTTTTGGTTCTTCTGATCAAGTGTCATTGTGTTCTCAACCATTGGTCACATCATGCGTCATCAAAGCGGATATTCTTTAGAAGTATTGGACTATATCAGTTGAAGTTCAATGGATTCTTTAACATATCGTCAGGTTCGGCTTGAGTTTGAACGATGTTCTTGGTTAGTGGGAGTCCATAATTTGAGGTTAGTAACTGGATGGACCTGGCTAGAGTCTTAGCGGCATTTTTGATTGACTTCCAAGGTTTTAGTGAGATAGTGGCGTATTGAAGGGGTATGTTCCATCTCAATCAAGTATGGGATCTTGTTTATATCAATCATGAGGATGTTTTATGTTAATGGTTGAGGTTTTTCGTTTGATAGAATTTTGGTATTTCTTCCCTTTTTGGATGAGGTCAAGGGTTCCCTAAGGGTTTACATTGTCGTAAATTCATTATATATTTTTGAGAGGGATGTATATGGGCTGGTCAAAATATCAATGGATAACATGGTTCTTTTTTTGGGTTATTGCGTTTGAATTGGATCAAGAGTATGCCCATTTATCTTATTCTCGGGTCGTGTGCGACCATGATTTCATAAGGTTTTGCAATGATAACATCTTTTTCTGTGAAAGGAATTATGCGTAGTAAAATTATATCATTATGGCGCGATGTTAGTGTTGAAAGGGAAGTTGTTTGGGTCCCTACAAGGCGATGGATTAGGTAAGTATCTTTAGGCCCCCAGAGTGTTGGGCGAATGATGCAATGTCGACAAGATCGTTCTAATATTGGAAGCATTCCAGTCGTAGGCTACGGGCCTAGTGATCAATATTGTTTATTTCTTCTGCTTGTGGTACTTTCAGTGTTGGCGCGTTGATAGAAGTTGGTAGACTCACAAATCAGTCGGTTTTGATACAGGAAAAGTTAAGGGTTATTGGGATTACCAGTTGTGTATCAGAAAGTCTCCGCGAAACGTGTTGCATCATAAATCCCGTTTGTTCACAAGCGATTATTAGGGTTTTGATTATCAAGATTGAGTATCAGTTACAAAATCTCGAATCATAAAGTTCTTGGTGAATGTCTCAAGTGATTTTCTAGGTGGGGTTACACCTGAGTTGGTAAGGATTGGAGGCAAATGTGAAAATTCTTGGATTTTTCATCTTTATTCTTAGGAGCAGTGGTAGCGAACGGCATGTCAGGGAGTCAAGGGTTTCTTAAAGGCTTTTGGTGCATATTATGGATTTGGAATTGGTGGTAATTTTGCGATTAATGTGTTTGAGTTCTTTTTCCGCATGTTTGGTAGTGATCATGCTCAAAGGCAAGGGGTAGATTCGATGGAAGGATGAATATCTGTTCTGGAATATGGGTTTTGAAGTTTAGATCTAATGGGTTCCCGGTCTCGAGAGACATATTGTTTGAGTTAGTTCGGTGATTGTAGTTGAGAGTCTCCGACATTGTGGTTGTCATTAGAAGTTCGATCTTATAGATTGGAAGTTGTAGAGCACGTAGGCGTTGTATGTGCTTCTTTGCAGCGATTGAATATATGAGGCTCGCATTAGGAGTCATCATGGTATTGATGTATCATATGTTTTCATCAGCAAGTTATGGTATTGGGATGAGAGTGGGTCCAAACCTAGACCATTAGACCTGGAACTGCAAAATCCAGGAACCGGTTAACGGGATTTTGTACGACCGAAAATGAGACTAGTATATAGGAATTGGTTCTGATTCGGTCTGGGTAACATAGAGGGTAAAGTGGGTCTAGAACTGAAAAACCTGGAAACAATAAAGTGAGTCAGGTGGAACCAGTTCAAGTGGGTCTTGAACCCGAAAACACTATAAGTCAGGAAATTTTTGGTAATTTTGTGGTTGAACTTTGATACGCGAACTTCGGGGGACTATAAGTCATTGAATATTAAACCAAAAGTGACAACATTATACTCTAAAATCATGTATAAACTCTAAACTACACATTGCAAAAAACATCATGATAATCTGAACTTCAAAGAATTAGATATGTATTTTTAAAGTTTCACAAAATATAAAAATATAGCTGAAAAACAGTAATTCATGACATTGATATCTCGACTTTGGGGGACTATAAGTCAACGAATATGAAACCAAAAATGACAAAACTGTAGTCTAAAATCATGTACAAACTCTAAAATATACGTTTCAACAAACATCATGATAATCCAACTTTAAACGAATTAGATATGCATTTTTAAAATTTCATAAAATATAAAAATAAAGCTAAAAAAACAGAAAATTCACATCTTTGATATCCAAACTTTGGGGGGACTGTAAGTTAATGAATAGGAAACAAAAAATGGCAATATCATAGTCTAAAATCATGTACAAACTCTAGACTACACTTTAGAAAAAACCGCATGTTATTCCGATTTCAAACGAATTATATATGTATGTTTTAAAACATTAACATGATACAAAAAAGATCTGAAAAACATAAAATGTCCAACTTTAAAATCCCGACTTTGAGGGACTGTAAGTAAATGAATATTAACTCAAAGATGACAAAATTATAGTCTAAAATCATGTACAAACTATGAACTACACTCTTGAAAAAACCTCATGCAATTCCGACTTTAGATGAATGAGATATGCATGTTTTAAACTTTTCATAGAAACCAGTTATGGCCCCTAAAACCAGTTTAGGTTCCTATCACGGTTACGGTTCTTAAACCCATTTTAACCAGATCCGAATTACCCGAAACCCGGATAAAGCTATTCTTTAAAACCGAGACCCGTATAGGTTCAACATATTTGAGTTCTAACAGTTCCAGTTCCGGTCAGATTCTGGTTCCGGTCTGGTTTTCCGATTCTAAATCTCATCCCTATTGTGGTATATGTTATAGTATGTTGAATTTTGGCAATCTAGTGTTGGAACCTGAAAGTGAAACTCTAGCAATCTTTGTCCTTGTATGGTCTGAAGTAAGCCAGTTCCAGAGTAAGAAGGTGTTCCGAAGTCAGAAGATGTTCAGGTGACAATCAATGTTCCAGAGCGAAATTGGTGTTCGGAACAAAGTTTATGTTCCGAAGTTGTTGTTTTGTAATGATGTTGTCTGTATGTACTTTTCCATCTTCATTAATTATCTTTGGCATTTTGTTTGATGTAATGTATCATACGACTTAGTCTTTTTGTAAACTTAGATAATCAGAGTGTCAGTAGTAACTCTATTATCCAGTCTTATATATGTTTATGTTTTTTAGTATGTACCTCATTCTCCTATTAAAGGAACATTAAATGACAACATCAATAGATGGATTGTTCAAACAAATATAGCATCATTCTAGTTTACTTCACCTTTCTAGTTATTCTCTAAAATATTCTTCTTGTTCTTCATTTATTGTCTTTACCTTGGTCATTATCTTCACTCTTCACTAATATCTTGAACACTTTGTTGATTGTATTAACTCAGACATGAATGGTCTTGCCATACTTGACTATAACATTCCTTAGTAAGCAGACATTGATCTTAAGCATTAACTCAAGGTTTGAGTTTTCAAACCTTATCCTTGCGCACCAGCTCTCTTGTTCACACAATTGGTATAAGAGCTTGAGTGGTTGTCCATTGAATCCATAAGATCAGATTATAGTAGGTTTGAGACTACCTTGGTATTTCAACCATTTATGTGTTCAGGATAAAAGTTCTTATATATACCACTTTTTCTTGAAGATATCTTAACTTCAATAGCTGCTTCTAATTCTCAACAAATGCATTTCAATGCAAATAGAAAATAGCGTCAGTTGCCCTACTCATGTCCTACTGCTAGTTGTTGAAGAATATGATGATTGGAAAGTTAGAATGGAAAGGTTTTACTAGCTAAAGAGAAAGGTGAAGCTATCTGGAGATCCGTTAAAGAAGGTAATCATGTTCCAATTAGAACAAAAGTTAGAGATGTTGTTGCTTAACTCATCTACTCAAAACTACCCTATTGATGGTGAGCTTCATTCGGAAGCCATGGACACTGAACTCCGCTTTCAACAGGAGTTCACACTGCTCTGCATGAAATACAAATGTCCATTTAATCCCTCTCATAAACTTTATCACAATCGTTTTCATGCTCCTAGTTAAAACAATCATCAATCATACTCTGCTCCTCAACAACAATTCACTCCGGAAAATCTACCAGCCTACAAACCAAACATCACTAAACCCAACTTCACCCCGGAACCTCAACCAACATCACAACCTGACAAACCTAAAATTGTGTGTCATAAGTGTGTTCATGAAAACCATTTTGCAAAAGACTGTCTTGCTGATATCCCACAAAAAGCAAAAATCAAGGCTTATGCTTACTGTGCCCGAAGAGCCCAGGAAATGGCTGAAAGTGAAAAGGCATTTGTCACGACTGTGTCTAGAGATGTGGAAGTATATTGGTCATCTAGATATGATGATGATATGATTAATGGAAGAAACATGTGTTTGATGGCAAGACAAACCATTGAGTGTGATGAATGCTATTGGTATTCAGGGTCAGAATATCAAGATGAAGATGATGTTATTGAACCAAACTACTTCTACATGGCCACCAACAATCCACCAAGACGAAGCATCATTCAGCAGGTAACATCTATGATTACTGATAATAATTTTGATATGACTCTTTGTGAATCTTATCTGACCTAAATCCAAACAGATATGAACACCATCTAATATCTCTACAAGAAACCTTAGCCAAGTTTTTGGGATCCCTAGGGGTCTATTTATACTTGTGTGGGCTGCTAGGGTTTTAGGAAAAACCCTAATTCTCAGCTTAGGCCTTAAACAACCCATGAAACCTTTCTAAAAGGGTCTTGGACGAAAATCATATGGGCTTCCCATAGATTTCGTCCAACTCGCCTCCCTTTAGGAATCCATAGCCCACAATGCAATTATCTTATAATTAGAATATTAGTCCCCCAAGTCTAATTAATCTCTTTTAGCCACAAAATTAATTTGTTAATTAATTCTTGTCCAATATTAATTAAACTCTATGATTTCGTTATTAATATATTATTCATATATTATATTAATAAACCGTAACTAACCTCTTTCTTCATAAATCATCCTATCTAGTTGCTTTGATGAAGGCAACCCAAAAGGACCATGCACAACCGGGTCAAATACATACCAAATATAGTTATCAGCTTAGAAACTAATCCAACAATATCCCACTTGGAAAATTCTAGTAACTATAAATGCAAGTATTATCCGATTAGCAATCACAGCTCTCAAAGACATTGTCAAACTCTGATCTAATCAGTAACCTTTCCTTTAGATAAGGAATCATATATTCCTCCATTCTAGATATCGTATGATCTGAGACATGGATTTTAATCATACTCTCTGTTCATGTGTTGTTTCCCGATTTCCGATTTATGACGACTGACAATAGACTACAGTTGAACACATCAACTTAGTCCCGACTTGGCTAAGCGCTTAGGGTGTCATCACCAAATCATCGAGGGGCCCACAGATATGGCTTTTATCCCACTTTGGGTAAAAGGAACGGATAAACTTTGACTCAATGCTCGCTTGTACCTACTCATCAAATCACACATAACAATATGTTTTATAACACCAAGTTACTAGTGCATTTACATATTATCAATGTGCAACCGACTTGTAGAATACAACTCACACATCTCGGTTTCAAGAATATAAGATATTATCATCTCACCAATCACTCGTGATAAAATCCATGAAGCGATCCAAGTGAGCGTGGCTTTAATCCAATACTCTAATCTTATAGCAGCACTCATGAACTCTGCAGCAAACTTGTGGTGCTATGTATAAACGCTTTAGTGAATCTACAGACGGATTCATGACAGTCTTCTTTCATACCTACTTCCAAAGTATGAGCGATTGTGGAGGATTTGTATAATCTTATTATTTTGGAAGTCAAAACATGCAAAGTGAAACACAAGAATAATCGAACCCAATATGGCCCCAAACATTTGAGTATAAATGAAACTCCTTTTATTTAATCACCATATTGATTACAAATTATTCATTGTATAATGTTTCAGGTAATCAACTTATTACTTGAATTATAACAACAATTGTCCCATGCTTTGAGCATGCACACTATGTTTTCCTATGGTCCTTACTTTGTGAAATAGATAAAATGAACACATTTCCAATAATGTTCATTTCACAATTCCTAATCCTAATCAATTAGTGTAAGAATAAAAAATTCTCTCCACTACTAGAATATGTTGATTCTAACATTTTATGTAATGGTCCTTTCGTAATGTCATAGCGCCAAAGTCACAAAGACTTTACCAAAGAAATTACAAAGTGCTCTATTGGAGATTGTTACAAGACAATTCCATAGTCATGAAGTCTCACATTAAAAGTTCATTACTTTGAATGTCCTTCTTACATAGAAGTTTTGTAATCTAGACATAGATTCTTAACGTCCAACTCCCAATAAGGAAACATTTCCATATTTGCCATATGACAACTCATTCTAAATAGAATCTTATCTATTCATAATAATTCCAATATAGTCCATCTATGACTATACTTCCAATTGTCTGCAAGCAACCAATCCTTGGTGAACCTTAGATTGTTCTTGACAGTTGTTTAATTATTTTAGTCAAATACGGTTCTATTCCCCTTTTCCCTCTAAATGCCCTAGGCATTTGGAAAATTTTAGAACAGTCGAATATTACAACATATGCAATCGATCGTATACCCAGAACGTATGGGATATGATTCATAATGAAAAACGTGATACTTTACCAGTTTCGTGCTATAATTTTGCCATAATATTTCTAGTTACAGTGTTTTCAAAATTCGAACTATGAAGACAGATGCCGTAATCATAATCGAACTTTAAGAATGCAAATAATAAATATATCCTTGACTAAATTCAATTAAAATTTCTCGATCTAAGCTTTTAGATTGGAAACGAAGTACAACATTCTCTCCCTTAATTATAGCAAAAATAACTTTTCAATCCCTGCAACTTTGAAAAGTGAAACTTTTTTGTTTTTCAATAATTAATATTCCCAACTTGCAATACTTAAAATAATAATAATAATCATGCTCCCGCTAACATGATGATTATATCCATTCCAGCATAACATTTATACTCCCACTAGCTTTCACATGTATTTAGAAAACAGTTGGACTTCTAGAAGACAATACTTATTGACTTCCAAAGTTCATATTTCCAATACGATGTGCTTCGATAAGCCTTTATCTAAGCTTCTCAAACTCACACACCTTTCCTTAGACAGCTCACATGTGTGTCTAAACTAATTCAAAACTTATATTACTAAGTCCCAAATGTTCAGACTAATTTGCCAAATCTCACAATTCGAAATATGAAGAGGGATGCCGTAATCATAATCAAATTTGAGAATGCAATTTACATAATCATTATCTCCTTAAAATCACTCTTAGTGAAAATGTTGCATCACAATCATTTTCATGAAGGAGTGAAACCTTACGAAACTTAGATCTTATGGTGCATGTGTTCCTATCCATGCAAATTTGTCACAACCGTAATGATAAGATAATGTTTGTGACAAATCCAAACTCTTACAGATAGAACTTGTTCATTCTTAATTTGTTGCCATCAAGGGTCCTACCATTGCTTCCAAGTTATTGAGCAACTCACCCCTACCTTTCAATGTAATTTCCATTGATTAAGGTGCCTTGCCCCTATGCAACCTATTGAGAATTCGTAGAACTCATATGCATAATCAACTCAACAGGATTGGCATAGAAACAAGAATACATCAACACGATAGGTTTCAATCCTCAAGTCGTGTGCTAGTGTTTAATAGTTTTACTCTTGATTATTTCTTGAAACTTTTCAAGATCTTTAGACTCCCATTGACCTCTTGACATATAAAATTCTCTTGTCAAAAAACATTTCTTGACAAACAAATGTTGAAGAGTTAGTGTGTGTCTATATTAAGACAAAAACACTACACACAATTGGTATTAGTTGGTCTTTGTCTTATCGAAGACATCACAATTTACCAATTTCAAATGCGCAAGAGTAAGAAAAACAATTTTCTACTTCACATTTGATGAGTGTGTTAGACCTTCTTAAGATGTGTCACTCAATTCACAATCTTCGAGTATGACTCTAAGACTTGATTTTGGAACGAAGTATGACTCATCCTTTTGATTTAACCATTTCAACAATTTCCGATTCGTCTTCTTAGCCATACTAGTGTACTAATATGTCCATAGAGGATCAATTGTGATGTGATTATTAGTCATTAAGACGATCATAAAACACGATACAAAAGTACTCTCCCATCTTTTTCATATTAGAGATACTTTTATCTTTCTGCCTTGTTGATTTTTCTTATTTGTTCTGCCATTCATTGATACCTTTTTCAGAGATTCATAATTACACTTAATCTTGTAAGTATAACAACATTTACTAGAACTTTAGTAAATCATGACGAATAACGCTATTATTATTTATGGTGGACTTGACTAGTGCACAACATTGTGTACTAGTTCCTTCAGTCCTTCACTTGACTCACATACTTATGTGAACAAGGAATTAGTCTTAATTACCTAAGTACCAAGATTTCCATATATCACAAAATACAAGTTGTATGATTCCAAGTTTCTGTCCAATTGAAACTTGGGTGATGGAATCTTTCCTTACTTAGAAAATTATGACACTACCATAAATAACATAACTAAGAATCACATCCATTTCAACATTGCTAATAATAGAAATACACAAACATCAATTTTTCATACATGTCAGTTCAAGGATAAATAAATAAGACAAAATCAAAATTTATTTTATTGCAGAAAAATTTGTCCTTACAACGCAACTCAAATGAAAAACTATGCTATTAGATTTCTTAGCAATCTATCCTAACTCGAAAGTAGCAGCTCAAAAAATCCGATCTTCGAATCCATGCGATTGAAATCCATTTCTTCACGATCAGATTCAACACACTTCTTCCTTTAAGTTTCCTCTCTTTTTTTCGATCCTTCAAAACATCAAAAATATAATCTTATCACATAATGTATCAAGAATCAAAATAGGAACTTATAGAGTTAATTAATGGATTTTACTTGAAGTAGAGCCATACGTCTTGACTCTCCCATCTCTTAGATCTCTGATGTAGATAGGACGTCTTCTTCTCCAATGCCCCTTCTCTTGGCAATAAAAGCAAATTGACTCTTTTGGAACAGCACATGGAACTACCTCAGACTATGCCTTTCTTTTATGATCAATTTCGACAATGGCATGCCTTTTGTTGCCATTGCCTATGTCCATGGAGGTTTGGAAGGCAGATCCACCAATCAAATTTGCTTCTCCAGTGCACCAAACCATTATTGATTCAGCAGCAACAAGCAAATAGGTGAGATCGATGAGGGTTAATGTAATGCTCGTAGATCCGGGCTAGTCAATTTAGAGATAATAGGGGTCGAAAAAGACATTTCGACAAAATATTATTTAGAATAAATAATCTTAACCAGGTTGTAGAATATGTATCAAGGGTTTCGTATATATAAAGAGCGCCGAAATACGAGTTATAACGAAGAAGTTATGACCCGTCGAAGTTTCGCGACGGAACCGGCACGACACCGGGAAGACGTAAATAGTGAATTTATGATAGAGCGACTTTTAGCCTTAGTAATCTAAATGAAATTCGTAGAATATGTTATCCTGAGAACGTCCATAAAAAGAACGCCCGAATATGACCTCGTATGAGGAAGTTATGAGTTTTCAAAGTTACGGCTTAACGGTGTAAGCCCGAAGTTCGAGTATTAGATCGAGCGGTTTTTGGCCGACACGACCTAAACGAGAATCGAAGATCTCTTTAATAGTAGTGTAAAGATAAAAACACAGATGGAAACGGATGTCGGATGAAGAAGTTATGAACTTTTAACGAACCAATCGTGTCCCGACCTGTTAAAAATATAACTTTTAAAATAGACACAAAATTAGCCAATAGAGTCTAAACGAAAGTTGTAGAGTACGTTTCCGCCTACGCATAGATATAGAGAACATCAAATACAGAGCTAGTACAAGGAAGATACGAATTTTAGAAGTTAAGGGGGCAATTTGCGAAGTTGATGCATGTATTGATGATGTGGCCTAACTCCTAGCCGTTCAATGAGCTCGCTTCGGATTGTGACATGCCACCCTCGCATTACGCCCTGCGTCCGAAGTTGATACGCCCCGCGTACCCTTGCCCATATCCATCCGAGTCCGATGTGCGAGCCAGCTGGTGCGAATCTGGCACCCTTATCTGAAGCCTACGCCCCGCGTAGACTATTCGACGCCCAGCGTAACCGAGGCTGTTGGCCCGTATAAATACATGCGAGGTTTTCCGAGTTTTCCACACCATTTTCTTTCTTTCTCTAAATTAATTTCTCTGTCTAAGGGTTTTAACCTTCCCCTAAGCCTAGGTGATCCCCTAGCACCCGTAGGAAGCCCCGAGGCTCCCGGAGTCCCGCCTAAAAAGGGTCTTTCGGTTTCTAAACGCTGCTCCGAGCAAAACTCGGTTTTCTTTAAAACCCGCTGTAAGTGAGCTACGCCTACGCAATTTTTAATATATATCTTCTAATTAATTATAGTAACATTATTAGGACCTTAAAATAATTATTTGGGCTATTATTATGAGTTATATAGTGTTGTTTAACTCTTATATAATAATAATAATAATAATAATAATAATAATAATAATAATAATAATAATAGCTAGACTATTAAATTAGTGTCGGTGAATATTAAAGTAAACCCTAGTGGTAATGATACTAGGTTTTGTCGAGGAAAATTGTTTTAAGAGTTACGAAGTACTGTCCGAGGACCAAGTCACCACAGTATCAAGTGAGTGCATAGTTACTTTCATATTACACATAGATATGAAGTATTTTATATAAACTACGTGCTATGTGTGCATATTATCTGAATACTTGCTGTCTATGCTGGATGAACATTTTTATACATGTTTTAATTGATTTGAACTGTATACGTATTTTATATATACAAGTATGTTGGGTATGACATGGGTAGATGAATGATGAGAGATAAAAGATGATGTGAGTAAACATTGGCAGCTATAGACTTAGTGCCTACCAAATAACATCGGCAGCTATGGACTTAGTGTCTATTGGACAAACACTAGTAGCTATGGACCTAGTACCTGTTAGGAATTGGTAGCTATGGACTTAGTACCTATTAGATAAACACTGGTAGCTATGGATTTAGTACCCGATGAAGAAACTATAGCAACTATGGAATTAGTGCTTTACGAACGAGCATTGGCAGCTATGGATTTAGTGCCAGTCCTATAACCGTGGAAATAAGGGACCTCGGAATAAATGAATTCATGATTGATGACTCTTAGGATAGATCCTTAAGAGTAAAGAAGATATTGGGGATGGGTAATTTGGTTGATTGTTTAAACATAATAATTATATTATTGTGGGTTGAAAACCCTATGTACTCACCAGGTTTCCCAACCTGACCCACTCAGTTTATTTATATCACAGGTGTTGATATGAAGTCACATTACACTAAGAGATTAAAGAGATGTAGATCACTAGTGTAAATAAATGTAAGTTCTGTTTATGCTTATATTTCTGTATTGATGATGACATCCCAAACGTTTTAAAATGAATAAAATACGTTTCTTCGAAAATGTTTTGATAACGTATTTATCATGTTTTTCTGGGAACAAATTCCGCAACATTTTTATGAAAAGAAGTACTCTGATTTTTATAAAGCATAAACAAAATCGGTCTTTTTTGGTCGTGAAAAACTGGGGATGTCACAGTTGGTATCAGAGCATTAGTTTAAGCGAACTAGAAATTTGTAGGAAATTTCTTGACTTAAACTTAGAATGCTAAGCGATGATTGTGAGATGAGTGTTTGCTATATTTTAGACACAATCACTAGTTTATTTTAGGAAAGATGCCTAAAATGTTTTGTGTGCTAAATGTTTTATGTTATAGCTATAAAGATACCTTATATGCTAATATTTGTTCGGATCTATGGTCTGTTGCCGATCGGATCTGGAAATTTTATATGTTCAGATTTCTAAACGTTTAATGGAACTTATTTTTCTAGCATTTGGTTTCTTGATCTCCAATTTATTTGACATAGAACTTAATCAAACACACCAATTCTGTTCTAACCGGGCCCGGCACATAAGTCAAATCAAATCATCGAGCGGCCGAGATATCGCTTTTACCCTCTCAAGATAAAAGTAACAGATAAACTTCGACTTATATGCATTTACTTATTCATTAATCAACTATACACAACAATGCATTTTATAACATCAAGTTACTGATGCGGTTTCACATTATCAATGTACAATCAATTAACAAATAACAAACCATATATCTTGGTTTTAAGACCATATGATATTATAGTCTTGCGATCACCCTTTTTATCACATTCCATAAGGTGATTCCAGCAAGCGCGGGTTTGATCCAATGCTCAAAACTAGTTCATAAGCACTCATGAACGTTGCAGCAAACTTTTGCTATGTCTAATACCATTTAGACAATCTACACACCAATTCATGACAATCTTCATTCATACCTACTTCCAACATATGAACGATTGTGGACAATTTGAATAATTCTGTTATTCTTAATAAACTCAATTATTCTGGAAGTCAAAACATGCAAAGAGAACCAATAGTTAAACAATTAACATAAGACAGTAACATTACTCATAAATAATACTCTTTTATCTAATCATCAAATGTTAATTACATTTATCTATTACACGTTTCTAGTACTATCTAATCTATACTAATATCATCCTTCAGCCCAATACTCCTAGGATGCTGCAAGTGCTTAACCCTACTCAGTCCCTTCGTAAGTGGATCTGCTGGGTTATCTTCTGATGATATCCTCTTCACTATGAGTTGTCCTTCTTCTACACGATGTCTAATAAAGTGATATTTTCTGTCGATATGTCGAGATCTACCATGATCCCTCGGTTCCTTGGTCAAGGCAACCGCTCCTTCATTATCACATAAAATATCCATGGGCTCCTTTATGGCAGGTACAACTCCAAGATCATCGATGAAGTTCTTTAACCATATTGCCTCCTTCGACGCTTGGCTCGCTGCAATGTACTCTGATTCACATGTTGAATCAGCTACAGTTTCCTGCCTGGAACTTTTCCAAGTCACTGCTGCTCCATTTAGGGTAAAGACCCAGCCCGACTGCGACCGGTAGTTGTCCCTGTCGGTCTGAAAGCTGGCGTCACTATACCCTCGCACCTTCAAGTCATCACTCCCTCCGAGGACTAAGAACCATTCCTTCGTCCTCCGAAGGTACTTAAGGATATTCTTAACCGCAATCCAATGAGCTCTGCCAGGGTTCCCTTGATATCTACTAACCATGCTCAAAGCAAAGGCTACATCGGGGCGAGTACAAGTCATAGCGTACATGATTGAGCCAACTGCAGAAGCGTATGGTACTCAGCTCATTTCTGCTATTTCAGCTTCGGTACTCGGACTTTGAGTCTTACTCAATTTGGCATTACTTTGTATCGGTAATTCTCCCTTCTTCGAGTTTTCCATACTAAAACGTTTCAGTACTTTATCTAAGTAAGTGTTCTGACTAAGTCCTATTAGTCTCTTACTTCTTTCCCTCACTATCCTTATTCCCAAAATATAGGAAGCATCTCCGAGGTCCTTCATTGCGAAGCAATTCCCGAGCCAGGACTTAACCTCCTACAGAGTCGGGACGTTGTTTCCTATGAGTAGTATGTCATCGACATACAGAACGAGGAAGCTTACTATACTCCCACTGGCTTTGACATATACACATGATTCATCTTCGCTTCGTACAAATCCAAACTCTTTGACTTTCTCATCGAAGCAAAGATTGCATCTGCGAGACTCTTGCTTAAGTCCACAAATGGACTTCTCAAGCTTACACACTCTATTCGGATGCTTCGGATCCACAAACCCCTCAGGCTAAGCCCTGTAAACATCCTCAGCCAACTTCCCATTAAGGAAAGCGGTCTTGACATCCATTTGCCAAATCTCATAATCATGAAATGCGGAAATTGCTAGCATCACTCTAATAGATTTTATCTTCGCAACTGGTGAGAAGGTCTCATCATAGTCAACTTCGGGAGTTTGAGTAAAGCCCTTCGCGACCAATCGCGCTTTATATGTGTGTACGTTTCCATCCACGTCGGTATTCTTCTTGAAGATCCATTTGCACCCAACGGTCTTACGTTTCCATCCACGTCGTTTCCTATGAGCAATATGTCATCGACATATAGAACGAGGAAGCTTACTAAACTCCCACTGGCTTTGACATATACACACGATTCATGTTCGCTTTGTACAAATCCAAACTCTTTGACTTTCTCATCGAAGCTAAGATTCCATGTGCGAGACGCTTGCTTAAGTCCATAAATGGACTTCTCAAGCTTACACACTCTATTCGGATGCTTTGGATCAACAAAACCCTCTGGCTGAACCATGTAAACATCCTCAGCCAACTTCCCATTAAGGAAAGCGATTTTGACATTCATTTGGCAAATCTCATAATCATGAAATGCGGCAATGGCTAGCATCACTCTAATATACTTTATCTTCGCAACTGGTGAGAAGGTCTCATCATAGTCAACTCCGGGAGTTTGAGTAAAGCTCTTCGCAACCAATCGCGCCTTATATGTGTGTACGTTTCCATCCACGTCGGTCTTCTTTTGAAGATCCATTTGCACCCAATGGTTTTACGTTCGGGCACATTATCAACCAAATTCCAAACTTGGTTGTCATACATGGACTGGATCTCACTATCCATTTCCTCTTTCCATTTCTTAGACTCCGGGCCTGCCATGGCTTCCTTATAGCTATTAGGCTCATCTAGATTTATTAGTGTACCATCACTAATATACGTGTCCCCTTCGGTAGTAATATGAAAACCATAAAACTGGGGTTGAACTCTAACTCTTTCGGAATGTCTAAGAGGTAAGGACTCGTCAATCGGATCAACCGGAGTTTCCTCCTCGGGTTGACTACCAGCGGTAGAGGTTCCTTCATCTATCGACTCTTGAATCTCTTCAAGCTCGATTTGCCTCCCACTGTCTCCTTGGCTTATGAGTTCTCGCTCTCGGAAAACTCCTCTCCTCGCAACAACGACAACATTGTCCTTCGGTCTATAGAAGAGATATCCAAAGGATTTCTGCGGGCAGCCGATGAAAATACATCACTCACTACGAGGTTCGAGCTTGTCGTGAGTATCTCTTCTTAGGAAAGCCTCGCAACCCCAAACCTTGATATGTGCTAACGAGGGAGCTTTCCCTGTCCACATCTCGTGAGGTGTTTTGGCAACCTTCTTAGTAGGGACTCGGTTAAGGATATGGGCAGCAATCTCTAAGGCATACCCCCAAAATGAGATAGGTAGTGAAGCATGACTCATCATAGAGCGGACCATGTCTAACAAGGTTCGATTACGCCTTTCTGCCACACCATTCAACTGCGGTGTCCTAGGTGGCGTCAATTGTGAAACTATTTCACACTTCTTGAGATAGTCGTGGAATTCAAGACTTAGGTACTCTCCTCCTCGATCGGATCGAAGTATCTTGATTTTCCTGCCCAATTGATTCTCCACTTCATTCGTGAACTCTTTGAACTTTTCAAACGTTTCTGACTTTTGCTTGATTAAGTAGATATACCCATATCTACTATAGTCATCGGTAAAAGTCACATAGAAGCGGTTTCCATCCTTCGTGGTTGATCTAAACGGTCCACATACATCGGTATGTATTAGGTCCAATAGACCCTCACCCTTTTCACATGTACTAGTGAAGGGTGACTTAGTCATCTTTCCAAGCAAACAAGACTCGCATGTTTCATCTTCCCTAAGGTCGAATGACTCCAACACTCCATCCTTTTGGAGTTGGGCTATGCGTTTCTTGTTGACATGTCCAAGACGACAATGCCACAAGGATGCTCTATCCATACCATTGGAAGAATCCATGCATAAAACATCATTTCCTAAGTTATCTACAATCATAATAGTTTCCTAAATTCCATTACATGGTATTGCTTCAAAATATAAGACACCATTTAGATAAGCAAGAATAGAACCATTCTCATTATTAAAAGAAAATCTAAAACCTTGTCTAAACAAACCATGAAATGAAATGATGTATCTTGCCATTTTTGGCGAATAGCAACAATTGTTCAAATCTAAACATAAACCATTCCAAAGCACTAAAGATAACATTCCAATCTTGGTCATAGGCGACGATCTTCTGTTCCCCATGATTAAATTTATTCTTCCATGCTCCACATCCCTATTTCTTCTTAGTCCCTGCAATTCAGAACAAATGTGGTAACCACAACCGGTATCAAGGACCCAAGAAATAGCATGAGATGAATCATTAGATTTAATTGTATATATACCTGCGAAAGATGGCTTGATCTTTCCTTCCCTTATGGCTTGCAGGTAGTCTGGGCAGCTTCTCTTCCAATGCCCTATTTTATGGCAATGATGGCACTCTGCCTCCTTTGGGTTGGGGTTAGGCTTAACAGGATCAACTTTGGTCCCACTAGAGGAGGAACCATCTCGGGACTTTCCATTGCGGTGGCTATTAGACGGAGCCTTCCTCTTCTTGCCTCTTCCTTGCCCAATGGCCAAAACAGGAGAAGCGGGTGGATTGGGAGTGGGTGCAACAGACTTGTCCTTTAGGTTGCTTTCAGCAACCCTAAGGAGACCTTGGAGCTTACTTAGGGTGACCTATTCTTTGTTCATGTGGTAGGTCATCCTAAATTGATTGTAACACGGAGGCAAAGAGTGAAGCACCATGTCGATTGCCAAGTCTTCCCCAAAGTCAACATTCAACTTGCGAAGACAATCGACATACCTTTGCATCTTTTGCAGGTGCACGGTAAGAGATTCTCCATGACCCATTTTGGTGGAAATCATGTTACTGAAAATCTCGTAACACTCTTGCCTCGCGTTTTGGTGGTATCTCACCAACAAGTCTTGGTGCATTTCGTACGGATACATGTCCTCATAGGACTTTTGGAATTCGGCGTTCATTATGGCTATCATGATGCAATGTACCTTCGTTGCATCACGTTCATGAGTCTCAAAGCAGTTATTTCAGCCGGAGTAGCGGTTTCTGGGTTGATCTTCTCGAGCTTCTCATCGACGACATACTCCTTGTCCTCGTAGTGAGCAATTGTGCGAATGTATCTTATCCATTCGCTAAAGTTCGTTCCATCGAAAGTCACCTTTTGACAAAGGCTCATCAATGTGAATGAACTAGCAATAGCGTTGTTTGCGTTTGACATCTACAAATAGAAAGGACAAAGATAGATTAGAATTTGAATCCCTAATTATCACCCAATAAGAAAAATTAGGGCTAGGATCCAACAACAATATTTACATATTAGAAAAGGGATGCCGTAATCTAACATGCAAACAATTTGAAGGTAAGTGAATGACGATTCACTAATTCTCCACCATGAAAACATAACAAGTTCTAAATGTATTTGAAATTCCTAGGTTTGGATGAGATTCATTGAAACTTTTCAATGGCATGTTTAAATCTTGATATGCCCCTCTCATTTGTGACTGGGATACCGAGGATCACAAAGTGGGTGTGAATTACCATGCAAATTCACATGGTGCCTTCATTGTAACAATCACCTATTTGATGTGCCGGTAAACCACACACGCTCCATCGAACTATGATAAACAATGAATCACCCTTTGCCACCTTTGCTTGGAACCAATTAGTGTGCCGGTAAACCACACACGCTCCACTAACTTCTTAGCAAGGGTGCAAAGTGTAATTTCTTGGGATTGCATCAATTCACTTTTCCTAAAGTAACTAAGATTGGGAATTTTTTGGAAAACATGTAGTTACTTTGTATTTCATATTACACTTTTAATGAATAGATGAGGTTGCCCTATCCTACCCGTTCGGCTAACGGCCCTCCACCGATCAAGCAAGCGGTGGGTGTGAGTGTATACCCATTAAGCGCCATTTTATAGGCATCAACCTTATACCCACCTTATAGACCGGCTTTGTGAATGAGGCCTACTAACGGTAAGACTAGCATTTTAATTATACACACACACACACACACATATATATATATATATATATATATATATATATATATATATTAATCTTGTAATATTATATTAGTATAGGGTTGAATTTTAAACTTGTAAAATTCTAGGGTTTGAAATTTAAATAGTCTAATTTAAACTTTTAATCACAAAACATAAATTTCAAAACTTGAGGGCAAGTTTTAAACTTTTTAAAACATAAAGGTTCAAATAACAAATAATCTAAACTAACAACTAATCACATAATTATTCATATTTGATTTATTTAATGGTTTCTTGCAAAACAATTTACCAATTTAATCAAAATAATTAATCAATTATCGCATAAGGAAATAAATATTTTATTAATTGATAAATATCTTCAATTAGGTCAAGAATACACTCATATATATATATATATATATATATATATATATATATATATATATATATATATATATATATCATAAAATCGGATTTATATTGATCTAATATGATTAAGGCAAGTATCTCAAAGATAAACAGCAAGAAATCCCAAAATTTCCTCTATCTGACGCTTGGACTTGCCGAGTACCCCAATGGACTCGCCGAGTCAAGCCTACTCGCCGAGTCCACTATGGGACTCGCCGAGTCCATCAAATAGAAACAAAAAAAATTGAATTAAGCAAGCATCAAACAAGCAACCAATGCATCAATTCAATAGAAACCAATCTAGGCTCTGATACCACTGATGGGTTTTAGCCATGTGAACATTCCTATGTGCACATGCAACCTTAATGCTTGGATTGAGGTTTCTCTAATTGAACATACATTGAATCCAAGACTTCTAATGGCTAATAGACTATAATAACAATATGAAATCAGAATTAGAAGTTTACCTTGAATCACTTGCTTGATCTTTTTGTCCTTGGAGCTTTAGAGTCACAATTGTCACTCCTCTAATGGCTTACAAACACCAACTAGCAAGAGGATGATTTGAGAGAGAGGATAGGGGATCAAAATCGGCTAGGGTTTCTTTCTAAAGCACACGTGTCGATTTCCTTAACCCTTGGGGTCTATTTATACTTGTAAGGCTCCTAGGGTTTCACCCTTAAACCCTAATTGGATAACTTAGGCCCTAAGCAATCTAATACCGATTTCTATGGCTATCCTAAGCCCCCAAAATCGTTACCCCTTATCCATAAAGGATTTATAGCCCAAAGTGCAACTATCAAACAATTGACAGTTTATGCCCCTTTATTTAATTAATCTCTTTAAGTCACCAAATTAATTCCTAATTAATTTATGACTTATATTAATCAAATAATAATATTATTATTCCTTATATTATTCTCATAATATATTAATAATATTTCTTCTCTCATAATAAATCATCCTGTCAAGTTGCTATGGTGAAGGCAACCCAAAAGCACAATGCACAACTGGGTCAAATACTTGCCTAATATAGTTGCAGCCATAGACACTATTCCAACAATAATTGTAACGTCCGTAGATCCGGGCTAAGTCAATTTAGAGATAATAGGGGTCGAAAACGACTTTTCGACAAAATATTATTTAGAATAAATAATCTGAACCAAGTTGTAGAATATGTCTCAAGGGTTCCGTACATATAAAGAGCGCCGAAATCCGAGTTATAACGAAGAAGTTATGACCCGTCGAAGTTTCGCGACGGAACCGGCACGGCACCAGGAAGACGTAAATAGTGAATTTATGATAAAGCGACTTTCAGCATTAGTAATCTAAATGAAATTCGTAGAATATGTTAACCTGAGAACGTCGATAAAAAGAACGGCCAAATCTGACCTCGTATGAGGAAGTTATGATTTTTCGAAGTTTCGGCTTAGCCGTGTACAGCTCGAAGTTCGAGTATTAGATGGAGCGGTTTTTGACCGACATAACCTAAACGATAATCGAAGATGTCGTTAATAGTAGCGTAACGATAAAAAGACAGACGGAAACGGACGTCAGATGAAGAAGTTATGAATTTTTAACGAACCAATCGTGTCCCGACATGTTAAAAATATAACTTTTAAAATAGATTCAAAATTAGCCAACGGAGTCTAAAAGAAAGTTGTAGATTACGTTTCTCCCTACGCGTAGATATAAAGAACTTCGAAAACAGAGCTCGTACGAGGAAGATACGAATTTTAGAAGTTAAGGGGGCAATTTGCGAAGCTGCTGCATGAATTGATGACGTGGCCTAAGTCCCAGCCGTTCGATGAACTCGCTCCGGATTGTGACACGCCACCCCTCGAATTACACCCTGTAAGGACGTGAATTTTTTTCAAAACAATTTTTCATTTTAAAACATACTTTCATTCACACAAAAATCATAAAAACATAATGTGTCCATTGTAACATAACAAAACATGTCCCAAGATCTCAATATCATAAACACCATGAGTGTGTACAAATCATGTCGGCGCCTTCCCGCGATCCTCGGTAGAACCTGAAACACATCAGACAACAACTGTAAGTATAAATGCTTAGTGAGTTCCCTAAAATACCACATACCCCACATACGCCTTTCCAAGCCATAAGTCTGTAGGATCTTCCGATCCATGTCTCAGGGGACTTCCGTCCCAAATCCCGGTTGATCTTCTGGTCCTACCCATATCGACCTTCCGGTCCGTAACCTCTTGACCTTCCGGTCCTTATCAACGTAACATACATAACACATACATATGTATCATCTTGACCTTCCGGTCCGTATCATACATAACATACATAGCACATACATATCACATAACCGCATATAGCACATATATCACAACATACAAGACCTTCCGGTCACACATAGGTACCCTTCCAGGTACGATATAGTGAAAAGACTCACCTCAATGAAGTCGGATAAACTCTCGTGCTCAACGTTTTGACTTAGCCTCCTCCTATTATTCAAATATCGTTCCCGATCAATACACTCTCATGATCTCATCTCTACAGACTGGGTAAAAGGCAATTCTACCCTTCCCTGAACTGTCTTGAATCAGTCTTGACCAGAATCCTAAAGTTAAGGAATGTTGACAAAGTCAACGGCCAAAGTTTGACCCAACTCGTCGAGTGCACATGGGCGACTCGGCGAGTCCATACGGGTCCTATGAATCCTTACAGACTCTCTTGGCTCGTCGAGTCATTCTTACACTCGACGAGTTATACCTGACACGAATCGCGGGGCAACCCCGACTCGACTCATCGAGTCCGCTCATGGACTCGGCGAGTTCATTCCATGCTCACACTCAAATGACCTTCTGAGGTCAGATCTGTCCCTCTAGTCCATAGATCTAACTTTTCCAAGCTCAATAATCACGCAAAGGTTTGAACTTGATACTCATGCCATGTCCAAATGACACTACTTGATGATTTAGACCCAAATACAACATCCTAAGTCCATTTCTTCCATGACTCCTCATAAAGCAAGATGGAATGAGTTCTCTGGACCACTATGGATCCAGCTCTAATATCTAAACATGGTAAGAGACCCTATTCCCAAAAAATCAACCCAATGAAGGGTATAGAAAACCCTAGATCCAAGGATTCTTTAAGAATACAGAGAAAGGATCGATATGCTACCTCAAAGTTGATGCCCTAAGCTTGAAAACCACAAATATGCAACCTCCTTGGCCTCCTCTAAGTTGGAATCAACTTCTTCTTGCAAAACCAACCCATAAAGGTCAAATAATGGCTTCTTTTCTCTCACAAACGCTCAAGCACTCTTAGGGTTTCTCCCAAGGGTCTGGTAGCCGCAAATGGTAGCTATAAGAGTCCTTAAATAGGGCTCAGGCCCCGAGAATTAGGGTTTCATTAAACAGCATGGACTCGCCGAGTGCACTCATGGACTCATCAAGTCCCTCAATAAATCAGACCAAAAGATGCGCGATCCCACTCGGTGAGTCTGAGCGCCAGATCGCCGAGTCCCTCTCATAAAATCAATATAAATACTTACCATAGGGTACTTGGGAATCTGGATGTCACAATTCTCCCCTACTAGAATCATACTTCGACCTCGAACTCCTGCTCGACAAACAACTCTGGATGTTGCACCCGCATCTCCAACTCCGGCTCCCAGGTCAACTCAGACCCTTTCCGATGTTGCCACTGGACCTGCACCAGTGACACCTCCTTGTTCCTCAGAACTTTGATATTCCGATCCCGGATCACGATTGGCCTTTCCGCATAATTCAAGCTCGCATCCACCTAAATATCCTCCAGCGGTACCATCGTCGACTCGTCGGCTATACATTTCCTTAAATGCAACACGTGGAAGGTATCATGAATCTGGCTCAACTCCACAGGTATCTCTAACTGATATGCTACCTTGCCTACCCTTTCGGTCACCCTGAATGGACCAATGTACTGGCGCCCCAGCTTGCCCCTCTTCCTGAATCGGATCACTCCTTTCCAAGGAGATACTTTCAGGAGTACGAAGTCCCTCACCTAGAACTCCAGCTCGGATCGTCGCTGATCCGCATAACTCTTCTGACGACTCTGAGCCGTCAGTAACCTCTGTCTAACCCGTTGTATCTGCTCTGCCGTCTGAAGTACTATCTCAGTGCTACCCATCACACGATGCCCTACCTCTCCCCGGAAAATGGGAGTCCGACACCTCCTCCTATACAAAAACTCGAAGGGAGGCATACCAATACTAGAATGTTGGCTTTTGTTGTATGAAAACTCAGCCAATGGCAGATACGTGTCCCAACTTCCTCCGAAGTCCAATACGCATGCTCGGAGCATGTCCTCGAGTGTCTGAATCGTTCACTCACTCTGTCCGTCCGTCTGGGGGTGGTAGGCGGTACTGAAATGCAACCTCGTACCCAACTTCTCGTGGAACTTCTTCCAGAACCTTGAACTGAAACGTACATCTCAATTTGACACAATCGAGATCAGTACTCCATGACGTGATACCACCTCCTTCACATACAACTCTGGCAATCTCTCGGCCGAAGAGCTCTCACCGATAGCAAGAAAATGCGCTATCTTCGTCATCCGGTCGACAATCACCCAAATTGCATCGACACCCCTTGCGATTCTTGGAAATTTGGTGATCAAGTCCATGGAAATATGTTCCCACTTCCAGTGGGTAACCTCAATTGGCTGCAACTTGCCATGTGGACGCTGGTGCTCGGCCTTAACCTTGCGACAGGTCAAGCACCTCTCGACAAACCACGCAACATCCCTCTTCATACAAGGCCACCAATAATCTTTCTTCCGGTCCAAATATATCTTTGTGGCTCCGGATGGATCGAGAATCTCGATCTATGCGCCTCCTCCATCAGAAGGGTATGTGCCCCGCCGGCATACGACACCCACATCCGACCTTGAAAGGTCATCAGCCCTCGACTATCGGTAACAAACTCGGACACCTTCCCTATCACCCGCTCCCTCTTGCGATTCTCTGGTATCACGACCTCTTCCTGGGCCTCCCGAATGGTGTCCAACATCAGGGTCATCACTGTCAATCTCATACAAGTGCCTCGAATCAGGGCACTCTCCGCCCAACGGCTCAGCGCATCGGCTACCACATTAGCCTTGCTCAGGTGGTACAGGATTTCACAATCATAATCCTTTACCACATCCAACCATCTCCTCTATCACATATTCAGGTTGGGCTGATGCATCAGATACTTCAAACTCTTATGGTCTGTTTATATGGTACACCGAACCCCATATAAATAATGACGCCAAATCTTAAAGGCAAACACCACTGCCCCCAACTCCAGATCGTGGGTGGGATATCTCACCTCATGAGGCTTCAGCTGCCTCGATGCATACGCTATCACATGCCCCCTCTGCATAAGCACCACACCCAACCTTGATATCGATGCATCACAATATACCACAAAATCCTCCATCCCTTCCAGGAGGGCTAATATAGGGGCTTCGCATAATTTCTGGCGAAGTGTATCAAACGAGGTCTGTTGCTCCAGACCCCATGAAAAAGCAACACCCTTTCGGGTCAACCTGGTGAGTGTCACGGCGATCTTGGAGAAATCCCTGATAAATCTCTGATAGTAGCCGGCCAATCCTAGAAAGCTCCTGATCTCGGTGGGCGATCTCAGCACCTCTGTCACACCCCAAAACAATGATTGGCGGAAACATTCTGGGGAGGAGGACATCATGTATAGTATAGCTTCAATGAATAGTAGTAAATAAGCAACAACATCATCCATTGCATTAATAATATAATTTCATACATGTGTGTTCTGACAAAGTTATAGACACCAAAAATATACATATCAAGATAAAAGATGAGTCTTGAACGAACTCCATCTTCTCAAAATCCTGGTACCTGTACCTGTCTAGTGGTGACCTGAGAATACAAGTTATTTTGAAAGCGAGTATCAGCTTTAAAGCTGGTGAGATCATAAGTAAATTAGTGTCTTTGTTTGTATGAAAGCGTTTGTAAGATGTAATGTATAAGTTTTGCGAACTTTGTGTTTGTTTGAACTATCCTAGAAAACCGTATGTTTCCTACTAAGAGTAGCCTTCTACAAGGCATCTAGTAACCGTGTGTGTGTCTCTTGTAAGAGTGTGTATTTTCCCAAATCCGACTATCATTAACCAAAAATATAGTTTTTACATTACTCTGCATCGTGTAAATGTTCACGAAGTGAATGTAATGGGATAAATATTATAATACTGTAGTGTTGTATTAAGTAACTATTGATGTACTAACTACCTTAAACCAATTGTTATTTAAAGTACAATGTGATCGGCCTGTACCCTGCTACCGAGTCAATAGTAAAACGACGATGTAAGACACCGTAAGAAATGACATTTGGCACCTGTAGACTTGCAAGTCCCACTGTAGCGAGCAGCAAGGTGTAGGATAGTCAATCCAGTATAGATCTATACGCAAACTCATACGCTCCCCAATTAAGGAGATTCTGGATACAAAAACGGTCATGGCAGGTAGTGCCATGACCCGTTTAATAGCTTACATAACTGAATGTAATGTATATGTAGTGTATGTGCTAGTTGTATTGTGTGTTCTTCCTCTGTCTAGCCTATATGTTTGTTTCTCATCACTATGTATTATGTTTGTTTCTCATTACTATGTTTAATGTTTGTTTCTCATCACTATGCATCATGTTTGTTTCTCATCACTATGTATTATGTTTGTTTCTCATTACTATGTATACTGTTTTTTTCTCATCACTATGCATTATGTTTGTTTCTCATTACTATTTATTATGTTTGTTTCTCATCACTATGTATTATGTTTGTTTCTCATCACTATGTATTATCATTAGTAAGACCCTAAACTACGCCTATTGTAGTTTACTAGTAATATAATTGGTACGTATGAACATGAGAGTATACCCTTGCTACCCAAGGGTATTGAATGAACTGGGAGAACCTTTATGACTATATATGTACACATGATGTATAACTAATATTTAAACGACCTTCGGACGGGTAACCGATATCCCACCAGACCAAATCTCAAGCGCGAAAAGGAAATAGGGCGGGCGGCCTTCCTAAGCCTTTTAAACATTGCTTATATAACTATGCATATATGGACATGCAATTGATAATAAGTATAACAGATGTTAAGTAAAAGTATTTGATAAGTAAAATGGTTTGTAGAACAGTTTGAACAGTAAGAAAATCATTGGTTTTGTAGTTATTAATCACATATGATTGATGTAATAACTATAGTTATTAATCGCATCATGCACTGCCACGACCTGCTGCTTTTTGGCAGCCTTAGCTTTCTTTTTGTCATCCCAAAAATTCTGCTTGGAGTCAGCGGTTCTTGCAGGTTCTGAGCCGGCCAGGGCATTTGTTGTTCTGGACAGGGTACGAACCCCATGGTCTATGCGCCACTGTGCCAATCGCTTGGCACTATCAAATGTAGTGGGGTGTGATGCCAAGACATTTCCCTGGTACGGTGGCACCAGTCCCCATATGTAACACTCAACCTTCTTTCCCTCTGTATGAACCATGTTAGGACAGAGAGCCACCAGATCGAAGAATCTGACGGTATAAGCAGTTATGTTGGAGCCCTTCATGGTTAGGCTCCATTGTTCTTCCTCCAGCTTTTGGATCTCGCCTCTCAGGCAGTACTCCTCAATCATGAGGTCTTTCAAAGTATCCCAGCCCATAGCATTAGCCACTATAAGAGATAGTGACTTAACATGGCCGTTCCACCATGTTAGGGCTTTGTTTTCAAAGGTGCAAGCAGCGTACTTCACCTTGCTCTCTTCGGAACAAGAGCAGATTTCGAACCCCGATTCAGTTTTCTTGAACCATTGCGAGAGGGCAATGACTCCGCCGGTCCCGTTGAAAGACAATGGTTTGCAGTTGGTGAAGTCCTTATAGGAGCACTCTCTCGATCGCACAGGAGCTTCAACCTGAACAGACTGAACAGGGGTTCCTCCTCCAACGGAACCAGATGATTGATACTGAGCCATGGTGGTGACCACAACTGCAGCTACAACAGCATTTAAGGCTGCAGTGTCGAACTGAGGAGTAGGTGGTTGAGGAGGTGGTGTTTCGTTATTGAGGTTTCTCCGTGGATTTCTGCGAGGTGGCATCTTTGATCTATAGTTTATGAAGATGAAAATATTGATAAGAATTTAATGGACGAATTGATGACAATGACTCATTGACTAACTCTCCATAGCCTAACGATGTGATTGAATGGAAATCTAGAACTAATAAATGATCACATTTGGATAATAATCCCCATAAGATTAGGTACCTGTCAATATTACTGGAATTACAGATGTAACAAGTTCGGGAAAAACGGCCAACAGAAATAGGCCTTACATCAACCAAAAATGGGAAAATTTTGACAGAATTACAACCTAGCTAACACCTAACAGGCCTACTATTTACAAAGATAGGGAATTAGACTAGAGTTTTTCATAACTAGTTTATATCCAAAAGAGAGAAGTTGATGAGAATCTATTGGCGACGAGAACTACCAGAGTGAGTTCTTGATCCCGATAGGAGACGTTCTATGTCCCTCATGCGCCTGTCAGCTCTTGCTTGCTGAGCTCAAAGTTCTCTGACTTGAACTCACGTTTCTGTGAGTTCCCTCTGAAGAGTTGCATTGCGAACCAGAGCCCTTTCATGAGCAGACTCTAGCTGGTGTGGATAGTGTTTACACCAGTGTTGGCATCAATCTCCAAGATTCGATTGATAGATGATTGACCCAGTATCGTGTTCCAAGACATCCTACTAACCATGATGGGTAGGACTCTGTTAGCAGAACCTCCATCAGTGAAGTTGTAGAAACTTCTGTCTCCATTGTAGGGGATGGTTTGACCCTGTTCATGGCTCCAGGTATTCAAGTTTGTTGCCCACAGAGGTGTGGGTCCTTGAAATGTGGGTCGGGGGTTGTTATTCGGAGCTTGACCTACTTGAGGTAGGTTGTTGACTTCAGTCTCGGAGTCAGATCCATCCGAGAAGCCTTTAGCTTGATGATCATCCAAATGGATTTGATGTTCATCATCGGACTCTGCTTCCATCCATCCAACATTGCCGTTGGGTGGAAAGTAAGGGTCGTCATGATGATGAAATCCAGTCATTATATCTATGCGAGAAAAGGGGTAAGGAAATAATTAATAGACGAGCTAACTAGATAATTATAAGGTGATCTCTATCAGTTACTCCAATACTTGACTTGGGCTTACTAATAAAGACCTTTAGTTCTCAGGTAAACAATCATAGTAACACCGAATACTCCTATAGTATTTTAATTTTAATGTTATGTTCTACTGCTCTTATTGTGGTAGTGTTGGTAAGTTTTTAGACTTGTTGCAACCTCACAACCATCCTTAGGCACATGCTAGTCACTCCTCGGATAATGTAGTTGATCAGGCTACATCTTCCCAGGGTTGACCATATGTCTCTAAGTCTACTTGTGTTGCCCAACAATCATAATACTTTTGTACTGTCTTAGTGACACTGATTTTAGTATGAATGCAAGTATGTATACTTGGTTAAATATTTTATTATTTAAAGTATAAACTCTTAATCAGAGTATTTTAATCCCGCTTGTGTTTATAGTTCGTATATTTTTTATGGGTTGATACACTCAATTCACTATAAACAATGCTCTGATACCAATCTGTCACACCCCAAAACCGTGAATGGCGGAAACTTTTTGGGGCGGAGGACGTCATGTATAGTATCACAACAATGAATAGTAGTAAATAAGCAACAACATCATCCATTGCATTCATAATATAATTTCATACATGTGGGTTATGTCAAAGTTATAGACACCAAAAATATACATATCAAAATAAAAGATGAGTCTTGAACGAACTCCATCTTCTCAAAAGCATGGCACCTGTACCTGTCTAGTGGTGACCTGAGAATACAAGTTATTTTGAACGCGGGTATCCGCTTTAAAGCTGGTGAGATCATAAGTATATTAGTGTCTTAGTTTGTATGAAAGCGTTTGTAAGATGTAATGTATAAGTTTTGTAAAGTTTGTGTTTGTTTGAACTATCCTAAAAAACCCTATGTTTCCTACTAAGAGTAGCCTTCTACCAAGGCATCTAGTAACCATGTGTGTCTCTTGTAAGAGTGTGTATTTTCCTAAATCCGACTATCATTAACCAAAGATATAGTTTTTACATTACTCTGCATCGTGTAAATGTTCACGAAGTGAATGTAATGGGATAAATATTATAGTGTTGTAGTGTTGTATTAAGTAACTACTGTTGTACTAACTACCTTAAACCAATTGTTATTTAAAGTACAATGTGATCGGCCTGTACCCTACTACCGACTCAATAGTAAAACGACGATGTAAGACGCCGTAAGAAATGACATTTGGCACCCGTAGACTTGCAAGTCCCACTGTAGCGAGCAGCAAGGTGTAGCATAGCCAATCCAGTATAGATCTATACGCAAACTCATACGCTCCCCAATTAAGGAGATTTTGGATACAAAAACGGTCATGGCAGGTAGTGCCATGACCCATTTAATAGCTCACATAACTGAATGTAAAGTATATGTAATGTATGTGCTATCTGTATTGTGTGTTCTTCCTCTGTCTAGCCTGTATGTTTGTTTCTCATCACTATGTATTATGTTTGTTTCTCATCAATATGTATTATGTTTGTTTCTCATTACTATGTATAATGTTTGTTTCTCATCACTTTGCATTATGTTTGTTTCTAATAACTATGTATTATGTTTGCTTCTCATTACTATGTATAATGTTTGTTTCTCATCACTATGCATTATGTTTGTTTCTCATAACTATGTATTATGTTTGTTTCTTATCACTATGTATTATGTTTGTTTCTCATCACTATGTATTATCATTAATAAGACCCTAAACTACGCCTATTATAGTTTACTAGTAATATAACTTGTACGTATGAACATGGGAGTATACCCTTGCTACCCAAGGGTGTTGAATGAACTGGGGGAACCTTTATGACTATATATGTACACATGATGTATAACTAATATTTAAACGACCTTCGGACGGGTACCCGATATCCCACCAAACCACATCTCAAGCGCGAAAAGGAAATAGGGCTTGCGGCCTTCCTAAGCCTTTTAAACATTGCTTATCTAACTATACATATATGGACATGCAATTGATAATAAGTATAACAAAGTTTAAGTAAAAGTATTTGATAAGTAAAATAGTTTGAAGCAAAACAGTTTGATAAACAGTTTGAACAGTAAGAAAATCATTGGTTTTGTAGTTATTAATCACATATGATTGATGTAATAACTATAAGTATTCAACTTGTCTTCCCCCCCCCCCCCCTCCCCCCATAAAAGCATTTAAAACATTTTAATGTATTTCAAAGGTTAGTTAAAGGGGTATGAACTCACTTGCAGTGAGTGGATTGGATTGAAGTGTCGGATACTGTGCTAGGTGACAAATGGAGACTTGTACACACGCACGAGCCTTGTTATCATATAATGAATATATATATAACTAATTAGCCAATTTATAACTAATAAATTAATTTGGGACACTCTAGAACATGAAAACACTTTGTTTCAAGTGTTAAAGATCACAAGGGTTACATCCAAGTGTTTGTAGGGCAAAGCTAGAGTGTTTGGAGTTCAAGGGTAAACTCCTTTGGAGTTTACGGTTTTAATGACCATTACCCAAGGAGTTTACGACAGTAAACTCAAGGGTTTACAGTCCTAAACTCTACACTTTATGACCATATGTTGTTTTGAGGTTTTACAAGTCCTTTGAAGCATTTGTACTTGATGGTTAGGCCTTTGGAAGGATCTAGGGCACCATTTAACTCCTAAATGGAGTTTACGGGCCCTTTACCATTTTCCTTTGAGTTTACTAACTTAAACTCATGATTTTAATACCTTAAACCCATAAGTTTGGTATTTGGGGGTTTTCAAGTCCTTAGCTCAATCATGGCAATAGTCTAGGTTAGATTTACATGTAAGGAATAACCATCGGACTTTTATGGGACTTTTACACACCTTTCGGGGTGTTTACGGTTTTGGGAGATCCCCAAACCATAAACACATAAAAATGTAAGGTTTTGGTGCTTTTTGTCTGATAAACTCATCAAGGATGAATCTAGACAAGTCCCTAAGGCATGGTGAAGCATCTAGGCACCTTATGGCACCACTTTGCACCATATTTGGTGTTTACGGTTTTGAGAGCCTCCCAAAATCGTGAACACTTTGATCTTGGTGCTCTTGGGACATTTCTTTGATGCTAACATGTAATACAAGCTTAATAAGACTCAAGGATGGAAGTACTTACTATGAGGAAGCTTGAAATGAGCTAGAAGTCCAAGAACACTTAGTGTGTGTTCTTGGTGTTTTTGGAAATCTAATCAAAACACAAAAATGGACGGATGAAAAGATGTACAATCACTAGATTAAATGTTATACTAGCTTGAAATGGCTAGAACACTTACAAGTTTGGAGATCTTGAATTAAATCTTGGATGATACTTGAGAGTGTTTATGAGTTTACTCTTTTGGTAAATGGGGAGTAAACATAAAATGACTAGCTTGGGGAGTAAACTCATGCTTAAGGCATGAGTTTACGTTTTTGGGGGTAGTTTACGGCCCAAACATAAAATTTTGGTCGTGAACTTCTAAGACACGAGGTATTCGCGGTTTAGCAAATTCGAGACCCGAGATGACACATTCTTTCACCCGTTTATTTAAAGATTTATTATTAAAATAATCAAATGAACTTATTTTTCCTAAAAACAAGTAAAAGTGAACTTGACTTATAATATGAAGTGATTGACTTTTAGGGTTTGACCGAATGAAAATTTTGGTTTGTCACAACCTCCCACCTCATGACTGCCTCAATCTTAGCCGGATTAACCAAAATCCCATTCTGGTTGACGAGGTGCCCCAAGAACTGGACCTCTCGTAACCAGAACTCGCACTTGGAGAAATTGGCTTAAAGCCTCTCCGATCTCAGAACTCCGAGGATCTCTCGCAAATGATCCTCATGCTGCTCTCTGGATCTCGAATACACCAATATATCATCAATGAACACAATCACCGAACGATCTAACATCGACCTACACACCCTGTTCATGAGATCCATGAACGCTACCGGTGCATTGGTGAGCCCGAAAGGCATCACCACGAACTCGTAATGTCCATAACGAGTCCTGAATGCCGTATTCTGGATATTATCATCATGCACTCTCATCTGATGATATCCAGACCTCAAATCAATCTTGGAAAACCAAGACGCTCCCTGCAACTGATTGAACAAATCATCGATCCTCGGTAATGGATAACGGTTCTGGACCGTTAGCTTGTTCAACTCCCGGTAATCAATACACATCCGGTGTGAACCATCCTTTTTATAACAAAAAGGCTCGGGGCTCCCCAAGGGGAACTACTTGGTCTAATAAACCCCTTCGCCAGCAGCTCCCGAAGCTGCGAGGATAACTCCTGCATCTCTGAAGGCGCAAGACGATAAGGCGCCTTGGCGATAGGTGCTGCCCCCGGGACCAAATCAATGTGGAACTCTACCTGCCTCTCGGGAGGAACACCCGACAACTCCTCGGGAAAAACATCAGGGAACTCACGCACTATCGCAACGTCATCAATCGAACTGGGCCTCCCAGCGGCCTCTCATGTGTCTATCACATAGGATATAAACCCACTACAGACCTACTGTAAACTCTGCCTCGCTCTGGCAGCCGAACAGAACGACGACCCACATCGGGTACCCTCGCCGTACACCATAAGTACTCCCCCACTAGGGTCTCGTAACGTCACCAACTGTCGCTTGCAGTCTATCATAGTTCTAAATCAGCTCAACAATTCCATGCCCACTATGACACACATGTCCCTCATTGCTATCGGGACCAGATCTATCGGGAACTCAACACCGAATATCTCGAGTACACATCCTCGTATCACCTACGTAGCAAACACCGCTCACTCGTCAGCTATGGAAACTCGCAGATTTCGACTCAACGCCCCTCGTTTGCTACTGATGTGCCGACTAAACGCTATCGACACAAACGATCAACTCGCACCCGAGTCAAATAACACTAAGGCAAGTACATAACTCACAAGAAAAGTACCTACGTATATCATCATATAAGCACAGTATCTCAACTCAACATAAATAAAGAATACATACCAGCCACAATATTAGGTGTTGCGCGGACCTACTCCGCTGTCAACTGGAAATCTCTCCCGCGAGATTTTGGTGCCTCGGCCTTCACTGGCCGAACCTCGATAACCCTATCAGTAGGTGCAGATCCCTGTGTTGATCCCTGATGTAACTGCGAGCACTCGGCCTTCCGATGGCCAGTCTGGTTGCAATGAAAGCAAACCATAAATACCTTGCGGCAATCCTTGGCGATATGCCCCTCCTTGCCACATTTGTAGCAACCACCCAATCGACAAATACCATCATGTCCCTTGCTGCACATCCTACAAGTGCAGCCCTTCTGGCCTCTAGATCTCCTATCAGCGGACTTGGTCTGCTTGGCTGCCAGCTGAGACTGTGCCGGCCGCCGATCCATCCTCTGAGACTTGGCATCCTCTCTCGCCTGAGTCTCCAACTGAATCTCCCTCTTCCGGGCATTTTCTTGGAGCTCAGCAAATGTCTGGTACGTCGAGTTCGACACGAACTCCCGAATGTCTCTCCTCATAACGCCTAAATACTGGCTCATACGTGTCTGCTCAGAGGACACCTGCTGAGGGCAGAACATCGCCCTCTCATCAAACTTCCTAGTAACCACAGTAACCGAATCAATACCCTGCTTGAGGGTCAAGAACTCCTGAACCAACCGTTCCCTCTCCACCGAGGGAACATAATCATCTCTTAACATGGTGGTGAACCTCTCCCAGGTCACTGCTGAAATCTCTGCAAGAGTGAAGCGCATCGTCACGAACTTCCACCAATCCTTCGCTCCTAAGCGGAGCTGGTTCAGCGTGAACCGTACCCTCATATGCTTCGGACAAGAACACATATAGAAGCATCCCTTGATATCAGCAATCCATCTCATCACAGCTATCGGATCCTGCGTCCCATCAAACTTTGGTGGCATCGTGTTGCTGAACTCTCGAAGCAACAACGAGTCACCTCCCTAAGGCCTGGCAGCAACCACAGATGCAGTTGCTGCAGCAGCAGCAGCCTTAGTCACTATGGCATACCGCTCATCGAAAGTCTCAATCAGTGTGGTCTTGATAGACCCAAACATCTCCGGAATCTCGGCCCTGATCGTCGCCGCCACCTCATCGTGGATCATCTGGGGAAGCTCCTCATCACTCACGCCGCTCGACTCAGGCCTGTGGCGTATCCCAACCATGATGTCTCTATAACACAACATAAAAATCAGAGACTCGCTCGAGCATACTCGCAATCAATACTCAACCCTACTTGTTCCTTAGTATCTAAAGGATTCTTACCTAGAGTGTGCACTGCTCCGGTGTCTTTAGCAGTACGGGCCCTATACTACCATCCACACCGCATCAGTATTCACCCTAAGTCCTACTCCTTGGATCCCAGATCACAAGTACGGTACATCTCACTGGCATAGGCTACCCTTCGGTAGACCTCTTATCTACTCCTCACTGCTACCTACTCGCTCTCATGCATCACATAGCAGCAAAATGCTTCCTAGGCTAAGGCATCAAAAAATCAGGCCAATCTAGTCCTAATATGAATACCTAGCCAACTCTAGCATACATATCATATCATATCTCATACCACATAATGTAAGGTTATTTTGGGAAATCACCGTTCGGGCGGTGGCTGATCTTACACACTCCTTCCTTCTGCTTTTCTCAAAATCTTTTACTTTGTAGAAAAATTGTTTATTTTATGAAAAACTTTCTCATATCCTAAGTTTGAGTTCAGGTTTATCCGAAGATGCACCCGAATCCCTCAAACCAACACTCTGATACCAACTTGTAACGACGTGAATTTTTTCCAAAACAAATTTTCATTTTAAAACATACTTTCATTCACACAAAAATCATAAAAACATAATGTGTCCACTGTAACATAACAAAACATGTCCCAAGATCTCAATATCATAAACTCCATGAGTGTGTACGAATCATGCCAATTCCTTCCCGTGATCCTCGCTAGAACCTGAAACACATCACACAACAACTGTAACCATAAATGCTTAGTGAGTTCCCTAAAATATCACATACCCCACATACGCCTTTCCAGGCCATAACTCTATAAGATCTTCCGATCCATGTGTCTTAGGGGACTTCCGTCCCAAATCCCGGTAGACCTTCCGGTCCTACCCATATCGACCTTCCGGTCCGTAACCTCTTGACCTTCCGGTCCTTACCAACGTAACATACATAGCACATACATATATATCATCTTGACCTTCCGGTCCCTATCAAACATAACATACATAGCACATACATATCACATAACCACATATAGCACATACATCATAGCATACAAGACCTTCCAGTCACACATAGGTACCCTTCCAGGTACGATATAGTGAAAAGACTCACTTCAATGAAGTCGAATAAACTCTCGTGCTCAACGTCCCGACTTAGCCTCCTCCTATTATTTAAATAACATTCCCGATCAATACTTTCTCATGATCTCATCTCTACAGACTGGATAGAAGGCTATTCTACCCTTCCTTGAACTCTCCTGAATCAGTCTTGACCAGAATCCTAAAGTCAACGAAAGTCAACGAAAGTCAACGGTCAAACTTTGAACCAACTCGTCGAGTGCACATGGCCGACTCAGTGAGTCCATACGGTTCCTCTAAATCCTTACAGACTCTCTTGGCTCGTCGGGTCATTCTTCCACTCGACGAGTTACACCTGACACGAATCACGGGGCAACCCCGACTCGACTCGTCGAGTCCGCTCATGGACTCGGCGAGTTCATTCCATGCTCACACTCAAATAACCTTCTGCGGTCAGATATGTTCCTCTAATCCATAGATCTAACTTTTTCAAGCTCAATAATCACACAAAGGTTCAAACTTGATACTCATGCAACGTCCAAATGACACTACCTGATGATTTAGCCCCAAATACAACATCCTAAGTCCATTTCTTCCATGACTCCTCATAAGGCAAGATGGAATGAGTTCTCTGGACCACTATGGATCCAGATCTGATATCTAAACATGGTAAGGGACCATATTCCCAACAAATCAACCCAATAAAAGGGTATAGAAAACCTTAGATCCAAGGATTCTTTAAAAAAAATAGAGAAAGGATCGATATGCTACCTCAAAGATGATGACCTAAGCTTGAAATCCACAAATATGCAACCTCCTTGGCCTCCTCTAAGTTGGAATTAACTTCTTCTTGCAGAACCAACCCACAAAGGTCAAATAATGGTTTCTTCTCTCTTGCAAACGCTCAAGCACTCTTAGGGTTTCTCTCAAGGGTCTGGTAGCCGCAAATGGTGGCTATAAGAGTCCTTAAATAGGGCTCAGGCCCCGAGAATTAGGGTTTCATTAAACAGCGTGGACTCGTTAAGTCTACTCATGGACTCGTCGAGTCCCTCATTAAATCAGACCATAAGATGTGTGATCCCACTCGGCAAGTCTGGGCGCCAGCTCGCCGAGTCCCTCTCATAAAATCAATATAAATACTTAAGATAGGGTACCTGGGAATCTGGATGTTACACGCCCTGCGTCCGAAGTCGGTACCCTCCACATACCCTCGCCCTTATCCATCCGAGTCCGATGTGCGAGCCATCTGGTGTGAAGCTGACACCCTTATCCAAAGCCTACGCCCTGCGTAGACTGTTGGACGCCTAGCTAACCGAGGCTGCTGGCCCGTGTAAATACATGCGAGGTTTTCTGAGTTTTCCACACCATTCTCTTTCTCTCTCTAAATTACTTTCTCTCTCTAAGGGTTTTAACCCTCCCCTAAGCCTAGATGATCCCCTAGCACCTGAAGGAAGCCCCGAGGCTCCCCGAGTCCCGAGAAAAAAAGCTCTTTTGGTTTCGAAACGCTGCTCCGAGCAAAGGCCTGTTTTCTTTAAAACCCGCTGTGAGTGAGCTACGCCTACACAATTTTTAATATATCTTCTAGTTAATTATAGTAACATTATTAGGACCTTAAAATAATTATTTGGGCTATTATTATGAGTTATATAGTGTTGTTTAACGCTTATATAATAACAATATTATCTAGACTATTAAATTAGTCTCGGTGAATATTAAACTAAACCCTAGTGGTAATGATACTAGGTTTTGTCGAGGAAAATTGTTTTAACAATTACAAAGCACTGTCCGAGGACCGATTCACCACCGTATCAAGTGAGTGCATAGTTACTTTCATCTTACACATAGATATGAAGTATTTTATATAAACTACGTGCTATGTGTGTATATTATCTAAATACTTGTTGTCTATGTTGGATGAACGTTTTTATACATGTTTTAAATGATTTGAACTGTATACGTATTTTATATAAACAAGTATGTTGGTATGACATGGGTAGATGAATGATGAGAGATAAAAGATGATGTGAGTAAACAATGACAGCTATAAACTTAGTGCCTACCAAATAACATCGACAACTATGGACTTAGTGCCTATTGGACAAACACTGGTAGCTGTGGACTTAGTACCTATTAGATAAACACTGGTAGCTATGGATTTAGAACCCAATGAATAAACTATAGCAGCTATGGAATTAGTGCTTTACGAACGAGCATTGGCAGCTATGGATTTAGTGTGAGTCCTATAACCCTGGAAGTAAGGGACCTTGGAATAAACGAATGCATTATAGATGACTCTTTGGATAGATCCTTAAGAGTAAAGAAGATAATGGGGATGGGTAATTTGGTTGGTTGTTTGATTGTTTAAACATACTAATTATATTATTACCCTATGTACTCACCAGGTTTCCCAACCTGACCCACTCAGTTTATTTATATCACAGGTGTTGATATGAAGTCACATTACACTGAGAGATTAAAGATATATAGATCACTAGTGTAAATAAATGTAAGTTCTATTTATGCTTATGTTTCTGTATTGACGATGACATCCCAAACGTTTTAAAATGAATAAAATACGTTTCTTCGAAAATGTTTTGATAACGTATTTATCATGTTTTTCTGAGAACAAATTCTGCAACACTTTTATGAAAAGAAGTACTCTGATTTTTATAAAGCATAAACAAAATCGGTCTTTTCTGGCCGTGAAAAAATGGGGATGTCACAGTTACGTCGTGGTTTGTCATATAGTACTCTCTTACAAACTCACTATATAAGTTAGGAAGCGATTGAAGAACCCAGTCAACAGCCAGCTTCTCATAGACAATGACTCCCAACATTCTTAACCTATCAATGTGTAACTTCACCTCTAAGATGTGTGCACACACTGACTTTCCTTCTTCATGTTTTCTTTCCAAAAGGACTAGAGTGAGCTTGAATTTTTCAAGCCTTTGAACTTATGGTTTAGCGGAGAACAATAGGAGGAGGTGGAGGAAGTGAAGCATGATCTCTTGTTCCTCGATCGAATCGTGGAATATCATCTTCATGTGGAAATCTTGTTCCAAGGGATTTGGGAACACCATAATTTTCATACTCTGACATCTACAAAACGGGAGAAAATTCAAGTTAGTTGATTGATTGAATCCTGAATAAAACAACCAAATGAGATATTAAGGCTTTGACCCAACACAATATTCAACAACATGGAAGAGGGATGTCGTAATCCAAATTGCAGAACATTTGAAGGTAAGTGAATGACGATTTACTAATTTTGCACCATGAAAAATGAAAAAGCGATTAAGTTTTAAATGTATTGAAAACTCCTAGTCATTTGAGATTCATTGAACTTTTCAATGGCATGTTTAAATCTCGTTATGCCCCTCGTTTTGTGACTGGGATGCCGAGGATCACAAAACAGGGTGTGGATAACCATGCAAATATACATGGTGCCCCCAATGTTACAGTCACCTATTCTATGTGTCGGGTAACCACACACGTTCCATCGAACTATGAAAAACATCGAGTCACCCTTCGCAGGCTTTGCTTAAAACCCATTTAGTGTGCCGGTTAACCACACACAATCCACTAACTTCTTAGCAAGGGTACAAAGTGTGATTTCATGGAACTGCATCAAATTCACTTTTGCGTAAAGTAACTAAGATTGGGAATTTTTATAAAAACATTTAGTTACTTTAATATTCATTATATGTCACAACTAGAAATTTTGGTGCCTTGTAACTACAACACATATAATATTTATGAATCAATAACATGAAAGCATGCATGATGTTCATTCTATAACAACAAAACTCCATCAAATACTATATTCTAGCCCTACAAGTGGTCAACAAAGAATTGGAAACCTTTGAAATTCCAATTTGAGTTCACTTTGAAGTAGGACTTCCTTATTGGACCTAATGGACCAATAAACTTCCAAATTATCCATCTTGAACCTAGAACTCTCAAATGGGCCCTAATTGGACCTATATACACGAAACTTAACATTTTTGGGCCTTATGAACCCAAAATAAACTAGGTTAACTTTAATGAGCCTTATTGGACCAAAACAAATTTATATTAGCCCTAATAGGTCTTAAAAATCATTCTTTGATTTTTATTGTGCCAAAAATCACCTAACTTAAACATAAAATAGATTTAAGCATTTAAGGCCCAATTCTTTCCTTTTCCCCTCTCCATTCTCGGCCCAAGCCCACCAAGATGGAAGAAGTTGACTTATGCTTGCCACCTCATTTTTACATGGAGGTTTTCTATGCACATAACTCATATCTCCATGCACCATCTCATCAATCACTCTCACTTCTCTTCCTCTATCTTTTGCTCTCGGCCAAACCCAAACACACACACACACACTTCATTCAAAATTCTATCAAGGAAACTCTCTTCACTCCTCTCCATATTTTTGAGATCTAAGAGGCTTTCAAAGAGATTCTTCCACAAAATCATCATCTAAGGTAAGTTTATGCTTGGATCTATGACCTAGACTCTTTGCTTTATCAAAAACCTCTTCCTAATCCATACAACATCATGATCACTCTCTTATAAATCATTTAACCTCGAGATCTACCAAGAGGACTTGCTAGGATCGAAATTTCTTCTTCTAGTCTTCTTTAAAACCAAAACTACAACTCAAGGTGAGTTTCATACCCCTTTATTTTCGGTTTTCATATGTTTAATGGGGGATAATAAAGAAAATGTGTAGATCTATGTGTAAGTGTATGCTATGTGTGATTTTATGCATGTATGTGTGTGATGTTATGTGTTTTTGAGATAAATATGTAATAAAAAGAGTGATAATTCGAGATCTATGACATGAGAAAGTTAACAAACATAATCTAAGTTATTTTAAACTAATAAAGTCAAGAAAAATAGCTTATAAGGTTATAAGGAACAAACTTTAACATAAAACTCATTTTAGGGCTTAAAATGTTAAAAATACAAAACTTGGGGTAAAAACTGCCAAGTCACGGTTTCTTGAGGGTCAAATGAGTTAAAACAGTTTTTATAATCCCTTTTCTGAATATTAAAATTTTCAAAGGACTTAAAATGCAAAAAATTTGAGTTATTGGGCTAAATATGGGCTTTTCGGCCCAACAAGCCCAAAATTGCGAAAACTGAAGTTCTTAAAGGGCTGAATTGTAATATTTAGTAAAACAGGGGACATGAAGTGTAATAAAACTATTTCTAAGGTCAAAAATGCTTTTAAACTCCAAAAAGGGTCATAATGTAAACTTTTTGTATTTTGGGCCAAAACTGTAAAAATTGCGAAATTTGGGGTTCTAACCGAGAAATACCATTATGGAAGGGCTAAAACTGTTTACTAAATATAATTTGGGTTAAAAATGTCTTTTCAACAAGTTTATGATACAAAAGTGTCAAGAAAATATTTTTAAGGACTAAAAATGAAATTCTTTTATATAAAGGACTAAAAGTGTTATTTTCATAAAAGAAAGGTAGTGAAAAAAGTCAAAGTCATACTTCTAAACACATTAATTCATAAAGATATAAGACAAGAGATTCGACTAGCGACAAAACGAAAAACAAATACACCTTCAATACCAAATATCGTTATAAACGAATTGATTCGCTCTCGAATCAATACAAAACAACAATCGCTAAAACAGAACTCTCCAATAGATATGTGATGACTAAAAGTAATAAACCTACCAACTTTGGGCTTATGATTTTCATATCATGCTTGTTGGGCCTTGCAAGCCCACCAACATGATCTTTGGGCCCAAAGGGATAACGCTTATATGTTATTGGGCCTTCAATGACCCAATATTTTATAAAAGGATTTCAATAGTTTTATGTGCTAGTGGGCCAAAGTGTCCCGTTAGAAAAGCTAGTAAGGTCACAGTAATCAAGTGCGAGTTGGACCATTGTGTCTTTCGCATCCACGATAGCCTAAGGTTCTTACGATAGTAGTGGGACATAATACTCCCCTTCTCTTCATTTGTTAAGGCTTACAGGAAATCAAAGTAGACAATAATTAGGACGATATACAATATGGATTAATCAATACTCATTCGTTAAGATAATACAAAAATCAGTAATTACGAATACATGTCAACATCGGAAAACATCGGGTTTTCCGGGGAATTTAATACTACTCGTTCGAAACTTTATAACAATATTACAAAATACCCTTCGTATCTATACTACCTTATAAAAGAAATTTTACTATTTCTATAAATAGAATCAATATAATAATAATAATTTTTTAAGACGTTCAAGTCTTTAAGCTTAAAGTACAACCAAGTATTAATATAATAATATTATAATATATATCTTACAAATGATAATGCTAGGGATACAAGTATTAAAAACACATTTAAATTAGTATTTCCTTATTTTTAGGGATTGAATTAGTATTTTCATCAAGTTTAACCCAACTTGTACTCCTAAAATATCTCTTCTCTGGTATCTGGTGCATTCGAAATCTGAAACATTTTTTTTTTCGACAATTCGTTTGAGATTTAAAAGCTCATTCAAATTGGAGTTCCCTAATTTTTTGCATAAAATATAGTTGACTGGAGACTAATTCAAATCTTCATCTCATTTTCCTCCATGGAATCCACCACCACAATATTTTTTGGTTTTGAGATTGCACTTTTTATTTTTGTGAAACTGATCGATAATGGTGCAAGTATTCTTAGAAATATAACATGTCTCCGAATGGAACTAATTGCTTGAAAGAAACTATTCGCCGCCGCCGCTTTGCGCGGGCAAATGGCTAGTATGTATGTATGTATGTATGTATATATATATATATGTGTGTGTGTGTGTGTGTGTGTGTTTAAAATCATTCATGCATCAACTTATGGATCTCACGCTTTGATAAACAAAAGTCTTTTTAGAAAATATTGGATTTTCTGGGTTTTTACAAAACTGCACAAACCATTTTATCACAACATTTCTTATAAACTCACCAACACTTCATATGTTGACTTTTTTCCAAAATAACCTGTATTCTCAAGTAACAGGTAAGCGGAAGAGTATTATGAAGTAATGTTAGATGTTATGTTTTTAAAAACACTCAAACTATTTATGTTATGAATGTGTAATGTTAAAACAATGTACTTGATGTAAAACAATTCCAGTTGTAATATATTAATGCATGGTGACGTTTATGTTATGATTCATCTATATTCATTGTGATGGTATTCAATTAAAGTCATGCGAGCCCTCGTACGTTTCCGCCGTCTGGTTCGGAGGTGTGACATTATACTCTTAATGGAAAGGGTTTGCCCTATCCTACACATTCGGCTAACGACCCACCATCAATCAAGGAAGCGGTGGGTGCTAGTGGACACCCATTAAACGGCCATTTTATAGGCATAACCTTATACCCCCCTTATAGATTGACTTCGTGAATGAGGTCTACTTACGGTAAGACTAGCAGTTTAAGTTATACATATATAATATTAGACTTTTAATTATATATATAGTATAAAGGTGTATTTTACACTTTTAAAATACTATGTGAACTAATTTAATAAATTACATTTTTAATTTAATTAGACGTAAACAACATCACTATGGATTTATTAACTCACTTTTAATTGTACACTTAATTAGTTTAATAAAACCATAAAGGTGTAATTTGAACTTTTCAAAACTTAGGTTTTTAGAATTTAATATTTCATGATTAAACCTTTAATAAAAAATTTAAATTCCAAAACTTAAGGGGCAAGTATTGAAACCTTTCAAAACAATTAGGTTTTGACTATTTAAATTTCAAAATTGAAACTATTAAGTTCAAATTTAAACTATAAAACTTAAGGGTGTAAATTGAAACTTTTCAATGGAAGTAGGTTAAATATTTGACTTATAATAATCCTATATTATCCATATTTAACCAAATCCATCAATTTTGATGAAGATAATCATTCCAAACTTAAAAAATCGTATTTAGGAAAGAAAAACAAGTTTTGGCAACTATCTTCAACAAAATCTGGCAGAAAAATCGAAAATCTCGGCAACAGAACAGGAAATTCGTCGAGTTGGGCTCTGAACTCGTCGAGTTCACCCAAATCATCGATTTCATATAGAACTCTTAGAGATCATGCTCCAGACAGCAAAAAATATCGATTTCCTCATCTTTTACAGTTCACAATTGCATTAATTAATTATACAAACAGCCTAGGCTCTTATACCACTAATGGGTTATGAGCACTACATCATTCCTATGGTGTACATGCAAACCCGAATGATTTGGATCTAGTTTCTCTAATTAATATGCAATAATCATCCAAAGCCATAAACCCTAGATCTAGCATATGAATATCGAAATTAACATGTAAGAACAGATCTAGATGAATACCTCTTATAGAATGGCTTGAATCTTATATCATTGGAGCTTAGAGTCACAAATGTCACTCCTCTAATGGTTTACAAACACCATAAGCAAGAGGATGATATTGAAAGAGGAGAGGAGCACCAAAACCATCCAAGATCTATATAAGAAAGCTTAGCCACGTTTTTGGGATCCCTAGGGATCTATTTATACTTGTGTGGGCTGCTAGGGTTTTAGGAGAAACCCTAATTCTCTGCTTAGGCCTTAAGCAACCCATGAAACCTTTCTAGAAGGCCCTTGGACGAAAATCATATGGGCTTCCCATAGCTTTCGTCCAACCCCCTTCCCTTTAGGAATACGTAGCCCAGAATGCAATTATCTTATGATTACAATATTAGTCCCCCAAGTCTAATTAATCTCTTTTAGCCACATAATTAATTTCTTAATTAATTCTTGTACAATATTAATTTAACTATATAATTTCTCTATTAATATATTATTCATATTATATATATACAAAAAAATAATTAACCTCTTTCTTCATAAATCATCCTATCTAGTTGCTTTGATGAAGGCAACCCAAAAGGACCATGCACAACCGGGTCAAATACTTACCAAATATAGTTTCGGGCTTAGACACTAATCCAACAGTTTCTCCATTGTCACCCCTTCATGAGACTTCTGACCATTTTGCACCCTTGATTCTTAAGTTTAAGCCTATAGTTGTCAAGTGTCCTAATTCCACGCCACTTTCGCCTCTAACAAACCTGGACCTCAATCGGACAACGGAATTCCACCATACTGTTTTCAAATATTATTGATTATGTTCTGAAACACAATCCTCCTAACAACTATGTTATTTAGGAAATTCTTCCAGTGACAACTGAATCTGTTACTTCTGAGTTTGCATGGGCATCCTTAGATGATATCATAGAAACCACAAGCAATGTCTCCTCTGATTATTGTGAATCAAATTCTGTAGTTACCTCTAAAATGACCTTGGTGTCCATCAAGCCCAAGTTTGGCAATCCTTCAAGTGGTCAATCATCCAAGTCAACATCTGATCAAAGAAAGAAACACCCTTCGTGAACCTAAAAGATGTCATTAGTCCTAAGAAAAAAGCCAAAAATGCTCTAAAAAAGAAGTTAGGACAAGATAGAACTCTAGATTCCTAGAGAACTCCAAAATGAGTGTATCTCGGAATTCTCATTCATCAACTCATAGTAATAACTCCTTCACACCCACTAAGAACCTCAAGAGGCCTTCCAATCCTCCTAGTCTTGTAGAACAAAAGAAAGTAGTCAATCCCACTCCAAAAGGTCGAGTGTAAGCACCAAATCTGTATAAAACAACTCTCCTCGGACTTTTTCACCCGTTTTCATTGCCAAAACCGATGGTACAATTTTTAAACCTCAACCTTCAAACCCAAATGTGCCATCAACACAAGCTAAAAGTGTTAAGAAAATAATTTTTCCAAAATCTTCAAAACAAAACCTTGTTTGGAAAGTTAAACACACAAAGATGAGTTAACAACTCTGGAAGATACACTAGTTCCCACTACTCCGGAAGTTGAAACTCCAAAGAAATTTGTTTCAAACTCTCATGTCATTGAGTATGACTACTGGATAGATGAAAGGACCATGACCTTCTGTTTGTTTCCTATGGAATCTTGGAATAAACCTTCCAAACCATCTATTGCTCAGAAGTCACTAGTAAAACCCAAGAGTCGTGCCTTTGTCCCAAAACCTAACAACTACAATAATGATGTCAATAAGATCTTGATTATCCGAAGACTGAATCAAACATGCTCAGGCTATAAGATCTTGATTATGCACAATCGTGATGCCTACACTAACAACTACAGTAATGATGTCAATTCCATATACAAGAAACCCTAGGCTAGTAGGCATCATATAATTAGGCAAGTCTATTATGCGATTCCTGAAGATCCCTAGCCTAGCACTAGCATGTTGTTCTAACATATCATAATATCAAATAACTGTATGGTAAGTTGGGGTTTACTTACGGATCTAGCTGATCGTACCCTCTACATCCTCCATCCTTTATTTTGAAAACTATTTAAAAAATTTTATTTTCCGTAGATTCCCTTGATTTGAGACTGGATTCACACGAGTGTTCCTCCAATTCACTCAAACCAAGGCTCTGATACCAACTTGTAACATCCATAAATTTACGCCAAATTTAAACTTTTTCAATCATAAATAAAACCCAATAGTATTGTTTACAAAAATGTTTTCAAATCATTATTCAATCAGAGTGTCCCAAAAGTCAGATCATAAGGATGAGGAGTGGTACGGTTACACCTTCGCCTTGCGATGATCTCCTGAAGTACCTGAAACAATAACTGTAAAGTATAAGCCCGAGGTCTTAGTGAGCTACCCCCAAAATACCAATACCATACTGATAATATCATATTTGTATTAATCAATAAATCAACATCCATACTGGGCCATCGGCCTGACTGGACTGCCCTATATGGCCTACAGTCTAACTAAAACTATGTCGAGCCTTCGGCAAGACTGGACCACCACGTGAACCTACAGTCTCCCCGGACCGCTCATAGGGTATCTTGGCCTTCAGCACAAAGCAGGACCGCCTCAACCCAACCAACACGCAAATAATCATGTGCACATAACTAACATGTAGTGGCATATACAAACATCAAATATACATATCTTACTGATCATCAATCATAACAATCCCTCATAACTAGAGCATTGGCCCAGCAGGCCACTAACATACCATTCCCTAAGGATCATAAAAGCATAACATACTGTCTATCCTGATTCCGATCTATCAGATCATAATCTCATACATATCATTTCATAACCATAACAACTAAAGGTCCGGCCTTGGTGCCTTAGACCCTTTTGATATAGTGAGGATAACTCACCTTCCAGATGTCGACTCGGTAGATGAACTCCATCTCTTGGATCACTGCCAAAAACTCCACCACCTATTACCGTAATACAATCATACCCATCAGTTCCCAACCTTTCAAGGTGCCCCATAAACCAAGTAATCAAACCTGGTCAAAGTCAAAGTCATCAATCAAGGTCCACAATCCATGTTGACCCTTACTCGTCGAGTACCCTCGGCTACTCGCCGAGTTCCTTAAAGTACTTGTCCATTCGCCAAGTCATCGGAGTGACTCGTCGAGTTCCTTTGGTTTAAGATCGAACTCTAAGGCCACTCATCGAGTTTCCTTCTTGCAACTCGACGGTTACACACGCATACATAAATTGGGGAAACTTCAACCAACTCGCCGAGTTGTTCATACAACTCGTTGAGTTCTATGGCAATCTTCATTGGACTCGCCGAGTTGTTCATCCAACTCATCGGATCCAGGCCTATCTACATATGACTCGACGAGTCGACCTTGCGACTCGCCGAGTTCCTTCTGCCCTTAAGCCATACAGACCCTTTTTATGCCATGCAATGGCTCCAAATTACAGATCCAAGCTTCTAAGGAATGGTTTTCACGTAAAGTTGCAAACTTTACGTGCATGCATAGCTATAAAGGCTCTAAATGTCAAATCCAATCTCACAATGGGGTTCCATACTTAAGGAAAGCTTCATGCATGGCCAAACACGGAGCTTTATGACTATAGGACACAAGAGGGGTCCAGATCTGAAGTTACAACTTCAAATCTTGCTCATATCCCATAATATCATCACAATCAAGCCATAAAAACCCTATATCTCAACCAAATGAGGTCTAGAAGGAAAAATGAGATAAAGGTGGCAACTTCATACCTCCAAATGATTCTAACTGAGGTAGATTTCTGATTCCCACACCTTCCTTGCTCCTAGTATCTTTCCCTCCAAGCTCTTCCTTTCCAAAAACCTTCTTTCTAAAGCTCAAAACACACAAGAATGAAGCACCACACGAATTAGGGTTTCTATGAGCTCTTAAGGACTGCAAAGAGGCCAAACTTAAGCCTCTTTAAATAGGGTGCAAAACCCCGAGATTTAGGGTTTCATCTGCCAGCTCCTACTCGTCGAGTCCCTTCATGGACTTGGCAAGTAGGTCACTAAACACGCGATCCCACCTCGCTGCTACTCGACGAGTAGGGAAACCAACTCGTTGAGTAGGACTTAAAACCAAAGAAATTCTTATTTACATTAATACCTGAGAATCGGGGCGTTACATCATTGATGGCACCGTTGAAAAATTCCTCACCGAGAAAGGAACTGATCACAACTTCTTTGCTCCTTACACTCCACAACAGAACATTGTTGTTGAAAGACGTAATAGAACACTTGTTAAAGCTGCTCACTCTGTGCTCAACTTTGCAAATCTTCCACTCTATCTTTAGTCTAAAGTTGTCTCTACGACTTGTTTTACTCATAATAGAAGTATCATCAATTGACGCCTCAACATGACACCGTATGAAGACATGAATGGTCGAAAGCCAAGCATTTCTTTTCTTCATGTTTTTGGATGTGGATGCTTCATAAAATATAATTGTGATCAGCTTACAAAGTTTCAACCCAAAGCTGGTGAAACAATTTTTCTTGGTTACTCTACAAAGTCAAAGGCGTGTCGAGTACTTAATCATCGTACTCGAGTTATAGAAATAATCTTTAATATTACCTTTTGTAATCATCGTACTCAAGTCCATAATTGGACTTTACGAGTCGAGTCGGGTTTGACCCGCGATTCGTGTCAGATGTGACCCATCGAGTGGAAGGATGGCTCGACAAATCTAGAGAGGCTGAAAGGATTCAGAGAACTCGCATGGACTCGTCGAGTTTCTCATGTGCACTCGACGAGTCGGGTCAAAGTTTGACCATTGACTTTCGTTGACTTTAGGGTTTTGGTCTAGACTGATTCATGAGTGTTCAGGGTCGGGTAGAATGGCCTTCTACCCAGTAATAGAGATGAGATCAAGAGAGAATTTTGATCAGGATGTTATTTGAATAATAGGAGGAGGCTAAGTCGGGACGTCGATCGCGAGAGTTTATCCGACTTCATTGAGGTGATTCTTCTCACTATACTGTACCTGGAAGGGTACCTGTGTGTAACCGGAAGGTATTATATGCTATGAGATGTATGTGTTGTATGTTGTTATTTAATATGTATGTGTTATGAATGATATGTATGTTATGGACCGGAAGGTCAAGAGGTTACGGACCGGATGGTCGATACGGGTATAACTGGAAGGTCTACCAGGATTCGTGACGGAAGTCCCCAGAGACATATGGATCAGAAGATCCTACTGAGTTATGGCCTGGAAAGGCGTATGTATGTATATGGTATATTGGGGAACTCACTAAGCATTTATGCTTACAGCTGTTGTGTTATGTGTTTCGGGTACTAGCGAGGACCATGGGAAGCCGCCGGCATGATCCGTACACACTCATAGAGATTATGTTTGAGATTCTGGGATTATTTTGTTATGATAACATTGGATACATTATATTTTGATATGGTTTTGATGATTAAAAGTGTGATTTAAAAATGAAATATTGTTTGGAAAATTTACGTTCCTACAAGTTGGTATCAGAGCCTTGGTTTGAGGGATTCGGGTGCATCTTTGGATGAATCTGAACTCAAACTGAGGATTTGAGAAAGTTTTCATAAAATAGACAATTTTTCTAAGGGAGTAAAAGATTTTAAAAGACAAAAGGAAGCAGTGTGTACAATCAGCCAGCGCCCGAACGGTGATTTCCCAAAATACCCATACATTATGTGTTATGATATATGTTATGATATGATATGCATGCTAGAGATGGCTAGGTATTCATATTAGGACTAGAGTGGCCTGATTGTTTGATGCCTTAGCCTAGGAAGGATTTTGATGCTATGTGATGCTTGAGAGCGAGTAGGTAGCAGTGAAGAGCTAATGAGAGGCCTACCGAAGGGTAGCCTATTCCAGTGAGATATAGAGTACTTGTGATCTGGGATCCAAGGAGGAGGACATATGGTGAATACTGATGCGGTGTAGACGGTAGTATAAGGGCTCGTACTACTGAAGACACTGGAGCAGTGCGCACTCTAAGTAAGAATCCGTTGGGTACTAGGGAACAGGTAGGGTTGAGTTATCGAGTGCGAGCATGCTCGAGCGAGTCTCTAATATTATTATGTTGTATTTCAGAAACATCATGGTTGGGACACGCCACAAACCAGAGGCGAGCGGTTTGAGTGACGAGGAGCTTCGTCCGATGATCCACGATGACGTGGCAGCGGCGATCCGGGCCGAGATTCTGGAGATGTTTGGGTCTATCAAGACCACTTTGATTCCGACCTTTGACGAGCGTTTTGCAGCGGTGACTAAGGCTGCAGCTGCTGCAGCTACTGCAGCTGTGGCTGCTGCCAAGCCTCAGGGAGGTGACTCGTTGTTGTTTCGGGAGTTCAGCAACACGAAGCCACCTGATTTTGATGTGATGCAGGATCCTATCGCTGCGATGAGATGGATTGCCGATATTGAGGGATGCTTCTACACGTATTCATGTCTGGAGCATCTGAGGGTACGGTTCGCGTTGAACCAGCTTCTCTTGGGAGCGAAGGACTGGTGGAAGTTTGTCATGACAAGCTTCATTGTTGCAGTGATTTCATATGTGACCTGGGAGAGGTTCACCACCATGTTCAGAGATGAGTATGTTCCCCCGGTGGAGAGGGAACGGTTAGTTCAGGAGTTCATGACCCTCAAGCAGGGTACTGATTCAGTTACTGTGGTTACCAGGAAGTTTCATGACAGGGCGATGTTCTGCCCTGAGCATGTGTCTTTTGAGCAGGCATGTATGAGTCGGTATTTGGGAGTTTTGATGAGAGATATTCGGGAGTTCGTGTCAAACTCGACTTACCGGACATTTGCTGAGCTCCAGGAAAATGCCCGGAAGAGGGAGATCGAGTTGGAGACTTAGGCCAGGGAGGAGGCCGAGTCTCAGAGGATGGATCGGCGGCCGGCACAATCTCAGCCGGTAGCCAAGCGGGCCAAGTCCACTGATACGAGATCTGGAGGCCAGAAGGGCCGCACTTTTGGGAAGAGCGGCAAGGGACATTGTAACATCCGGATTCCTAGGTATAATAATTTATTCTTTTATTTTTGGAAGTTGTGAGGAGACTCGGCGAGTTGGTGTTTAAACTCGCCGAGTATGGTCACAGATTCGTATCCGGGTTCACAACCGGACTCGACGAATTCATGGGTGGACTCGGCGAGTCCATGCTGTTTAATGGAACCCTAATTTCCTGGGTTTGGGGCCTATTTAAAGGCCCTTAAGGCCGTCATTTGCGGCTACCAAACCCCAGAGAGAAACCCTAAGAGATCTAGAGCGTTTGTGAGGGAGGAGAGGCCATTCTTGACCCTTTTGTTGGTGGATTTGCAAGAAGGAAGTGACCAAGGCAAGAGGAGGCTAAAGGAGGTGCGATTTTGGTGACTTCTAAGTTCATAGAGCTCATATTGAGGTATTTGTTGGGACCCTCTTCAGTTTTGGTGTTGAATCTTAGTGTTAGGGTTTTCTAACCCCTGTAGAGGATGGATAAGTGGAGCATTTGGTCCCTTCTCGAGTCTATGCTTTGGATCTGGACCCAAAGAGGTCCAGAGACCTTTCCCTTTGGAGCTTTATGGGTCATTTTGGGAGCCATGAGCTTGGGATGTCATTTTTGGGGCTAAATCACCAATTTAGACCATTTAGATGTTATATGAGTGTCAAGGTCTAAACTTTATGTGATTATCATGCTTGGGAAGGCCAGATCTATGAGTTTAAGGAACAGATCTGACCTCAGGAGGTCTATGGAGTTTGAACATGGCACGAACTTGCCGAGTCCGAAGATCAGATTCGGCGAGTAGGATGAAGGTTTCTCGTATATCTCTCAGCGAGGAGACTTGCCGAGTTGGGGAAATAACTCGGTGAGTCAAGGAGAGTTAGGGGACTGGAGTCAAGGCGGAACTCGCCGAGTTGTTCTTGAGACTCGGCGAGTTGAGTCGGGGTGGCCCCACGATTCATGCCAGGTGAGACTCATCGAGTAAGGGGAAGGACTCGACGTGCCAAGAGAGGGACTTAGAGAGTCAGTGGACACGTGTATACTTTCCGATTCGTCTGCACTCGACGAGTCGGGTTAATGTTTGACCGTTGACTTTTGTTGACTTTTAGGGATTGGTCAACAGTGAGGCCCTTAAGCCAAGAGAGGGGTAAAATGGTCTTTTACCCTTCTGAGGGTGTTGAGAAAGGTTTGAGTATAGTTATATTTATGAGAGTATTTACTTTATGTGATTAGGCGGAGGCTAGATCACATTTCTAACGAGTCAGAGACTTACCGAGACACCTTAGGTGAGTCTTCTCACTATACATTACCTAGAGTGGTATTATGTGTTGACCAGAGGGTCTTATGTGTTATGTATGAGATTATGTTCTATGTGATATATGTATGTTGAGATCTTCGGTGTGGAGTTCCAGTTAGATCTGGTCCCGATTACGAGAGGGGACGTATGTGTTATAGTGGGCATGGATTGGTTGAGCCGATTTGGAGCTGTTATAGACTGCAAGCATCAGTTGGTGACGATAAGAGACCCTAGTGGGGGAGTACTTACGGTGTATGGCGAGGGTACCCGCTGTGGGTCAGCGTTTTGTTCGGCTGCCAGGGCGTGACAGAGTTTGCAGCAGGGTTGCAGTGGGTTCGTAGCCTATGTGCTGGACACGTGAGTGGCCGCTGGGAGGCCAAGTTCAGTTGATGAGGTTCCGATGGTGTGTGAGTTCATGAATGTTTCTCCCGAGGAATTTCTGGGTGTGCCTCCTGAGAGGCAAGTGGAGTTCCGTATCGATTTGGTTCCGGGAGCAGCGCCTATCGCCAAGGTGCCTTATCGCCTTGCGCCGCCAGAGATGCAGGAGTTATCCTCGCAGCTTCAGGAGCTGCTGGGGAAGGGGTTTATTCAACTAAGTAGATCTCCATGGGGAGCGCCGATCCTTTTTGTCAAGAAAAAGGATGGTTCACACCGGATGTGTATTGATTACCGGGAGTTGAACAAGTTGACGGTCAAGAACCGTTATCCGTTACCGAGGATCGACGATCTGTTTGATTAGTTGCAGGGGGCGTCTTGGTTCTCCAAGATAGATTTCAGGTTGGGTTATCATCAGATGAGGGTTCGGGATGAAGATATCCAGAAGACGGTGTTTAGAACTCGTTATGGGCATTACGAGTTCATGGTGATGCCTTTTGGGCTCACCAATGCAGCAACAACGTTCATAGATCTCATAAATAGGGTGTGCAGACCGATGTTGGATCGGTCGGTGATCATGTTCATTGATGATATTTTGGTGTGTGCATCGAGGCAGCTGAAGCCTCATGAGGCGAGATATCCCACCCACGACCTGGAATTGGGGGCAGTGGTGTTTGCCCTCAAGATTTGGCGTCATTATCTATATGGGGTTCGGTGTACCATATACACGGACCACAAGAGCCTGAAGTACTTGATGCCTAAGCCCAATCTGAATATGCGTCAGAGGAGATGGTTGGTCGTGGTAAAGGATTACGATTATGAGATCCTGTACCACCCGGGCAAAGCCAATGTTGTAGCTGATGCGCTGAGCCGAAGGGCGGAAAGTGCCCCGATTCGAGGCACTTGTATGAGATTGTCTGTCATGACTCCGATGTTGGACACCATTTAGGAGGCCCAGGCTGAGGTCGTGAGACCGGAGAACCGCAAGAGGGAGCGGGTGATTGATCAGATACCTGGGTTTGTTACCGATAGTCTAGGGTTGATGACCTTTCAAGGTCGGATTTGGGTGCCATATGCAGGCGAGGCACGTACCATTCTGATGGAGGAGGCGCATAGATCGAGATTATCAATCCATCCCAGGGCCACAAAGATGTATTTGGATCTGAAGAATGATTATTGGTGGCCCTGTATGAAGAGGGATGTCGCGTGGTTTGTTGAGAGGTGCTTGACATGTCGCAAGGTTAAGGCCGAGCACCAGCGTCCGTATGGCAAGTTGTAGCCGCTTGAGGTTCCCCAATGGAAGTGGGAACAAATTTCCATAGATTTCATCACCAAATTTCTGAGGACCACGAGGGGTGTCGATGCAATTTGGGTGATCGTCGACCGGCTGACAAAGAGCGCACATTTTCTTGCTATCAATGACAGCTCTTCTTCCGAGAGGTTGGCAGAATTGTATGTGAGGGAGGTGGTATCATGTCATGGGGTACCGATATCGATTGTGTCCCATCGAGATGTATGTTTCACTTCCAGGTTTTGAAAGATGTTCCACGAGCAGTTGGGTACGAGGTTGCATTTCAGTACCGCATACCACCCACAGATAGACGGACAGAGTGAGCGGACGATTCAGACGCTCGAGGACATGCTCCGAGCATGTGTGTTGGACTTCTGAGGAAGTTAGGATACGTACCTGCCATTGGCTGAGTTTTCGTACAACAACAGCCACCATTCTAGTATTGGTATGCCTCCTTTCGAGCTGTTGTATGGGAGAAGGTGTCGGACTCCCATTTGTTGGGGAGAGGTAGGGCAGCGTGTGATGGGTCGTCAGAAGGTTAGACAGAGGTTACTGACAGCTGAATGTATAGCCGACGAGTCGACGGTGGTATCTTTGGAGGATATTCAGTTGGATGCGAGTCTGAATTATGCGGAAAGGCCAATCGCGATCCAGGATCGGAAGATCAAAGTTCTAAGGAACAAGGAGGTGTCACTGGTGCAGGTCCAGTGGCAACATTGGAAAGGGTCCGAGCTGACCTGGGAGCTGGAGTTGGAGATGCAGGAGCAGCATCCAGAGTTGTTTGTCGAGCAGGACTTCGAGGGCGAAGTCTCATTCTAGTGGGGGAGAATTGTAACATCCGGATTCCTAAGTATCCTATTTTAAGTATTTATATTGAGTTTATGAGGGGAACTGGGCGAGTAGGCGCTCTGACTCACCGAGTGGGATCGCGCTTTTTTTTTGGTCTGATTTAATGAGGGACTCGGCGAGTCCATGCTGTTTAATGAAACCCTAAATCCTCGGGTTTGGGACCTATTTAAGGACCCTTATAGCCACCATTTGCGGCTATCAGACCCTTGAGAGAAACCCTAATAGTGTCTGAGCGTTTGTGAGAGAGAAGAAGCGATTATTGGACTTTTGTGGGTTTGTTTTGCAAGAAGAAGTTGATTCCAGCTTAGAGGAGGCCAAGGAGGTTGGATATTTGTGGATTTCAAGCAGAGGGTATCATCTTTGAGGTAGCATATCGATCCTCTTTCTATTTTGTTAAAGAATCCATGGATCTAGGGTTTCCTATACCCTTTATTGGGTTGATTTATTGAGAATAAGGTCCTTTATCATGCTTAAACTTCAAATCTGGACCCATAGTGGTCCAGAGAATGTTATCCATCTTTCTTTATATTGGGTTATGGAAGAAATGGACTTAGATTGTTGTATTTGGGACTAAATCATCATGTAGTGTCATTTGGACGTTGCATGAGTATGAAGTTCGAACCTTCACATGCTTATTGAGCTTGGAAAGGTTAGATCTAAGGATTAGAGGAACAAATCTGACCTCATAAGGTCATTTGAGTTTGAGCATGGCGGCAACTCGCCGAGTCCATAATTGGACTTGACGAGTCGAGTCGGGGTTGACCCGCGATTCGTGTCAGATGTGACCCGTCGAGAGGAAGGATGACTCGACGAATCAAGAGAGGCTGAAAGGATTCAGAGAACCTGCATGGACTCGTCGAGTTGCCTATGTGCACTCGACGAGTCGGGTCAAAGTTTGACCATTGACTTTCGTTGACTTTAGGGTTTTGGTCAAGACTAATTCAGGAGCGTTCAGGTTCGGGTAGAATAGCCTTCTACCTAGTAGTAGAGATGAGATCAAGAGAGAATTCTGATCAGGATGTTATTTGAATAATAGGAGGAGGCTAAGTCGGGACGTCGAGCGCGAGAGTTTATCCGACTTCATTGAGGTGAGTCTTCTCACTATACTGTACCTGGAAGGGTACCTGTGTCTAACCGGAAGGTTTTGTATGCTAAGATATGTATGTGTTGTATGTTGTTATGTGATATGTATGTGTTATGAATGTTATGTATGTTATGGATCGGAAGGTCAAGAGATTATGGACCGGAAGGTCAAGAGGTTACGGACCGAAAGATCGATACGGGATGACCGGAAGGTCTACCAGGATTCGGGATGGAAGTCCCCTGAGACATATGGATCGGAAGATCCTGCTGAGTTATGGCCTAAAAAGGCGTATTGTATATTGGGGAACTCACTAAGCATTTATGCTTACAGCTGTTGTGTTATGTGTTTCAGGTACTAGCGAGGACCATGGGAAGGCGCCGACATGATCCGTACACACTCATAGAGATTATGTTTGAGATTTTGGGATTATTTTGTTATGATAACATTGGATACATTATATTTTGATATGGTTTTGATGATTAAAAGTGTGATTTAAAAATGAAAAATTGTTTGGAAAATTTACGTTGTTACACCTTTGATGACAATTTCGTTCAGAGTTCTGGTCCTACTCATGTTACTACTCACATTATGGAGATGGATGCTCCTCCTTTGGACTCTCCAAACATTCAAGTAGTTCGTGAAGTTGATTTTGAAACCCACTTCAGTCCCTTAGAAACAGATCTTGATTCGGAATTTCGATCAAGACAAACCACATCTGAAGCTCCGGTCTCCCAAAACATCTCCGGTCCTACTCCTAGTCTTCCTCCATTTGATTATGTACCATTTCAACCTTCTCAGGTTGAGGGGGGAGAATGGTCACTGTTCCTCGAATCAAATGTGGATGGATTTCAAGATGCAACTATTTATTTCGATTCAATCCTATCAACATCGATGATGATGCAAACTTCATTAAATTTCCACCTGAAGATGACGTCAACCTATCTAGTTCAGAAGCTCAAGGGGAGCATCATCCACACGTTCAAACTATTCAGGGGGACAAACACAGCCCCATTATTAATAATGGATCGTCTGTTGCACAAGAACTTCCAAGGTTACATGTTTGGACCAAGGATTATCCTCCGAACCAAGTTATTGGAAACCCAAACGCTTGTGTACAAACTCGCTCTGCACAATTTCTCAAAATGAATGTCATTTCTCGGCATTTATCTCAATGGTTGAACCCAAATCCATCAAAGAAGCACTTGAATATGCTGATAGGATTACAGCCATGCAAGAAGAATTGGCTGAATTTGATAGAAATGAAGTCTGGTCTCTCGTTCCTCCTTAGAATCATCCCATTGTTGGTACTAGATGGGTGTTTTAGAATAAATTAGATGATGCAGGAGTTACCATTCAAAACAAAGAAAGATTGGTAGCTAAAGGATTTACACATATTAAAGGGCTTGACTACAATGAGATATTTGCTCATGTTGCACGTCTTGAAGCTATCAGAATCTTTCTTGCTTATGCTGCTCATAAAGGCTTCAAGGTTTACCAGATGGATGTCAAAAGTGTTTTTCTAAATGGTGAACTAGATACCAAAGTATATCTTCAACAGCCCCTCGGTTTTGTTAATCTATCATATCCAAACTACTGCTACAAACTTTGGAAAGCTATTTCTGGCCTTAAGCAAGCTCCTCACGCATGGTACAAGACCCTCACTGAATTTCTCAAGCGTTCAGCCTTTCAAAGAGGAATTCTAGATCCCACTCTGTTCCATAGGTCAAATAGAAAACATCTCAGGCTAGTCCAAATTTACGTTGACAGTTTCATTTTCGGATCCACCGATTCATCAATGGTTGTTGACTTTGCCAAACTAATGGTCTGTAGATTTCAAATGAGTATGAATCATTAATTAAGCTTCTTTCTTGGTCTCCAAGTCAAACAAACTAACAGAGGAATTTTCATTCACCGAGAGAAGTATATTTCGAAACTCATCAAAAATTCTCAATAGACACCTGTGCCTCAGCCAATGTACCAATGGGTTTTGGACATAAGATCATTTCAGACCCTTTAGGTGTAGCAGTTGATGAAAAGAAGTATAGAGGAATGATTGGATCCTTACTCTATCTCACAGCAAGTCGTCCGGACATAATGTTTTCAACATGTTTGTGTGCCAAATTTCAAATCAATCCAAAGATGTCTCATATTTTGGCTGTTAAACAAATATTTTGATACCTCAAAGGTACAAAGAATCTCGGAATCTGGTACCCAGCAAATGAGAGTTTCCTACAACACGCATATCCAGATTCAAACTATGGTGGTCTTCAATTGGACAGAAAACTCACATCTGATGGATGTCAATTTTTAGGTGGTCGATTGGTTAGCTGGTCATCCAAGAAGCAGAATTGCATTGCACTCTCTACAGTCGAAACCGAATACATTGTTGCTGCCAGCTATACCTCTCTAGTTCTGTAGATGAAATCTCAACTTTTGTATTATGGTTACCGCTTTCAACGCATTCCATTATATTGTGATTCTAAAAGTGCCATTACGATTTCGCACAACACAATTCAGGATTCCCTGACGAATCACATTGACATACGGTATAATTTCATAAAAGATCATGTCTTAAATAGAAACATTAAACTCATTTTTGTTTCATATGATGATGAAATTGCTGATGTCTTTACTAAGGCATTAAATGAAACCAAGTTCAATGGTTTTCTGAACAAAATAGGTATGATCATGTCTGATCCTCATTTTTTCAAGAAACTTGCACTCTCTGATGGAAACATCAGAAAGAAATTTAGTTTCGATTTCAAAATCATATTTCATCTCGGAACTATTTTTTCTTGGAATACATAGGATCATTTTACTTGTCTTTGTTTCTAACCACCACTTGAGTTTTAAGTTGTACAGTTCATCTTACCATATGAAGTCCATAATCTATATAGTTACATTGGTACATATTTCACCTCGGAGCTTACTTCATAAGGTCATCCCGAAATTCAAATCCGTAAAGGTATTGTATTTTTAACTTCAGATTTTGCTCCAAAAATTTAAATCTCACTCCAGAAGTTTTTCAAATTTTTCTCCCAAAATTCTTTCAAAATGCACTCCGGAACATCTCAATGATCATACCAAAATTTCATAACTTTGTTCCCAAATCTCAAATATATTTTCAAATTTTCATTCCGGACATATATCTCAAACTCTATTCCGGAACCTAATGAAGTCTTTCTCTCTAGAACCTTTTAAATATTTTGCTCCGGAATCACCTTAAAAATTTTGTCTCTAGAGTTTCCAAAACAACTACGGACCATTTTAAGCTCATATGCTTCATTCCGAAACAAATCAAATATTTTCATCACGGGCTTCTCATTCTATGCAAACCATTTTCAAGACTTCCGAAACACCGTTGTTCCGGAATCAAACATTGTGAAGTCCAAAGGTTTATAAGGTGAAATATTTTCTAACTACAACTTCTCAATATCGTTATCATGTCCTCGAAATCCACACCATGATTGCACGATTCATAAAGCAAACATCCCATCGCCATTTTTCGTTTCCATTTCCAACTTGCTTGCATCACAATCACCATAGGTCAACTCAACCGAAAAAATGCAAACCATTAAATGCTTCCCATTTCCACTTCGGATTTCATCATTAAAATTTTAAAACCCGACTCGTTTCCATCACGTATATAAACCCCTTTAAACCCTCATTCACTCCTTTACGTGCATAAATTCCTCAAAACCCTTATATTTCCCTCCGTGTTCTTGTGTTCTTCAAGCCTTCATCGTATCTTCAACAATGACGTCTTCTTCTCCTCCAAAAACTGCTCCCAAAGTCACCAAAGCCAATTCCAAGAAGAAATCATAAAAGGTACTTCATCATCAATATTGACTGAACCTTTTCGAAGGGTTACTACATAGCTCTTTTCACTTAATCCAATGGATTTTGATGAACCTCTCAGGGTGATGATTGAGTTCATTGCCCATCATCCCATCTCCATCGCTCTCACAAAAATCCCAAAACCACCTCTTCCACTTAAACTTCTCCACACTACATTCATAAGGATCAAGATCAATAACGATTTCCTTGAAACAAAGATCACTGGTGATCGAATTGTGCCAATCCACAAGTCGACATTTCTCAGAGCAATCAGAGTGAAGGAAAACCCCAAAGATTTCAAGGTTCAAGAACCCACTGCTGAGGAGTTTCAACAATTCGTGAACCACATCGGATATGATTAAGAGTACAAAGCAAAGGAGTTCAAAAAATCTACCGTTTCCGGTCTGTGGATCGTCCTGTTGCACTTTATTTTCCGTGGCATATTTGGAAAGCATGGAGGTACATATACATTAAGTAAGGACTAGTTGTATGTCGTTTACAACATCTTCTCCGGAAAGGATAATGCAGTTGATCTTCCTGAAGTGCTCTAGCAATACTTCCGGAAGTTTGCGATCAAGCCCAAAGAGAATGAGATTTCAAGCCCTAGGTTTTGGGCCCTGTCGATTCAAGAACTCTACAGGGAAAGGTCTGAACCTATTCCAATTGCCACAATTCTGAAAGAGGTATATGTCTCTTGGAAAACTATTCAACATTATCTCATTCCGGACCAATCCTGATTTGGACAAATTAGACGCTTACCAGAACATATGTTGGCCATAATAACTTCCGGATCCATTCATTTAAAACATCATTTGGAGACATCGGTTGTGTATGACCCAAAACAACCTGCCCGGGTCTCCATTGATCCCACTCCGGAAATGGCCAAACAAACCTCGTCCGGAGGAAAGGAAAAGAAGTCTGAAAATGAAAGACTTCTCCTTTAAAACAAAAAGCTAAAAAGAGATCCAAATTCGACTCCTCCTCTCAACAGAAGGAGTCAAGGACATTCAGGTTGACTCTAGCCATCCTTCTACCCCACCTACCTACTTATCAGAGGTACCGCTTGGTGTTTCAAAATCACATCCACCCTCACCTTCCTAACAAGGTGATGCTGGTGTTGAAAAAAGTTCCTTACATCCCCTAGAACACACCCACGTCTCACCTTTTATATCCCATCTCCTTCTAGACACACACACCCTCTGGAACCCCTGTTTCGGACCCCAATCATTCTGAAGCGATAGCTGTTCCTCCTAGTTCCAATGCCTCAATTAGTCTGATACTAGGAAGGAGTATAGGATGACCAAGAAATAATGACCCACAATGGGAAGACTTTGTTGACAGGGCCAAATCTCGACATCCGGAACTCACAAGTTCCTAGGTGGAAGCAAACCTCATCTCGATGAGGAACAAGGCAATTCAAAGCAACATGCTCTTCATTGTCCCAACTGATGAAGTGGCGGATATGGAATTTGCTTCCGGTGAAACTCCCACAAATCCACCTCATAATGTCATGCATTCCGATCCCAATGAAGAACTGTCTGATGAAGTGATGTTTGATGATGAAGGAGCCTCAAGTGATGCTCCCAAGATGTTTTCCTCATATCCATTTCCTTTAAAGCCTTCCTCATCTAGGCCGGATCAGGGCTTCAAACTTTCATCGTCCTCTTCGGAATCGGTTGATGAAGAAATAAATGTTGAGGATCGTGTCCAAGCCACTCTTGAAGGCGAAATAGAGTCCACCTCAAAGAATACTGCTGCTAATCCCACTTCTCCTAGCTCTCCTAAACAACAACACATTCAACAAGCTACCAAGCATAAGTCCCGTGATTCCACTTTGGACACTGGCTCATCTACTGGGAACTATATTGATGCTTTTGTCCTTCTAGAAATCCATTCCAATGTTTCAGATACAATGAAGAAGGTGAATACCCTCGAAGCATCAGTAGCCGGGCTTAACACCAAAATATATGACAAAGTTTCCAGAATAGATTCAAAACTTGATGCCGTTCTCTAGTCCTTATCACAAGAAAACAAATCCGAACCTACTACTGAGGAACGTGAAGCTCAATTGGATTAACTCATTTCCTTGAGGCTCAAGCACACCATTTAGGAAGTTGAGAAGAAATATGATTAGAGTGTTGAACACTACCTTGACACCATCAACAAGATGTTAAATGTTCATAACGATATGTTGAATGCTTCCAACAAACTCATCAAGCATACTCATATCTGTCATCAGAAGCAGATTCAACGTTTGGAAATGGACATTTAGAAGAAGGATGAGATGAATCTCATCATGCAACAAGTCCTCATCAAACTTCTTCGAGCATGTTGGAACATCGTCGATGTTCCAAACCACTAGTTTGTCGAAATGCTCTCGATCCTCTCCCAACTATTTGATCATCTGAAATGTCAAGCTACCACAGCTGAAGCCTACAATGCTCTCACTCTTCAACTCAACACCAGCTTCCAAAAGGTGTTTGAGAAGTTTTCTGAAATGAATCAGTCTCTTGTACTTGCACCGGTTCTGAAGTTCACCGATGCAAGAGGGGAGAAGGTCCAAGTAAACCATGGAAATTTGCCTTGGAATATCAGCTCAGAGATGAAAATTTTGATGATGAAGTCCAATTGCTTTCAGGACTTCTAGGAAATAATGATGATGATGATGATGATGATGATGATGATTATGATGATGATGATGATGGAAGTGATGAAGAGGAAATAAATTATGTCACCAATGCCATAGTAGGTCTCCAGGCTCCAAGGAAGCAACCTACTGAAACACTGACGGAGGAAGAACAAAGAGTTTGGTCTGTAGTCTCTTGGCCAACTACACTGCCTGATGTTCTTACAAGAAGTATTCAAATGGCTAAGGCCAAAACCAAATTGACGGTTGACGCCTTCCGATCCACTGCCTCGATGTTGCCTCCTATTCCAGCTCCAACAATTGCTCCAATCGACGAAGGCTCTCCACTTCGGAAGCCAGATGACATTCCAGAAGAGCCTCTTCCTTCCTCTCCTCCAAAATTGTCAATCGATGAGAATATGCATCTCATCCTCTCTTTTCTTTAGAAGCAACAAGACAAGGGCAATAAGCTCATCACTGAATGCCATCAAGCTCACTACTCCAGATCTTCACCAAAGCCAAAATTAGGCTGGTGTCAAGATGAGATCCTTCAAATCCTTGAAGATAACATCCAGATCCAATCTTTCAAGGATGAAAAACCCCATCCGATGCTAGGGATCTCTCCACTCTGCCGAGAAGGAATTCTAAAGGATGTCGACATAGTACCTTTCATGTACTATGACATTCCCAACAATCATTCAGAATAACTTAATCTTCCTCTCTTTCCCTTCAGCAAGTTCTACACAAAGTTTGCTCCTCTCCATCTGGAGGATGATCCTCAAATGATCATCCGGACTGAATGAGAAAGACTAAAGACCTTTTATGACAATAATCCACTCCCCTCTCAAAGAAGTTTGGTCTCGGAAAAGGATTACTAAGATTTCCGGATTCGAAAGGAAGATTTTGACAAAGTTTGAACTCAATTTCATCCTATTCCAATTTCACATCTTGCGGAACAAACCAAACTGCAAGACCATTACTGATGTCGATTTCCCTACTCTTAATACAAATGACATCTTGACTATTGCTGCTCACTTACGAAGCATACAGTCAGATAATCTCAATATAGGAGCTTATCATTCTTCCTTAAGCTTTCTTAAGGATTACGTTGTTGAGTTCTATAGATGCGATTATGAACTTGCCCACCTGTTCAGAACAGATAAATACTTGCCCAAAATCACCTTCAAACTGCCTGAAGCTGAAATCCTTGAGGAAGGACCCATCGATGATTCGGTGTTAGGCTTTGTCTACCTTCAAAGAAAAATATCAAAACGACTTCTTCCGAGTTCAAGACAAGCACCTGGTTCCCACTAAGGCTCTTCAGAAGTTCATCAGTTGAGCATCTAAGTCCAAAGCACCAGAGCATGTGAAGAATAAGTTCATAAGCCAACTTCAATGATGTATTGTGGTTAGATAATGGTTGTAGACGACATATGTTTTCACCAAGGAAGATTCAAGCTAAACTTACCAGATTGCTAAGTTCACTTAGGGGAGATTTTTGGAACATGAAAGTGAACCGCTAGCAATCTCTGTCCTTGTATGATTCGAAGTAAGCCAGTTCCGGAGTAAGAAGGTGTTCTAAAGTTAGAAGATGTTTAGGAGTCAATCAATGTTTCGGAGTGAAATTGGTGTCCGGAACAAATTTTATGTTCCGAAGTTGTTGTTTTGTATTGATGTTGTCCGTATGTACTTTCCATATGCATTAATTATATTTGGCATTTTGTCTGATGTAACGTATCATAGGACTTAGTCTTTTTGTCAACATAGATAATCAGAGTGTCAGAAGTAACTCTATTATCTAGTCTTATGTATGTTTATGGTTTGTACTATGTACCTCATTCTCCTATTAAAGGAACATTCAATGACAACATCAATAGACGGATTGTTGCAACAAATATAGCATCATTCTAGTTTACTTCACCTTTTAAGTTATTCTCTACAACATTCTTCTTTTTCTTCATTTATTGTCTTTACCTTGAGCATTATCTTCACTCTTCATTAATATCTTGAAAACTTTGTTGATTATATTAACTCAGACTTGACTGGTCTTGCTAGACTTGACTGGAACATATCTTAGTAAGCAGACATTGATCTTAAGCATTAACTCAAGGTTTGAGTTTTCAAACCTTGTCCCTGCGCACTAGATCTCTTATTCTCACATCTAGTCATGCTGAAGGCCCTATATTTATGTCAACCTGGGTGTAGATCACGCAAGTTATCTCCTTTTGATTCATAGCAGTAATGTTCTGGTTCATCGGTTAAAGGATCGGTGTTTTGTTCCCAGTTAGAAGAAGGGGGCGGGAGTGTTTGGTTTCCATGTGGATGGTAAGGAGTGATTTCAAGGACGAAATCCAGTTTATGTGGGGTAGAGTTGTAATAAAATGTTCTGAATCATTTCTTAATGCGGGGCCGTGACTCGACAACCAGTTATCATAAGGCTTAGGGCCAATGAGAAAGGGGGATTTCGACCCATTTGGGTGTGGATAAGGTAAGGTAGATGATCTGGAAATTTGGTTTGCGATTCGAAGCCCAAGGGAACAATCGTAAAGTGCCAGTCGGGCCTTTTATGAATTTTGTATTTTTGTTCTGAAAGTTTTAGGGCAAGGATGAGTTGATAGAATTGTAGAGGTTCTCGTTACCTTTTCGTGGATAAAATGATCGTCAGAAACGGACTTATAACGAACTACTTATGGCCTTCGGAAGTTTGGGGAATTTACACCTCGTTCCTGAGTTCAACTTAACGAGAGAAAGGAAAGGAAATGGTTGGAAATGAGAAGAAAATAAATGAAATTGGTTTTCCCGAGTTTCATTAAAGGAGGGAAGTGGAAGGAAGTGGAGGGAAATGGGAGGATCACTTTCCCTTCTAACTTTCCTTCCGATTTGGGAGGATTTGGAAAGAAAGAACAAAATGATTTATTTTCCTTCCACTTCTCTCTAAATCGGGAACGCAAACAAAAATTTTATTTTCCTTTCCTTCCTCTTCTTTTCTCTCATGACTTTCTTTTCTCTTCTCTTCCTTTCTTTTGTTAAACTCGGGAACGAGGCATTAGAGTTAACCAAGTAAGCGGGGTGTACACAAGTGTATACATGACATACTAGTGTAAAGGCCAGTATGCGGGGTGTACATTCGTGTACGTTGGGTGTACTAAGGGATACAATTGCATAGCCGTAAGGGAGTACGCTAGGCATACCAGAAGTACGTTGGGAATACTCCAGTCAGACCAAAACCTTGATTTACGGTCTTTGACCCTATTTAAGCACCTTAAGTCACCACCAAACCCTATTATCTTCAGTCTCTGTCCCATTCAACCCTAAAAATGAAAGCCTAGCCTATATTGGTGTGGTTCTTGAGTTCTTGGTGGTATTTCATGCATTTTGGTGCTCATGGAAGAAGAAGGAGCTTCTTGGAGAAGTCTGGGATTGCTTGGAGCTTGTGGATCTAGGCTTAGTGCATTAAGGTATAAATCTTCAAATTTGATGACTTTATTCATAGATCTTGTTATGGCACAATTTCATGTGCTTTTGTCCCAAAGTTTGGATATTTATGAGTATGGAGTACTCCAAAGAATATTAATTGTCCTTTTCGAGGTCTTGAAGTGTATTGAGCCATAAAAATGTCCGCTTGATTGTTTCCTTAGCACAATGCCAGAGTTAACTGGTTTTGAGTGTTGTGAAAAGAAGGATTTTGGAGATTTAGCCCTCTTTATCCATGAAAAGGATTAAAGGTTTCAACCTTATGGTTTACGACATAATTTAGGGTTAAGAGAAGTGGTTGGATGCCTTTAACTTAACCCAATAAGAGCTTTATGTGAATCTTTGGCCCCTAGTGAGTATGTTGGGCGTACTTAGAAGTAAGCTCAGCGTAAATGGAGTTTCATGCTTTAAGGACTTGTACTTTGCGCTTAGATGGTCAGTACGTGGGGCGTACACTTCTGGTATGCTTTCCATACTCCCCAGGATGTGAAAATTTGGGTTTTTGGTTTGGGCCTTGTTGGGCCATTGGACTTCTAACCTTGGACCATGGATTGATTATGGGGTTTCTTGGAATTTGATTCATGATGGTCTTTTGGGCCCAATTAGGAAGTTGGGTCATATCAGGCCTTCGTTTTAGGCTAAGTAAGAAAAAGGGTAAAATGGTATTTTACTCTGGTGATTAGGCAAGTAATTCAGATTCTTGCTTATAGGTTGAGATTCAATTATTAATTGGATGATATTTGATGATTCTATGGCACGGGGATTTCCGGATAAGCGGTTGGAGCACTTGTCTGAGATATTCAGCCACTTCAGGTGAGTTTTCCTCACTGTACTTGCGGGTAGATGGCACCAAGGCCGGCCCTTTGGATTCGATATACTGTTATGTATGCAATTATGATTTGGCGATATGTTAGATTGATATTCTACCAACAGACCGAGGGCGTACCAACCCGATGGTTGGTTGAGCCCGAGGGTATTTCATCCTGAGGATAACAGGACCTGGTGTATATTGTATTCCAACCGGATGGTTGATTGGGCATGGGGTATTCCAACCCGATGGTTAACTGGAACCATAGTATATTGGTATTCCAACCCGATGGTTTACTGTATCCATATTATATTCGCATTCCAACCCGATGGTTCACTGGGCTAGAGGTATTCAATCCTGATGGTTGATTGGACCCGACATGATGTTATTTGTATATGTTATATATTTGTTTGTTGGTAATTTTGGGGAACTCACTAAGCTTTGTGCTTACTATTTTAGTTTATGGTTTCAGGTTCTTCAGAGGACCATAGCGAGGCGCAAGCTTGACCATACACATCCTTGGTTTTACTACGGATTGGATCTTGAGAGACTCTAATTTTAAATAATGTTTTGAAACAATGATTTTGTAAACACTTTTATTAGCAAATGGTTTGTTTTGAAAGGTTTAAATTTGTTGAAATTTTTGGGATGTTACAAAAACACACGTATTCTCATGAAACTAAATAGGTGCAAAACATATTTTTCTGAATAATCATTGGATTGTAGTTTATATTTCATATTTTAGTACTTTTTAAGTTGCCTACCGTTATGGCTTCTTCTAGATTTTCAGAATTTTTGTACCCTAGTCTAGGGGATATGTAATATACTCTCTTGAAGAAATAAAAATATCTATTTTATATCATATTGTTGTATTATTCAATGTATGCAAATAACTATGACCATGACGTCGTCTCAGCGCCTGACATTTCCGTCGTTAGTTGGAGGTGTGACATGTGACAGATTGGTATCATCCAAAAAATTGAAAGTAAATGAGCCATTATGGCTTTAATAACAATTGTTAATCCTGTATGAATGATTGGCAAGCACGAGAATGAATAATATTAAAGAAAATAAACATATATGATGAGTTAATTGATAATGTATTAAAAAAAGCTAAGACTATACAATAAAATGAGAGAGAGAGAGAGAGAGAGAGAGAGAGAGTTCTCAAGCACATACTCTTTCTCTCTATACTATGACTAGAAGAAAAAAGGAATATACTTATATAGAAATTGTCCTAATAGCAAAATAATAGAAATGGTGTCATATTTCACAAGAAGGAAAATAACTCAAAGAGGTAACTATGTTTCAAAATCTTTTAAAAAACACCATCCAAGTTTGGTATGTTCAAAAAACACCATCCAAGTTTGGTATGTTCAAAAAACACCATCCAAGTAAACTTTTTGTACAAAAAACACCGACAAACTATATGTTTTGTTCAAATATTACCCACCGATAACTGGCTCTTACAGGTTAAATAATAACTTGGCTTAACTATTATGGCATGGCATAATAATGATTGACAAAACAATAAATGATATATTCCTCCTTTAAAAACCGATTTAGGGTTTCTTCATAAACGAATGACTTATTCTTCTCTTATGATTTCTTATCTTCTTCTAGCGTACGCCCAAAGTACTCGGCTAAGGTAAAGAACCACCAATCTTCTGAAGTTCATAACTTCTTAATTCTAAGTGTGATTTGGTCATTCTTTATATCTACGGGAGCTAATTTAGGCATCAGACAGCCATACCGAGGGTTATGGCCTTCAGATTGCAATTCTTAGTGTTACCTTAATGTTAAATTAGATTTCGTCATTCCATGGTCCAACCGAGGCTTCTGTCACACCCCGCTAAAGCGGAAACGCAAGGTATGACAGCGATAACGGTTTCATTGCAAAAGATAAAGATACATCACCATAGCAGTATTTAAAAGTTTACAACCCATAGCTTAAAAGAAACAAAGTACAAGTTTTTCCAAAACAACATTAATCAAAATATAACTTCATAATAGCTTCAACACGATGCAACATGCTCTATGATGATGAATCTTTACATTCACTTACTAATGATTTCCTGAAAAAGCATGTAAAACGAGCGTCAACTATGAAAATAGTTGGTGAGTATCACAAGTTTATAAATCGAGGGTACAATAATGCTTTTCATAAGTACAAGTACATTGCTTTAATGATAAAACAAAGTTGATTGCTATTAAGGAATACAAGTTTATTGCTATAACGAGAAACGCGTTTGTATGTGTATGAGCAAACAATGAGTCTCAACCAAACCTATGACTGAAGCCCTATCGAGATCTATGCTTATCATTCCATAGATGAATATGGTATCATGCACTCCAGCGATTCGGGCGAGTGAGGAGTTGTCAATTCCTAATAGCGCTATCCATAACGACCATTGGCTCAAAGAGTTAATGGTTAGAGATAAGGGAAGGGCCTTAGTACGATAAGTTCTCATGTTCCGTGTTGCATAGACATACATAAAGAAACATAGCAATACAATAGCAATCATGTTTGATACAAATCAATTTATATACAACATGCAAATTATAGTTTTTTTGGACATGCTTTTCCACCCCAAAACATAAAAACTGAAAATAGGGGAGTGCGTGAATACTCAAGATGTTTTGTGTAGACACAAGCGGTACTTCGGGATGCACCAACGTCTTACTACCGGGATCCTACGACATCAAACACACGCACTAGTGAGTTTCCATGTCGATATCTAATGCTAATATACTAAATTCTACATATAGGGAAATGCCAATTTATTTTTTAGTATTGGATTTTATATCAATTAGTTACACTTTTTCTGAAGTAATGAAATTCTATATATCGGGCGATTAATTACAACCTTGGAATATAAACTTTCCAAATTTTTAAGTCCTTATTACAACATAAATTCACGAAAATAGCATTCGAGGGATAAGAATTCTCAAACTTTTTATTTAACTGTTATTACACAATACTAAGCTGGAAAAAATATAAAAATGGATTTCCAAGCTGCTTAATTATATTTTATGATTTTTGAGCATTTATTTCAATAAAAACTGAAATAAATAGAAAAAGTTTCCAAAATTACCCAAACTTTTTAATTAACTGTTATTGTACATAAATAGGCTGGGAAAAATATAAAAGATATTTTTCAGTGGTTATTTGTATTTTTCCTTGTTTTATTCCTTTAAATAGTCATTAATTAAAGAAATAATATTAAACAGTTAAAATAAATCACCATAAATTTTTGTAACATCATTTACAGTATAAATATCCTGGGAAAAATATCAAAAGTGGTTTTCATAATGTATAAACTGGTTTTGGGTATTTATGTATATTTAAGTGTATTTTAGTGCAATTAACTTTAGAAAATAAGAGAAAGATAGTTTACAGTAGAAAAAAATATTCAAAATTTTTATGTAACCTCCTAATGTATAATATTATATCCTGGTAAATTTTCATGAGTTTTGGATAATCAGAACTATTTTTCCCATTTTTAGACCATTATAATTACCAAGAATTGGTAAAAATAGTAAGACATGATGAAAAATCCTGAAATTATTTTCTGAAGTCACCCATGACAGTTAAGGTATGCGAAAATTGTTAGATACAATTTTCATATCCTCTAAGGGGGTTTTGTAATTTATCATGTCCTAAATAAAAGAAAATTAGAAATCGTATTAAACAGAAACAAAAATTTCTGAAATTTGGTGAGGGGTCATTATTCCCCATAAGTATCATCCATGAATTTATTTAGGATTTATTGACCTCTGGAAGTATTTTATATGATTTATGCCCTTGGTTTTAGCAATAACTCTAATAAATCAAAGAAATAACAAAAGCTCTTGAAATTTTCCAGATTATCTCATGCATGCAAGGGCTTTCAAAAGGAAAAATGTTAAGAATATATTCTGAAGAGAAATGAGGGTAATGATTCCAAACAATTTAAGAAAAGTTGCATGCAATAATGCATGAAGTGTAGATGTGGCTGAAGTTCATGAATTTGTGTAGCCCATTCAGTGAGGTTTTAAGCCACTAAATTTCAACCATCATTCACTAGATATGTTAAGTTTCTAAGGTATTTTTCCTCAGATTTATGGTTGGGTTTAAGGCCATTGTTTAAGCAAGATAAAAATAGTGATCACAGAAAAAGAGCTGTATGCGCAACCTTTTTGTAAAATCTGCCAAAAATCGGATATTTAATATTTTACAGTAAGACCAGTTGGGTTTGAAAGTTAATTCGTGGAACTAACCAATACAAAAAAAATATCATGATTTGGTTAAGAAATGACTGAGTTATGACTGTTCAAAGTCGAACAAAGTAATCTGGCAGATTGCATGTTTGCTTGTGTGCATTATTAGGGTATTTCAATAAGAACATCATGCATGTCTTTGGTAAGGCCCGATTTCTAACACATGCATGGAATGAATGAGCATCCAAGATGTACTAGAAATGGTTTAAATGCTTTTGTTCATGCATGAACACAAAAGAAATGGAGAAGAACATGAAATATTAGGTTTTGATGTCACATGATCATATGTGCATCTTTTCCACTCCTTGCATGGGTTTGATCCCGGATTTTCACCATCTCTAACACATGCATTGTGTTATGGTGATACAAACCACAAGGGAAGAATAAAGATTTCTAGTCATGGAAAGGCATAGAATCCGAAAAGTAGAGAAGACTAAGAAGAAAAAGAGGTTTAACCATGAAACTATGGAAGAAGATGTTGTTGTTTACCTTGGTTTTGACCTTGAGAGAAGTAAGAACACTTCAAGGGCTTCACAATCTCGAAATTTTGCAGAGAATTGAGAGGATTTTCGTGAGTTTAGAGAGAGGGAAGAAGAGAGTGAAGTGTGTGAAGAGAGTGAAGTGATAGAGTGAAGAGGAAGAGGTGGAGTGAGGGTTTTGACTTAATGATTGAAGTTTTTGGGAAGAGGGAGCATGGGGAGGGGAGAATGGCCAGATTTTTGAGTGGATTAGGGCCTTCTCTCTCCTCAATTCAAATTTTATAAAAATCCCTCCTTAATTTTTATAAAAATCTAATTTTTATAAAAGTGATTATTAAGCAATTTGGATTTATTTAAAATCTTGTTTTCAACAAATGAATTATGATTAATACTTGGTAATTTAGTTTATATTTCATTGACTATAATTCTTAATTTCATTAATAACAATTTGATATTAGGAAGTTTATAGCCAAATTTTATAAAGTTTTTAAGCTTTATAATTTATAACTTTGGATTTTTGGCTCTTTAGGGTTTTTGGAATATTGTTTGATATTCACAACATGTTGAAGTATAATTAGAATGTTTTAATTTATTTTTAGGGTTTTATACCCTATTTCAATTATAACAAAGCTTGAAGCTTTATTCTAATTATAGTATTGACATTTCCTATTGTAGCTAAGCAACTTACTAGAATTGTAAGTATCAAGTATATTAGTCCTAGACCTTAGTTGGATCCTAGTTTATGCAAGATTTTTGACCTAATCTATACTACTAGGTCATGGCATGTTGTGCATGAATGGTTTTTATAAAGATGCATGAGTCCGAGAATGACCTGAATTGGCAGTTGTCACAGTTATGGCCTTCGGAAATGAAATCGCAATCTAATTTGGAGTATTTATAGGCTTCTCATTGTTAGAAGAGTTTATAGTCTTGACCGGTCCTTTAGTTATTATATGGTCTACAGACAGACACGTCTATTGTCCTTTCCTTGTTATTTTATTGTTTCGTACCATTACTTTTGCATGTTTCCTAGGATATGGTTCCGATACTTGTGTACGATGTATTCGAATTTATATTTGTTCGTAAGAAGTCGTGGTGTCTGTAACGCCCATTTAGTGATGGATAATGTAGGTTGTAGGGACTGAGTGTTCAGTTTGTGTTTGAGCCCAACGACATATCAGTAAGTATCAGTTCGAGCCTTTATGAAGTTTGGGTTTATGTTAGAAAAGTTTTATGGCAAGGGAGAGTTGATATTATTGTATATTTTCTCGTTTCCTTCATGTGGATATAAAGAACAAAATTGGACTTAGAATGAAGAAGTTATGGCCTTCGGAAGATTGGCGGTTCTTGAGCCTAGCCGAGTACGATGGGCGTACGTAGGAGTACGCCAAGCGTACTTGCATAAAATCCAAATCGTAGAGGCTTCAACATATGTTGGGCATATGAATGGACTTGTTTAAGTTAGGCATCGAGCCCATCTGATTGTAGCAGGTCATTTTTTGGGCTTAAGGCCATGTTGGGGGTTCTTGGGCCATATTAGGCCTTAGATGCCTTGTAGTTGGGCTTGGATGCCTTTTTGGGCTTTTTATGGATTTAGGCCTTAGGGAAGGGAGGCCCATTGAGGCAGGGGTAAAGGAGCCCTTTTTGCCTTTAGTTAGGAAATAGGTTTTGGACTTGAGTTCGAGATCATCACTTTAGAAGAAGAAGAGCAATCATAGGAGAAGAAGAAGTCATTTGTTCATGTAGAAACCCTAAATCGGTTTTTAAAGGAGGAATATATCATTTATTGTTTTGTCAATCATTATTATGTCATGTTATAATAGTTAAGCCAAGTTATCATTTAACATGTAAGAACCAATTACCGATGGGTAATATTTGAACAAAACATATAGTTTCTTGGTGTTTTTTGTACCAAAAGTTTACTTGGATGGTGTTTTTTGAATGATTTTAAAACATAATTACCTCTTTGAGTCATTTCCTATTGTTTTTTTTTTTCATTTACTTATTTTTTACCGGTAATTGCCGGTTACCAAAAGTCAAATTTAAACAAAAATGTACTTCGTTAGTGTTTTTTGTACAAATGTTTTACTTGGATGGTATTTTTTGGACATACCAAACTTGAATTGTATTTTTTGAATGATTTTGAAACATAATTACCCAGTCATTTTCCCTTTAACAAGATTGTACGAATAGTATCTGTTTAACATAAAACCTTGTGCAACATACCATTATAGATATTATGTAAAATAAAACATAGAATTGATTAGCCCACCGCAACACAACAACCATCCCTACTTGATTAATGATTACAAAATCTTAAATTGAGATGGTTGTAACCGACATACTTTCCCCGCTCCAACACTATATTTTTATAGTATTGGGATGTTGACCATTTTCATATAAAGCAAATATATTCAGGGAATTAAGATAATGGTTTAAATGTAAAATACAAAACCAATGGTTTATTACAGCCTATTAGGTGTTGTTTGTTTTTTTTAAAAATCTTTTTCAAACTTCTTATTGTTGCGCGCCGCAGCAAACGTGCGACACTTTAGCGGTTTATTATTTAGAAGTCTTCAGAGTTAAAACCTCTACGTCTGTTCTATTTGGCGCAACACTTGTATTGTCTCTTCTAACCTTTTTTTCTGTTGAAATCTTAATTATATGTTGTTGAAATCTTATTATCTTTTTTTTTCGTTTTTATTTTTTATTCTTGTTGAATTTTTTTTATTGAATAATGATAATTTCTTGATGAAATATCATTATTTTCTGATAAAATATATTTATTTTTTTGTTGAAATATCATTATTTTTTACGGAAATATCATAAATTATGCTAAAATATCATATATTATTAGAATTTTCGGTATTAAAAAACTATTTTTTGTTTATAAAATCATTTTATTTTAATTTTTTAATATTTGCAGCAGCATGCAGATGTTAAAAAAAATAAACACGTTTTTTATTACAGTCTGCAACCGTTTGGTTCACATCTTGTACTGCAAAGAGTTGTAGAAGTGATTCGTAGACTTTATAAAATTTTTTCTTAAAAAAACAAACCACAGTGTATATTGTTATATATATTGTATTATATTCGTATAGTTAGCGTAGTTTGCCCAATGGCCCAATCAATCTATGTGGTACTATGGATTTCCTCTCCCATTTCTATGGAAAACCACATTTAGAACATTGCAAAAATTATTCAACCCATAATATATATATTTATTTTACGTAAAATAATTATTCAAACATGAATATAAAGTTACCCTTACATATCATGTTATTTCAAGTACAATTATTATTGAAACATATCTCTATTTAAGATGTTACAGGCAATAATCATGCTCCGTAGGTTGATCATCACTCTCGTTCTTCGCCTGCGAAATTAAACATATATAATCTGTCAAAATAAATTGAAAAAATATAAATTGATGATGAAACTAAAAAGACGATAGAAAAGAAGATTCATGACATGATTAACACACAGTTCTAGTTTGTTTGGTATTCAACGTCTTTTATCGCGGTTCTCTCTATTTTGTTGCTTCTTGTTTGTTGGTAGCTTTTTGGTTTTTGCTAATTTAATCAAATCTAATACTATTGATTATTGAAAAAAAAATATCACATATTGACACATCTTATTCCCATTTACCGATATGAAAATCATTAATATATAAATATATATTTTCACTAAAACATTATTAAATATGATTCAGTAAATGTGTCGCCGGTTTCATTCAAATGTTTGGTAAATGCCACTCCTAGACGTCCATACCCCAGCCGCTCAATTAAGTATAGATATGATAAAACAAAAGACTTTATAATATGAAAACTTCCACACAAATTTTAAATTTGTTTTTGGTATTGAAGTTTCAAACCAAATTAACATATCTACCCTTAATTTGTCACCTTTACATTCACACATCCCATAACCGATCTAAGTTTATATGGATCAGAATTAGGGTTGGTGACTATTCATTGTTTACAAATAGAGTTGAACAGGTCAAATCCATTAATATTGACTAGATACATAATATTTAAACGTTATTGAAGAAATAATATTTATTTATATAAACAATATTTAAAAAATTTTGTCTTTTGACAAATTAAACTCTCGACAAAAATAAATGCAGAAAAAGTTGTAAAAAGTTTTGACTTACTCCTCATTTCTTTTACTTTTTAAATAAAATTATTCGTTCTTAATAAAGTAAAAAATATATATATCACCACAAATAACTAATGGTCTAAATAAAAAAGCAAGAGTATAATTAGCTTATCGTTATACTATCATTTTTACTTAAAATACCTGAGGAAGATCATGGACTTAATGGGGCCGGAGCTGGAGCTGTAAATGGAGGTATAGCTACAGATGGAGCTGTGGCTACAGGTGGTGGAGGAATATACACGGGAAGTTTCAACCCCGGATTATGGTAAAAACTGAAAAAGTAAAAAGATTTTGCAGTTATAAGTATCATGAAGGCATCATATATAGTATAATTTAGAAAATCATATAACTAATTACAGCAGACCTCTTAGGTGTAAACATTGCAAAGGAGCCATTAACGGGAACATGTCCTCTCAACCGGTTGTATGATAGATCACTTCAATAAAAACAAATAAAAAACGTCAAAAAAAAAATTGTAAAAATCACGTAAAATGCCATGCCATGCCATTGTCAACTTTGAAATATACTCACAGAACTTCTAGTGAAGTTATAGTGGTTAATGAATATGGAATAGTTCCTGTCAAAGTGTTGTGGTGGAGACGTCTGCCATTGCAAAAAAACAGAAAACAACACAATGAGCAATCAGAATTAAGCTAAACGTATATATGATTCCAACAAATAACAATATCAAAGGGTCATTTAAATTGAGGTTGAAAGATATACGGAGTATAATCAATTATTTCATGAAATTAAACAATTTGAAAGATGTGACATCGTACAGGTAGCGAAGTTTCTGAAGGTTGCCCAATGTGCTTGGAATGCGACCTTCTAACCGATTCATGTAAATATCCAAACTCACCAAATTCTTTAAGTTCCCAAGCTCTTTAGGAATTTTTCCAGTGATCTGATTACCATAAAGCTCCCTGTGATCACATCTTCATATGGTCAGTAAATAGTACAAATTAAGACGTTTTAAATAAAATTATTTAAGTCTAGACCACGTGGCTCATTTAAATAGGTAAACTTTCGATAGCTAAAATGTAACTCTTACAAGTACTGCAAATTCACGAGTTGACCAAGCTGTGGAACTAGCTTACCACTCAAGCTCGCGTTTCCAAGCTCTCTGCATTCAACAAATGCCAGAATGAAGATTCCTTTGTAAGACTATGAAATTGTGAAAGTACTAAATTTTGAAATTTTATTGAAATGGTGGATATGCTTACAATCTAGTAACACTGTTCTCATTGTTGCAAGTAACATGATACCAAGTACATGGATTGACGAGGGTTGGATCCCAACTTTGGAGAACATTGTTAGGATCGCTTAGTTGTACCTTTAAGGCATTCAAAGCATCACCTGTGTTACACATGAAGTCCAAGCTCATTTTACAAACATCAATTTTATGAAGTTTTACTACAAATATCATGAGTTTTTTTAATGTTCTACATAGAGTATGGGGTTTATTTATTCTAGAGGTTCACTATAGGGGATGAGGAAGAAAATGCTATATACTGCATCTTTTAAAAATTGGCATGCATCAAGAAAGAACATACCTTCAGAATTCCCATAAACCTTCGAAAAACTATATAACACAAAAATAAACCAAAGGAGAGTAGAAGTTGAGATCAGAGGGGAGATCCTATCCATTTTAAACGAGCATTAATTATTAAAGGAACCAAAACCTAACTCGTATGCTTTAAAAAAAGTTAAAGCAATGAAAACCTATTTATAACATCAAGAACTTAGACCCATAAAAACCATTTTATGGAAGCCTTCACAATGGTAATTGCTCGGAAATTATTGTGGGGTTTGCCTATGAAAGAGACATTTAGACTAGACTTTTGGGTTGGACCTCGTCATTGGTTACGTAGTGAAATCTTCTAGATTTTGTTGATTATCTCTTTTCTAAAGTGATTCAAAGACGGACCAGTGTAATAGATTAAGATAGTTTAATTACTTCATTTTCGTCACCATTAGTCTCGTCCAAACTCAAAGATTCAACCCACAACATATTTGAATTTTCTTTGACAGTTTATCTAGTTTACTAATTTAATGAAGTAAACAGCTCACGTCGTACACTGGATGTGTCTTTGACTTCAAATACGAGAGAGAAAATCAGAATAAATAAATAAATAATAAATAACCCTAGCTAGAAGCTCTCACAACCAGCAAATGACTACGCTCAAACCACGAGTCCATAGAACACTCATCTACTTGTGTTTTTGCAAAATGCAATTTTTAAGTCACAATGCCATTTTAATATAATAGAATTTATAAATCATCAATATATTCAAATTTTGTTTTCTTATTTATTATAAATTAGGACGAACGTAAATTTTATCATATAATAGACGAATATATGCGCGTTGCACTGAATAATATTATACGGTGAAATTTTTGATAATCATACGTTATTGAAAATATTTATGTCATTCTTATTATTTATAAAATAATAATAATAATTACATTTTGTAGATGCAAAATTATAATTAATTTGAACAATAAATAATATAACACTTAGTAAAATCATATCATTTAATTGTTTATGTTCATATTTTACGTGTGTATAAAATTAATTGAGGTTATTTAGTAAGACTTGTGAAGTATATTACAAATAAATTATTGACCCATATTTAAATTATCGCAGTATTGCACGACATGATGTATAGCCGTATATTTGCATCCATGGATTATTCGGGGCATTGATCCCTTATTTAGGAAGTTGTGTTTTCAGAAAAAAAAAATAGTTATAATACTCACTATTTTTAATAACTATACTTATAATTTATTAAGTTTAATTTGATGATGTTTTAATTTCATCATGAATATAATTTAAATTATTAATAACTGTTTGTAATGTAACATTATTTAATTTATAATTTCATGTTATTTTTAACTATTATTATTGCTATAAATTAATTTAAAAACAACGTAATTGAATTTTAATTATTTTATTTATCGTAATTAGTAATTTTCTTTCAGCTATTTTAAAAAACATATGTTGGATTTTTATTACTTTAGTTTTTAAATTTTACATTATATTTTTTAAGTTTGTTTGATATATTAATTTAGGTTATGCGCTTAACACTATATTGAAGTACACAAAATTAGTATACGATATTGATAATTCAAGAAGGCTTCAATTTATGATAATATTTATAATTAACATGATATTTAAGTTAATAAATTAAATATATTATGTGAAAATATGAAGAGCTAGGAGTTTCAAAATGATGTGGTAAAAGAAAAAATGTTTTCTGGATTATTTAAATTATCAACCACTATGTTTAATGTAACATAATTTAATTTATAAATTTATGTTATTTTTAATTATTATTTTTAATTAATTAAAAAAAATTTAATTGAGTTTCAGTTATTATAAAAAATTGTTTTTGGACATCTTTTTGTTAAATCGACTTTTAGATTTAAGATATATATATATATATATATATATATATATATATATATATATATATATATATATATATATATATATATATATATATATATATATATATATATATATATATATATATATATCGTATTTAATATTTTACTTTTAACTATTTTAAAAAATACACGTTAATTTTTAAAACATTGTTGATATTTTAGGTTAGGTTTAATTTTTACACTATATTTTTAAGTTTATTTAGTATATTAATTTAGGTTATGTATTTAATACTATATTGAAGTCAACAAATTTAGTATATCATATTCATAATTTAAGAAGACTTTCATTTATAATAATGTTTATAACTAACAACATATTTAAGTTAATAAATTAATTAAATTATATGGAAATATAAAGAGTTGGAGTTTCAAATTGATGTGGTGAAAGAAAAAAATGTTCCTTTATAATATAGTATGATGATATGATATGATGATTAATTGTAAGGCCCATTTGAACAGTTCTTTTCTGTGATTGGTTGGTATTTTCTTTTTTGTTTTCCATTTTTAATAGGTTTCTTTCAATTTATTTTTGGCTTTTTCCGTTATTCAAGATTGTGATTTCCATGTGATGGCCAGAACACACGTGTTATCTCCTCAAACGACCCACCACCCATTTACACTTTTGTCGATGTTCCCATCGCCGCACATTCTATCATCCACTGATCAACATACTTATCTGCATTATCACTTCTTCCTGTTCCTTCCACCGTTCACTCCATCTTCCTTCATTGCTCCACCTACCGACTTCTTCTTCTTCTAATCTGATTTCTATTTCTGTCGGAATCGATTTCTCCCCACACTCCTCCAAACCACTGCCTCAATCAACTATACAAATTCTAAGCTTTTTAAACTTTTTGACCCGTCTTCTTCACAAATCTCTACAAACCTTTTAGGTTCAATTTTCTCTAAGTTTCTCATGTATATGTAGTTAGCGATAACGGAGTGCAAAGAAGCGTACGACGTTGTTGCAGGCAGCAAGTGTAGAGAATGTCAACACTATTTAGATTCGTCAGTGAAGTCCACCACCTTATGCATCATCACTCTCTACCAACTCCTTAGAACCTTATGTATTGTCCCTCTCCAACACAGCCGTATACATTATCGCTCTCTACCACCACCTTGTCCGACTTACTTTGTTTACCAATCGGAGGATGGAGATCCGAAAAAGATACCAAAATCTACCATCTTCATCTATCTATAATAACCAATCGTCGTTTCTCTCTCTGATCTTCAAGTGTTAAAAGGTGATTTATGAAGCCTTTAATTCATGTTGATACAGAAGAAGATATGGGTGGTGGACTGATGGATGCTAGGTTGTTTAGGGAGACTGATCGCCTTCAAATTTTGGATTACTTGGTTTGCCGATTCATTTCAAACACCAATTGTAAAAGGTATGTCTAATATTTTTTTCATCTCCCTGGTTTTTCTCTTTCTTAATCATCACTTAATTTCTTCAACTTTTAGATTCACTTATAGAATCTTGGTCTTTCATTGGTGAATTTCTGGTAAGTGATTATTTTGGGTCCTTTTACAAGATCGCTCCTACTAAAGAAGGTCAAACAAGGCCTAATATTCTAGGATTCTTTTCTATTTGTTTGTAATTGTGATTGCTTTTGTTTTGTTTTCAAGTATTCAATTACAACTACCGTATTATTCTATTAACATCATAATAGCGACGGTGGAGGTTGATTCCAAGTCGTCTTCAAGTCACAATTTCTCTTATCCTATCCACTACTCGATTTAGTGCTAATTTGTAAGGGGTATTGGTTTGTTATTTACTTCTTCCATTGTTGACTTCATTTTTCTGACTTATTTATCATCCATTTCTTTATATTTTATTTGTTCCCTCCTATTGGATGTAGGTGGTGTGTTTTAGCTCACTAATTCATTGGTGCACACCATATGATCGATGATATGCAACATTGAAGAATAATGATTTTTTTGCATTCAATATATTATTCATATGTATGAGTCAACTAAAATTGGAATTCATGTATCACATAGTTGATTCACTTATTTTCCCAAGATCTGATGTGACCAGTGGATATTGAACTCGTTAACTTTACTGGTTATTCTTTGGGTTAAGTATAGTAATTGACATTCCTTTTTTGAATTTTGACCTTCATGGGACAAAACGAACATTGTTGACGCTAAGGTTGGAAAGGCTTCTACATCATTCTCAATTACACAAGTTTTTTTATGTCTAATGATATGTAGGGAATATTTCATTTATGAATTCGGGTTTGAAATGAATTTTAGAATCAAATTATTTCTAATGTATCATGCTTGATTTTTTTCATTCCAATAAGAACTTATAAACATGTCCATTTCCCACACGTTAGAAACAAAATAAATGATAAAAAAAATTAAAAAACTTGCTTATGCATTTTCATTTTATATGTTATTTAGGTGGAAGAGTACAATGGACTAATGATGCAACCACATAACGCTACTGTTGGTGCTAATGCTTTTGATCGTGAAAGTGAACCCATCAGGTTTCAATAATTTACATATAAATTTATAGGAAAAAGTAAAATTTTCAAATAACTTATACCCGATATACCCTTGCTCGACATTGATGGAAAGGAACTTAATTATCTTTTTTGGGGATTCAAATGCATAACTGAAATGAAAAAGGTACTAAAAAGTAAAAACCTTATTTTCATTTAATAATTTTGGATTATTTTAAAATCTGATCAAATTATCATGTATTAGGTTATAACTGATGATGATCTAGAAGCATTAGTATCAGATCAGGCATTCCAGACTCAAGTTGCTTGGAAATTAGGAGAGGTTCTGGTATGAATGCAACCAGACCCCAATCAGATGTGCCTCCGGTCATGTAGTTTTATTATCCATTTATTCCCCATTTTGGTAACCTACTTTCTTATCTTCTTTTTCTTTTGTTATTATTTATGACCATTTTACACTCACATTTAAAAAAATCATGAGCTTATTCAATTTTAATACATTAAGCTATAACTTTTGGCATAGCCTATTAAGTCTGTCATGCCCCATTACTAATATTTAATTTAACTATGTCATTTAGTTAAAAGATCTTTATTACATAAAGAGAAATTTATTGCATATAAATTGGTAAACATGGAATATAAAATACTATCTTAGTAGCTTATATCACTTCAACTTATTTATAGAAAACTACTTCATGTGGCCCCTTACTTCTTTTGTCCTGAGATACATACAAGAAAACATAAGCTTTTAAGCTCAATGAGTAATTATGGTTTTGATCATTTAAGTGTAATAATTTATGCATGCTTTAAAACATTTATTTGAGATCTCATGGTTACATGTAAGTAGGTCAAAACTGTTAAAAGGTTAGATAACCTCGGGATCCATAAAAGGATGTTCCATAAGGTCTGGTTGCAAGTCGGTCCTTCATACAATACCCCCGTATGATGGGTATTTAAATGGCCAAACTTAACATGTATAAAACTTTCATGCTATCTTGATAATATACCATAAACATGCTCTTTAAAACATTAAGCAATAACAAAGTAGTATAACTAATGTACTATAAAACATGCTTTTAAAGCATTAAGCCATTAATCTTGGCAAGGTAATTTACAACATATTATAGCATGTATGTATCCCATCAAATCACATATGTACTCACATTTTGTTATCTTGAACCATTATGCTTTAAATCCTTCCTTCTACTAATTATTTGTAAATGATTTTGTTTTGGAATAAAGAAAAACGGTAATATACTTAGTTATTTATAGATGAATTAGGTGCATTACATCTCTTGTTCTTTATGCTTTAGGCATGGTACTCTCATAGGATGTGACACATATTATACTTGTTTCATCTTATCTCCTTAGAGTGTTACACATTGATTAGTCATTTACAACTTAATTACAATCTGGACAGCTTATAAATCTATGCCTAGAATCTAGTTATAGGTTTACTTGGTCCCCAAGTGTAACATCTAATCCAGGTATGATTGGGTTTTGTTGAATTTTTAGGGTTGTGGTGCTTGGACTCGGCGAGTTGGGAGTCCAACTCATCGAGTGGAGGCATTTAATCGTTCTCACGTATCGGGACCGACTCGGCGATTCGGAAGGCCTGACTCAGCGAGTCAATGTTGTATGGTGAAAAACCTATTTTTGGGGTTTGCCCCCTATATAAACATCATTACTTGCCTCATAGCCTTCCATTTTTACACCCTAGAAGCTGTTGTCGGCCGCAAACCTTTTGTGTGTGAAGAGAAAGAGAACATTTGGGAGCTTGTCTTTAGGATTTTGGGGAGGACTTCAAGCTTGAAGAGGAAGTATCAAGGGAGGAGCACTAGATCGAGTATCTATTTCGTGTTAGGCACCTTATTGAGGTATTAATCTGTTACCTTAAAGCTTAAAGCTCTTAGATTTCTTTTGGAAGATTATGGCCATCCTTGAAGAAATGGAACCAAGTTTGCATCTGGACCTATCACAAGGATATGGTTCTAGATCTGGATCTTCTTAGGTCCCAAATGTCATAAAGTTGTCTCCTTGGTGCACCCTAATTCTTATTCATGCATTTGGGACTTGTAGGAAGCTTTTTGATGTGGTTTTAGCATTATGAGACTTAGTATGAACGTAAAGTTGGCAACTTTATGTGGTATTATCACTAGGAGATATGGATTTGAAGTTTGGGACCTTAAATCCCACTGGAAAGGACCAAATACGTGGGAAGTCGTCGAGTAGCTCTTGTGACTCGGTAAGTCGGGAGGGTTTTCTCATTCACGACCAAGGGTTCATGGTCCAGGGTGTTCGGATGGGAGTTTACGGTCGTGAACATCAAGGAACTCGACGACTCTCTTAGGTGACTCGGCGAGTTGACGAGTTAAGCAAGGAACCCGACGAGTGGCTATTGATACTGGATGATTCAAGATCAATATGGACTGCTGACCTTGGCTACAGACATAGAATTTGACCAGGGTGGACCTGAGGGTATTTATAGGTTTGTGTCAATTTAATCACCTGATGATTATGGGCAGTTGAGAAGGAGCAGGGTGTGGGATATGTCTAATTTTAGCTTATCAGTTCAGCAGTCAAGAGGTGAGTCTTCTCACCAGCCCATTTTATGAGATGCAGTTTATTGATTGAATATGTGATATGATAGTATGTCATTTGCATGAAAGACCATGTGGGGGTTCCCGTGGCATTTGGTATAAGACCTTGGAGGGTTTGCATGGCATCCTAATATATTTTCTCGTATATTTTGCATTATGTCTTGTTAGGTAGGAAGACCTTGTGGGTGTTCCCAAGGTATAATGACCTTGCGGGGGTTCCCAAGGCGGGAAGACCATGTGGGGATTCCCATGGCAGATAAAGACCATGTGGGGGTTCCCGTGGCATTCGGTGTAAGACCCGGGAGGGTTTCCAGGGCTTCCTTATTTGTTGAATGCATGGCTTATGTGATATATGTAGCTTATGGCCAATTTGATACGTGTTATGTTGTTTGTGTGTCGGATATGCTCTGGGGGACTCACTAAGCTTGGTGCTTACGATTTACAGTTTTGGTTTCAGGCATCATCGGTTTTTGAAAAGAAGGGCTTGGATTGATCACAGTACACACACCTATGATTTCCGCATTGAACGATTTTAGGACGAACTCTGATAAATGTTTCTGATTAACACTGTTTTGGAATGTTTGGAATAAATTGTATCTATGTTTGGGTTGGATTAAAAATGAAACATTTACCCCTAATTTTTGGTTCGTTACAAATTGGTATCAGAGCCTTGATTTGAGGGATTCAGACATACTTTCGGGTGAGTCTGAACTCAAACCGAGGATCTGTAAAGTTTTCAAAAGAAAAATGTTTTTAAGTAAAAAATTTCTAAGACAAGAAAGGGTGTGGTGCATGTAATCAGCCGAGCTCAAGTAAGTTTCCCCAGAATACCCATATATGTTATTTGTTATGACTTGGTTTAAAATCTGTGAATCGCATGCTAGTTAGGGCTAAGGGAGATGCATGTATATGTTGTATGAGCTGGTAGACCTGCACGCTAGTGCTCAGTATTCAACAATAGGTTGGCATGATATATGGTGCTTGTAGGCTTGGGAATACGATGTCATGTTGGAATGAGAATGATTATTGGTATTAGTAACTGCTACGTGTATGCTTTTAAAATTGTAGACGCTTAGGATCTTATAGCCTTAGAATAGTTGATTTGGCCTTATTTACTGTTCCTTGTCTTGTTGTGGTCCTAGGGTAGAGTCGATTATTTGACAGTCTATTAGGTCCTGTTCTGTGTATAATTTGCATGCATAAGGCAGCCGATAGTAAGGATGGATGGATGTGGATAGTGCGGGTTGCGATATGTGGGCGGAATGTTCTATGGTAGTTCTTTGGATCGGAGTGCTACTGCTAGAATGCTGCTTGCTTTGTGCTTTGTGGAACTCTTGAGTGATGGGAGTCAGGCACTAAGTGGATATGACGATATCCAGGAAGTGGATGGATGGCATCATGGGGAGTTCCTCAGCAGCTGATGACAGGGCGAGGTTGGGAACCTAGGAAAGCCTAGGATGTGCTCCAGTGAGTTAGTAGGGCGGTTCGGTAAGGTTGGGAGCCTAGGGGGAGCCTAGGAGGTGCTTTAGTGGATATTGTTTTGTTGTTTAGCGGATGTTCGGTGCATCAATGGGGTAGGTGACTTAGAGGATTCGGGAGGATTGTTGAGGAAAGTATGGATAGGTGTGGAAGGTAGTATGGGCCTGTACTACTAAAAGCACAGGATCCATACTTGAATCAGTCACAGTCTTGGAGAATCTAAGAAGCCTGGGAAGGAGAATCCTTGATTATGATTGGAACGTAGGAATAGTTGCTATGCAGAATACGGATGAGCATGCAAGGAGAAGGACCAAGGTTTGGTCCTGGCTACGGTAGTAAGCCAGATAGTGGAGGAACTGCCAGGATTTTGAGTTCGCCTTAGATCTCTTGTATCAGGCAGCAAGGATTGATTATGCGATCCATTGCACTTTTGGGATTGGGATACTAGGTCTTGGGGATAGTTTATAATTGGCTTAGATAAGAGGTTGCTCCAGCTACTGTAGTTCGTCCATTGGCAATTGAACTGGTGAGGGTGTTGGGGTGCGAGACCCTGAATGGTATGGATCACAGAGCCGAGGATGGAAGATTGATTAGGGTACCTCAATAAGAGAGGTTTATTTCAGGTGAATTTATTGGAGGGTTTCAGGCGGAGACCCAAGAGTTTGGATCAGTATTTGAGAGGCCGGTAGGGTTGGATCCAGTGTAACAATGTAGAAACGGTGCGATGAAATTTCATTCCAAGGGTTTGGATTGTCATTGGGATCGGAATGAGGGGTTGCTTCATGCTATCAGGACAATTGAGACATCACAGGAGGAGGTGGTTAGGATTCCTTCAGATGTTTTAGATGTGCTATCTTCGGCTATTTCCGGTGGATATCAGGGATTTGGATCGTCTGGGAATCGTGATAAGTTAGATCTCGGGTCGGTACTCTGTTATTTTCTAGGTTAGCATGGGTTGTCAAATTTCGTTCAGCATGTCGAGAAATCTTTGAGAGATCTATAGATGGATGTACGTTGCGGAGCGGAATCCGCGTATACCGTGACTGCTCTGAGTCGTTGTCGGAATATGTTAAGTGATCTGGGTTACTATGGGAGTAGCAGGGTTGGTCACATTTTCAGGGATTGCCCACCGGGGGGGGGGGGGGGGGGAAGCCCCTTATAATTGTTACAACCAGAAGGGAGACAATGAGGTCGACCATTGGAGAATCAGAGAGGAGTGGTGAGTGCATCCGATCCGACTATTTTGAGAATCACCATTGGATGAGACGGTAGAGCCAGAGCCCAGCAGGAAGGGACCCCACTTTGAAGGATCAGATTGGGGAGATCGGAACTCTTGCAGGAAAGGGTGCAAGGTATATACACTTTTGCATCCCTACCAGCGTTACCTGTGTTTAGTAGCAGATATTTTTCATTAGCATGGAATGTGTATCATTGGTTGTTATCTTAAGTGGTGGTTGAGTTACGTGCATCTTCAAGAAGAGTTATATGCCATCTACAAACCATGAATTTGGGTGGAGTAGTACGGGGTGATCTCCTGATATATTGCGTATTTTCCAGCATTCGAGTGTCATTCTAAATATGGTCAGGGTTGGTTTAAGGGTTCGTACGAGGGAATTTTGACTGGGTTCAATAACCTTAGCAATTATGTTAGGAAAGCCTCTCGGAGTTGCCAAGGGAGGGAAGGAGAACCTATCGATGAAGTATTATGGGAGCATCCGAACTTTGGACTCTGAGATTTGAGTGTGATATCAGTGTAAATAGCTAGAGTCATTGGCATTGTTGGGACACAAGATGTGCTAGTTGGTTTTTGGGAATTGTGTTGTTTGGAAGGGTTATACATGGTGTCCTAGCTTTGGTAAGCACCGGTCATCAGCAAGGTGAGCATTGGAACGTAATGAGGATTGGGAATCCTGCAATTTTTTGTGCAGAATGGACTTAGTTGAATCTAACTGGGGGAGAACAACCTAGGTATCTAGGACGGAAGCAAGGGTAAAAGTGTTGTAATACTACGGGGGATCCGTAACATTCACTAACGGTCAGTTAGGGTATAGTGTTGTAAGACTGCGAGTGAGCTGTAGCATTCACTAGCAGTAGAGAGTGTTGTAAGATTACATGGGAGTCGTAGCATTCATTAGTGGTAGAGAGTGTTGTAAGACTGTGGGGGTGTCGTGGCATTCACGGACTTTATCAGGTGATCTGGACTAAGATAGGCTAGTTCGCAGGGTTGTGGGGGAACTACTGCTTAGTTAGCATCAGGACCACAGGTGATTGACCGATCAGTTATCCGGGGGTGAGCCGTCTGGTTATTGGAATTTTGGATTGGAACCGGTGGAGACTGTTGAGCTAAGGGTTGTATCGTGTGATACATGATCTTGTGGCCGAGTAGTGCATGTTGTTGTAGGGTTGTGTTTGGGTAGCCCTATTATAGGACCTCATAAGAACCTAGTGGTTGGACCGGGAGCAAGACTGGAAGTCTGAAGGAATCGGCTAAAGGTATTTATTAGGCGGACGAGTAAAGGATGACGGGAAGTCATGGGGCATTATGCAAATGAGGATTCAAGGATCTATGGATGGGAATGAAGTAACAATTCGGATTTGGATAAGAACCCTAATCAGAATTCGTGTCGGATTCTATTTCAGTGAGACAGGATGTGGTACACCTATATGCCAAGGGCATCCAGAGCAGATTTCCAGAGTGGTGAACGGTTTGATTTGCTGGTAGTTTAAGCCATTGCGAAGTGTCTCGGGTGGCTCTATCTATAATAAAGTCACGACATGTCTGAATCAGGAAACGGTGGGTCGGAGGAGACTGGGTAAGATGTAAGACTACAACTATTCTGGTAGTATACACCTTTTTGCGTCGGATTCAGTAGCGACAGTTTGTCAGCCAATCACAATCGGATGGATCAATCAGCTGGAAGGAGATAGGGAAGTTATGGTTAGAAAAGGTATCCTTCTGAGGACACAAGGGACTGATGAGTGTGGTTTGGCTTAACAATCAGGTAGGTGTACGGTGTCCTAGAAAGTTGGTAGACTGGTTGTTCTTCTAGAAAACAACCATGTGGCAGAAAGAGGGGTAGGAGCGACATCAGTGACTTGGGGGTTTGTGTGTGGAATTTCTTGTTATTAGGTAGTCACAATTGATTAGTGATTTCGTTTATTAGGAAGCCTCAAGGCATTGCGAGTGTGAAGTATTCTATTTACACTGGTTTTCTGGTGGAACGAGTTCGTTGATAATTCAATGTGGGCAGTCTATCAGGGAGACAGACCACCTCGAGGCTTTAGCTTTTAGATGAAACAGATGTGATCAGGTTGCAAGTAATTCGTTCATTCTTGGATTTCATGTTGCTGAAGTTGTCGCCCTGGAAAGGGATTATCAGGTTTCAAAAGAGAGGCCTGATGGGGCCTCTGTATACAGGCCGTTCAAGATCTCGGCCCGGATGGGCAAGGTGGCGTATCGCTTGGATATGTCGGAGGAGCTTAGCCAAATTCACAACACATTTCATGTGTCATAGCTTCAGAATTGTTTCACGGACAAGTCCACAGTCGTTTCATTGGACAAAATTCAGATGGATGAGAGTTTGAACTACATCAAGAAGCCACCTGCGATCCTGGTTAGGAAGACCAAGGTTCTTTGGAATAAGGAAGTAAGGTTGGTAGAATTACAAAGGCATCATCAAAGCGGCTCCGAAGGGACTTGGGAGCCGGAAGAGGTGATGCGAGAGAATTACCCGAATTTGTTTGGGTCAGCAGACTTCGAGGACGAAGTCCAGTTCAAGTGGGGGACTTGTAACATCTGATCCATGTATCATTGGGTTTGGTTGAATTTTAAGGGTTGTGGTGCATGGAATCGGCGAGTTGGGAGTCCAAACCCTAAAGCTTAAGATGACTTTTGGTGTAAAGTCAAATTCGTAGGAAATTGAGTCTAGTTTCCAGAAATATAAATTTAAGGTCATTTGGAGATCCGTAGCTCGAGTTATGACCAAAAAACTGAACATTGGTCAAATCTGAAAAATGCTAAAAATGAAACAATAACACAAACAATTCAAGTAATGTTAAAACTATTTTTCTAAGCACACATCCCTAAAGAAGATTATATTTTTTTAAGAGTTTGTGCATGCTTTATGTATTTCTTACATAATTATATGATGAATGTCATGCTATGATTTTATATCATGTTACATGTTATGATGATACATTATAAACAACTTTTTTGACAACATATTTTTTGGCAATATTATCCTATTGATTTTTTAATAATCTTGAAGGTACAAATGAAGAACTAAACACCTCTAGAAGATGAAAGTGGTGCCACAACTCCTTGTATGATTGTGATGAACAAAGAGAATGTTGGATATCGTCGACTTTATGGTAGAGGCATTAGTAATAAATTAAAAAAAAAAGTGGGTGGTGGTTATGCATCATGCATGATTTCGGCGGGACTTATGGAATCATTCAAAGCAAGTGAAGTTGAAAGAAATAAGTTCATTGAAATGCGAAAAGAGATTCAAGAGGACCACAAAAAACATGTCGAATTAGAAGCTATGTGAATAGATAGCAACAACCAAAGAGAAAACTTTGATGTCATGATGAGGAAGTTTATGGAACAATAACCTCCAGAAGGTCGATAGTTGCTAATATGATTTATCTTCTTTGTTTAGTACATGTCTAGAACGTTTTTCAATTTTTTTTTTTTTGTGATTATAGTTGAGAAATTTGTGTTGACTTTGATTTATGGTTGTTATTTTGAATTTAGACATGTCAAAGGACACCATAAACTTATATATGCTATTTATGTTATTATTCTTATGGTATAATTTTAGTAGTAATGAATATCCATAGCAATGTAGTAAAACATATGCAGCATTTACATGACTAGAAAATAGATGTAGGATTAGCATTAGAAAAGTCACCAAATAAATTTGCTTTTGACTGTAAACAAGATTGAATTTTTTTGCAATTAGAGAGGTAATAAAGATTGCATACATTTGTCATAGAGAAAGGTTGCAATTCTTTACTAGAAATATAATAAAGGTTGCAATTGATTATTAAAAAAGTTACATTTTCCTAACTAAAACGGTTAAAAAGTTTGCATCTAATTGTAAAAAAAGTTGCATGTAAGCATAAAAAAGTTTCTTTATCATAATAAAGGTTACATTTAAAAAGGTGGCATCTAAAAAGATTTGCAACTATTTCGGAAAGGGTTGCATTTTCCAAAAAAAAAAGTTGCTTTAGGTATAATGCAACTTTACCTAATGCAACCTTTGGTAAAAGGTTGCTTTAGGCTTTATGCAACTTTTTTAAGGCCTAATGCAACTTTTTAGCGGGGTTGCATTAGCTGCATTTTGTTGTAGTGATAGCATAAGCATAGTTCACTTACAACGGGTTTTATAGAAAACCAAAATTCACTTGGAGCAGTGTTTCTAAACCGAAAGACACTTTTTCTCGGGACTCCGGGAGCCTCGGGGCTTCCTTCGGGTGCTAGGGGGTTTACCTAGGCTTTAGGGGCTTAAGATAGGCTAGAGAGAGAAAGAAACTAGAGATAGTAAGTTTTGGTGTGAAAATGGAGGTAGCCCTCGGCCTCTATTTATAGCTGCGAGCCCTCACTGAACGCGCTGCGTTCGGTTGATCTACACAAGGCGTAGAGACGCGTGTTGCAAGGGTGTTGGGGCGACGTGGCCTGCTGCGAGACCATGCGTTTCCAAGAACGCGAGGCGTCTAATCTGCGTACGCGAGGCGTACTCGTACGGTGGGCATTCGATGCGAGCGTTGGGCTTCCGAGATGTGGTGTGTCAAGATCTTGTGCGAGACCATGAACAGCAAGCGATGGCTAGGATTCGGCCACGTCAACGGTTTCGCTTCACATTTCGCAATTTTCCTTCCCGACTTCAAAAATACGTAACTTTCACATATGAGCTCCGTATTCGACGTTCTTTAAATCCACGCGTAGGTGGGAACGTACTCTACAACTTTCGTTTAGACACCTTGGCTAATTTTGAATTTATTTTAAATTTTATATTATTAACAGGCCGGGACAGGAATGGTCAGTTAAAAATCCATAACTTCTTCATCCGACGTCCGTTTTCGCCTATCTTTTTATCGTCACACTACTATTAACGAGATCTTCGATTCTCGATTAGGTTGTGTCGGCTAAATACCGCTCATTCTAATATTTGCACTCCGGGTTGTACATCGCTAAACCGAAACTTCGAAAAATCATAAATTCCTCATACAAAGTCAAATTTGGTGTAACACCGTGAAATTTCAAAAAAAAATTCGTTTCAAATTAATAAAAATACTCCAATCACATATTCTCAGAAATGTGTATCATAGGTTTTTCACTGAACATAAGTACAAATCACAATCCCCAGAATCCCAAAACATCTTCACTGCAAGTGTGTACTGATCATGACGGCGCCTTCCCGCGACCATCACTGGTACCTGAAACACATACACAAAACACTATAAGCATTTAGTGAGTTCCCCAAAAATACCACGTAGACACATATCAGCCACTCAAAGCTGTAACTCTGATGACCCTCTGGTCGAATATCTCTGTGGGACCCTCATGGTCCCATAACTCTATGGACCCACTGGTCTGAACTCTGTAAACTCTAAATCATGCATATCATATATCAAATAGAAATCACAACACATAAATAGCATACAAGATACACTGTCATATAACTCTGATTACCACTCTAGGTAAAGTATAGTGAGAAGACTCACCTCGAAGATGTCGGATAATCACTCACGCTCAATCCTCCGACCTAACTTCCTCCTATAGCATAAATACATCTCTAATTAATACTTTCCTGGCTTAGTTTGACTAATTCCCTTAAGTCAACACAAGTCAACTCTGGTCCACATTGGTCAATGGCCACCCTTTGACCCAACTCGTCGAGTCAGGCGCTGACTCGGCGAGTTCAGACGTGAACTCAAGTCCCCGAAATCCCCTCTGACTCACTGAGTCACTCTCCCAACTCGGCAAGCCATCAACTTTGTGAATCACGGGACAACCCAGTCCAACTCGTCGAGTCTGCTCATGGACTCGGCGAGTTCATTCCATGCTCAAACTCAAAAGACCTTCTGAGGTCAGATCTGTTCCTCTAATCCATAGACTTGACCTTCCTAAGCTCATTTAACACGTAAAGGTTCAATCTTGATACTCATGCAACGTCCAAACAACTCTATTTGATGAATTAGCCCCAAATGCAACATCCTAAGTCCATTTCTTCCATAACTCATCATAAAGCAAGATGGATAAAGCTCTCTGGACCACTATGGGTCCAGATCTGAAGTCAAAACATGATAAGGGACCATATATCCAACAAATCATCCAAATAAAGTGTATAGAAAACCCTAAGTCCATGGATTCTTCAACAAAACAGAAAAGGATCGATATGCTACCGCACGAATGATGTTATTTGCTTGAGATCCACAGATATGCAACCTCCTTGGTCTCCTCTAAGCTGGAACCACCTTATACTTGCAAAACCAACCCACAAAGATCAAATAATGGCTTCTTTCCTCTCACAAATGCTCAAGCACTCTTAGGGTTTCTCTCAATGGTATGGTAGCTGCAAATGGTGGCTATAAGGGTCCTTAAATAGGTACCACACCCGAGAAATTAGGGTTTCTTTCGTCAGCTCTGACTCGGCGAGTGCACTCCCCCGACTCGTCGAGTTTAATCATTTTCCACGTCACCCATTCGCGACCTGACTCGTCGAGTCTATGCACCAACTCGTCGAGTCACTCAACACAACTCAAAATATAATATAAATTAATGTACCTGGGAACCCGGGCGTTACAATTCTATGACAACCCAAAGTTCTTTCCGTTATTGTAACCCGTTTCGTCAGTAAAAATTCGTCATTTTCGAATTGTTTCCGTTATGTTTTTAAATTAAGTCGTTAATTTTGAGTCGTTTATTATGACTTAATGGGTGTTCAAACACGTTAATAACACAAGAAAATATTCTAAATTAATAATTAGTGAATTTTTAGTTTCGACCATATCGGGTTACGACAACTTTATCGGGTGCCACCAAAAGCATCGTATAACGTCAGTATCGGGTAGAATTTCACCGTGTCCAAAACTTGAACCATATATAAAGCTCAATTGACTTCATTTGAAGCTTTTGCACCCTCTCTCACTACTATCTCTCTCTCTCTCTACAACTCAATTCTTGGTCCAAAATCATCCAATTCAAGCTCCAAATCATCAAGGTAATCATCCTAACTCATTGTATAACCTCTTCAACCTTCAAATCCGTGTTCAAACTATGTATTAGGACCATAAACATGTGTTTATGGCCCTGGAACACTCATGGGCCGTGAACACATATAAAATGGGTTTTGGAGCCCAAAAACCCTCCCAAATCACTCTTGGAGCTTGGAATCGACCTAAGGACTTATTGGAATGGACTTGGAACACCTTGAACTCAACATTTGGGGAGTAAACATGAGTTTACTGCCCAAGAACATGCTTGGGCCATAAACTCCATATCATGGGCAGTAAACTCAATTTAAAGTGTTAAGATGCCACTTAAACACATCATAAGCCTTGGATTAAAGTCTAGAAGCTACCACAATCGATTTAGGGGCCTTAACTTGATTAAAACCACTCCTGTAGGAGCTTACGGCTGTAAAACCCCCAAGGATAGGTTCCTGGGCCGTAAACTCCTATACCTTAGTCAAATGACGCCCTAAATCCATTATATGGCTTGTAAAATGACTTAGAATCACATATGATTAATCTAGGGCCACCAAATCATAAAAAGAAAGGGTACTTAGGAGCTTACGGCCGTAAAATCCTAGTTCACGACCGTAAAATCCATTTGATGGTTCCTTTGGTGGTTTAATTCCTTCCTATGCCTTAGATTAAATCCTAGCAACATTCCCCAAGTGATATTTGACCCTTGAGCACCTTAAAACCCATCATCCATGAGTTCACGGCCATGAACTCATGTGGACATGGTCTTAGGGCCGAAAACTCCCTAAGGAGTTTACTCTTGAAGAGCAAACTCATTATCTAAGCCCTATTCATCCATAAGTGCCACCCGGGTCACTCCAAACACTTGTTTTGAAGTGTTTTTGCGTCTTGGAGTGTATAATCACATCTAATTAGTGAATTAAAGTCTAATTAGATATATTTGTATATCATTCCATATTACATAGGAACCTCGCGCGTTATCAAGCCCCAAACTAAAACTTAGCATCCAAATCGACTCGTTTCTCGACTAGTGAGTTCATACCCCCTACGCTTTTTTCAGTGTTTTTCAATGTTTTCAGGGGGGAAATACAAGCAAACTATAAATGTTTTCGAAACTTAAAACTAATGTAATTCTATAAATATCTAGCAAACTTTTAGATATCTTTACCCCTTATGTATTATGCGGAGCATAAGGGATGTTTTATCGAATATAACCACATGGATTTCAGTAAAGGAAACAATCAAACTAATCAAATTATTATGGGAATAATTTGGGATCTTCAGTTCTCGTTTTGTGAATTCGGATTTCATGCAATGTTAATAGATAAACTATGTCTGATTCAGTTTATCTCTATTTGATGTAAAGTATTATGCCAGATAGTTTCTTTGTATTCTACTATTTATACGTTATTATTATTCGAAACGATTATTATGTTTGTTAACGATCGAGTACACCGTGAATAATTTTATACTAGCTTATGAGATTCGTCTTCATTAAACCCTTTGGGATATCAGTAAATCCTCCCCGGAAGTGTAACCAGAGTCTCCTGGAGGGAGAGCATGGAATTTGTGAATAGATCTTTTCGGGACTGACAATCCCACACCTAAACTGCTAGCTACAGTTAGGCGGGCACGCCTGGGGTGACAAATTCTGGATATCGTCCGACGTTTGACGAACGTCAAGGAGGTCTCGTTTTCATACTAACATGCTTACCCGACTCACAATACATATTAAAACATAGTTTATTCACGAATATTATATCTATCTTTGATCTAGTCCGGGATGGTATTCCCATGGTTTTCAATCTATAGTTTTATGTATTAAAACTATCTAGTACGTGATGGTATTCCCATGGTTTTCAATCTATAGTTTTATGTATTAAAACTATCTAGTACGAGATGGTATTCCCATGGTTTTCAATCTATAGTTTCGTGTATTAAAAACTACCTACTGTGATACGAGATGGTATTCCCATGGTTTTCAATCTAGAGTTATACGTATTAAACTATCTTAATAAGAAAATATGGGATTTTCTTGGATAACAACTTTTTCAGAAAACTAAAGGAAACATGTTCATTTTCAGAAAACAAAAAACTTATGAACTCACCAGCTTTATGCTGATTTTCAAACTGCTTGTATTCTCAGGTCCGCATTAGACAGGTACCCAGCAAGTCCTTTTGACGAAGATGGAGTTCGTAGAAGACACTTCTTTACTTTTGATCATATATACATATGTATAACACTTCTAACTTTTTACTTTCAAACAAATGTAAATTCTAATATGTAATGTAATGGTTGTTTACTTCGCTTACTATGTACATTGGTTATGATACTTAACATGAAGTCACCTCCGCCCCGGAATGTTTCCGCCCTGGGTTTCGGGGTGTGACAAATTCTCCCCCACTAGAATCAGACTTCGCCCCCGAAGTCTCGCTATGCAAACAACTCTAGATACTGCTCCCGCATTTGTAACTCCGGCTCCCAAGTCAGCTCGGACCCCTTCCAATGTTGCCACTGGACCTGAACCAGGGACACCTTCTTGTCTCCTCAGAACCTTGATTCTCCTATCTCGGATCGCGATCGGCCTCTCAACATAGTTCAGGCTCGCATCCACCTGAATGTCCTCTAATCGAACCACTGCTGACTCATTGGCAATACACTCCCTTAACTGAGACACGTGGAAGGTATCATGAATCTGACTCAGCTTGGCAGGTAGCTCCAAACGATACGTTACTTTGCCCACCCTAGCTGTCACCCTAAATGGACCGATATATCGAGGTCCCAACTTGCCTCTCTTCCTGAATCGAATCACACCTTTTCAAGGTGATAACTTCAGGAGAACGAAATCATCAACCTGAAACTCGAGCTCTGAACGAAGCCTATCAGCGTAGCTCTTCTGGCGACTCTGGGCCGTCAGCAACCTCTTCCTGTCCTCTGAATCTGCTCAGTCGTCTGGAGCACAATCTCCGTACTACCCATCACACACTGTCCTACCTCTTCCCAACAAATGGGAGTCCGACACCTCCTTCCATACAACAGCTCGAAGGGGAGGCATACCGATGATCGAATGGTGGCTGTTGTTATAAGAAAACTCAGCAAAAGGTAGATACGTGTCTCATCTTCCTCCGAAGTCTAATACACACGCCCGAAGCATGTCCTCGAGTGTTTGGATAGTCCGTTCACTCTGACCGTCGATATGAGGGTGATAAGCAGTGCTGAAATGCAATCTTGTACCCAACTCCTCATGAAACTTCTTCTAGAACCTGGAAGTAAAACGTACATCTCGATCTGACACAATCGAGATCGGCACTCCATGCTGAGACACCACCTCCCTCACATATATCTCTGCCAACTTCTCTGCAGAAGAGCTCTCACTGATAGCAAGGAAGTGAGCACTCTTCATCAATCGATCCACAATCACCCAAATTGCATCGACACCCCTTGGGGTTCTTGGCAATTTGGTGATGAAATCCATAGAAATTTGTTCCCGCTTCCACTGAGAAACCTCAAGTGGCTGCAACTTGCCATGCGGACGCTGGTGCTCGGCCTTAACCCGGCGATAGGTCAAGTACCTCTCTACAATCCATGCAACATATCTCTTCATACAAGGCCACCAGTAGTCTCTCTTCAGATCCAAATACATCATAGTGGCCCCGGGATGGATCGAGAATCATGATCTATGCGCCTCCTCCATCAAAACACTGCATGCCCCGCCAATAAACGGCACCCAGATCTGACCATGAAAAGTCATAAGCCCTCGGTTATCAGTCACAAACTCAGATACCTGCCCAATCACTCGCTCCTTCTTGCGGTTTTCCGGTCTCACAGCCTCTGCCTGGGCCTCACGAATGGTATCTAACACCGGAGTCATCACGGTCATTCTCTTACACATACCTTGTATCGGAACACTCTCTGCCTTCCGACTCAGGGCATCAGCTACCACATTCGCCTTGCCCGAGTGGTACAGGATCTCACAATCGTAATCCTTCACCACATCCAGCCATTTCCTCTACTGCATATTCAGGTTGGGCTGATCCATCAAATACATCAAACTCTTGTGGTCTGTGTAAATGGTACACCGAACCCTATACAAATAGTGGGGTTATATCTTGAGGGCGAACACTACCGCTCCCAACTCCAGATTGTGAGTGGGATACCTTGCCTCATGAGGCTTCAGCTGCCTCGATGCATATGCTATCACTTGCCCTCTCTGCATAAGCACTGCACCCAACCCTGATATCGATGCATCGCAGTATACCACACAATCCTCAACTCCCTCTGGAAGGGATAACACTGGGGCTTCACACAACTTTCGGCGAAGAGTCTCAAATGAGGTCTGATGCTCCAGACCCCATGAGAAAACAACTCCTTTCCGGGTCAACGGGGTAAGTGGCACTGCAATCTTGGAGAAATCCTTGATGAATCTCTAGTAATAACCAGCCAATCAAAGAAAACTTCTAATCTCGGTAGCGGATTTTGGCACCTTCCAACTCATCACCGCCTCAATCTTGGCCGGGTCGACCAATATACCATTCTGATTGACAAGATGCCCCAAGAACTGGACCTCTCGTAACCAGAAATCGCACTTGGAGAATTTGGCATAAAGCCTCTGCGATCTCAACACCCCGAGGACTTCCCTCAAATGCTCCTCATGCTGCTCTCGGGATCGAGAATACACTAGAATATCATCAATGAACACAATCACCGATTGATCCAACATCGGCCTGCATACCCTGTTCATGAGATCCATGAATGTTGCTGGTGCATTGGTGAGCCCGAAGGGCATCACCACGAACTCATAATGCCCATAACGCGTCATAAACGCCATCTTCTGGATATCCTCATCACGTACCCTCATCTGGTGATATCCGGACCTCAAGTCTATCCTGGAAAACCAAGACGCCCCCTGCAACTGATCAAACAGATCACCGATCCTTAGCAACGGGTAACGGTTCTTGACCGTAAGTTTGTTCAACTCCCGGTAATCAATGAACATTCGGCGTGAACCATCCTTTTTCCTAACAAAAAGGATCGGAGCTCCCCAAGGCGAGCTACTCGGCCGAATAAACCCTTTCCCCAACAGCTCCTGAAGCTGCGAGGATAACTCCTGCATCTCTGGCGGCGCAAGACGATAAGGCGCCTTAGCGATAGGCGCTGCTCCCGGAACCAAATCAATGCGAAACTCTACCTGCCTTTCGGGAGGCACACCCGACAATTCCTCAGGAAAAACATCCGGAAACTCGCGCACCACTGGAACATCATCAACCGAACTCGGCCTACCCGCGGCTGCTCGGGTATTCAACACATAGGCTACAAACCCCTTGCAACCCTGCTGAAGACTCTGTCTGGCTGAACAAAACGTTGACTCACTTCGGGTACCCTCGCCATATACCGTCAACACTCCCCCACTAGGGTCTTGTATCATCACCAACTGTCACTCGCAGTCAATAACAGCCCCGAAGCGGCTAAACCAATCCATGCCCACTATAACGCACACGTCCCCCATTGCTATCGGAACTAGATCTATCGGAAACTCAACACCGAAGATCTCAAGCACACATCCCTGGCATTCACCACTCGCTCGTTGGCTATAGAAACCCACATAGGTCAACTCATCGCCTCCCGTTGAATACTGATGTGCTGGCTGAACGCTAAAGACACAAATGACCGACTCGCACTCGAGTCAAATAACACCAAAGCAAGTACAAAATTCATAAGAAAAGTACCTACACATATCATAATATAAACATAATATCTCACGCATAGCATAAATAAATGGAAGGATACATACCAGGCACAACATCAGGCGCTACACGGACCTCCTCCGCTGTCAACTGAAAGGCTCTCCCACGAGCCTTGGGCGCGTCAGCCTTCACTGGCCGACTCTCTGTAGCTTGCACCGCAGCAGGGGAAGATCCGTGTGGTGCTCCCTGTGCCAACCCCCGCAGATGTGGGCACTCGGCCTTCCGATGGCCAGTCTGGTTGCAGTGGAAACATACTGCAAATCCCTTGGGGCAGTCCTTCGCCATATGCCCCTCCTTGTCACACTCTTAGAAAGATCCAGATCTACATACCCCCTCATGACCCTTGCCGCACTTACCACAAGTGCGGCCCTTCTGGCTCCCTGACCTCGCATCAGCGGGGTTTGCCTGCTCGGCTGTCGGCTGAGACTGAGCCGGTCGCCTCTCCATCCTCTGAGACTCGGCCTCCTCCCTGACATGTGTCTCGAGCTCGATCTCCCTCTTCCGAGCATTTTCCTGAAGCTCGACAAATGTACGGTACGTCGAGTTCGCCACGAACTCATGAATGTCCCTCCTCAGAATACTCAGATATCGACTCATGCGTGCCTGATCTGTAGACACCTGCTCATGGCAAAACATCGCCCTCTCGTGAAACATCCTGGTAATCGTGGTAACAGACTTAATACCCTGCTTGAGGGTCAAGAACTCCTGGGCCAGCCGTTCCCTTTCCACCGGGGAACCTACTCATCTCGAAAGATATCGGTAAACCTCTCCCAGGTCACCTCAACAAGCTCTGCAAAAGTGAAGTGTGTTGTCGCGAACTTCCACCAATCCTTCGCCCCCAAGCGAAGCTGGTTCAAAGCGAACCGTACCCTCAGATGCTTCGGACATGAACATGTGTAGAAGCACCCCTCAATATCAGAGATCCACCTCATCGCGGCTATCGGATCCTGAGTCCCATCGAACTCTAGTGGTTTCGTGTTGCTGAACACCCGGTACAGCAATGCGTCACCTCCCTGAGGCCTGGCAGCAGCAACGGCTGCAGTGGCTGCAACAACAGCAGCATCAGTAAGAGCAGCGTACCGCTCATCAAAAGTCTCAATCAGAGTGGTCTTGATAGACCCGAACATCTCTGAAATCTCAGATCATATGGCAGCAGCCACCTCATCATGAGTCATCTGGCGGAGCTCCTCATCGCTCGCAACCCCCTCGCTAGTCCCTGGCCTGTGGCGTGTCCCAATCATGATGTCTCTGAAACACAACATAAAAGATTATTAGAGACCTGCTTGAGCATACTCGCACTTGATAACTCAACCCTACTTGCTCCCCAACATCCTAAGGATTCCTACTTGGACTGTTCACTGACCTGGTGTTTCCAGTAGTACGGGCCCTATACTACCTTCCACACTGCATCAGTATTCATTCCAAGTTCCGCTCCACGGATCCCGTATCACAAGTACTCTATCTCTTGCTGCATACATAAGCTACTCTCACTGCTAGCTACTCTCTCTCTCTCTCAAGCATCTCGTAGTAGTAATCTCCCTAGGCTGAGGCATCACAAATCAGACAAATCTAGTCCTAATACGAATACTTAGCCTACTCTAGCATGCATATTAATCATAACATATCTCATGACACATAATATGAGGGTATTTTTGGGAAATCACCGTTCGGGCGCTGGCTAATCGTACACACTGCTTTCCTCTGTTTTATTCTCAATCCTTTTACTCTTAGGAAAAATCATTTATTTTATGAAAACTTTCTCAAATCCTTAGTTTGAGTTCGAATACACCCGAAGGTGGATCAGAATCCCTCAAACCAAGGCTCTGATACCAAATTGTAACACCGTGAAATTTCAAAACAATTTTTCATTTCAAATTAATAAAAATAATCCAATCACATATTCTCAAAAAACGTGTATCAAAGGTTTTTCATTGAACATAAGTACAAATCACAATCCCCATAATCCCAAAACATCTTCACTGCAAGTGTGTACTGATCATGTCGGCACCTTCCCGCGATCATCACTGGTATCTGAAACACATACACAAAACACTGTAAGCATAAATGCTTAGTGAGTTCCCCAAAAATACCACGTAGACACATATCAGCCACTCAAAGCTGTAACTCTGATGACCCTCTGGTCGAATATCTCTGTGGGACCCTCATGGTCCCATAACTCTATGGACCCACTGGTCCGAACTCTGTAAACTCTAAATCATGCATATCACATATCAAATAGAAATCACAACACATAAATAGCATCCAAGATACACTGTCACATAACTCTGATTACCACTCTAGGTAAAGTATAGTGAGAAGACTCACCTCGAAGATGTCGGATAGTCACTCGCGCTCAATCCTCCAACCTAGCTTCCTCCTATAGCATAAATACATCTCTAATTAATACTTTCCTGACTTATTTTGACTAATGCCCTTAAGTCAACACAAGTCAACTCTGGTCCACGTTGGTCAATGGCCACCCTTTGACCCAACTCGTCGAGTCAGGCGCTGACTCGGCGAATTCAGACGTGAACTCAAGTCCCCTAAATCCCCCTCTGGCTCACTGAGTCACTCTCCCAACTCGGCAAGCCATCAACTGTGTGAGTCACGGGACAACCCAATCCGACTCGTCGAGTCTGCTCATGGACTCGGCGAGTTCATTCCATGCTCAAACTTAAAAGACCTTCTTAGGTCAGATCTGTTCCTCTACTCCATAGACCTGACCTTCCTAAGCTCATTAAACACGTAAAGGTTCAATCTTGATACTCATGCAACATCCAAACAACTCTATTTGATGAGGTAGCCCCAAATGCAACATCCTAAGTCCATTTCTTCCATAACTCATCATAAAGCAAGATGGATAAAGCTCTCTGGACCACTATGGGTCCAGATCTGAAGTCAAAACATGATAAGGGACCATATATCCAACAAATCATCCCAATAAAGGGTATAGAAAACCCTAAATCCATGGATTCTTCAACAAAACATAAAAGGATCGATATGCTACCTCACGGATGATGTTCTTTGCTTGAGATCCACAGATATGAAATCTCCTTGGTCTCTTCTAAGCTGGAACCACCTTCTTCTTGCAAAACCAACCCACAAAGATCAAATAATGGCTCCTGTCCTCTCACAAACGCTCAAGCACTCTTAGGGTTTCTCTCAAGGGTCTGGTAGCCGCAAATGGTGGCTATAAGGGTCCTTAAATAGGTCCCAAACCCAAGAAATTAGGGTTTCTTTCGTCGGCTCTAGCTCGGCGAGTGTACTCCCCCGACTCATCGAGTCTAATCATTTTCCACGTGACCCATTCGCGACCTGATTCGTCGAGTGTATGCACCAACTCGTCGAGTCACTCAACACAACTCAAAATATAATATAAATTAATATACCTAGGAACCCGGGCGTTACATTTGGGCGTTCTTTTTATGGATGCTCTCAGGTTAACATATTCTAAGACTTTCATTTAGATAAGTAAGGCTAAAAGTCGATCTATCATAAATTCACTATTTACATTTCCCGGTGTCGTGCCGGTTCCGTTGCGAAACTTCGACGGGTCATAACTTCTTCGTTATAACTCGGATTTCGGCGTTATTTATATCCCCGGAATCCTTGTTTCGACCACTACAACTTTATGTAAAGATATCAGATTTATATCACAATTAATTTTTGACGCTTATTTTTATCCTTTATTTAGTATACATTTATAAATAAGGAATAAACACATAATTCACATAATACCCAAATAATTCATCTTTATTACTTCCAAAATAGTTACAATAATTAACCTATAGTATTACATCATCTACTACTCCTTAGCCCTAGAACACGGGCGTTATAGTTACATTGTTCAAAGAACAAAGATCGATGTAGCATATGACTTAAGCTAGAAGATTGAAGTAAAAGATAATTGAATCAATCAATAGAAGTATCACAATCACCGTGAAAGTAAGAAACTTGTAGCTAGAAGTGCTACATGCTAGAATGTGATTATATCACATTAGAACATGAAGGGAGGTATGTTTCATTCTGGAATTTGACTCTATAAGACCTGAGTCTAAGCGTTGCATCATATGATGAGAGATCACTAGAATATAACCTAATTGTCTATCACGATAATCGAAGTAAATAACTTATCTTAAGCTAAGACTGTTTACAAAGGAGCAAGAGTCTCCAATAAAGGTCATGTTTGTAACTTGAAGGTTACGATTAAAAGTCCAATGTGAGATAAAGAATAGGTGAAAGATTGAGCACCACCAGCATTCAAGAGATCCTATAGTTAGATACTCATTTGAAAGGATATAAGAGTTACGGTTATTACCTAGGATGATATGCTAACATATTTAGTCATTATAGAAGCCCTATTTTGTTGATGATAACCGGGACGTATTCATCCTAAGGGGGAGATAATTGTAACGCACGCAGATTGGGGCTAGTCAATTTAGAGATAATATGCATTAAAAATGAATTTTTAATAGATGATTATTTAGAGTAACTAATGTTAACCAAAATTATTATATATGTCACAAGGATTTTGTACATATAAGGAACACTGAAATCCAAACTATAACAGAAAAGTTATAACTCGTCGAAGTTTTGCGACTAAACCGGCATGACACCGCATATCCTAAAAAGTGAATTTTTGACAAAATACTTTTTAGCCTTATCGATCTAAACGAAAGTCGAAGTATATGTTAAACCGAGAGTGTGCATATAGACAATGTCCAAATCTAACTTCGTGTGAAGAAGTTATGGTTTTTCTAAGATTTAGCATAGTAGTGCACAACTTGGAAATCGAATTTTAGACCGATATATTTTTAGCTGACACAACCTAAATAAGAATTGAAGATTTTGTTAATAAGAGATCAACGATATAAAGACAGTAAAAAACGGATGACAAATGACAAAGTTATGAATTTTTAATAGACTTTAATTGTCTAAGGGGTTGTTTGGTAGCCTCTTAATTGACAAATTAAGAGGCAACCTCTTAATTATTCAGATTAAGAGTGTTTGGTAGCCTATGAATTAAACCCTCTTAAACTTTCAGAAGCCTCTTAAACTTTCAGATATCAGCTTATATCTGAATAAAAAAGAAACACGCTCTTCCCTCTTTTGCCCTCAAACACATTCGTCCATCAACACAAATCGATTCTACTATTCATTGTCTCGTTGTTCTTTTCCCACATCCGAACAACTCCAGCGCCGATCATCTTCTCTCATCACCGACCAAATCCGCCAACATCTTCCCGTTGTTGACCTCGGACAGCATAGCCGCCCCCATCTTCGACCTCACACACACGAGTCTTCAACAATGCCATCGTCGCCAGTGATGGTATCTGGCCTCGACAGCGCCGACGATAGCCACTGAACCGCCTTGATACACCGGGTTTGTTTATCTCTAATTTTCTAAAATCGATTTCTGTGAAATCTATTCTTCTAGTCTACACATGAAACCATTCCCCCTAATTTGTTATTAGCTATGATACACGATTTTGAAGTCTGATCGGATGCTAGGGTTTTTTGACCACTTTCAATTTTACTGCACAGGAATGGAATTGAGGTGAAAATTTGTTTTTTTTCTTTTTCTGAAATCTGATTTGGTGCAATCTCAAGAAATTCAGAAATATGTTGGATGTATTATTTAGTTGATGATTATCTCCTTAGACTACTACTATAATTAGGCATTTAAAATGAAGGTTATGGTGTTTCGCTGGAAAAGGATCAACATTAGTTATTGAGGAGTTTTTTTTTTTCCAAAAAAATGATTAACAATTTGATGTGTTGTGCATGCAAAGAATCTTACATGTGACTGTTAGATGTGGAAGATGAACAGAAAAAACATATGAGAATTAACGTAATCGAGTCACTATAATTTTGCATATATATTGTCAAGTTTTCCCATGTTCCTTTTTTACTTGTCTTGTTAACTTTTTTAAACAGATTATCATTTTTTCTACCTTCATACACCTACTGCAGGTAGTTTCTTTAATCCCCTAAAAGTTTGCATTTATACTTTCTTATGTATTTGAGTTTTAGTGATTTTACATAAATATTGTTTATCTTTTGTAAATTTGTTATTTGTATTAGTTACAAAGGTTCAACAAAATAACGAGGGTATTTTGGGAAACAAGTGATTTTACATAAATATTGAAGACCTTGATGAAATTTGAAGACGTTGCTATATATTGAACATGTGGTGAATTTAAGTAAAGAAATTATGGTTTACGCAAAAGGGTATTTTGGAAAACAAGTGAAAATTGACAAGAGAAGAGAAGATTTTTTACTTTAGGTTATCATTATTTTGGAGCTTTTAATTGTTTTGGGTACAACAATTAAAAATTGGTTTGTCATTTGTGATATGAAATCTTGATTTTCTTGTATTATTGCAATTAACTGCTTTGGGTATAATCAAGAAATGATAATGGTATGTTTGATTCGGATTTATGTCTAATCTTGTTTTATGTTTAACCTGGATTTTATACGGTGTTTGTATATATTTTTATAATTATTCAATAAATTGATTCAGTTATTTTATAATAAAAAATGTCAAATTCAGCAAAAAAACACAGAAGGGTAAAATGGTCATTTTTATAATTCAGCATTGCAATTCAGAGGTTCCAACCAAACAACATTTGTACATTCAGATCTTAAAAATTCAGACCCTCTTAGAAATTCAGACCTCTTAAAAATTCAGCTCTTAAAAATTCAGATCCTGCCAAACAGCCCCTAAGTCTGTTAAAATATAACTTAAAAAATAAATTCAAAACTAGCTGACAGAGTCTAAACAAAAGTTGTACATCGTGTCGCTACCTACGCGTAGATATAAAGAACCTTAAAAATGGAGCTCGCATGAGAAAGTTACGGATTTTAGAAAATAATTAGTTTTTGTTAATTAACTTCAGATTTAACACGTGGCTAAATCTTGATCGTTGCTTTCTCCCCACGCCATGCCACCGGATGCTGACAAGTGGCAGTGAACGCCCCGCTTAGCTGTTGGTAAGCCCCACGTACTGAGTACACCCATCGTACAGCTCTAGTACGCCCCGTGTACGTACTTCGCCCAGCCTATAAATAAAGTTCGTTTCTTCTCATTTTTTCACAGCAATTCACTTCAATTCTCTCCCAAGCACCCCAAACCCTCTAGGCTTTTTCCTAGCACCTCTTAGGTGTTAGAAGTGAGTTCCGGAGCGCCGGAAAGCCCCGAATGGCTTGAATTTTTTTTTAAAAACCGGTTTTCAGTTGAACTGTTCCAATGATCGATTTTCGGTTAAGCCTATTCGATCGTTGGTTCAACCCGACTTCAATAATTTTTATGCAATTTCTATTTTCCTACATATAAAATCACTAATTTTTATGCAATTTCTATTTTCCTACATATAAAATCAATAATTTTTCTACATTTGACAGTGATGTGCGTCGATCCTTAAGTTGTGTATACTTCGAGTCAACCAGGTCAATTGAATCGTTCAATTTGCTTTGAAAATATGTTGTTTTGTTAACAAATAATTGAAATTCAACTATCCATGTTTAATGAACCGGTTCAAACGGTTTTTTATCATTTCTATCATGTTGGTTCAACCTAGTGTTTAAAGAAACCGTCTGGTTTGATCTAGACTAGAAATTGACATAAACCCGGTTGTTGTTGAACCGTTCTCTTCTACGGTACCAGATCCAATTGGCTCAAACAGTCGGTTCAAACCGATTTTTAAAACATTGCTCAGAAGTAAAATACAAAGACTTTTTTATTTCAACTGCTAATAAATATTTATTTTAAGTAAAATGTTGTTATTCAACAATGATCAAACTCTCACTCGCACATATATTGTTATATTTTAAATTAAATCATTATTCAAACACTTATAATACGAGTACTTCCGAAATAAACGTAGTCCGTAAACCGCTCATCACTTGGTTCTTCGCCTGCAAAATTGCATTCAATAAGTCAAAACACATCGCAAAAAAAATATAGATTAATTGCTAAATTAAAGGAAACCAACAAATGGAAGATGCATCGCATAAAGAAGAATTATAGTTTATTTGCGAGTGGATCTCGTCTTTAGTAGTTACATGTTCCCTGTACCTTACAGTTTCTTGTTTGTTGATGGTTTCTTACGAATTTAATAAAATCTAATATGATTATTATAAAAATTGATTGAATATTATTCTATTTTTTCAAACGGATGTTTAATAGTTATAAATAAAATTCAACAAGTTTGTTAATTCGCTTACGCCCGGATTTAAACCGGTGACCTTCAATCAAAAAAAGTTACACCTTTACCGAACGAACTAGACCCACATTGGTCAATTCCGAAATGTTATTCTCATTTAGACTCTGAAATGAGAAATCACATCATTAGTTATCGTACATTTTTGTATCATAAAATATTAATATTATCGTTTTTATTCAAATATTTGGTTAATATCACTCTAAGACACAACAGTGTTTCCATAACCAGCTTAAGGGCATTTTTTTGGCAAAATTAGATGGAACATGATAGTTTTTATTTTTATATGACTCTTCAGCAAAAATAGTTTGAAACATTTAAAACATATAAAATTATATAAAATGAATTATTTAAAACACGTCATTGATTTTATCAAAAGGTAATTAAATCAATTTAAAAAAAATAAAAAAAAAAAAAACACCTTTTGTTAAATGTTAGTCGAAGTAACTTTTTGGATTTGAAGGTTTCCGCTTTAACTAAAAACTAAAGGCTACTACTTGCAAACAAATTGTTTCTTTTTCTCAAGTTTTTTCTTACAAACTAAATGCTAGAATCTGCCAAAAAATTATGTGTCGAACACCTGCTAAATTGTCGATCCATGTTAAATCGCCAATCCACAATAGTTCATATTTTCATAAATTGTCGATCCATGTTAAATCGCCAATCCACAATAGTTCATATTTTCAAATCTTCAATTAAAATTTGAAATACTTTTATGACATTGAAGTTTCATAAAGAAATTATGCATATACCCTTTATCATTGTTTTATATACCTACAAAATATCTCGTCGCCAAGTCCATGCATCACAATACGGGTTAGTGGCTGAAGTAGATGTAAAAGGTTGAATGAAATGTTCACAGTTACCATATAGTAAATATAGTAGTTTAAGAAAACCAATATTTATCCTATGTCTTCTCTAGACTTAAGTCGTGTTGGTGAAATTAGCTGGAAGTTATAGTTGGAAGCTGGAAGTGGTAGCTTTTATTTGTATAAGAGTGGTCACCAGTTGGGTTGTGATGCTTTGGTAAAACATATGAAAAATATGTTGGATAACCTATTAACCCATGTTTAAATTCTTGCATTATTCAGCCCATATGACCATGGAGGTTCGTCTGTAACAACTCAATGGCATGAGTTAGAGTCTCATGTTCGCAGCGTGGTATTAGTCGAGGTTCATGGAGCATGTGGCAAAGCAAAGGCTCCTACAAAGGGGGTTTGTTGCTCCTAGAAGAGGTTTGGAATACTTGGGAGTGATATGGAGCAACAAGGGAACCTTGTTGCACCATATGTTGAAGGGATGGGCCAAGAAGGATGATGTTGCACCAAACGCATTCCTTATTGCGCCATTATACTCCCTCTTGCGCCATGAGGATCCCTCTTGCGTCATCGAGTACTCCTATTGAGCCATGGAGTATGCTCTTATGCCATGCATGGCCTTGTTGTGCCATGTATGTTCATGTTGCACCAAGGTGGTGTTGTTGCTCAAATCTTGATGTTCTTGTGACACACTTGAAGCCTATTGCACCATCTATACCCTTGTTGCACCATTATGATGCAAGTTGAACCATCTTGGTCCTTAATGAGCCAAGTATGCTATGAAGTCCTCTATGTTGCTCAAGAATATTCCAAAAGATGTTGCATGACGGAATATGATTAGTTACCTCCATTCATAGGCCTATGGGCTAATGGGCTTGGCCCATTAGGGTTTTAGGCCTGATCTGTCTACTATAAATAAGGATGCATGCCAGGTCATTTTGTATCTTGAATTATAGAGTGATAGGCGAATCTCTATGTAATTGTACTTGTAACCTCTGTTTGAGAGCTCTAAAATAAAAGAATACCCCCCCCCCTCCTGCCCATAGACATAGCTCACCTTGACCGAACCACGTGAATACTGTGTCTTGTGTGCTTAGAGTTTTGCTAGTTATCCTCTTTACTTCCTAACAAGTGGTATCAAAGTTGTGGTTTGCACTCCTATGATTAAAGATGGCATCTCACACGACTGATTTGGAGAAGTTCAATGGCTCAAATGACTTCATTTTGTGAAAGGTGAAGATGGGGGCTCTTCTAGTTCAACAAGGATGTGCGGCGGCACTGGAAGGAGAGGCAGAATTGCCAAAGGACGTGGTAGGTGATAAGAAGGTGGACATTCTGGCGAAGTCACATAGTGCCATTTTTTTTAGCTTAATAGATGAAGTACTGAGGCAAATGTTGTACCGAAAACAAAGGTTCTATCTGAAGCAAAGGTTAGATCTACAAGCTGTTGACGTGAAGATTAAAGATGAACATTAGGCGCTCATTCTCTTATGTTCTTGTAACGCCCGGGTTTCAAGGCTAAGCATTTTTGTCAATGTAATAGTCTAGGTTAACTCTTGTAACTCTTTTTGAAGTAATAAAGATGAAATATTTGAGTATTATGTGAATTATGTGTGTTTATGTGTTTATTATTTAATTATAAATGTATAATTAATAAATAATAAAAATGAGCGTCAAAATTAAAGTGTGAGATAATCCTGATATCTCTACATAAAGTTGTAGAATATGTCTCAAGGTTTCCGTACATATAAAGAATGCCGAAATCCGAGTTATAACGAAGAAGTTATGACCCGTCGAAGTTTTCGCGACAGAACCGGCACGATATCGGAAAACGTAAATAGTGAATTTACGATAAAGCGAGATTTAGCGTTAGCAATCTAAACGAAAGTCGTAGAATATGTTAAACTAAGAACACCGATAAAAAGAACGCCCAAATCTGACTTCATATGAAGAAGTTATGATTTTTCGAAGTTTCAGAATAGCAGTGTACAGCCCGAGAATCGAAGATCTCGTTGAGAGTAGCGTAACGAGAAAAAGATGGGCGAAAACGGACGTCGGATGAAGAAGTTATGAGGATTTAACGGACCAATCCTGTCCTGGTCTGTTAATACTATAAAATTTAAAATCGATTCAAAATTAGCCGACGGAGCCTAAACGAAAGTTGTAGAGTACGTTCCCACCTTCGCGTGGATATAAAGAACGTCAAAAATGGAGCTCGTACGCGAAAGTTACGAATTTTTAAAGTTAGAAAGTGAAATTGCGAAATCTGATGCTAGAACGATGACGTGGCAAGATCCTGACCGTCGCTTGCTGATCACAGCTCGCTTCGGATGGCCGACACGTCGCCTCTCGGACGCCCAACGTTCTCTTTATGCGCCGCGTGCGAGGACGGAACACCTCGCGTACTTCAGCCTCCTGTGGTCCAGCTTGAGCCACGTCGCGCCCTTCGGAGGATGCCACCTGCTGATCTTATACGAGCCATTACGCCCAACGTAGGTCCGAGGTACGCCCAGCGTACCTAGGCCTCGCATGCTATAAAAGGCAGCGAAGGCAGCTTCATTTCTCACCCATTTTTCACTTCTCTCTCTACAATCTTTCTCTACAACCCCAAACCCCCCTAAACCCTAGAAAAACCCCCTAGCACCCTAGGGAAGCCCCGAGGCTCCTGGAGTCCCGAGAAAAAGGAGTCTTTCGGTTTCGAAACGCTGCTTCAATTAAGTTTTGGTTTTCGATAAAATTCGCTGTAAGTGTGCTACGCTTACGCAATTTTTAATATAACTTTCAAATAATTATAGGAATGTTATTAGGTTCTTAAAATAATTATTTGGGCTATTATTATGAGTTATATTGAGTGTTATTAACTCTTATATAATAATAATAATAATAGTCAGACAATTAATTTGTCGCGGTTATCGTTAGACTAAACCCTAGTGGTATCAATACTAGGTTTTATCGAAGGAAAATCGTTTTGAGAGTATCGAAGCGCTGTCTGAGTGCTGAGTCACCACCTTTCAGGTGAGTGCATAGTTACTTTCAGCTTACACATAGATATGAAGTATTTTATATAAATTACGTGCTATGTGTGCATATTATCTGAATACTTGCTATCTATGCTGGATGAACATTGTTATACATGTTTTCAATGATTTAAACTGTATATGTATTTTCTATCTACGAAAATGTTGGGGTAAAACATGGGTAGATGTAATAGGTGATGTGTGATAAAATGATGAGAGGCCTCGATGTTGATGTTGTTGATTCTTTCATCTAGCGGAGTATGGATGACAACCACGGACTCTTCTAGACAGTCCAGTGGAACACAAGCAGGCTCGCAACCTGTAGGTGTTTGTGAACGATGTCTTCACCGGTGTACTCCATCCCCCACATGGTTGCCTTTAGGACATTTATTGCTGAGGAATCCCCTTAGCAGTGGTGTCCGTCCCGATGATGATCCTTAGGCTAGGTCCCTTATGATAGGTGTTTAGGGACGTAAAGTGAGGATAACAGGAACGGGTAATCGGGTTATTGTTGATTGATGAAATTAATAAACTTATTTATTGTGGGTTGAAAACCCTATGTGCTCACCAGGCTCCCAAGCCTGACCCACTCAGTTTTATGTATTACAGGTAGTCGCGCTTGAGCATAGATATGATGTTGGAGAAGGGATTACGGATATAGGCCTGTAGATATGAAATAATGTAGTAAGGCTTATATTGTACTGTTTATGCTTTTGACCAGTACGAACATGACATCCCAAGTCTTTTAATGAAATACATTTCTATGGAAATGCTTTTGATAAATCTTTATCATATTTTGTTTTGGGACAAATTCTGCAACACTTTTATTTAAAATGTTACTCTGATTTTTAAACAAAGCATAAACAAACCGGTCTTTTCTGGCCGTGATTTTGGGGATGTCACAGTTGGTATCATAGCATTAGTTTAAGCGAACTAGGAATTTGTAGGATTTCTAGACTTAAACTTAGAATGCTAAGCGATGATTGTGAGGTGTGAGCACTAGTTTATTTTAGGAATTGTGCCTAAAATGATTTTATGTTCTAAATGCTTTGTGCATGATATGCTGTTATTTTGTTCGGATCTATGGTCTGTTGCCGACCGGATCTGGAAACCTTATGTGTTTAGGATTCTAAATGTACGACTACGACATTAGAACTAGCATGTAAACGTTTCGGAGTGATAAGGACGATTTAAACGTCTATCCTAAATAAAGATCTAAATTCACCTTATTCGGTGTATATATCAAGATGGCAAGGACCCGTAGTGGAAACGTAAACGCAAATGGAGATAGGAACCAACCCCCAGTGGTTCAACAAATACCTGTTGTAGAAGAAGTTGCACCTGAACCAGTCACGATGGTCGGAGTGCAAGCGATGATCCAGGCTATGTTGGATCGTCAAATGGAGGAAACTAGACGTTTGCTCCGGCAAAATCGAGAGGAAGAGACTATTCAGATCGAACAGCCCGAGTTGAACGAAGGGCAGACTGAGGAGGGAAACTACAGTGGGACTGTTGGTCAAGCCAACCCACCAATAGTTAGGCAAAACCACCAGGATGGAGAAAATGATGGACGTGGATGCAAATACAAGGATTTCCTTACGTCCAAACCACCGAGTCTATCTGGAAGCCCGAAGCCGGTGGAAGTCATGAACTGGATCTTTGAGATGGAGACGATGTTTGAGAGTTGCGAGTGTAGCAATAGGCAGAAGACCGCTCTCGCGGTTCCTCTATTGAAATTTGGGGTACTAAGCTGGTGGAAGCTACTAGCTGACTCAATGCCCAAAGATGAAGCAAGCAAGATGTCGTAGGAGGATTTTCTGGTACAGTTGAAGATGCAATACTGCGTTGAGCAGGATCTTCTGGAAATCAACAACGAATTCCAGAATCTGAAGAAGGGAAGAATGAGCGTTACTGAATACGCTGCAAGCTTTACTGAGAAAATGAAGCTTGTTCCTCACCTCGTCCCAACTGAACTCTCCAAGGTTAACAAATTTGCCCTCGGATTACCAGCGGACTTCGGTCCAATGGTTAAGCAAACTACCACTCTGAAAGCCGCCATCTGGGCTGCTAAGAATGTGGAGACCCAGATACGAGAGAAGGGTCTGGAGAGAGCGGAAGTGGGAGAGAAAAGGAAATTTGACGGATCCTCAAGGTCCGGTAAGAAGGGTAGATTCTCGAAGTCTGGTTCGAGAGGAGGAGGATCAGAATCGAAGTGGTGTGGCAAGTGCAAAAAGAAGCACTCTGGGAAGTGTGACGGAGGGGTCACTTGTTTCAAGTGTAGAAAGCCTGGGCACTACACCAACGAATGCACGTTCACTAAGAAGGTATGTTATGAGTGCAACGAGGAGGGGCACATTTCAAAGGATTGCCCGAAGAAGAAGGAGGCAGGAAAACACAACATACCACCGAAGCCGAAGGCGAGAGCCTTCCAAATGACGTTCGAGGCTGCGAAGGAGGCAGCAGACGTCGCTTCAGGTACCTTTCTTGTAAATGGTTTGCCTGCAAATATACTATTTGATTCCGGAGCCAACTACTCCTTTGTGTCGGTGGGAAATTAGCATTGCCTGTAGAAAAACTAGATAATGCCCTGATTGTAGAAGTTGCCAGTGGCAAATTCGTACCTGTTAGTAATCGTATTAGGAACATCGTCATTGACCTAAACAGAAACGAATTCCACGAAGAGCTATTTCCCATAGAGTTAAACGGTTTCGACATCATTTTGGGTATGGATTGGCTTAGCGCCAACGATGCTGAGATTCAATGCCGAAAGAAGATAGTAAGGGTGAACCCACCCGGAAATGAATCATTTATGGTGTACGGGGACAAACACAGAGTGAATTCTGGAATCATATCCCTGATGAAAGCCAGGAAATGTTTGTCCAAAGGATGTGCATCGTACTTGGCATTCGTAATCGATGCTAAGAAAGAAAAGAAAGAGGTGCAGAATATACCGGTTGTATGTGATTATCCGGAAGTCTTTCCCGAAGATCTTCCCGGATTACCACCTGATAGACAAGTGGAATTTCGTATAGACTTGTTACCAGGAACAACACCGATAGCAAAAGCACCATACCGATTAGCACCGACGGAGATGAAGGAGCTCATGACGCAACTTCAGGAGCTGTTGGACAACGGTTTCATTCGACCTAGTTCATCACCCTGGGGAGCTCCGGTGTTATTCGTGAAGAAGAAGGACGGAAGTATGAGAATGTGTATAGACTACCGAGAGCTGAATAAGGCAACGGTGAAGAACAAGTATCCATTGCCGAGGATTGATGACCTATTCGATCAGCTGCAAGGTTCGAGCTACTTCTCAAAGATTGATCTTAGGTCAGGATATCATCAGCTGAAGGTGAGAGAGCAGGATATTGAGAAGACTGCATTCAGAACAAGATATGGACACTACGAGTTCTTGGTTATGTCGTTCGGAATAATCAATGCTCCAACAGCATTCATGGATTTGATAAACAGGGGTTGTAAACCATTCCTCGATAAATCCGTGATAGTATTCATCGACGACGTTCTCATCTACTCGAAAAGCCAACAGGAGCATGGCAAGCATCTGCGGGAGGTATTAGAAGTGTTGAAGAAGGAGAAGCTTTTTGCAAAGTTCTCCAAATACGACTTTTGGATACGGGAAGTTCAATTCTTAGGTCATGTTGTTAACTAAGAGGGAATAATGGTTGACCCCGCAAAGATCGAGGCTGTAATGAAGTGGGAACGTCCAAAGAGTCCCACGGAGATTCGAAGCTTTCTAGGATTAGCCGGATATTATCTACGATTTATCCAAGGCTTTTCTTCGATAGCTGCTCCATTAACAACTTTGACTCATAAAGGAGCTACGTATTCATGGAGTGAGAAACACGATGAGGCATTCGAGAAGCTAAAGAAGAAATCATGTGAAGCACCGATACTTTCTCTACCCAATGGAGTTGAAGACTTTGCGGTTTATAGTGATGCATCTGGAGTTGGGTTGGGTTGTGTTCTGACCCAAAGAGAAAAGGTGATAGCTTACGCATCTCGACAATTGAAAGAGCACGAAAAGAACTACCCCACTCATGATCTGGAGTTGGCAGCGGTAGTATTTGCCGTAAAGATATGGAGGCATTACCTCTACGGCACGAAGTGCAAGCTCTTCACTAATCATAAGAGTCTCCAGTATCTCTTTAATCAGAAGGAGTTGAACATGAGGCAACGACGCTGGCTAGAACTTCTCAAGGACTACGACTGTGAGATACTTTACCACCCAGGTAAAGCAAATATTGTTGCTGATGCTCTCAGTCGGAAAGTCAATCTTGAAAGGAAAAGGCCAAGAGCGTTAAGAATTGAAGTCGTCTCGACGATTGTGGAAAGTATCAGGAAAGCTCAAGAAGAAGCTTTAGAGAAGAATGACCGAAAGGAAGAACGTTAGTGTTCGGTACCAACAATCGAGGACTGAAGGTATTCCAAGATCGAATTTGGGTACCTAAGACGGGAGGAATAAGATATCTTCTGATGGAAGAAGCACATAAGACCATGTACTCAATTCATCCCGGTAGCACTAAAATGTATAGGGACCAAAAACCCTACTACTGGTGGCCGACGAAGAAGCTCGATGTTACGAAGTATGTGGCCGAGTGCGTAACATGTGTGAGGGTTAAGGCACAACATCAAAAAAACGTATGGGAGTTTAGAACCTTTACCTGTACCCATGGGTAAATGGGAAGACATCACCATAAATTTTGTGACTAAACTGTCCAGAACGAAGAACGGACACGACATGATTTGGGTAGTCGTGGATCGTTTCACCAAGAGTGCACACTTCATAGCAGCCAACGAGAAGTGCTCTATGGATAAGCTCGCAAATTCTTACGTGAAGGAAATTGTAATTGTTCACGGTGTCCCTCTTACGATTGTGTCAGATCGTGATAGTCGTTTCACGTCGAGGTTTTGGAGGAGTCTACAAGAGGAATTGGGTACGAACTTATGTTTGAGTACTGCTTACCATCCGCAAACCGATGGTCAGAGCGAAAGAACGATTCAGACACTGGAAGATATGCTGAGAGCATGTACCCTCAAATTCCAAGGGAATTAGGACTAGCACTTACCTCTGGTAGAATTCTCATACAACAACAGTTTCCACTCGAGCATCAAGATGGCACCTTATCAAGCCTTGTATGGACAAAAGTTTCGTACGCCGTCTTGTTGGCTTGAAGCTGGAGAGAAGCAGTTTATGGGACCCGAGATAGTCCATGAGACTGCTGAGAAGTTGAAGGTGATTAGGGTTAGAATGTTAGCAGCCTAGGATCGTTAGAAGAGCTATGCTGACAAGAAAAGATGACCAATAACCTTCGAAGTTGGGGATTCCGTTTTGCTTAAAGTCTCGCCGTGGAAGGGACTTATACGATTTGGGAAACGAGGAAAGTTGAGTCCAAGGTTTATTGGACCGTTCAAAGTTCTTCAGAAGACTGGGAACCAAGCTTACAAGCTGGAATTGCCCGAAGAACTCAATGGTATTCATAACACCTTCCATGTGTGTTATTTGAGGAAATTCACGAGAGATGTTCCCGACATAATTCCAATCTCAGAGTTAAGGATGGATGAGAACAAAAGGCTAATCGAAGAGCCCGAGGCAATTGTTGACCGTAAGACTAAGAAGTTACGACGCAAGATGGTCGACTTAGTGCTAGTCCGGTGGAAACATTCGAACGGGCCGAATCTCACTTGGGAAACAGAGGATGACATGATGAGTCGCTATCCACATCTGTTTGTTGATTCATGATTCCGGGGCGGAATCATCCTAAGCGGGAGAGAATTGTAACGCCCGGGTTTCAGGGCTAGGCATTTTTGTCAATGTAATAGTCTAGGTCAACTCTTGTAACTATTTTTGAAGTAATAAAGATGAAATATTTGAGTATTATGTGAATTATGTGTGTTTATTATTTAATTATAAATGTATAATTAATAAATAATAAAAATGAGCGTCAAAATTAAAGTGTGAGATAATCCCGATATCTCTACATAAAGTTGTAGAATATGTCTCAAGGTTTCCGTACATATAAAGAACGCTGAAATCCGAGTTATAACGAAGAAATTATGACCCGTCGAAGTTTCGCGACAGAACCGGCACGATACCGGAAAGCGTAAATAGTGAATTTACGATAGAGAGAGATTTAGCCTTAGCAATCTAAATGAAAGTCGTAGAATATGTTAAACTAAGAACATCGATAAAAAGAACGCCCAAATCTGACTTCGTATGAAGAAGTTATGATTTTTCGAAGTTTCGGAATAGCAGTGTACAGCCCGAAATTCGAATATTAGATCGAGTGATTTTAAGCCGACACGACCTAAAAGAGAATCGAAGATCTCGTTGAGAGTAGCGTAACGAGAAAAAGATGGGCGAAAACGGACGTCGGATGAAGAAGTTATGAGGATTTAACGGACCAATCCTGTCCCGGTCTGTTAATACTATAAAATTTAAAATCGAGTCAAAATTAGCCGACGGATCCTAAAAGAAAGTTATAGAGTACGTTCCCACCTTCGTGTGTATATAAAGAACGTCAAAAACAGAGCTCGTACGCGAAAGTTACGAATTTTTAAAGTTGGAAAGTGAAATTGCGAAATCTGATGCGAGAACGATGACGTGGTAAGATCCTGACCATCGCTTGCTGATCATGGCTCACTTCAGATGGCCGACACGTCGCCTCTCGGACGCCCAGCGTTCTCCTTATGCGCCGCGTGCGAGGACAGAACGCCTCACGTACTTCAGCGTCCTGCGGTCCATCTTGAGCCTCGTCGCGCCTTTCGGAGGATGCCACCTACTGATCTTATCCGAGCCATTACGCCCAACTTAGGTTCGAGGTACGCCCAGCGTACCTAGGCCTCGCAGGCTATAAAAGGCAGCGAAGGCAGCTTCATTTCTCATCCATTTTTCACTTCTCTCTCTACAATCTTTCTCTCTCTACAACCCCAAACCCCCCCCCCCCCAAACCCTAGAAAAACCCCCTAGCACCCTAGGGAAGCCCCGAGGCTCCCGGAGTCCCGAGAAAAAGGAGTCTTTCGGTTTCGAAACGCTGCTTCAATTAAGTTTCGGTTTTCGATAAAATTCGTTGTAAGTGTGCTACGCTTACGCAATTTTTAATATAACTTTCAAATAATTATAGGAATGTTATTAGGTTCTCAAAATAATTATTTGGGCTGTTATTATGAGTTATATTGAGTGTTATTAACTCTTATATAATAATAATAATAATAGTCAGACAATTAGTTTGTCGCGGTTATCGTTAGACTAAACCCTAGTGGTATCGATACTAGGTTTTATCGAAGGAAAATCGTTTTGAGAGTATCAAAGCGCTGTCTGAGTGCTGAGTCACCACCTTTCAGGTGAGTGCATAGTTACTTTCAGCTTACACATGACATGAAGTATTTTATATAAATTACATGCTATGTGTGCATATTATCTGAATACTTGCTATCTATGCTGGATGAACATTGTTATACATGTTTTCAATGATTTAAACCGTATGGCTAGGTCCTTTATGGTAGGTGTTTAGGGACGTAAAATGAGGATAACAGGAACGGGTAATCGGGTTATTGTTGATTGATGAAATTAATAAACTTATTTATCGTGGGTTGAAAACCCTATGCGCTCACCAGGCTCCCAAACCTGACCCACTCAGTTTTATGTATTACAGGTAGTGGCGCTTGAGCATAGATATGATGTTGGATGAGAGATTACGGATATAGGCCTGTAGATATGAAATAATGTAGTAAGGCTTATATTGTACTGTTTATGCTTTTGATCTGTACGAACATGACATCTTATGTCTTTTAATGAAATACATTTCTATGGAAATGCTTTTGATAAATCTTTATCATATTTTGTTTTGGGACAAATTCCGCAACACTTTTATTTAAAATGTTACTCTGATTTTTAAATAAAGCATAAACAAAGCGGTCTTTTCTGGCCGTGATTTTGGGGATGTCACAGTTCTCTTCCTAACTCATATGAGTATTTCATTGATACTATGCTCTATGGTAGGACAACGATCTCTATGAATGATGTGAAGGACTCTGTGATGTCAAAGGAACTGAAAAGAAAATTTTAATTTGGAGAAGATGTGTCCAGTTCTGGTTTCCTTGCATGGAGAGGGAGGACATAAGAGAGGAAGGGGGAAATAGAGGGAGATCATGTTCAAAATCGAAGTCTAGGGGTTCATCGAACATGAAATGTTATAACTGCAAGGAGAAGGGACACTTCAAGCAAAATTATCCACATCTAAAGAATGGGAAGTCCAAGAGTGAATCAAGCAGCAATAACATTGTTGTTGTAGTTCATGAAAGTTCTAATGAAGGGGATGATGGTGATGTACTAATTGGACGTACATCAAGTTATGTTGATGCTTGGGTCTTGGATTCTTGATCATCCTATCACATGATGTATAATCGTGATAGGTTCGCCTCCTTCAAAGAGTGGGATGGCACAATCAAAATGGGTGATGATTAGGTGAGCAGTATTAAAGGTAGTGGCACAGTGCAGATCAAGATGCACGATGGCATGGTCAGGAATTTAGATTGCTGGTACATTCTAGAACTTCAGAAGAATCTAATTTCTCTCGGTACATTGGCTAAGAATAGGATGAGGTACACTGATGAAGGTGATTGGGTCAAAGTGACCAAAGGATCTCTAGTTATAATGAAATGGAAGATGAATCGTGGAGTGATCTATATCCTAGAAGGTAGTAGGATTATAGGAACGATGGCTATCTCCTAATCCTTGAATGAAGTTGATGACAAGACAGAGTTGTGGCATCGTAGTTTGGGAAATATGAGTGAGAATGGCATGTCATTTCTAAGTAAACAAGGACTGCTTGGTGTAGAGGCTACTCAAAAGATAATGTTTTGTGAAGCTGGCATCATGGGAAAGCATCGCAAAGTGAAGTTTGGTACCGTTCAACACACAAGCAAGAAAATCATAGAGTATGTTCACTTAGATCTATAGGGTCCTGCACCAGTGAAGTCTCAAGGAGGATTATCATACTTTGTGACGTTCATTAATGACTATTCAAGGAAGGTTTTGGTTGTACTCTCTAAAGACCAAAGATGAGGTGTTTGGCAAGTTTATGGAGTGAAAGACCATGGTTGAGAAAAAGACTAGAAAAGAGGTCAAGACTCTGAGGACTGACAATGGGTTGGAGTTCTACAATGCTCCAATAGATAATTTCTACAAGGAAGAAGGTATAGTAAGGCACCGCATTGTACGACACACAACACAACAAAAGTGGAGTTGCAAAATGGATGAACCAAACTCTTATGAAGCGTATAAGGGGCATACGAATATTTGCTAACTTATGCAATGAATTTTGGGCGGAAGCAGCTAACACTGCTTGCTATCTGCTGAATAGATCACCATCAACTGCAATAGACTTGAAGACTCCTCAAGAGGTATGATCTGCGAAACCCTCTGACTATTTTGGTTTATGTATATTTGGATTCCCCGTATATGCTCATGTGAATGATGGTAAACTTGAGCCAAGGGCAATGAAGTGTATATTTATAGGATATGCAACAAGAGTAAAAGGTTATCGACTATGATGTACAGAAGAAGGAAGAAATCTTAAATATATCATGAGCAGAAATGTGACCTTTGATGAATCTGCCATGGGTAACCAGGGAGGAGGTGATACAAGTCAAGCAGGGAACAAAGTTCAGGATGCTAGCCAGAAGGTGGAGTTTACAATTCAAACTCCATATAGAGTTATGAAAAGTGACAAAGAGCAAGGCGGCAGTAAAGAGCCTGGACAACATGAAACCCAAGAGCAACCCATGGGTTCATCGTCCAGTGGTGCTGATGTTAGGAATGATGATATGTCTGAATCTATAGAAAAGAGAATATAAAAAAGGTTCATTAGACAACCTGATAGATATGTGGAACGTGTGAATTCAGGTGAACTTGACTCCATTGCTTTTGCTTTATTAACTGGAGAAGACATTGACACCGAGGAGCCTCAATCATATAAAGAGGTTATGGCGAGGAAAGAAGCAAATGAATCGTTGATGGACATGAATGAAGGAATGCAATCTTTAAAGAAGAATGAAACATGGGACCTATTCCCATTACCAAAAGGAGCAAAGCCAGTAGGATGAAAATAGATCTTTAAGAATAAAGAAGAGATACCAAGAGTTGAACCGACTAGGTTCAAGGCAACATTGGTGGCGAAAGGGTTTTCTTAGAAGGAAGGAATTTATTATCACGAGGTGTTCTTAACGTTCTTGAAGAACAAACAATTCGAGTTCTTTTGGCCATGGTGAGTACATTAAATGAGAATTTTTATATGTCCCAGCCAGAAGGGTTCCTTGATTCTAAGAGGGATCATGTATGTTTGATGAAGAAATCCATTTATGGGTTGAAGCAGTCTCCATGACAATGGTACAAGAGATTTGATTCATTCATAATATCGAATGGCTATACTCAGAACCAGTTTGACAATTGTGTTTACTCAAATGAATTGTCACTAGATTCCTACATATATTTGTTGTTATATGTTGATGATATGCTCATCGCAGCTAAAGACATGGTTGGAATAAACTACTTGAAGCCGACCCTAAAGAATGAATGTAGAAAAGAAGATATTGTGGATGGAGATTCAAAATGGATTGAAGATCAGGGCAGTTATCTATTTCTCAACAAAAGTACATTGAGAAGGTTCTACAGTCCTTCAAATGTGATCAGTCCAAGCCAGTTGGAACTTCTTTGGCGGCTCATTTTAAACTTGGTCTAAGCACTATACCCACTACTAATAAAGAAAGGAAGTACATGAGCAAGGTTCCATACTCAAGTGATGTTGGTAGTCTCATGTTTGTTATGGTCTATACCATACCTGATTTGGCTCATGCAGTTAGTGTGGTTAGCAGGTTTATGAGTAATATAGGGAAGACTCATTGAGAAGCTGTAAAGTGGATCTTGTGATACTTGAAGGGAACAACTGATGTTTGATTGTTGTATGAAGCTAATACGAAGAGTGACATGGTGGGATATGCTGACTCTAATTATGGTGGTGACTTGTTGAATTGCAGGTCACAGACGTGCTACATATTCACTTTATTCGGATGTGCCATCAATTAGAAGTCAACGTTACAAGATACCATTGATTTGTCTACAACTGAATCCGAGTACATGTCCATGACAGAAGGAATGAAGGAGGAGATATGGTTAGAAAGGATTATTCAGAGTCTTGTTCTGAAGGTGGAGAAGCATGTCTTGTGTTGTGACAGTCAAGGTGATTTGAGTCTTGCAAAGAACCTTGTGTATCACGAGAAGACGAAGCACATTGATGTCACGCTGAATTTCATTCGGGATATTTTGGAAGGAGACAAATTTTTAATAATAAAGATTGATACCAAAGTCAACCCAACAAATATGTTGACAAAGTTGTTGCCAACGGAAATGTTCAAGCTTTGCTTGGATTTGGTTGATAATTGCAGGAGGTAGATCTCTTCGGGGACGAATGGTAGCAAGGGAGAGGAAGTTCTTATTCGAGGTGTAGTTCATAGGATGCTCAAGTTAAGGTGGAGATTTTTAAATGTGACTCGAGCATTTGGATCATCTTCATGGAGCATTTGGAGCACTTGGAACTCAATGGAGCAATTAGGCTACATGGAGCATGTGACAAAGGAACAGATCGTCCAAAAGGGGTTTGGAGCACTTGGGAGTGATATGGAGCAACAAGGGGACCTTTTTGCGCCATATGTTGAAGGGATATGCCAAGAAGGATGTTGTTTCACCATGAGGATCCCATTTGCGCCATGGGGTACTCCTATTGAGCCATGAAGTATGCTCTTGCACCATGCATGGCCTTTTTGTGTCATGTATGTTCTTGTTGCACCAAGGTGGTGTTGTTGCTCTGATTTTGATGTTCTTCTGCCATACTTGAAGCCTGTTGCGCCATCCATACACTTGTTGCACCACCATGGTGCAAGTTGGACCATGTTGGTCCTTGATGAGACAGGTATGCTCTAAAGTCCTCTATGGTGCTCAAGAATGTTCTAGAAGATGCTACATGGTGGAATATGATTAGTTACCTTTATCCATGGGCCTATTGGCCAACGGGCTTTGAGAGCTCTAAAATAAAAGAATAATTCCCTCCTGTCCGTGGACGTAGGTCACCTTAACCGAACCACGTAAATACTATGTCTTATGTGCTTATAGTTTTGCGATTTATCCTCTTTACTTCTTAACACTTTTCACACAAGTTCTATTTGATTATAAATAATGTCCCTCCCAACACAAAGGTTGAACTAGATGATTTAATGAAACTTTGTTAAGAAAACTTGCAAATTTTATCAAAAATTGCAACTTTGATTTTAAATTTTTGCAAATTTTATTGAAACTTGTAAAATTTTAAAGTAAAAAAGTTTCATATTTTATTGAAAATTGATACTTTTTTAAAAAGAGTTTCAATTCTTATTAAAAATTTTAACTTTTATTATAAAAAGTTATGTTGTTAATTTTAATTCCCTCCAATTTTATTTTTTAATTACCCTTGCAATAAATGAGAAAAAAATTTAGGTTAACACAAGAAAGATCGAAAAGATGTAAAATAAACATTTGAGTCAATTTCAACCAATTATCTAAAGCTCTTGATGGGTTAAGCCAAACCCTAAATCTTAAGATGACTTGTTGATTCAAAGTTAAATTTGGACATATTCGTTGACATGTCTTGCGAGGGTGTAGAGGTCATTCTCGTCCGAATTTGATGAAATCACTACAAGAACAAAGATGTAGGAAATCAAGTCTATTTTCCAGAAAATTTGATATCATCCTGTTTAAAGTGCAGATATTGCTTTGTGATCAAAACACAAAACATGGGCCAAACTGAGAAATTCTAAAACACTAATGAAAGTAAGCCTACACCTAACTGTAATATTTATACTATATTTGTGAAAGTACTAAACTTGAGAGAACCTGGTAATACGATTGTTTGGATTTGTTTAGGGTGTTCGGTCGTAGTGTTTCGGAATTTCTTATTTGTTTGCTTCACTCTTAGCAGGGTTTGAGGTGAGTCAATCATTGTCATCATTCTCGATCATTAATTTCAGTCTTGAGTCTTTAGAGAGTTCCTAGCAAGCTACAAATTCACAGTTTCTTGGTGAGTTTCAGAGTTCTTTTTGTCCTTTTTTTTGGTATGCTCATTGATAAAACCCTCCATACCAACATATCCTTATCAACTATCCTTGCTTGATATTTATGTTTAGTTTCTTCTTCATTTTGCTCGTGATTTGTATTTTTATTTTCCAATACTTTGATACTTTCATTTTGATATTTATGTTACCATGAATACAAAAAAATGAAGATTCAAACAAAGAATTCCTCACTCGACGTCAAATATTTTAACGTATACGTAAAATGATAGATAAGCGTGAATTTGTTTATTCATATGATGACCCGACAATGAAAATTGTAAGTTTGTATATCAATTTCACAATAGATTTTTCCTTTTGATAGTAAACGACATTTTTGATGTTAAATTAGAGCTTTTAGATGTTAAAATGTAGCTTTTAGATGTTAAAATGTTGTTTTTTACAATAAAAACAATCTTTTGATAACAAATTTTTGGATGTCAAATGACTATTTTTACGTAATAAAAATACGTTTTTTTGTACACTGAAGTGCAATATTTTTTACAATATAAACAACTTCTTAACAACATATTTTTAAGAAATATTATCCGATTCATTTTTTAATATACTTGAAGGAACAAATGAAGAACTACAAACCTCTAAAAGATGGAAGTGATGTTGTCGGTCGTTATATGGTTGCGATGAACAAATAGAATGATAGACACCATGACTTTATAGTAGAGGTATCACTAATAATTAATAAAAAAAAAGTGGTGGTGGTGATGCATCATACATGATTCCAACATGAATTATGGAATCATTCAAAGCAAATGAAGCTCAAAGAAATTAGTCATTGAAATGCAAAAAGAGATTTAAGATGACCATAAATAAAATACACCGAATTAGAAGCTATGAGAATAGATATTTAACACTCAAAGAGAAAACTTTGAAGCCAAAATGCAAAATTTTGTGGAATAACAAACTCCAAAAGGTCGATAGTTTCTCATACGATTTATCTTCTATGTTTAGTACATGTCTAGGACGTCTTTAATACATTTTTTGTGATTATAGTTGACAATTTATTATTGAATTTGATTTATGATTGTTAATTTGAATTTAGACATGTCAAAGGAGACCATAAAATTATATAAGATATTTATGTTATTATATATGGTGTAATTTTAGTAATAATGAATATTCGTAGTATTGTATTAAAATATATATACCGCATGCATGACTAAAAAAATTACCGTATTAGCTTTAGAAACTCACAAAAATAAAGTTGCATTTGACTATAAACAAATGTTGCATATTTTTGTAATTAAATACGTAACAAAGGTTGCATATACTACAGAGAAATGTTTTAGTTCTTTACTAGAAACATAATAAAGGTTGCAATTAGTTATAAAAGATTGCATTTGTGTAACTAAAACAGTTAAAAGAAGTTATATCTAAATATAAAAAAGCTACATATGAGCATAAAAAAAAGCTTGACTTGCATTACAAAGGTTGAATCTAAAAAAGATATACAACTATTTCAGAAAGGGTTGCATTTTTTCAAAAAAAATGTTGTTTTAGGTCAAATGCAACTTTATTGAATGCAATCTTCGGTAAAAAAGTTGTTTTAGGCATTACACAATTTTCAAGGCCTAATGCAACCATTTAGCGGGGTTGCCATAACTTCATTTTGTCGTATTGATTGAAATAGTATAATGATTAATTTATTCTTCCAGACTATAATTGTCACAAGTTAAAAATCATCCGGATTTTAATATCAAGCGTCCGTTATGCCAATCAATTGGTAAAAAAATTATGCATATTAATAATGTTGTGTTTGGCGTCACATAACTAGCTAAATTTTCAAAAAAATAGAAGTTGACATGTTTACAAGCTAATAGTAGCTTATACATTACCTTTTTAAAACCTACTTAGACTATTCTTGTGATTACAAGCTAATAGTAGCTTATACATTACAAAGGTTGAATCTAAAAAAGATATACAACTATTTCAGAAAGGGTTGCATTTTTTCAAAAAAAATGTTGTTTTAGGTCAAATGCAACTTTATTGAATGCAATCTTCGGTAAAAAAGTTGTTTTAGGCATTACACAATTTTCAAGGCCTAATGCAACCATTTAGTGGGGTTGCCATAACTTCATTTTGTCGTATTGATTGAAATAGTATAATGATTAATTTATTCTTCCAGACTATAATTGTCACAAGTTAAAAATCATCCGGATTTTAATATCAAGCGTCCGTTATGCCAATCAATTGGTAAAAAAATTATGCATATTAATAATGTTGTGTTTGGCGTCACATAACTAGCTAAATTTTCAAAAAAATATAAGTTGACATGTTTACAAGCTAATAGTAGCTTATACATTACCTTTTTAAAACCTACTTAGACTATTCTTGTGATTAGTGAACCAAACTAGGTGGTTAACTGGCTTATACGCTACATTTTTAAAACCTACTTAGACTAGAATTTTAGTTGCTTTTAAAAAAATTTAAATATACCCTCGATTAATAATATAAAAACATATATTTTCAAATACTCTTTTATATCATTTTATTTCATTCAACTATCTTATCATCTAATTTACCGAATGTCATTTTTTAGTAGCTAGCTTTTTTAGTTATATTTAATTTTTTAGCTAATATGCCAAACATATAGCTTATGTTTTCAGGATTGTTTTTTTTTTTTTTTTTTTTTTTTTTTTTTTTTTTTTTTTTAAATATGCGCTTAACTAATGATATCATTTTATATTTTTCAGCTAGCTAATTAGTTATGTTTATCAAATAATATTTTTTATTAGTTAATTTTTTTAACTATGGACTAGTTTTTCATATAACAACTAGTTTTTCTATTATAAGTTAACTTTTTTCAGCTAAGAGTTAGATTGTCGGTTAGTAGACCAAACATATCGTAAATGTTTAGTATTTTACAAATAAATTAAATAAGATATTTCAATTTTCTAAGAACCCATACCAAATAATTTTTAGATATTACAAGTGTTTCAGTGTTTTAAAAGAAACAATATTATTTTATGTTATTAATTTTGGTTTATAAATTAATATAATAAATATTTATTACTTTGTTAGATGAAAACTAATAAGTTATAAAATCTACTGATAGTTGTTTCAAATAAGGACCTCATAATGATTAAATTATATTTATATTTAATAATATAAGATAATTACCAACAATATGGATATGATTTATTTATTTAAAAATATATTTAAGTCAATTTCTAAAAATCTAATATAGTTTTTTGTTAAACGCTAGTTGCATTATTTTTTGTTTTTAAGTTCTTTTGTTAAAAGTTAGAAGTTAGAAGTTCTCAAAAGTTGTATGACGAACACATCTACTTATCAATAAAACGTCATTTTACAAAATTTTAAATATAGACAAATGAATTTGTTTTTGAAGTAATATCTAGTACAAATTACTGAAATCATGTGGTTTGTATAAACAATGTGCTTGGTCCTTAAGGTTTTTTTTTTCTTAGACTGTCTCTAGTGTATTTTTTTATTCCATTTTTGTCTCTCACTAACTTAAAGTGACTTTTTTCGTTTATGATTTATTTTATTAGGATTTATTATTTGCATTTATATAATAAAACAAACTAAAATGCCCTACTTCATAAACCCTTTTTCCTATATGGGGTTGGCTAAAGGGATACATCTTTTTACCATTTAGACATTCTCTATAGTTTTTAAAGTATTTTTATTGGTTAAAATTACATTGTTTTTTTTTTTTAAAAAATGATTAAAAATTGTTACCTATTGATTGACTTTTGATAAAGATGTCTATATGGTGTCTAAATGATGTCTTAATAGTAACACCCCCTATACACTCCTCTTCTAAACCTTCTCACTATAGAAAACCCTTAAGCACTCCCAACTACCATTTTAGCCCTTTTCGTCAGGTTGCGATGGGAAAACAACCTTCGTCTGCTTCTCTACCCCCCCTCCCCCCGCCCTCCCGCGAAAAAAATATCACCCTCACCTCTAAACCTAATCTACAACTTAAATTTAAGATCTCATATCACCTTTTTCTTCATGCCCATTATCAGCACCTGCGAGACCAAAACTCGAACAAGACCAGAATGCCAACAGACACGACATACACCAATATCGTCGCTTGGAAGCCACCACCATCATCTGATCCAGATCAATTGCTACCGCCGATTGAAGCCAACACCACCACAGGACCCTAAAGCTAACACCATCGGATCCAGATCTTCTGCTATGACCGCCGCATGACTAGATGACGATAAACAGTCAGATCGGGCCAAGAAAGGAAAAAGACGAAGTAGAGAGAAGCAACAAGATAAGAGAGTCGAGAAGTACGAAAAGATGGCGGTGTGATAGTTCCGGCGGCGACCGATGGTTTTAGTGGTGGAGGGCTATGTTCCAATGGTTTAGGCTTCTATATTTTTCAATTGATATGAGAGAGAGAGAGAGAGAGAGAGAGAGAGAGAGAGAGAGAGAGAGAGAGAGAAGAAGAAGAAGAAGAAGAAGAGAGATGAGAGGGTTAGATGGTTGAGGTAAGGTTGAGAGTGGAACCTATATATATATATATATATATATATATATATATATATATATATATATATATATATATATGTTTATTAATTATTTAATTTATTTTTTATAAACAATAAATAATAAAAATATCTAAAAACATGGAGCCAGAGGGGCTAGTGGGTGTTTTGTCCCCCTAACTCCATTGGTATTATTGTATTATCAGTTAAAGCTCCCTTCTATATATTTACAATATTCATCTTAGCTCCTACTAATCTAAAATTCTAGGTCTGTCCCTGTCTAAAAATGTCTAAAAATATACAGAAGGACATAAAACATAATAAAAAAAATAACAAAAGGACGTCCAAGTGCAAAACAAAGAAAACCTAGAACCAAACGTACAGTTAAAAAAACGGATTTTATTTGCTCGTATATTTAAGACTATTTCTTATTTCTCTATTTAAAGTTATTCTTTCTACGTAATGTAAAAAAGAACCACTAAGTTTGCTTTATTAAGTCCATTAAATAAAAACACTCAGAGTATTAGTAGTAATAATCACCAATGATGCTTAAAATACCTGCATGGATTTATAGGGGCTTAGCTGGAGCTGGAGCTGGAGCAGTAACTGGTACATCTCTAGATTGAGGTGGGGGGACATACAAAGGAAATATCAACCCCGGATTATTGAAAAAACTGAAGAAAAAAAATATAATATTTTGCAGTCAATATCAAGGAGACATCATGTATTGTTTCACGATTCAAATAAGTAATAGCAGACCTTAAAGGTGTAAATTTTGCAAAGGAGCCGTTGACCGGAACATGTCCACTCAAACGATTGTAAGATAAATCACTGTGATAAAACCACTAAATATATTAAACGTGTTGCACAAAATACATAAAATGCATGAAAGCATATATGCCAGCTAAATTGGATACTAACAGAACATTTAGTGTAGTTATAGTGGTTAACGAATATGGGATAGTTCCTGTCAAAGCATTACGGTGGAGACGTCTGCCCTCGCACAAGCAGAAAACGACACAGTGAGCAATGATATGTCGAAAAGATGATCATAAATATATAAAATCAATAATATTGTGAAAAGAATTTGAAATATGTGAAATCGTACAGGTAGCGAAGCTTCTGAAGGTGGCCTAATGTGCTTGGAATGTGACCTTCTAACTGATTCATGTAAAGATCCAAACTAACCAAATTCTTTAAGTTCCCAAGCTCTTTAGGAATTTTTCCCGTGATCTTATTACCAGAAATCTCCCTGTGATCATGAGCATAGATTGATCTATTTAGAACGTTAACTAAGTCGTCAGTTTATGGTTTAAAAAAGTTATGTTTAAGTCATCCCTGACCGAGTGACCGTTATTGTCACTATTGCTATTATGGTTTATATTATTTATTTACTAAAAATAAGAACATGTTGTACTTAATAAAATACGTATAGTTTCAATTGCTAAAAGGCCGCACTTACAAGTAGTACAAATTGGTGAGTTGACCGAGCTGCGGAACAAGTCGACCAGTCAAGCTCATGTTCCAGAGATCTCTGCATTCAAGAAATCCAAGAACGCACAGGATTTCGTTTTGAAAATCATGACAATAGAGAAAGTACTATAACAAAATTTAATGTAAAAAAAAAGTAGGATATGCTTACAATCGTGTGACACTACCGTTTGAGTTGCAACTAACATAAAACCAAGTACACGGGTTAACATGGCTTGGATCCCAACTTTGGAGAACATTGTAAGGATCGCTTAATTGTTTCTTGAAGGTGATCAGAGCATCACCTGTGTTACACATTAAATCAATTACAAAATTACCTGGTCATCTTAAAATCCGTACACTCACAAGGAAGAAAGATGTTAAGATTAGCTGAAGTGAATTACTATGTCTTGCAAAGCAACATTGCAACGTTTTAAATTGGCACCAAGCGAACATACCTTCAGAATTCCCATAAACCGATGAAAAAATGTATAGCACCAAAATAAACCGAAGGAGAGCAAAAGTTGAGGTTAGAGTGGAGGTCCGATCCATTTTCTTCAATAATTAATCAACAGGGCCAAGAAATACAGTAGCACCACACTTGTAACATTTAACACTGTTCAAACAAACAAAACCTATTTATAACATCAAGAGATAAGCCTTATATATAAAACCAGGTTAAAACCCGTGGAACCCACGGGTGTTAATTTTAAATAGAATTTAAAATTTAATTATGTAATAAAATAATATTTCACTAATTTAGAAAACTTATGAATTGTAATATTGCATATTTTTAAAACCCTGATTTTTGGTCTATGATTCTCGTTGAATGAACGCAGATGATGCCTTACCAATGTATGTAATGAAATTAACATAAAAAAATACAACACGTAATTATAAACCGTTTTTCAGATCAATATTTCTCAGTAACATTACTGAAACACCAATTTTTAAAACTAACTTATGATTTGGTAGACCGAATACTTTGAGACCATTTAATACGTCTGGTGAGTATAAATTTGCATCAAACAGAACATGGACAAATTCGATAAACAATAATAGGATAGGATATAAAATGTATAATTAGGTAAAAAAAAATATGTTTTTATAATAAAATTGAAGAAATAAACGTAAAAAATATAGATATGTTGATGTAGTATCCAAATTAATATTATTTGTATTATCTAAGTAAAAACTATTTAATTTTCTAGTTTTGTTAGAAGAAATTAAATGTATTGTATGTCTGCAACGTTAACAAACAACTTGAATTAGTTTATAAAATAAGACAGATAACAATAAGTAATTCATATATAATATTTATATATATTAAACAAATGGGTAGAATGTCATTTTTTTGACATATTGACAAATTATGAGTAAATTACAAATTACAAATAAATAACATATAAATCTACAATTTGGTAATATGTAATTGCAATATTTTTGTAAAACTTTATAATATGGCCTATTAGTTTCAAATATATACATTATCATATTTTTATACAAATAATATATTATAATAAAAAAAGTATACATATTAAATATTAAATTAGGATATGTTTAGATATGCATAAGTTATGTTTAAAAGTTTATAATGAAAATAATTTAACGTAGTGATATTTAAAAATAAATATATTAGCATATTTTGTTATTATGTAATATAAATATTGTAATTAACAATTATGTAAAAGATATATAAAAAATTAAAATGCCTTTTATATTCCTTTAAACATAAGATTGGATTTTAGCAAGGTAACATAATTCCAATATAATGATTAAAAAAAGTATAAAATATTAAATTATACATTAATAATAAAAAATGAAAAGAAAAAATCAAATTGGATCGTAATTAAATTGTTTGAAATGGAACCACATCCTAATACATATCCACCATTAACAAATCTAACTGTTCATATTCTAATCTAATCCAACGTCACCCGTCCCGTACTTCTTCGGAGGTTTGGCTGCCTAAGTGGGTCTCATTGCTTTTGGTTTCTTGTTTATTTATTTGCACCTACTTAAATGTTACCGAAGAGGAGCAGATTGACGGCGACGTACAGAGAAACCTTGAAGCCGGAGATGCGGAATCCGATAATCAGAGCCGTCGTTTGATTTGTTTTCGTTGTCGTTTGCAGGCCAACCCGATTCCTCACCTAATCTATTTTCTCTATCAAATTCATACTATCCATTTCGTTTATCCTAATTCGTGAATTGAAATATCTGTCTAATCGAAAAACCCTAGTTTTTCCTCTTGGCATCCGTTTCATTGTATGTCGAAGATTACTTGATCGTGCGTATATTCGTAAACACAGAAAGTATACAGGTATGTTACTTGTTAATTTTTTCATTTCACGGAAGTCGTCAAAATGGTAATTCTTAGGTAATTGTTGTGGGGTAATTTGCTCTATTAATTAAGGCGACAATTAGTTTAAACTTATGGGCTGGACCTAGCTAGTCTATGGTTAGGTACTCTCTTCGAAAAGGATTCAAAGACAATAAGTTTGTTATTCCTCACCAGTCACCATCACTGCGGTCCAAATTCAAAGAGCTTCACCCCTAAACGTTTATTAATTTTCACTGGTATTTTAAATTTTTACTAATTTAAGAAGTAAACTCGTCATGTGGTACACGGGGTCTGTCTTTGACATCTTTTAAGAGAGAGATTTTTTTTTCTAAAAAAAAAAACTATATTTTATCCAAATATCCATACTCATTAGTAATTATTTTGTTGAACTTCTATTTTTCCTTTTTCGTTTACCTCATCATTTAAACTTGTATATAAAAAATTTCCCACCGTTTTATGAATTTTACCTCAAATATCGCTATGATATTCTACACGATGTTGATTCTTTATTACATTTCATGTTAATTTTGTTAATTTTAAGAGTTACACTCTTACTAGTCTGACCAAATTTGTGTTCTCAAGAACCGAATACAACATGATCAATCTCACATCGGTCATGCATTTACCTTTTAACATATATAATAAAAGCATCACTGTGTTGAAACTTCTCAATGCATACTATATTCATGTTATAATATTTAATCATATCATACAGTTTGTTATATAACGAAAGTTACTTGATTTTCGATGTATGCATTAAAATTTGGATAGAAAAATTATTGAAAACGCAGTGCACCCATGTAAATAAAAAACGAGATTAATACAGAGGTTAAACGAGCATCCCACACCCAAAAGGTGCCCCACATAGGTCTTCCCCGAAACCCCCCAGTAACTAAGGTAAACAACGTAGAAAAAGCACCCATTTATGTACCGGTTCCGAAAGAGCGAAGAAAGAGGGGATGTTTTGTTAATAGGAACAAGAACGTGTTTATAGTCGTAGCGATATAAACACGAATACTCATCTGAGCCGCAGGAACGTGTACATAAGGAATACGAAAATTTCCACCTTGTTGAAGTTCTAATGGTTCTACCCGAGGACTTAAATGAATAACCATCGCTGTTAAGAACAACCGAGATCCAATGAAAATTTTCGTGTAGCTTCTAGTCTTTGACATCAAAAAAGAAGGTTGTAATAATGCTTCATATTTTTGTGTAGCATATGAATGTTTTATGTTTTGTAAACCTTTACAAAATAATAAAGAAGCCAAGACAATGAAGATCATAAAGATTTAACATAGTTCACTTGATTAAAGTAATCAAGCTACATCCATAAACGAACTAGAGAAATTTATTCATAAACTTGAATATAAACAATATACATTAGGGTTGCAATCATATATATATATATATATATATATATATATATATATATATATATATATATATATATATAGAGAGAGAGAGAGAGAGAGAGAGAGAGAGAGAGAGAGAGAGATGTTTCTAGAAACTACTGTGTACATGAATGCACCAATAGAAATTTATGAATAATTAAATAATTAAAAACTGTAATAAGGGTAATTATGTAACTTTAGCATGATAATTAAAGTTAAATCCCTTAATTTATGGATATTACCATAAAAATCTATTTGACCAACTATTTAACCCTAGTCTCTCATATCATACGTATTCTATTTCTGCCTCCTCCCATTTTCTTATTGACGAATGAACATCGTCTAATAAAAAGTGGTAGTCAAACCTCTTGTTGAAATCTGTTTCCCCATTCTGTTGGTTATGCAGATGTTATTCTCGATGGCTCCATCTCCAATCGAAGCTAGCTTCTATCTCCAATCAAAGACATGTATCGTTTGGGAATCTTGTTGCTAGGTTAGGCGTTAATTTCCGATTCCAATTTAGTTCAAACGACCACGCTAAGCACCGACTCGGCCGCCAATCAAGAATCACAACTCCCGACTGTTGTTAAAGATAACTTGGTAGCTGTTGATGGTGAAGGAGATAATGGAGAAAAAGAGCTTCATGAGCTTTTGTTGCCTAACGTCAAAGATCTCCCCCTCTCTACTCCTTCTGCAATTGAATTAAATTTCGTCACTTACTTCGCTCCTGGTATGTAATTTCACCAACCAGTGCCATTAATTTCGTTAATTTAATTCATGATTCATTCTCCTTCCACCATAGAAGTAACAACCTATGATTCTATAGAGTATAATCTAGTTTTATTTTCATATTCAAATTCAAGAGAATCTTTTGACACATATAATTATTACTATTAAATTTGAAGATAAAGTTAGCTAATTTAATCTGAATGCTCAAATGTGTGTATCAAATTTGTAATTTTTTACTATAAAATGTCAAATGTAGGTCAAGTTTGTAACATCCCCAAAATTTTCATTTTAACTCATTAATAAAACCATAATTATCTTTAAACATATAAAAATTATAAACTATGTATCTCAAGAATAGCATAACATCTGTCAAATATATTAGAGTATAAACATCACAGGCTGAACAAATGGTGTGTGTGTTGCAATCTTCCCGAGCTCCTCTTTTGAAAACTAAAGCACCTGAAATCAAAACTGAAACTGTAAGCACGAAGCTTAGTGAGCTCCCTTAACTACCACATACCATACAAAACACATATAACAAATAACATAACTTTGGGACTACTCCCACTACATCGGGACAAATCTCGGCATCGGCTTACCCGACATCGGACTCCTGTCCGGCATCGAGCTTACCCCGACATCCGACCGCATCGGGTATTAGACTCACCCCGACATCGGGCTTACCCCGGAACACATAACATATAACATAATCACATATACTGCATCGAGCTTGCCCCGACATCGGACCGAAGCCCGGAACAAATACATATAACACATAAACTAGCATACCTTGAGCTTGCCCCGAAATACATAAAACATGGCATAATGACTAACTTACATCGGGCTTACCCCGGAACACATAACATATATCATAAACATATAACATAATCACATAATCGGCATCGAGCTTGCCCCGACGTCAGACCGAAGCCCGAAACAACTAACACATAACACATAATCATACATGAATCACAAAGACATCAAGCATACATAACTACTTCTCGGGACCGCCTCGGCATCGAACCGATGTTTGGAAACATATAGACTGCAATGGGCTAACCCCGACATCGGGCTCACCTCAGCATACTCTACTACTTAAAAGAGTCGGCATTGGTGCCTTAGACTCATTCCTACTAGAGGAAAACTCACTTCTCAAACTGGATATTGAAAAACTCAGACGGAGGTATCTCTGTCAACTACTCCAATGACTCCCTGGCTATTATGACCAAAAATAAACACTTAGTCAAAAACTGAGAATCCATCTAAGGGTAAAATGACTATTTTACCCCTTTTGATCTAAATTGGACCATGATCGAGGCCCAATCCTTTCTAGTATTTCCAAACTCACTAAGGCCCATTAAAGTCCTCTAGTGGCCCAATTTTCTAAATTGAGCCCAAATCCTCAAATGGGCTTTCCACCCAAACCCAAACTAGCCCTTAGGCCCTTAACTGTCTCCTGGTGGCCCATCACGGCCCAACATCTGCTAACCTAAGGCCTGGCCCCAAACCAAGGCCCAATAACACAAAGTCCATAGTCTGACTATACGCTGCGCGTACAGTTTCATGGCTTGTACGCTACGCGTACTGGCGTGTACGCCCAATGTACTACCCTGATAAGCCATATTCTTCAAAACTGCTTAATCCCTTAAGACACAAATTCCAAACTACAGATCTGAGTCCAATAACCCTTCTTAACCGATAAAGTTGATCACTTGGTGGCTTGCACCTCACTAAATGAGATCAAACTTGTTAAAATAACAACTATCTTCATGGAAATGGCTAGATCTCGTGCATGAACACAAATAGGCCTTAAAGATTGCAACTTTCTTGCTCAAGGGACTCAAGTAACTTCATGGGTGGCAACCGTAAGTCCAGAAATGGATTTGCATCATAAAAATCCAATCTTGAAACCAAAAGGAACAATATCCATGAGAACCTAGATCTATGATGTAAAAGCACCAAGATGTGAAATTTATACCTTCAATAGGCTGGAAATGATGTAAAACCTCTGGATCTACAAGCTCACTTCACTCTCTTGCTTCTTCTTTAAACACCTTCTTCTTCAAAAACACCAAAATACTTCTCTAATGGTGTGACAACCCGAAATTTTTATCTTGTATAGTCAATCAATTCAATCAAAGTCAGACTTGTTTCTCTTATTTGTTAGCACTGTTTAGAGTCTATTTGAGTGTTCTAAGCCTAGTATATTCAAGAATCGGGTGTTAGGAAGTATCTGCTTGAAACCATTGCGCCTAAATCAAGCTTTAAACCCATTAAATTAATGGATTTTACGACCAAACCTTCATGTTTGGGCCGTAAACTCATGAGTTTGGCCGTGAACTCATGTTAAATACATGAGTTTACATCCTTTTCCTCATTTCTTTTCCATTACAAGGCTAGAAACCCCATTTCTCTCTAAAGTATCATAAGATCTTTGGTGGTTGTCGAGGCCAACAAAATAAATGCCCTAAATATTGCACACTAAAATAGTGTATAGTGGTAAGGGGATCGTATCCACGAAGATTGGTTCAATTCAAATCTCTATGTAAATCTCTTTGTAAAATACTTTAAAAAAAATTAAAAGTAAAATAGGGGGGGTGTTTAATTCTTTTTGATTGTTTGACAAAATTAAAACTAGCCAGAATGAAAATATGACAAGTAAACAAGTAAAAGTTTGGATTAAATTCAATGAAGTAAAATTGATTGAGTTTTTGGGTACACCTCATGGATGATATGATTGACTTATCATTAGACTTAATTGAATAACACTTGTGAATTGTTTTAACTTGGTTATAGCAATTCATAAGCACAAATTGCCTCAACTTTTCTTAGAAATTAAAATGGTTAGAGGAGCTCTTAACACATTTCCTAAATTGAATTCACAAAATCAATGAAGCATAAAATCTTGTGAAAATCAATTAGCTTTAAGTTATAAGAGTTACCAAGTCCAAAAGATAATCAAATGCTTACATTATCATTATGGAGGAAACATTTCCATGGCCTAAATGAAATGAAAACAAACATATAAACCATTTGTTGCTTACTAATTTGAAGGTCCATTACTTAACCAAGAAATTAGTCAACAAAAACAAGCATTCATTCATCCAAGCTCATGATCAAAGATAAATAAGCACAACAAGATGTTTAACTAGAAAACATTTCCATAAACTTCAAACACAAGGTAATAATAAGTCTTCAAAGCAAATAATCATCCATGGTTTAAACCCTAATCAAGCAAATGAAAGTTTAGCCAAGCATGGCGAAAGTGAAAGAAAAGCAATATAATTTAGTGGTACCAAACATTGTCTTAGATGCAAGATGGAAAGAAATTACACTATTCTTCCAAAAATCCTTCAAATCTTCCAAAGCTTTCATGAGAGAGAATGGTTTTTGTTCTTCAAGTGATGCCCTCAATAATGGCTCCAATCTCCAGCAAAAGGGAGCTGATTTCCAGATTAAAAAAGGTGTCAAAAGCCACCCACCAAACTTCCACAAATAGAGTCAACAAGTCAAAACCTGGAATCCACTCAGCACAATTCATGTGGACCGCGTATGGGTCCATGCAAACCGCGTGGGTCACGCTGAATGTGTGAGTTGGGCCATTTAACATGCAATCTAGCCCAATCTTCAACTCTTCAACTTCAGCCCACATGCATAACTCTTTAGAGCCCATTTGTTCCATTCCAAAGCCTTCTAATGATTGATCCAATACTCCTTCAATTTTCTTGTAGCTTGATTCCGCGTCGCCTCATCATCATCCTTGCTCACAAATTAAGTCCAAATTGATTTCTTCTTTATGCAAGCACCAAGCCCAATCGCACCTTTCCAAATCCACAAGCAAACTGCAAGCCTCCATAAGTCCCGCACCCTTCTAAGCCACCAATAACAAAAAGTCTTCGATAAATCCTGCAAATAAGCTTAAAAGACTGGAAAGCACCCGGTGAAGGAGAAAAATAACAAAAAGAGAAAATATGCATGAAGAATAACTAAATGAGATGGTTTTAACTAAAAATAAACTACGTAAAGAAGTAATAAAATGAAGCTATCAAATCACCCCAAGCTTGAACCTTACTTGTCCTCAAGTAAGACAAGACTAAAATGAACTTGAGACAAACTACCCTAAAAATAAAAAGAATGGATAGAACCATGGAACCTGTTCAACGTTAGTCAACATGGTCAGGATTGATCTCGCTGCTATCTTACAACTTTTTCATCCGATGACAATAGGACCATAAACCATAGCCAGGACAACTCCTCTAGGTGAGCAAGGAGGGATGGTCAGTCGTAGCCTCAATGGAACATGCATACAATGAAGAACATCTGTAGTAGGGAGAAAGCAGTTGGATGGGCTTGTGTGGAGCTCTTCTTTAAGTGTACACTCTGATCTCACGTCTGCCGGTTTCTCTCATGTGTAACTAGGTTTAATCGCTCGGGCACCATTGTAGGAATCGACTCACTTGGTGTTGGCCCAAACCTCACGTAGTATCCGACTCGACAATCTCCCTAACATCACCAATTTGTGAAAAACAACTCGATCTAAATACAGTAAATCAAACCTATACAAATGAATATCAAACGCCGGGTGACCAAAATGTTGGAAAATTTTGTTCAATAATTGAACCGGTCACCCTTCTCAGATTTCTGCAACTGGGAATTTGCCTGCTTTTTTTGTTTTATTATTATTATTATTATTATTATTATTATTATTATTATTATTATTATTATTATTATTATCACAAATTTTTTTAACTAGAAAACCCCTTTGACTCAAAATTTGGTTCCCGAAAGTATGTAAGTGGAACCGAATGGGTAGAAATAACAATCCGAATGGTCTAAGTTTTGTTCAATATCCCGTGAGAAGCAACTCTCCACCCCAGCTTTAAGCTTTGTTCAATATCCCGTGAGAAGCAATTTACCGTGGAAACCCGAGAAATCCGGCAACGACTTGAAATTCCGGCAAAATTTTCTGGTGAGCTATGAGAGATATTTTTGGTGGGGTTTGTAGCCCTGTCCAAGAAGAGCACAATGGTGGTGTCGGAATAGCGAGAGGTGGCCGGAGTTGGCCGGAAAGTGGTGGTTGAGTGGTGGTGGCGCCCCGAGCTACAGCAATCGATCGGACCCGGTTTTTAGTGGGGTTTGTAGAGCTCGGAATTTAGTGAAGAATAGCGGTGGTCTCACGAAATTCCGACTGGCGGTTTGACGGGAAACTGAGTTTTAGTGGTGGAGATGGAGGTTCTATAATGGAGGTTAGGGGAAAGGAAGAAGAAGAAATGGGAAGGAGAAGAGCCGGCTGGGGGTTAGGGGGTTTTAATTTGCGGTCAAACCTAGTCAAAACACGGTCAATGCCAATCAACAACTCACGCAGACACGACTACGAGTACACGCTGTCCGCGTGAGTAAGCCCATAAGCATTCTAATTTCCTTTCATGACACGAGATCGACTCCAGGCACTACACACAGTCCGTTTTAATAAACACATGGACAAGTCTCCGATTAAACGCGGACCGCATGAATTGTACTGGAACTATCTGTTTGCTAATGATAGACGCGGACGTTTTGAGGGACAATACGCGGTCCATTTTAATAAACACGTGGACAAAACTCCGATGACACGCGGACCGCGTGAATTTGCTTGAAGTTGTTATATTTGCGGATGTTGGACGCGGACACTTGTAGAGACCACACGCAGGCCATTTTTTTATTAACACGGATGGACCTTGGATTACACGCGGTCCGCGTGAATTGGCTTGCCATTTTTCCCAAATTTTTTTTGCTCTTTGACCAATAGAACACCGGGTCCTCAAATCCAACATTCTTTTACTGCAAGAATTAAGAAGAAGAGATGTTAAATGCAAAAATGGATCATCTACGACATTTATTTGGAACTAGAAAAGACGAAAACTTTTTGTTTTCCAAAAATGCCCCTCTTTAGCGTGTTTGGCGAGATGTGCTACCCTCTTGATTTTAGTACACCGGGGCATCCAATTGGATGACATTTAGGACATTTGCGTTAAAACCTTTATAGAAAGGTTTCAATCGATGCCCATTGACTTTAAAGATTTGCCCAATTTCTTCACTTTGAATTTCAACCGCCCCATAGTCAAATGTCTTTATCACAACAAAAGGTCCAATCCATCTTGACCTTAGCTTGCCTGGAAATAACTTCAATCACGAATGATATAGTAAGACCCTATGCCCCGGTTCAAAATGCTTTCGGGTGATGGACTTGTCGTGGAAGAGCTTCGTTTTCTCCTTATAAATCCTTGTGTTTTCATAAGAGTCGTTTCTCAATTCTTCTAGCTCTTGGAGTTGAAGCTTCCTATGCCTTCCCGCCTCGTCAATGTTGAAGTTGTATTGCTTGACCGCCCAAAATGCGCGGTGCTCTAATTCGACGGGAAGATGAAATGGTTTTCCAAAAACCAATCTGAAGGGAGACATTCCTATCGGGGTCTTATAAGCGGTCTGATAGGTCCATAAGGCACCGTCAAGCCTCAAACTCCAATCTTTCCTTGTCGGATTCACTGTTTTCTCTAGAATAGACTTGACTTCACGATTCGAAACCTCCCATTGACCATTCGTTTGAGGGTGGTAGGAGGTAGACACAAGATGGGTCACGTTGTACCTTTTTAGCAAGGACTCCATCATCTTGTTACAAAAATGCGTCCCTCGATCACTAATCAACGCCCTAGGCACACCAAACCTCACAAAAACATTAGATTTTAGAAAGTCGATAACTTTTTTGGCATCGTCCGATCTTGTAGCTTTGACTTCAACCCACTTAGAAACATAGTCAACCGCGAGCAAGATGTAAACGTTGCCAAACGAAACGGGGAATGGGCCCATGAAATCAATCCCCCATATGTCAAAATTTTCACAAACAAGGATTGGATTTTGTGGCATTTGATTTTTTTGTGAAATGTTCCTTGTCCTTTGGCACCGTTCACAACGTTTGCAAAACAAGTAACAACGTGTGACATGGTTGGCCAAAATAATCCACACTCAAGGACCTTTCTCAAAGTCCGACTAGGTCGGAAGTGTCCCCCACAAGCAAATTGATGATAGAATTGCAAAATGGATTGGTGCTCTTGTTGGGGTACACATCGCCTAATGATTTGATCGGAACAATGTTTCCACAAATAAGGTTCATCCCACATATAGTATTTTGCATCACTTTTGTGCTTGTCTTTTTGAGCACATGTGAATGTGTCGGGATACCTCTTTGTGACCAAAAAGTTAACGATATCAGCATACCAATGAGTAGATTGAGTGAGGGAACAGAGATGTTCATCTGGAAACTTGTGCCGCAAAGGGAGAGGGGTTTCATTTGAAGTGATTCGGCTTAGGTGGTCGACAACAAGGTTCTCGCATCCACTCTTGTCCCGGATTTCCAAATCAAATTCTTGTAACAATAAAATCCACCGGATGAGTCTAGGCTTTGCATCTTTCTTCGTCATCAAGTACTTAAGAGCTGCATGATCCGAATACACAATGACCTTGGTACCAAATAGGTATTGTTTAAATTTCTCCAAGGCAAATACTATGGCCAATAACTCCTTCTCCGTAGTAGAGTAGTTGCTTTGAGCATTGTCTAGTGTTCTCGATGCATTGTAGATCACATGGGAGGCTCTTCCTTTCTTTTGACCAAAAACGGAGCCTATTGCATAGTTGCTTGCATCACACATAATCCCAAATGGGAGATCCTAATTTGGTGCTTGCATGATAGGGGCGGATGTGAGCAACTCTTTCAGCTTGTCGAAAGCTTCTTTGCACGCCTCATTGAACTTGAAATCAACATCCTTGTGCAAGAGTTGGCACATTGGTCTTGTTATCTTCGAAAAGTCCTTGATGAATCATCGGTAGAAACTTGCATGGCCCTAAAAAGAACAAACTTGCCGAACACAAGTCGGGTATGGTAAGCTTTGAATAACATCTATCTTGGCCTTACCTACCTCAATTCCTTTCTTTGACACAATATGACCCAAAATAAGACCTTGACTCGCCATAAAATGACATTTTTCAAACTTTAAAACCAAATTTGTTTCAATACATCTTTTCAAAATTTTGGTTAGATTGGTCAAACACTCTTGAAAGGAGCTTCCATATACCGTAAAATCATCTATGAAAACTTCAATTATATTTTCAACATATTCTGAAAAGATACTAACCATACAACGTTGGAAAGTGGCCGGGGCGTTACATAATCCAAATGGCATTCTACGGTATGCGAAAATTCCAATGGACATGTAAAAGTTGTCTTTTATTGGTCTTCCGGCGCCACCGGAATTTGGTGAAAACCGGAATACCCGTCGAGACAACAATAGTGGGATTTTCCGGCCAACCTTTCTAACATTTGGTCAATGAAAGGTAATGGAAAATGATTTTTTCGTGTGCTTGCATTGAGTTTGCGGTAGTCAATACATACTCTCCACCCATTTTGCGCACAGGTGGGGACCATCATACCTTTGTTGTTCTCGACCACTGTGATTCCCGTCTTCTTCAACACGACTTGAACCGGGCTCACCCATTTGATATCCGAGATTAGATAGATCATTCCCGCATCTAGGAGATTCAAAATCTCCTTCTTCACAACCTCCATCATAGGCGGGTTCAGTCTTCTTTGCGCATCCCGACTCGGCTTGCATTCATCCTCCATCAAGATATTGTGCATACAAGTGGAGGGACTCAAACCTTTGATATCCGCAATTGTCCAACTCATTTCCTCTCTATGTTCCCTCAACACCTCGAGGAGTTGTTCTTCTTCACCCTTTGTTAGGTGAGTCGAAATGATGACCGTAAGAGTCTCGTTGTCTCCCATGTACGCATACTTCAAATGTTGAAGAAGGATCTTTAATTCTAATTGTGGCGATTGGAAAAGGGAGGACGGCAATCTCGTGCGATTTTGAGATAATTCGATTTGCTTCACACTAAATTGGGTGGTCTTCTTGATCTCCAAATTTTTGACTAATCTTTTAACTTCGGGGTCTAGTGAGTAGAGCTTCAACTTCTTGGCTAATTTTTCACAATCAAACCCTTTGCTCAAAACCATCTCCAACATGTCACCATTAGACAACTCGAACAACTCTTGGATTAATGGTTCAACAACATCAACAAAGCACAAGGATGAAACATCACTAGGATACCTCATAGCATCATAAATGTTAAAACTTATTGTTTCACCATCAAATTCCATTATACACGGTTTTGAGGATACTGATTCATCTAGGTCAATCACATAGAAATCCGCCGGGAAGACCAATTGGTTTACTTGCACTAGGAAATCTTCCAAAACACCTCTAGGAAAGACACTTGATTTATCCGCAAGAGAGATTATGACACCGGTTTCACTTAAGGGTCCAATATTCAATGATTCATACACCGAATTATGCATGAAATTGATAGAGGCACCAAGATCAAACATAGCACTACTAAAAGTGACATCTCCAATCTTGCAAGGAACCTTGAACATTCCGGGATCTTTGCACTTGGGTGGAAGCTTCCTTTGTAAAATTGCGGATGCATTTTCGTTCATCGAGATTTTCTCATTTCCTTTCAACTTTCTCTTGTTGGTATAAAGCTCCTTCAAGAATTTTGCATATCTCGGAATTTGTTTGATTGCATCAAGTAAAGGAATGTTTACTTCCACCTTTCGGAAGGTGTCCAAAATCTCTTTCTCCTCCAATTTCTTCTTCGAAGTTGCAAGTCGGGAGGGGAATGGTGGTTGAGTGGCTATGGGTGTTACAAGGGGAATAGTCTTCTTCGGAACTCCGGCTTGTGCATTGTTCTTGACCATAGGTTCTTCAATGGGAATGACTTCTATTTTCTCCTCTTCATCCATTGGCTTCTTCTTTGTACTAATTTCTCCGGCTTGTTTGCCACTTCTCAAGGTCACCACATTAACATTAGGATTCTTTTCGGTTTAAGAAGGAAATTTCCCACGGGACTCCAACTTGCTTATGGATGTAAATATATCTCTCATTTGTGCTTCAAGGTTAGAGATACTAGTTCTTGTCTCTTTTTGGAACTTTTGGGTGCTAGTGGTTAGGGATTTGACAATGACTTTGAGAGACATTCTGAAGCTACTTGGTTGGGATTGAGGAGGTTGTTGGTGGTGTGGAGGGTGTGGTTTGGATTGATTGTGTGGTTGTGGATGTTGGTAATGAGGTTGTGGTGGCGGATAGGATGGTCTAACCAATGCATTTTTAGGCAATGATCTTGGGTTGTAGCTCATGTTGGGATTTGGCTTCCAACTTGAATTGTAAGCTTTTTGTGAATCAGATGGTGTGTTGTGGTAGATTTGGAACTCTCCTATGGCATTCACATATTCCGCATCTTCTTGGAGAATGGGACACATATTCGTAGGGTGTCCCATTTTTGCACATATCCCACAAACCATCACTTGTGGAGTTTGTCCGAAGGCTAGCTTTTGAACAACGGAGGTTAAGTCTTTGATTTGAGACTCAAGGTTCGATGATCCCACTTCATTGACTTTGTGTTGTGTGTCTTTTTTCATGTCTTGGCACGGGCCAACGTGTTGGGAATTCGCGACTATAGTGTTGAAAAGTTGTCTTGTTTGTTGTGGAGTTTTACTAAGAAATCACCACCACTTGATGCATCAACTAGTCTTTTCTCCATTGACAACAATCCCTCATAGAAGTGTTGAATGAGGAGATGTTCTCCATCATTTGCCTCAAAGTCTTTCGGGAACCTCTCCTACGTCCACCATTACAATTGGTTTAATATTTGTAAACCCCTTTATTTTTTTTCCAAAGATTTTATTAAACGTATATTACATTTTAAATTAGAATTATATTAAATACACTTAAATCTCACCAAAAATAAAATGAATTAAATTAGGAATTCTATTAATGACAATTAAATATCACCAAAAATAAAATGAATTAATTAGGAATTTTATTAATGACAATTAAATTTCACAAAAAATAAAATAAAAAATACTCTCCCTGCCTCAATTCTTTACATAATATATCTAACCTAAGTTTTATGGGGGAGAAGAAAATGGGAGAAAACAGGTTGTTTTGATTAAACTTTACAATTTAGATTTGTAGTCGAATGACTGAAATTATAAATACATCAGAGAAAGGTATGAAAACATGTAACTCAAATTCCACTTGTCAACTTTTTAGACATCTCATATATGTTTATTTCTTGATAACTAATATTTGTACTATTTATCGATGTTTGTGCTAAAGTTGTGACAACATTAAATGATTGTTACTCAAGTTGCTTGATTTGTTTTTGATTTCTTGTAGGTCGAAATTGGAGTTGACAAACAACAGAAATGGTTAAATTCATTTGGGTTCTTGTCAATGTAAGGAAAATATAGTTTGATTTTTATGTTATGAGGGTGTGAAATTTTGTGGTTTTAAAATTAATTGTCACAGTTGTGTTATTTAGAAATTTGAATCGGACCTTTCTATGAGATTCCTCATTTTTTTCATACTTTTGATGAATTGTTCAATAAGTTGAGCAATCGAATTATAAACGATAGAATCATACACAATGTATGTAATATGCTTTGATTTTGGTTGTTAAAATCACAAATTTGTTTTTTTGGATATGTTAGGATTTGAGACCTTGATTTGTATACTTGGAAATTTTGTTTGGTCTACCTATCTACTACCTGTTTGATGAAATGCTTAAGAGAACAATATTGAGATAAACCTACGGTCAGATTTAAATTACTTTAAAAATATATTGGTTTAAATTAATTAAAAAATATATTTGTCGATTTTTGTTATCCTTCATGGTTTAAATTTGTATGTTTCTCCTTAAAGTTTCATGTTTGATTCCTTATATTTCTTTGTTTATGTTTTAGTTCTAATGTCTTCTTTGACTCTTGATGACATTGGTTAGTTTCTCATACTAAGTTTTCTTTGAAAATTATATTTAATTGCAAGTTATTATACTATCTAACACCCCAATAATCTCTAATATTTGTATAAGATGGTGACACTTATTATTTTTTATTGCAGCTTCTATTCATATTGATTACCGGATGTGATTTGAGTTATGAAATGCTGCGACTGAGGGGATTCCAAATTGTGGGGCAATGGAATTCATTACAAAAGGAGACATGATTTATATACCTTATTGGGTATTGATGGAAACATTTAATTCTTGCTCATGTAGATTGATAAATATTTTACAATATGTTCTTTTAACCTTATATTAGGACCTTTTTTTGGAAAAAAATTGTTTTTAATGTTGAACTTTGAAAAAAAATGTTCATATATAGCATCATACTCTTAAAAAATGACATTTTTAGATTATTTTTAGTTGATATGGAAACTTATGGAAACTAACCAATGATTGTCTTTTGGAAAAAAAAATTCATTAATAGCATTAAACTTTGCAAAAAATTTTATTAATATCATCGTAGTTTCAAAGAATGACATTTCGGTATTCTTTTTGGCTAATCTATAAAAATTTTATTTTTTTCTACATTAGAACTCATTAATAGGATTTTTTTTAAAACATTTTGTTAATGGAAAGTACATTATCATTTTCTTTTGCGTAATAGACCATTTATGTAAGAAAAACATTTCAAATATGGACCATTTATGTACTTTTGTTCACAAGTAAACCATTTATGTAGTTTATGTAAGAAAAACATTTCAAATATGGACCATTTGTGTACTTTTGTTCACAAGTGAACCATTTATGTAGTATATAAACTTAATTGTTAATTAATAGGTCATTAATGGCAATTTTCTAGGAAAAATTTTTAGTATTGAAATTCGCAAAAAAAAAAAAAAAAAAAAAACCAGAATGATTACAATGTATTAAGTTATTTTGTATTCATCATATATATATATATATATATATATATATATATATATATATATATATATATATATATATATATATATATATATATATATATATATATATAAAATTTATATCATAATTTAAGTTTTTAAATAAGACATAACGATATTACCACCTTATAAAATAAAAATAAGATAGCAATTAACGAATTAATTGATTCTCTATGTCAATATTTCATTATTATCTTTAAACGATTAATTATCTTCTAAAGTTTTGTTATACAAAAATTTTGTCAGATATATAAAATTAATCGTGTTTTAATTTTCCAAATTATAAAAGTAATCATTGTTTATGTTTTTCATATATGAAAATCATATTACGAAAAAGAGTACTAACATCTACCCGTTTTAAAATAAACTTCACATATTATTGTAGTTTTTAAATATATATTTTGACAAAATAACTATTTTTTAGGATTAATGTATACTTATATATATATATATATATGAATAGGAGATGATACAAGAACAATATATTACGTGTTCTTTAAAGTATAACATGTTTCTGCTAAGAACATATGAAAATTTGCATTCATAAATAAGTCTTATTTTTTAACCAATTTGCTAATATTTATTGCAACACACCCTCCCTCTAAACCTTAAGCCCCTAAATAGTCGTCTGAAACTGATCATCAAAAGAAACTATTTGGTACCATTGCATAACTAATAGTCAAAATAAACTATCTAGAGATTTGGTCCAAGGTTTCCTCTATGTCTGCATGAAGATGTCATGTTAGCATTCAAACTGATAAGAAAACAATTTGTAATCAGATTATGTTTCACGATGATAATCAATAAAGCTTACGGAGAAACAATTCCAAATGTAGGTATTTATCTCCCAGAATCAGTTTCACGCATGACCAACTTTATGTTGCACTGTCTAGAGGGATATCACGTGCCAATACAAAAGTATTAGTGAACTCTGACGAACAGTTCAACGACAATGAAGTTTATACATCATATATGGTCAACAAAGAGGATATGATTGCTCTGTAGGTATTTATCTTTAAGAATCGTTTGGAGGCAAGACCATTTTATTTTGAGATGGATTTAGACAAATTCTTCTAGCAATACAAAGAGGTAATTGTTCGGATACTATGCATGCATCATATTCATCTAAATTACGGCGTGATGTACAGTTTTACGTTTAACCGTAAACATGAGATTTATTTTGGTTATCTAACTAATGATTTGGATGAGACAAAAACATTGATGAGTGGATTCTTAAAATTGGTGAAGGTAATACTGACGGCCTTAATGATGGTGAAGCTGAAATTGAATTTCCAGAAGACGTTGTTCACTCTATAGGTGACTATATTCATTTAATTGTATCCACCTTTTATCAATCCTTTGAAAACCATCTTGATGATGAATCATATTTTCAAGATAAAGCTATTTTGGTCCCTACAAATGAAGAATTTGATGCTACCAATGACTATATTTTAGGATTGATGAAAGTTGAAAGGAAAACATATATGAGTTTAAATTCTTTATGTGATACAGAGTTACCAGGTTTTTTTGAGGAATCAATCTACTCTTTAGTTGTGTTGAATGGTTTTAAGGCATCTAGAATTTCCAACCATAAACTTATACTAAAAATAGGTGTTTCAGTCATATTACTTTGTAATATCGACCAAACCAAATGACTATACAATGGTACTAGATTATAGATTGTTAGGCTTGGAAGAAACATCATTGAAGCCTTAATCATATATGCTAGATTCTTTATCGATACTATTTATATACCTTTCATAAATTTAACTCCGTCTAATTAAAGACTCTCATTCCGTTTTCAGCGGAGACAATTCCCCATAGCAGTTTATTTTGTTATGGCCATTAACAAAAGTCAATGACAATAATTATCAAATGTTGGATTCTAGTTGCATAAGCTCGTCTTCACTCATTTTCAGTTATATATTTTTTGTTTCTCGCGTCACAAGTGAAAAAGATTGAAGGTACTTATTTATTACGAGAAAAGTTGTCCAACTAATAAAACAAAATGTTATGTTTACAAAGAGGTCCTTCAACTATTATAGATATTCAAGTGTTTATTTGTTTTTTTCAAACATTTAAATGTTAGCAATAATGCTAAATCTGTTTATGTTATTTTATTTTTTTATAGTGTCAACTTTTTTAAAGTTTTACATGTACATTTTTATACGTTTTCCGTGTTTTACGTGGGTTATAATCTAGTATATATATACCCCAACTTATAGGTGTTAGTTAAATATGAACAAAAATGGTACTTCTTATTCGCATAGGGAACGCATGAATACATATGTTAGGTACAATTCTCCCCAATAGATAAGCAATTTTGACGGATTAATACATGACACATTGGTTATCCTTATTTCATCCGTACCCATGGTTTCCGTGGCTATGGGTCTCGTTTTACTAAAACAGTAAAGCACCCTTGAAATGAATTCTATTGACTAAAACACCGGTCATATCAAATCTTGAGATTTATGGAGTGTTTGAGGTCTCCTATTTGAAGAACATGGCGCCCTAATGGAAGCCTCATGTTACCATCTTTATCAACCACGCTCAATTGCTTGCAAACATCGACCTTAAACTTAACCGAAGTTTGGTTCCATGGTCCCAACTGCACCCTCTTGAAATCCAGCAACTGTTTTTGAGGCGAATTATATATCACCTGAGGTGGGTAAGAGAACAACAAGACGGAGTGGCTTCCGGCCATCTTTCCGATGTTTGTTACCGTGATTTCAACATCAAATGTTTGGCTACCACAAACCTTGTCAGTTGCATCAATTGATTTGCAGGTAGATTTCGAGCATTGATCAGTGGCTGGTTTCTTTAGCGAGATTGTTAACTGTTTGGGTGCTTTAACGAGGTGATGAACGTATAATGAGTAACTTAATCCATAGCCAAATGGGTAAACTGTTTCGCCTCTATAGAATCGATAGGAGCGACCTGGATAGCCTGTCGATGGATCTGCCCTCATGTTCATGTTGCTCATGGTCACCGTATCCGTATAGGATCGTGGATACCATGTCATAGGTAGTCTTCCACCTACAAACGTAATCAAAGTGGTGTCACTTTTAGTTCCATGATTTATAATTATTCCGTTAGTAAAATAATATACATTTAGCAACGGATGTTATTGAGTTTGTAAATTGAATTCGTTGGTGTTGGCAAAGTACCTGGATTATAACGACCAAAAATGACATCAGCCAAAGCACCTCCACCTTCTTGTCCAGGTAACCCAACCCACATAATGCTAGTAACTTTTGGGTTACATTTTGCAAAACTAACATCAATCCCACCTCCCGACATGACAACAAGAATCACCGGTCCTCTAGCTGCATATGCAACCTCAGAAACAAGAAGGTTTTGTTGTCCAGGAAGATCTATTTCGGTCCTATCTAGGGCTTCATGCTCTATGGAAAGATCTGTGCCCATAACTAGAACCACGGCATCTGCTTTAGCAGCAATGTTCTTGGCCTTTTCGAATCCCTCAGTAGAGTTACACATCACATGATCACACCCTTCCTCGTAGATAGTTTCAACTGAATCTGACAGACCTTGTAGAGGAGTTGTGTATTTGCATGGAATTCCTGCGTAGTTGCCAATCATGGCTACCGTGGCATTAGCATTAGGCCCGATTACAGCTAGTGACTTGATATCTGATGGAAGAAGTGGCAAAGACCCTAAATTGTTCTTAAGCAAGACAATTCCTTGTCTAGCGGTTTCACGGGCTAGATCCTGGTTGGCTTTGGTGCATATATCTTTCTTGCCTAATTTCCCGTACATTTGCTTGCTTGGGTTACCATCGAAAAAACCAAGCCTCATAAGTGTCGTGAAACTGTTTGTAACAGCCCGATTCACCATTGTTTCGTTCACTAACCCCTTCTTCACTGCACTTGCTGTGAAGTTCTTTAGTGAATCCCCGCAGTTAAGATCCAACCCTGTTAAAATCCGCATTCGAAACAATTAATAAAGGAACTTAATTAATCAATAATATTATACAATAACCACTGGAGTTACCTGCGTTTAACGCATCTGCTGTAACTTCTTCTGGTGTTTTCTCATATCGCATGTCTTTGAACATGACGTCTAATGAATCACAATCCGAACTAATGTATCTGTTGAACCAAAAACAAGGATTACATATTTTTAATTGGAGAATGCAAGTAATTAAACTATGCATCAATTTGCTCAACACTTTACCCATTTAATTTCCATTTTCCCCGAACTGTATCTTCCAAAAGCTCCTTATCGCCACAAGCGGGTACACCATTAATTTTGTTGAAAGAACACATAATACTTGCAACATTTCCATCCAAAACACACTTTTTGAATGGTAGGTTGTATGTATCCTCCAAATCTTGCTGTGTTACCTACAAAAGTGAAAAACAATTTTCACCCCTCGCACTTACGATATATAAAACTTTATACTAAGCTTTCATTTAAAGAAATAAACATACAATGGCATTGAAATGGAATCGATCAACGCTAGTCCAATTATCAAGATCATAGGCAGTGTAATGTTTACAACAAGCTCCGATTTTGAGTCGATCTTCATCACCATCCTCTGTTTCTTGTAAACCTTTAACATAAGCTACTCCATATCTACTTGCTACGAGTGGATCCTCTCCTGGTGTTTCTTGCCCTCTTCCCCATCTCGGATCTCGGAAAATATTCACATTTGGTGACCAGAATGTTAATCCTGCTACACCAGTATTGTACATTGCTCTAGCTTCTGTCGAAACCACCTATATGATCATCAAGTTTTTGTACATTATGATAATGACTTAAAAACATAAGAAGCAAAGAATTCGAAAACAAATATAAATACTTTTCCAAGAAGATTCCATAGAGATTCATTGAACGAGGCTGCAGTGAGGATGACTTGTGGGTAGCTAGTAGCTCCAGGCACTACAGTTTTGTTGAACCAGGTTGCAGGTCCGGTGTCAGAAACGCCATGCAAAGCCTCCGACCACCACCCATAAGATGGTATCCCAAGGCGATCTATGCGATCGGCTACACTCACAATGCTCCCCGCTTTTTCTTGCAATGTCATCATATTTACTAAATCATTAACCCGTGTTTTCACATCCAGTGAAGTGTTACAGAACAGGAATTTCTTCAAGCCTGGATTTTTGTCAATGTCGCAAGCAAAACGAGGGGAGTATTGAGCCGAAACAGACAGGAAAATGGAGAGGAGAAAGGCAATGGCGAGTAGAAGAGGGAAGTGTGGATTAATAGTTTGAGAAGCCATGGATGGATTTTTTGGGAAGGAGAGGTGATCAGTGTGAAGAAAGGATGTTGTGGGAATGGGTCTTTATAGGTAGAAATGTACGAGAACTGAGATTAGTAGCTGACTGTTGGTAGTACCTTCTGTTAGACCAATGTTCTCGGGGATCTAGACAGCAAAGAGTGGTGTTACGGTGTTAATTGCAATGTTTTCTTAAGCAGTTTGACCATTTACCCACAATATCCTGTTTTTCGGACCATAATTCATGTCCCATGAACCAACACACAAACCATTGCTAAGATAGTCACTAATTTTGACAGAAGTAATAACCATTTTTAACTTAATTAACATTTTATTTTTATTGAAAGAATAATTTGTACAAATGGTTGGTCTTTGTTGGTAACATAACGTTTAGATGATGAAACTCGAATGATATATATTAGGGTCTTTAGTAACGCCAAAAGTCGTTGTTAATTGTTATAGAATATAGATAGCAAATTGGTCCTAAACAGTGTAGTGGTTATTGTTTGCTGCTTGATTCGTAATCTAATAAAACAAATTAAGATAATTTTGTTACATGTCAATTTTTAATGAGTTTTTAATATTTGTTATTTTGTAATATTTCTTAAATAAATAATATTTATATGTCAATTTATGGTTTTTTTCAATTTTTAAAATTAAAAAGCCACATAATACTTATATTTATATATGTGAAGTATCAAATGTAATAAATATTATACTAAATTGCAATTAATATATTTATAGATTCCTTATTTCAAAATTTTATTTTGAAAAATACTTATTAATTACATTTTAATATTTTATTTTTTTTAATCAACTCGTGGAATACACGAGTTTTACACATAGTCTATTATAATAAATAAAGATAATTTTGTCAAATTTCAATCTCTAATGAATTTTAACACTTGTCATTTCTTAATAGTTTTTAAATAAATAACATCCATATGTCAATTTATGGTTTTTTTTTTCAATTTTTAAAATTAAAATATCACATAATACTTATATTTATATATATAACTCAAACATACTCTCTCAAAATGTCTTCTTCAACTCAAACATACTCTCTCAAAATGTCTTCTTCAACATCTTCATTAGGCAAGTTTGATGTCGTGCTTGAAACGATTATAAAGGTTATTCGGGAGGCGGAGCAGATGATCGAATGACTACAAGAAGAAAATGCTGAGAATGCACGGCGGAGGAAGAGAAGATACATACAAAGATTTCTTGAGGCGGCTAATGATCGACTCATGCATGATTACTTTGTGGATGATGCCAACTTTATATGATATAATTTGTCTTCAGTTCTATATGCATAAATCTTTGTTTTTGCATGAGATTACTTTGTGGATGATGCCAACTTTATATGATATTATTTTCGTCTTCGGTTCTATATGCATAAATCTTTGTTGATCGAGTATTTGGAGCTTTGAAAAAACGTTGACATATTCTTAAATATCCCGCGTCGTATATGGAGGAGAAGAAGACGAGCGAGGTGATGTATACTTGTATCATATTGTGTTATATGATTCTCGAAGACGAAGAAATGCAATATGTGAGTATAATGAAAACGAGATCGTTCCACCGATACAAGCTTTTGAGGTTGGAAGCACGAAGTGTATGTCGAGGAGGGCACTAGTTAATGATGTTGAGACATATCATGTTCTTCATAGGGACTTAACGGAACATATTTGGAACGTCAACCACATCGATCTAAACATGGAACCAGTCGACGATTTTGAATGTCAGTTTTCCGATGAAGATGTTCTTTAGGTCTATCTAGGTTTTGTAATTTTAGTTTGTATGCTTTTTATTTTAAATTATATTTTTTGGTGTGTTTGTTGTTATTTTGAATTTCAATGTTTTTATTTTAAGTTTAATGAATTTTTAGTTTTTAAAAATTGTTATGTTTGAAAGATTTATTTTTGTATATTAAAAAAAAAGTAGTAAGGCAAGTATGGCAACCCATGCCTACCAAACGGTAACTTTTGGTAAGAATGCGCAAACTGTGATATGGTGCCTACGTGTACCGTGACAAATGTGACATCACACCTACCAGTCTAATAGGCATGACAATGACATAGTTATAGGTATTTTTGATGAATTTTATTAAATACCAATAGGCATGACAACGTCGCCACTATTGTCTGATGAGTTTGGAATACATTTAGTTTTTATTATGTTTACACATTAGAGATTTCATATCAATATAGATTTCATATTAAACATAATATTAATACATTAAAATTTCCAATAAAATATTTGACGTTTAATTTTTTAGAATAGACAAAATGCATTAAAAAAATTAACCCATCAGGTAGCTGGAATAATACAAGAGTTTGAATAAAGATTACAAAAATGGAAGCTAATAGTACAAGGGCAACAATCAAGATTACAAAAATAGGAAACGAAGACACATTACAGCAACACTTGTAGAAACTGTCGAGGCTCTACCCCACCCTAAGGGTAAAATCGTTCAAAATAGCCATAGAAAGAAATGCCCAACCCTGAGCTAACTCAATTAACTGAGAAATCAGAACCCAATAGATCTCAAAATTCAACTTGGACATGTGAGGAGGCAACCACAAGCAAGACTCTTCAGCCGATCATAAGGACAAAATGATCAGTACACTACAACAAAAATGACTTACATACACAAATTTTAAGGCCTATAAAATTTGACCGTATCCTATTGTCACACTTAAGTTTTTTGATCAAAAATATAACTGTATATCGTGGCAACATAGGTGTGTTACGGCCACATTGAAATTCATCATTTAAGTATGACTATAATCTATCTTTTAGTCACATATAACGTGAGACGAGTAGGTGTTAGCCATGGTTAGTTTATATTTAATGTGACTATTTTTTACCCTTTCACATTAATCTATATCTATATCTATATCTATCTATATATCTTATAAATCTATCATTTTTCCTTTCACCACATTCATTTGAAACTCCCATTCATTTTTCCTTTCACCATATTCAATTGAAACTCCCATGACTTTTCAATCTCTTCCTAATAATTGTTATAAGTTGGTTAATAAGATTAAATAAATATCAAACATAAAGTGTAATCATATACAAACTAAATTTCAATATTAAAAGAATATATTTACTTTACTTATAAAGTTATGGTTTTTAACTTTTTACATATTATACTTAATTTATTAGTTTTAATATATTGTTGGGTGTAAATCATTATCATTTTAAAGCTATAACTTTTGAACAATTTGTATAAAATACTTAAATTATAAATTTAAATATAACATTACAGGATCAACTTAAATAACCCAAATAATATTTTGTAAATAGTTAAAAGTGATAAATTGTAGTGTCTTTGTAATAATGATTATAAGTTGGTTAGTAATGTTAAATAAATATCAAACCTAAAGTGTAGTCATAAATAAACTAAATTTCAATATTAAATTAACATCTTTACTTCTACTTATAAAGTTACGTCTTTAATTTTAACATATTATACTAAATTTATTAGATTAAAATGTTGTTGTATGTAAACCATTATCAATTTTAAATAATTATACTGATAGAAATTAAAACATTAAGCAAAGGAATTTTAAAAAGTTAATTAACAATAATAACAACATTAAATAACAATAAACCATATATTATATTTTATTTTCTTCATGTGTAACTGGCGGGTCAAAGTCATTCAAACGATTGACATTATGTAGTTATAATAGATGCATATATTATCATATAATTCAAAATAATCAATATATTATATCAATTTAGTACATCAGTTATTATATCAAATTTAGTAACAACTTTATTGTTATATTAAAAAAAAACATATATTTACAAAGACTTAAACTATATATGTTTTTCGGCGCAACGCGCGGGCATTTGCCTAGTTTATGTTAAATCATGACGTATGATATCATTTAATCACATAAAGAAAACTCATAAAGAAAATAATGTGACCATTGGTTAGATATTAGTGATACATAATTTTAAAAAGCATCGTTGAATATTACTTATAGCAACACTTGTTTTCTAAATGATGTAGCCATTTTATACAATTTAGTGACATTCTTTTATTTAACCGTGACATATAAAATCATTTAGTCACAAGAACAAAACACATAACGAACAAAATGTGACCATTGTTTGCTTTTTGGTCATACATAATTGTTAAAACCATCGTTGAACTACATATAACAACACCTTTTTGTAAATCATATGGCTATTTGTTACCCTTTAGTGAGTACGTTATATTGTGACATATGATATCATTTAGCCACATAAAGAATACTCATACAAAAATGAATGTGACCAGTGGCTGCTTTCGGCGATATATAATTGTTAAAACCATTTTTGTATCTTACTTATAACAACACATTGTTTCTAAATGATGTGGCTATTTGTTACCTTTAGTTACATTATTTTACGTAAGATCGTGATGTATGATATCATTTAGTCACATAAAGAAAAACGTAAAAAAACATGACAATTGTTTGTGTTTGGTGATACATAATTGGTGTGACTATTTGTTACCCTTTAGCCACATCTAATTTTGTGACCATAGTTCTAATTAACACTCAGTAACACTTATGAATGGACGACGATAATATTAAAATGTTGCACATATATATTACATGAGTAAAGAAGAATAGAAGAAAATAACATTAACCATATAGGCAACTTAAATAATATACAAAAATATTGTAATCAAAATATACCTAGCAAGTATTGTAACATTTGGGGTCCCGGGTATAATTTGTTATAAGTTATGAGTTTTCTAAGGACATTATTGGCCACGATATGGGAATGGTGTCCCCACGACATGGCATGGCGAAGAATGATCTCAGATGAATTTTTTGCCTCACGATATGGCATCTTGTTCGTCACATTGTGGCCACAGTCTGAGGGAAAAAAAACCCTATTTTTGTTGGGCTTTAGGCCCTATATAAGGTAAGTGTGAACTAGGGTTTGCTCACCCTCGGCCTCCAACACCTTCCTTTTTAACCCTAATCAGATTTAGTCTCCATTGTTGAGTTTTTGAAGAACCTTGTGTTGTTTTTTGGCATCTTGAAGGAGAAGGAAGCTCATTTGGTGCATTGTTTCATCGTGCAAGCCTCAACATCCTCATCTAGCAAATCTTTAGACCTTTGTAAGTGTTCAAGATTAAAACTTTAGGTTGCATGCTCCAAGATCTTGGTTCCCTATCCGTTATTCTTCATGTTGTGAGAGTTTGAAAGAATGGATTCCATAAAGTTGGCAACTTAATGGATCCTTGAGGACCTTTTGGTGTTATATTTTCCAAATCTATGATTCTTTGTGGTATTTGGTCTCGTACGTAAGTTTGAGCTCTCTTTTTCCTTGATTTTGACCTAGTTTGGAAGGTGCTTGCATTTGACATGAATATCCATAAAGCATTGATTTTTATGGTGGTTTTAGAGTAGGAAACCCTTCTAAAAGTTATGGACTTGAGACTTTGTAAAAACCCGATCTAATGTACCAATCAAAGTCACTAGAATTGGTGTGAAATCCTAATTCAATGATTAATGCAAAACAATTATATCGAATTAAGAACACAATATCGGATCTTCAAAGAACACTATATTGATCAATAGTCTAGTACATTAGATCTCTATGTTTCTCGGTTCTCTATATCTCTCTAAACTCGAAATCAACTTCTTAGAACGACCAACCCTTTACATGGATGAAAGTCAAAAATATTTTTATACTAGACCTAATTACAAAGGCCCAACGCAAAACCCAACTAAAAGCGTCATTAAGCTCACCGAAATCACATGGTGATTTCAGTCCAAACACCACCCAAATCATGGTGTTTTTGGTCGTAAACCGAGTACTCTAAAAACTATTAAAAGTAAAGTATAAACCACAAATCATGTCCTAACAATCTCCCCCTTGGTTTATAGCTTTCTTTTCTTTTCAATCTTCTCTTTGTTCTTGACTTTCAACTTTTATCTTTGATTTCTTCACAAATTCGGTATAAGGTCTTCTTGTACAGGTTCTTGAAAATCAGTGCTTTCGGCTTTGAAAAAATTCAGAGATAATTACAGGGAGACCGATTATTTTGGATCACTTCATCAAGTTCATAGATAGGAGCAAATTGATTGAGGAGGATTCAATGCAATTCGACATATAACTTCAAATACAGTTTCACCTTACTTATGGGATTGAAAGGTTGTGTGTTGAAAAATAATCTCCACTTTTTGTTCCTTCGAATGAATACTCTTTGTCGATCACATATGTGTCTTGAAAAGTAACCATGACTAAAAAGTCCATGTGGATCACAAAGTCATAAAGACCCTTCTTTCAACAGTTGTTCAAGGACCCAACCTTGGCTCGGATGGAGACTACTCGCAGTATCCGTGTGAACACTGAGGAACGCACTACGATTTGTTGAGTATCGGAGAATTACTCATGGCTATTTTTGATGTTAGCCCTTGCATATCTTCAATCAAAGATCTCAATACAGTTTTTCAAGTTAACAAGTTAACTTGGCCCTTGGCGAGACGTTCAATAGTTTTTGAATCTCAGCTGAGTGTACCATTCTAGTGCTAGTGAGAGTTAATTATGAATAACTCACAAAACCATCATGTGACAAAAATATCTGAACACATATTTCTACAGTTTAGCATGAAACGAGGTCAAGGCCCTTTGGCAGGACATTCAGCGATAATCGTGCCTTGCAAGGTGGATCGCCCTTGTGCCAATAACCGTTAATTCCTTACTTGCGGAGAATGTATTCGAGAATACATTTGAGTCTCCGCATTTTTGCATGACAAAAGAATGACAAGACCATGGGCGGGATGTTCAGCGATATCTATTTCCCGGTTGGGTGAATCGCCCTGGTGCCATGATAGTTCTTAGGTAAAGATAACTGACAAGACCAATTTTGACAATCTGTACAGTTTCAAACATTCAATTTCTTAAATACGGCAATTCTTAAAAAATATTGCGTAACTGACAGTTTGTACAGTTTCATGCCTTCAATTCCTCGAATACGACAATTCTTAGAGAGAAATTGCCTAAATGACAATTTATATGGTTTCATGCCTTCAATTCCTTGTGAAAATAGTGTGAAGTGAAATTCTGTCAATTCTTTTCAAGATCTCTTTTTGCACAGAAAATTTCAACATAGTCTCCTTGAGTCTTCTCATCTTTTGAATTCGTGTTTTAAGACAAATGAAATTTTATGAGATAAAAATAAAAATAAAATAAACTTAGCACGTAATAAAAATAACTGAGAAATAAAATAAATTAAAATACGCTCAAAAGGAATAAAAATATTTTTGGATTTTTGATTTTTCTGAAAAAGAAATAAAAACAGAAATAAACATATTTTTGGATTTTTGAATTTTATGAGTTTTTTTTTGTTTTAATTCCCCCCTAAATTTGTGCATAGAGGAAAAAATATGAACAAATTTAACGAAAACAAAAACAAAATACAAAATGTACAAAACAAAAAGAACTTTTAGTCTTCAAAACGAATTATTTTAAGAAAACTCACAAGCACGTCAAAACGAGCTTTTTAAAAAGGTTTTGTAAACAAATCGGTCACATTATTATCAGTGTGGATTTGTTCCAAATGAATGATTTTACGCTTAAAACAGTCTCATATAAAATGAACTTTAATATCTATGTGCTTGGTTTTAGTATGCTGAACTTGATTTTTAACAATTTGAATAGCATATCATTATCACAGAAGATAGGAGTGTCAAGAAAATCCAAACCATAATACTATACTTGATATTGCATCCAGATGACCTGAGAACAAGAAGCAGATGCAGCAACGTATTCAACCTTATTTGTAGAAGTGGATACAGTTTGATGTTTCTTGCACTGCCACAAGATCAGTTTGTCTCCCTAGAATTGACATCCAACACTTGTAGATTTCATATCAATGTCACAACCTCCATAGTTGTTGTTAGTAAAATCATAAAGATAAAATTCACGATTTTTTAGGATACCAGAGCCCCAATTTAAACCTCCCTTTAAGGTACCTAAAAATTCATTTTACAACAATTAAATGAGAAAGTTTAGGATTAGCGTGACGACGCGAGCATTGACAGGCTGCAAAGAGTATATATGGTCTGCTAGAGGTCAGATACATCAGAGAGACAATCATGGATTGATATAGAGTTTGATCAACCGATTATCCATCCGGATTTGATGTCAACAGTTGTGACAACTGTCAATTTCCGGTCGAGTCAAATTCAAATAAAGTCAACAAGTCAAACCGGTCAACTCAACTAACCCTTGTATACTAGGGTTTACGTTATGTAATTTCTATACAACTTGCCATTTTTTTTTATAAGAAATCATCACTCGGAAAGTGTGTATGTTTAGATTCCTTTAACCTTAATTGGGGTAAGTGATGTACCAAAACGATAAAACACTAGTGCATACCCACCGGGGGTGTGTAAGATCCTTAAACATGACTTAACGGGGTTTACAGACCTTATGTTACGAAGCCAAACACTCAAAAAGGTCACAAACATAGTCTCTCTAAATCTCTTTCACTCTATCACTCTCTATAAAAAATGTCTCCCAAATCTCTCTCAAAACTTCTTTCAACTTTTTATAATCATTCGGTTCATCCTGACACGTAACTTAGTGAAAAACCGCTTGAAACGGGAAGATACTTTGAAAAATAGCCATATAGGGCTGAAGCCCTTATTAAGAACCCAAGCTTTCCTCTGGAACCGAACCCCCATAAGGAACCGAAACCTTGGATGTCTCCTAGGGTTTTGTACTCCTTCCCATGTGGGATGGAGTACCAACCACGAAATTTCACTCCTTTCCCATGTGGGATGGAGTGAAATTTCCAAAATATATTTCTAATTAATTATTAACCATAATAATTAATAAACCAATTTCTCCTTTATTTATTCTACTCAATTTGGGTCTTGAGGGCAACCCAAAAGGACCCTGCTATTATTAGAAATATGACCAATAGTTAATGACCTTGGACACTATTCCAAAAGTCTCCCACTTGGACAAGTCATCAACTATACGAGGACTAATATTTCTCCAATAATCAACAGAGAGTTAGCCATCCAATGCAACTACCGAACTCTTGATCTAATCAAGATTCAGCCCTTAGATAAGTGATCAACTATCCCTTCATTCTATGATATCTGTATGAATTCGAGACATGGATAATGGTCAATCTCAAGAGTTCAAGATTATGTTTCCCGATATAGATTTGTGATGACTGTATCTGACTACTAAATTGAACACATCAATTCCAGTCAGGGCTCGGCCAAGCACTTTAGATGTCAGCACCAAATCATCGAGGGGCCCATAGATATCGCTTCTCCTATTAACGCATAAGGAATGAATAAACTTCGACTACATAGTTTTCGTCTATTTCATCATGTCATACATGGACATACCCTTTATAGCTACCAGTTACGGTTAACGTTGGAGTAGACCAATGCATAACAAAATCATAAAGCAAAACCCCACATGTATCTAGGTTTGAAGAATAGAAGATATTATCGTCTTAGAATTACTCGTGACTGAATCCATGAAGTAATCTCTAAGCGTGGGTTGGTCCAATACTTAAATCTCTATTAAGCACTCATGAGTGTTAGCGCAATCTCTATGCTATGTCCAATCAATATGGACAATCCACTAATACTCACGACAGTCTTGAATCACTACTTACTTCCAAGAGTATGACCGACTGTGAACGTTTGAGTAAATTAATACTCGGGAAGTGGGTTCCAAACATGCAAAAGTGAGAACGTAGTGATAAGCTAATTGAAATGATCGAAATCCATCATATATTGAGATCACCACTTGATAATCGCCAAATCAAATTAAAACTTATACCGCTTAAAGTTCTCGGTTTTTAAAACAAATCAAACTAAGAGTGCTTAAGCCAATTCATTTCCAAATCTAATGCCCCTCGACTTTGTCTGACTGTCAGATTTAGTCAATGACATCAGCTTATGGAATGGATCGACAAGATTATCTTTCGATATGACATATTGACTATGATGTCTTTACATTTGACTCACTATCAAATGTGGTGGTACTTACTGAGTATGTTTCATGTGAGCTTGTGTGACTTAGGATCCATACTCGAGGTAAGTTCACCCAAAGTCACAAGAAACTTCATACGGACCATCAATGATTGACTCAACAAAGATTTCACTAATGAATCTCTTTTAGTCACATAGTCTTCTTTGCAATTTAACAAACTGCAATATACTCCAAGTATGTTAAATCCACTATGGTGTATTACCTAGTACTCTTTCAAGCTAATATACCACCATTCAGAAAAGCATGAATTCCGACTGCGAACGGAATTGCCTTTATTAGTGCAGAACTTAGCATCAATGTAACTCTTACAATGATCTCTTACATAGTATTAAGATCATCTCTCCTGTCCTCCAAGTACACTCAAGAATGTTCTTGATCTTGATTCATTAATTCTTTCCAAATTGATCTAATCCAACTTGTCATGCTCAAGGCATACGAGTCATCAGATTTGGGACATGTCATGGCATATATGATCGAACCCATAGAAAAGCATGTGGGACACGACTCATAACCTTTAGTAGAACTTAGGACATTAGCATCGCTCAATGTTATGCCATATTATGCACGAACCTTTCAAAGTTCTGCATGTTGAGTTTCCTCAACATTCCACGTATTTTGGCTTAATCCAATGAATCACCTTGATATATGTACGTGTTCTGTATCTCCCATGTATATCATAGCGAAACAATTCTCATACCAAGCCAAGCTTTTACACTTGCTAAGTTAGAATATAATTTCCTATGAATCGTACATTATCTATGTACAATACAAGGATGACTACAGTGCTCCCACTAGTACTAACATATATATGGCTTATCTTTGTTTCTCGAAATTCAAACTCCTTGAATTTTCTCATTGAAACAAAGATTCCAGTTACTCCCACTAGCTTTGACATATATATGGTTTATCTATATTTCTCAAAATTCAAGCTCCTTGAACTTTCTCATTGAAATAATGTTCCATCTTGCGAGATGCTTATTTCGGTCCATAAATGAACATTGTTAAGCTTACACATCCTTCAAAACCTATCTTGGTTTAATTATGTGCTTGTTCATATCCATGATTGTCTCTACTTGAAGATCCACGTGCACTTAAGGGCTAAGGTCAAGTGTTTGATCTACCAAATTACAACATACATGGATTGAATCTCGCTTTCCATTTCCTCCTTCTATGTTGTAGCCTTTACGGCCTACCATAGCTTCCGATAGCGGGTACACTCTGATTTCTCCATATCAGTGACTCATTTACCTCAGTAATATAAACTCTTATATAACTAGGTTCATGACGTCTTCTATTAGATCTATAAGGAAAAAGTGGAAATATGTCGGTTTCCTTAATAGCTCGTTCAATCTCAAATTGAATGTTATCTCCAACTTTAGGCTCTTCGTTGGTTCACTCTCTCAAGATCAATGTGGCTCCCACTAGCTCCTTTTGGAAATCAGCTTCCTCTCTTGGAAGGCTGCCCTTTGAGCAACATACACTTTGTTCTCAAAAGGATTGTTAAACAATTATCCAAAATGCTTGATGGGTTCTCCAACGAAATGACACATCTCTATTCAAAGTCCTAGATTGTCGAGCGCTTCACGACGAGCGTAAGCCTCATAATCGTAGACTTACATATGTGGTAGTGAGGATTAAATCCCACTTTACATATAATAGAGTGTTTCATGAACCTACTTAGTTGCTACAAGACCAAAGAACTTGTTGTAGCGCTATTCATGGTACAATCCATGAATTGTTAGTGTGCATCATGCGACTCATCTAATACAAAATCAATAAACGATTTGTTTCTCTATCCAACTAACACTTCCTAGTGGTAGTGTTCTGGGTGGAGATAGTTTGTGAGATACTTTCACAATTACTTAGATGATCGATAAAGTTTGGACTGAGATTCTCACTATGAGTCTCATCCTATTGCCCAATTGATTCTCAACTTCTCTTTATGAGAGCTCAGAACACCTGAAAGGTTCCATACTCACATTCATACAATGTTCGCCTCACCATGTATCGTGGTTAATCTGAACGGTCTATTAGAGCGAACTAATTCCAATAGATACTCACATCACCCAATGACGTATTCATCATCTATCTTGATAAACAATATTTGCATTGATCATAAGACCTGAGGTCAAAAGATATCCAAAATCCGATCCAACTGGATATTTGGTAATGCATTTCTCATTTATGTATCCAAGACTATGATTCCACAAATACATTTCACCCAAACCTTTGGATGTAATTGAATAAGTACATATTGTGATTAATCTGGATGATCCATTCACAATAATACACCTTATTCAAATATTTGAATCAACTTTGAACTATTGCTACTATACTAGCTTCATAGATTTCATGACTTTCTTTTATCATCTTAGAATACTCCACATTTAAATAAGTCACAACTATCTCATGAATCATAGTATAAGCAATTTCAATTATAATACCATAGACTACATTTTAAAAATAGTTGTCTTTTGATCCTACGAATGTAGCAAGGGCTTGGCATTCATGATGAAATTACCTTCTCCATGTTGTAGTCTTCTTATTTCATTTTAGTAATTGCACATTCTTTCAAATGTTAGTACTAATCCTTAGCAAAACACTCAAGGTTTAGAAGTAATGTTTTGATGGCATTATAAATCCATATATTTGATTGAATACCAAACATTAAAGAACAAGTTATCTTTTGATCCAATGGAAAGTAGCACGGGCTCGTGATCCATGATCAAATCTAACTTATTCATGTTTCAGTTGTGGTATTCTCGGGTTTGTGGTCGTGGTGCTCAGGTTGTCTGGTATGTCGAGGATAGTGATGCATGATTTCGAGGACGAAATCTAATTTAAGTGGGGGAGAGTTGTAACGCTCTGTTCTGAATCAATTCCTAGTCTGAGGTTGTGGCCCAAATATTGGTCATCATCAGGATTAGGGCTTTTAATAATGTAAGATCTAGGCCCATTTGGGTGCGGGTGATGTATTAGAAGTGATTCGGGTGTTCAATTCGTGTATTGAGGCCTAGGGGTATTTCGGTAAAGTGGTAGTTTGGGCTTTTGTGGAATATAGACTTTTTTTAGGAAGGTATTAAGGAAGGTATGAGTTGATAGAACCGTAGGGCTTCTCTTCACCTTTCCGTTGATATAAGGATCTTCAGAATCGAGTTTATAACGAAGAAGTTTTGGCCTTCAAAAGTTTCATGGTTTTCAGGCTTAGCCGAGTACGCGAGACGTACACAAAGAGTACACAGGGCGTACTAGTGAAGAAGGTAGTATGTTGGGCGTACTGACCAGGATGGTCACGAATGTTCTTTGGAGTACGTTGGGCGTACTCCCGTCAGAGCAGGGCCCTATTTTGGGGTCTTGGACCCTATTTAAGCCCCTTATCTCATAACCTAATCCTAATATCTTCATTATCCATCCCTCCACACCCTAGAAATCGACATATATATTCCAAGGTGGCATTTTGAGCTTATGGAGTCCATTTTTTTGGGTGTTTGATCCATTTTCAAGAAGATGGAGTTTGATGCATAAATGAGAATCAAGGAGGAGCTTGTGGATCTGGCTTTTATGACACATTCTCAGCTTGATGAAGGTATAAAGTTTTGAACTTGATCATTCATCTCTTAGATCTACCATTTTTGGGTTTTAGTTCCTTTTTGATCCCAAGGATGAAGCTTTATGGTTCAAATTCGATTTTAGACTTGGGGTTGCCACTCATGAAGCTATTTGAGTCCCTAAGACAAAAAGTTACCATGTTGAAGGTCTTAATGGGATTATGCATGAGTTAGGGTCACTTTTATGGAAGTATAATGCCATTTAAGGAGTTTGGGTTTTTTTGGGGCATGCGAAGTCACCAAGTCAGTGACTTTATGGGTTTAGACGTGAAGTATAGCTCAGATCTGTGATTTGGACGGGTGGGATCAAGTATTAAGCACTTAATGGACTTTGGGCATGAGTTGTTTGTACGTTGGGCATACTATGTAGTACGCTGCACGTAAGGTCCATTTGCCTAGTACGCTATTGTTGGGTTTTGAGCATTCTAACACTCCTAAGTGTACATGCAACCCTAAATACCTTGGATCTATGTTTTCTCTATTATACATGCAAATATGGATGGGTGGGATCAAGTATTAAGCACTTAATGGACTTTGGGCATGAGTTGTTTGTACGTTGGGCATACTATGTAGTACACTCCACGTAAGGTCCATTTGCCTAGTATGCTATTGTTGGGTTTTGAGCATTCTAACACTCCTAAGTGTACATGCAACCCTAAATACCTTGGATCTATGTTTTCTCTATTATATATGCAAATATGAACTTTCCAAGGTATTCATCCTAACTAGCATAATAACATCGATTCATATGAATATATCAAGTTAGAATTACACACCTCTTTGATGTAGAATGTCTTCATGAAGCTTGAGTGCCTAGTGCCCCAAGTGTGACACCTTAAATGGTTCACACAACACCAAATGCACTTGGAAAGACTTGAGAGAATATACACACTTCATGAAAATCGGCTAGCCCTTTCTCTCACTCATAGTGGCCGATTTTCTCCAAGAATATGATCGTTATATAGTTAGTGACAATTAGGGTGAACCCTAATTGTCATGGCTTTCCATTTCCTTGGATCCATGGGTTCAAATATACCATGGAGCATCCATGGAGCATCTTATGGGACACGATTCATGATGTCTCACATAAACACATTTGGAAAATTTTAGAAAGGATCAATATTATATCACATGCAATCGATCCTATATCCGAAGCATATGGGACACGATTCATGATGTCTCACATAAAGACATGATACTAGACCAGTCCTTTTGCTACAATATTTCTATTTTCCAAGTTCTCATGATTCAGATTATGAAAAGGGATGCCGTAATCATAATCGAATTTTAGAACACAAATAATGAACCCATATATAGAATTTCCTTATGTTGAGTCATTCCAACATGAAATTCATATATATTCTTGACTAAATTTGATTAAAATCTCAATCTAAGCTTTTAGAATTGAAATGAAGTATAATTTTCTCTCCCTTAATTATAGCAAAACACCTTTTCATTGAATTGAAACTTTTGTTTTCTATAATTAACGTTGCTAACTTGCAATACTTATCATAATTATCATGCTCCCACTAACATGATGATTATTATCATTACACTTATGCTCCCACTAGCTTTGACATGTACTCAGAAATCAGCTGAACTTCTAGAAAAACAATACTTTATTGAGTTTCTTACCAAAGTTCAGATTTCTGATACTAGATTGCTTTGATAAAACTTTATTAAAATTATACACCTTATCTTAGATAGCTCACAGGTGTGTCTAAACAATTTTAAGAACTATGAAAAGGGATGTCGTAATCATAGTCTCGATTGTTTAGACCTTTGTCACTTCTCACAAGTCCATGTTAGTGTGCCGGTTAACCACACACGCTCCACTAACGACTTTGAGAATGCAAATATCATAATTGCTATCTAGCTAAAATCTACATAGTGAAAGTGTTTCCTCACCATCATTTTCATGAATCAAAGAGAAACCTTATGACACTTATATTTAATAGTGTATGTGTTCTTATCCATGTGAATTGTCAAAACCATAGTCACAAGACAAGGATAATGACAAATTCAAACTCATATGGACTGAACTCAGTCTTAATTTCTTGCCACCTGGCAGCTCAAGGGCCTGCCATTGCTTCGAAGTTGTTATGCAACCAATTGGGAACTCTAAGAACTCATATGTAAATCCAACATTAACTGGAATGAGCACAAAATATGTCAACACGATAGGTTGTAAACCTCAAGTCGTGTGCTAGTGAAGAACTTCAGGTTTTATTCTTGATTAGTTCTTTTCAAGACCTTAAAGACTCCCACTGTCCTCTTGACATATAAGAATTTCTTTTCAGATATTCAAGAGATAGTGTGGATTCTAATCAAGACAAACACTTCACACAATTGGCCTTAGTTGGTCTTTGTTTTATCCAAAACATCACAACTTACCAATTTCAAATGTACAAGAGTAGAAACTTTTACTCTTACATTTGACAAGTGTTTTAAACCATCTTTAAGACATGTCACTCAAGTTACATTCTTAGAGTATAACTCTATGAATTGCTTTTGGAAGGAAGTATGAATCATCTTCTTGATTTAACCACTTCAACAATTCATAGCTCCTCTTCTTAGCTATCAGAATGCACTTAGAGGATGAATTGTGATAAGGTCTCTAAATCATTAAGATGATCATATAACATGATACTAAAGTACTCTCCCATCTTTTTAGATTTGATAAACTTTTATCCTTCTGCCTAATTTGATTCTTCTTATTCGCTCTGCCATACATTGGAACCTTTTCCAATGTCTCAGAATTACACTTAAGCTTGTAAGTATAACCATATCTACTGAGCTTTAGTAAATCATGACGAATAATCTTATCGATCTTTTGTGGTGCACTTGACCAGTGCACAAGAATGTGTAGTCGATCCCTTAGTCCTTCACTTGACTCACTTAAACATGTCAACAAGGAATTAGTCTTAATTTTCCAAAGATGAAAATTCTCATTCATCATACAACTTGCATGATTCCAAGTTTCTATCCAACTGAAACTTGGGTGATGAGAATCTTTCCTTATTTGGTAAATTTAGACATTACCACAAATGAAAGAATCAATTTCGTATTTCCACTCTTGCTATTAATGGAATCATATAAGCAGCAATTTTTTCACAAACGCCATTGTAAGGATCCATAAAATAAATAAAATCAAAAATTTCCTTTTATTTTAAAACTTTGCGGAAAAACTTATCCTTACAATCCATATGAAAACTTGTTGTCATCTATTCCTAAGCGATATCTATCATAACTCTTATATAACAGCCCAATAATCCGATCTTCAAACTATACAATAGAAATCCATCTATGCGATCAGATTCAACATATTCTTTCTTTAAGTTTCTTCACTTTTTCTTTGATTCTTAAAACATCAACATGTGACCCAGTCACATCATGTATCAAAAATCTCAGAATAGAAACTTAGCAGAGTTAGATAGTGGACTTTACCCGAAGTAGAGTCAAACTTATTGACTTTAACATCCTTAGGTAAATTTGGCAGCTTTTCAACCAATACCCCTTTCTTTGGCAATGGACCCTTGATAATGGGACTATCTTAGACTTAGCCTCTCTCTTTACCATTTGGTCAACCAAGTTGACTATGGTCGATCCTTTTCCATTAGGAAAAGAGAGCTTTACTGGATATCCAATGTCATTATTGTCAATGTCCACAAGTTTTAGGAAGTTGATCATAGCAAATAGATAAGATCATTAAGGGTCTTGTCATAGTTTGTTTCATAGGATTCCCAAAGGAACTCACTATGTGACTTAGAAAGTGATTGAACCAACAACTTTCTCTAGACTTTGACACCCAACTCTCTCGGCTTGTCAATATGTGACTACATCTTCAAGACATGATTACATATAGAGCTTTGCTTGCCAATAGGGCTTGATTAAACTTTCCAATAACTTGTGGGTTAGGGAGAATAATTGAAGGAGGTGAAAGAAGTATGATTTCCATGGGACATCATATTCATTTAGGAAAGCCTGTTTCAAGAGATTTGGGAAGATCATAAATGTCTAAACCAGACATATTGTGGGAGATATTCAAGATAGTTGATTTAAAGTCCCTAATATAACACCCAATATGAAATATTAAGGCTAGGACCCAACACAATACTTTTATAACTTGGAAGAGGGATGCCGTAATCCAAGCTATAAAATATTTGAAGGTAGGTGAATGACAATTCACTAATTTCCACCAAGATAAACGAAATGTATTATTAGGTTTTAATTGGTTTTGAAACTCCTAGATTCTTTTGAGATTCATTGAATGTTTCAATGGCATGTTTCAGTCTCGAGTGTGCCCTTCAGGTTTTGTGACTGGGATGCCGAGGATCATAAAACAAGGTGTGAATAACCATGCAAATATACTTGGTACCCTTAATATTTACCCCTCAATCGATGTGCTGGTTAACCACACACACTCCACCGATAATATGATAAATATTAAATTACCCTTTGCCAACCTTGTTAGGTCCAGGTTAGTGTGCCGGTTAACCATACACACTCCACTAAAGGCTTAAAACAAACAAAGTGTAATTTCATGGATTAGCACCTTATTCACATTTTCCGATGTAACTAAGATTGGGTATTAATAAGAGTTTAGTTACTTAGTATTTATCATTAATACTTTTAATGAAGGGAGAATTCTAGTCCTTGTCCCTACCTGTTCGGCTAACGACCCTCCACCGGTCAAGGAAGTGGTGGGTGAGAGTGGACACCCATTAAACTGCCATTTTATAGACAGTAACGTTATACCCCCCTTATAGACCGGCTTCGTGAATGAGGCCTACTAACGGTAAGACTGACTTTACTCTTATATATATATATATATATATATATACATATATATATATATATATATATATATATATATATATATATATATATATAAGAGTAAAGTATAAGGGTTGAATTTTATCTTTTAAAATTCTAAGGGCTAACTTGGAATTAAAGTATTCATGACAGAAAACTTTTCAAATTCCAAAACTTGAGGGCAAGTTTTGAAAATATTCAAAACTAATTAATTTCATAACTTATGTGTTTAAAGTAGCTTTAATTAAAAAACTCTTCAAGTTCCATAACTTGAGGACAAGTTATGGAATACTTTAAACTAATAAAAGAATGTAACTATTCTTTATTTTGTAACGTATGGAATTAATTAAGGTTACACATTTTATTACTTAATGAAGTGACTCTTGAACCTCCATAACTTGAGGACAAGTTATGGAGTCATAAAACCATTTAATGAGGACAAGACTCTTCATTTTGTAACCTTTGCCATCTTTTATGAGTTTTATGAAACTTGAATGTGACCTTTCATGTAACTTGAGGAAAAGTTACACAAACACATTTTAGAATCATCTCTTAGATTAAAATGGATTGAAAACACATAATCAAATAACTTATCTATTAATCTAAGCAACTCATATGAACAAAGATAATTCACATCAAACTTTTTCATGTAATTACCATAACTTTTAAACTAATACAAAAAATGAATCTATTGACAATTATCTTTGAAATTGGATTAGCATGAGCATTACCACATCAAAAACAAGTTTATAAGTTCAAAAACAGCTTATGGTAATGTTCCTTGTCCAATTCCAGCCAAAAAACACAAAGACAAGCTGTTAGGGGCCAAAACTCGTCGAGTTCTATAGAGAACTCGTCGAGTTCTATAGAGAACTCATCGAGTTTATTGGAAAAACTCGTCGACTTTTAAGTCTGGACACTCCTAAGTGTACATGCAACCTTAAATACCTTGGATCTATGTTTTCTCTATTATACATGCAAATATGAACTTTCCAAGGTATTCATCCTAACTACTTGATCTAATTATACCAATAATCACTAACTCATTGTTCTAAACAAAAGGTGATAGTAAATTGGGTATGCATGATCATATAACTTTAAGGTGATTTTACACGGCCTAGCAATTTGTTTGCGGAAGTCACGTTTGGTCCCTAAAATCTCTTGCAGGGAGAGCGTATAGTATGGGTACTATCCATCACATTATGACCTTAATAAAACATACATGTTTTAAGGTAATCAGTACATCAAGATGTCAATTCAAAAGACAACTGTGTACTTGCATTTTCCCATTACTTTCATATTGTGACAGTTCCACTTGAAAGTTAATGCAAACTATTTTCGAGTTAAGATAGTTATAAACTAGGGAAAACTTACATTTTTCAAACGACAAACAGAACAGTCGAGTCTAGTACATTTAGTAGAAAGGGGGCCTATAATGCTACCTTTATGATTCCTTAGTGTATACATCAGAGATATATATTATTTGGATATGACAGGTAGTAGGGTGTGTGCTTTCTGCTTCATTTCCTGTTCCTTGTTTCGTTGTGGGCTTAGAGCAGATTCACCTAACTTACTACCTATCCGATCTTAGTTACATATATATTCCGTATACACAAAGTAATTATAAGGGGTACCCGGTATGGGCCAGGTCATAGTATACAAATTCGATACACCGTTTTCTAGTACAAAACATACTTCTCAAATAGAACATTTGGTAGACAAAACTAGAAACTTACCAGTAAAGGGTTTAATCCATTTTATTAAACAAGTATAAACTTAAAGGACTTTAGGTGGTTAAATCTACAATACCTTAGTTTATACATCAGGGTTATATATAATTAATACCCGATAGGTAGTTGGATGTGTGCTTTCCGCCTCATTTCCTGTTCCATGTTTGGTTGTGGGCTTAGGGCAGATCCACATAATTAACTATCTATTTGATATTAGATTAAATATAGCTAGTCTAAACTAAGTGATTATAGAAGGAACCACTGTGGTTACCATTTTTACTAAAAGAAATAAGGGGTTTCTTAAAGAATCATTTCATCAAATATAAAGGAATTGTTACAGTTAACTCCATGAGTACCAAGAGAATACGCCAGGGTTATATACAACAATGATCTAACAAACAATGGGATGTGTGCGTTTCGCCTTACTTTTTGTTCCTTGTTTGGTTGTGGGCTTAAGGCAGATGCACACAACCGATTGTTTACTCTGAGTTTTACGTAACTTGTATCCATTTAGTACTCATATAAAGGATTGTAGAGTCATTTTTACTTATCTTTCATCAAAGCAGGAAATATAGGATTTTCTAGAGGGACAGATGAACTTTTCTAAACAGAACTTACAACTTACTACAACTTTCTTACAACTTACTACACTAAAATCTTATGAACTCAGCAGCTTAAATGTTGATCTACGCTTTCAAAATAACCTGTATTCTCAGGAGACCAGTAGATAGGTACACGTACTGGGATTCCGAAGATGGAGTAGTATAGCTTCAAGTCTTGTTTTGTTATTTACTTTGTAGTCTATGTTATGTGACGACATACTTTGTAAACACTTTCTTTCTAATGAAATGGTTGTTCATTACTTTGATTACTATGATGCATGTCTTGTGATACTAAACATGACGTCCTCCACCCCCGAACATTTTCGTCGTTCCGGTTTGGGGTGTGACAACATCTCAGCTTACTCTTGTTGAAGCCCACTTTCTTATCCACATTCACTCCCCAGTTATTCTTTCCAATTCTCTGAGTGAACTTCTTCGCCCTGAACACTGGCATAGCAATTTCCCATGATATGTCCATCTCTTCAACATCCTCATGGTGACTCTGATTGATTTCTCTAATCATAACTGGAGGAACTAATTTACCAGCAACAAATGTATTGTAGCAGTTCGTGAATCCAACCATAATAGCCATGTTTTCTTTAGCTCCTTTGGCAGCAGCTGGAGTATGCGAGATGGATTTGGTGGTGGAACTGGGCGTAGAGGAATTGGGAGATACCATTAGTAGACCAAAAGATGGAGGAGCATTATGCGATGGTACAACTTAAAATGCATTGTTAGTGGATGGTCATAAGCATGCAGTTGAGTAGGAATTGACATGATTAATTTCTATCTGCTTGTCATCCATGTCACATGCCTTGATGATAGCCATCACTTTGGCAAGAGAGAGTTTGCTTAGCTCCTTTGTCTTTTTAATGACAGACACATTCATATCCTAATTCCTGGGAAGTGAATTGAGCAGCTTCTTATTTATCTCAGATCGAGACAACGTAATTCCATCAATGCTTATTTCTGTGTTGAGAGTAATAAAGTGTTGCAACTGAACTTCTAGAGTCTCCCCAAGAACATGATCGAACATGTTGAATATTTGACGAAGCAGATCTTGTCTGCTTTGCTTCATATCCTCATTCCCCTCGTACACGTCAATCAAAGCTTCCGACGAAGCCTTAGCAGATTTATACTCCCTAAAACCTTGACTACTATCAGGGGACAAAGCCATGGTAATAATAGCTAGTGCTTTCTCATCATCATCAATCTTGTCGAAATCCTCATTAGTGTAGTCCTTAATTGGCTTATCAACCACCGTTTTAGCTTCATCATCTACGGTGGTTGTGATGTTGACTGGACCTCTCAGAAAGCTTCTCCAAACTTTGCTATCCTTCATCTTAACATACTTTTGAAATCTAAACTTCCACTCAGGAATTCCATCAGCAATCAGCAACCAGGGAATTCGAGTTGTTGTCCCCACAACTGAATCAAGATCACTTTGCATTGTAGAAAGAGAAGTTTTGTATGAGTCCATGGTAAACTGAAAAGTATATGATTTAACCGAAAACTACTAGGTTTGACCAAAAAGTCAAAAAATCAAAATTGTTGACCGAAAACCCTTTAACCGAAAACGTTGACTGAGAGCGTTCGAAGACCTTGTTTTGACCGAGATCGTTGACTGAAGAAAAAGTTTTGACCGAAAACTAGAAGTTAGACCTAGTTGTTAACTGAGAACTCCAGTAGCTGTTGAAATCACCTGAAACCTAGCCAAGAACTTAAACTAGCCGCTGAAAATGTCCAGGACTGTTCGAAAAAATCCCAAAAATACCGGAAACACAAAATTGGTAATTTATCAAAACCAATTTCGATCAAAGTCTCCAATGTAATGAATAACATGAAGAACAACAGTAGTAATTTTTCGTCAAAAAGAACTTGAAAACACCAAAAATACCTCGTAAAACTCCATGAAACGTTTAATGTTTAGCCCAATTCGATTGATACCAATCCTTGCTCTGACACAATTGTAAAGCCCGATCTAATGTATCAATCGAAGTCACCGGAATTGGTGCGGATTCCCAATTCAATGATTAATATAAAACAGTTATATCGAATTAAGAACACAATATCAATTCTTCAATGCATACTATATTGGTCAATAGTCTAGTACATAAGATCTCTATGTTTGTCGATTCTCTATATCACTCTAAACTCGAAAGCAACTTCTTAGAATGACTAACCCTTTACACCGTTGAAACAATACTATATATATATATATATATATATATATATATATATATATATATATATACACATATATATACAATGTATATATATGTGTATATATATATATATATATATATATATATATATATGTGTATATATATATATATATATATATATATATATATATATATATATATATGTAGACCAAATTACAAAGGCCCAACCCAAAACCCAACCGGAAGCATCATTAAGCCTACCGAAATCACATGGTGATTTCGGTCCAAACAACACCGAATTATGGTGTTTTTGGTCCTAGAACGAGAACTATAAAAACTATTAAAAGTAAAGTATAAACAACAAATCATGTCCTAACAGACTTTAATGATTAACTGCTTAATAGTTTACTGCATGCCTTAAGTTTCCTTTAAGAACCTAGGTTTAGAGATCTTGGCTTATTGGAATTTCTTAATGGATAAAATTGGAAACTTTATCTATTAAGACATAGGGAAGAATCGGATCTGAGCTTTTGAGATCATGTAATGTATGGAAAACAGCTTAATCCATTAAGTTGTCGAGACCCAATCCATACGGCATGACATCTTGGCCTCCACGACATGGCGATTGTGGGGCACCCTGACTGTTTTATCTTTATTCTACCCCTACACGGCTAGTGGAAGGCCACGATGTGGTGACTTGCTAAAGTTGACTTGGAAATTTGACTTTGACCATTGACTTTTTAACTTGGTTGAATTTTGGACAATTTTCTAGTATTAGGAGCTAGACTAAGGGTACATCTTGTATGACCTTTTAGGTAGTGTTTAGAACTTACTTTTGACAATGATAGCATGTTCATTGTTTACATTAGTTTCGAGGTAGCCTTCTCACTATACTGTGTAGGATGTAGTTATCTTTGTGATACTTGCATGGAAGACTATCGGGGTAGCCCATGGAAACTATAAGAAAGACCATGTCGGTAGCCCATCAAAATTGCATGAAAGACCATGGGGGTAGCCCATGGCCCTTGGATGTCAGACCATGGGGGTATCCCATGGCAAATATATGTATGGTATTTGGTATTTTGGGGAACTCACTAAGATTTTTTCTTACGATTTTATGTTTAAATGTTTTCAGGTACTTCTAGTTCTAAATGGAAGGGTTTGACATGACTAGATCGCATCCAATGGAGATTCTGCACTTTTTATTTTAACATTACTCTAATGTTGTTTAGAAACACTTTTGATACTTGAATAGCGTTTGGAAGTAATGAATGATTGTCGTGGGTTGTTATTTAAAAACAAATATTTACTTGGTATTTTTGGGAAGTTATAAGTTGGTATCACAACTAGGGAATGGGTCGATGTGTTCAACAAGGACATCGAACCATATAATAGGGGGTTGGGTGAATGTGTGTGGCAGCTTGCACCTAATCCCACATCAGTGGGGAAGGAGAACGAATCATTCCTTATAAGGGGTGTTGATACCTTTCCTGTCACAACGTGTTTTAAAACCATGAGGGCATCCGTTCCCATAAGAACTCTGCGGTTACGGATGCCTACACGAGAGGAATTAAGGGATTGGTTAACCCATCGGAAGTTTTCGTGTTGGGAGCCAAAAGTGGACAATATTGTGATATGTGACAAAGGAGATGTTACAAAATGTATCAAAGCCTTGGTTTGATGGATTTAGGTAGACTCTCAGATGTGTCTAAACTCAAACTAAGGAATTGATTCCCAGAATACCTATTCATATATGATATGTCATATGTGCTATTGAATTTTGGTATGCTAGAAGTTAGCATAAGGATATGTTCATTGTCGCATGCTAGAATGCCTATTAAGAGAGATAATTACGAAGAAAGATACTTTCTGATGTTGTGTTGCCTATAGAGGTTTACTGCTTGAATGTTGCTTACTTTGTGATTTGTAGAACTTATATCGATGTGAGTTAACTATTAAAAGAATACGTTAAGTTACATGCTACAAAGGTTAAATAATTTTAGAATGAATGATTTGGCATTATTGTGCGACTCTTGTCTGAGTCCAACCATTGTAGGGCTAGGTATTTTGGCCGAAAGATTATTTAGGTTTTGTTGTATGTAATTGTATTCAGGAAATAGTTAGTAAACATTTGTAGCAGTTTTTAAGCAACTGATGGTAGGGTGAGGTGGGAAGCCTAGGAGAGTCTAGGAAGTTATTTAGTGCCAATGGTGCACTACTTAGCAAGTTTTGGGAGTATTATTATATGGAGGTGTGGAAGGTATTATTGGGCTCGTACTACTGGAAGTAAAAGATTTGTACATGAATGAAGGAGAGTCATGAGGATTCAAAGGAGAGTGTAAGGTACTGAATTCTTTAGGTATATTCTGATCATTTATGTGTTTACTTTTTTGTATGGTCATGGTTACCCAAGGTGGTGGCGGTTCTAGTGATGGTTCTAGTTCTGGTTTAGGTGCTGACACTGAACCGATAGATGAGCAGATGCGGGAGTTCATCTCATAAGATATCACTCATAGTATTTTGGGGTGGAGTCCTGTTATCTTTGGTACGATCAAGGATGGCATCATAGAGATTTTGGATTAACTTTTGGGTGCCTTTTATAGTGACATGTTTGCTACTGTGGGTACACGCACTCTTACCTTTCGAGAGTTTCGTGCATGTGAGGCTCCTGGGTTCTTCAGGAAGAAGGACCCCATTGCTAGCAGGTGTTAGTTAGCAAATATGGTGAATGTTTTTCGGATGAGCTTCTACCTAAGGGGTCGAAGGTTAGGTTTGCATCATGTTTACTGAAAGACAGAGCTCGTGATTAGTGAGAAGATGTAGATAATTATTTGGTATGAGAGGTCGTTAGGACGATGGCTTGGGAGCATTTTGTGATCAGATTCAGGGTGGAGTTTGCACCCGCAGTTGAGGTATAGCACTTGGCGAGGGAGTTTCAGGACCTTCGTTAGACGATTGAGACTGTGGTGGAGATACTGGTTCTATAGTACGTTATGGACGAGGAGATGAAGAAGACGAGATATTACGATATCTTGAGGGATGATATTATAGAGTTTGTGAGTATATCTTGCTGAAGGACCGTGGAGGATATGATCGCCAGAGGTCAGGAGTGGGAGATTGATTTGGAGCTTTTGGCAAAATGGAAGCCAATTTAGACTTAGACAATAAAGGGCTCATCAAAGAAGCCCTGTATTTTTGATTCATGATCCAGAGGCCATCAGAGCCGAAGTCGTTCCAATAAGTACGGGAAACCGCACGAGAGAGTGTGCTTAGTGGGTGGTTCAGACTGCTACAAGTGTGGCAAGACTGGTCATATTAGCAGGGATTGTATCCATGTATCGCATCTAGTTTGTTTCCACTATAACCAGATGGACCACAAGAAGGCCGATTTCCATGATTGTTGGGAGGAGTGGTTGCAGTACCTACTCCAGCTACATTAAGGATGAACGATGGCCACTAGGGCAAGGCGGAAGTTCTGGTGGTGAGGAGTCGAGCATTCCAGTTAATGGCGAAGGAGGCCCATGCAAATCCTAATGTGATTACCAATATGTATCTTCTTCATACTATTTATTGCTTTCATGTTATGCTTAGTTGTTAAGTGTTTGTATTTGGGGATGTTCCTAGTAAATGGATTATCAGCTTTAGTTCGTTTTTATTCGGGCGCTACCCGATCATTTTTGTCTCTTGCGCTCAGTAAGAGGTTTATTGATGCTCCAGGTGATTTAGACTATCCGTTGGATGTGGAGATCACTGGAAATCGTCCCGTAACTGTAAGAGTTTCAATGGTTCATCGCGGTTGCATTCTTGAGATATTCGGTGTGAGGTATCCGATTGATCTAGTTCTTATTCCTTTTATTTAGACCAAGATTATTGTAGACATATATTGGTTGGATCCCAATAGGGCTATGATTGATTCTGAGCACTAGTTAGTGTGAGTTTGAGCTGCAAGTTAGGATGAATTGGTTATTAATGGTGAGGGTGCTCAATGTGGATCGACATTTTGTTCAGCTACAAGAGCCCGAAGATACCTTCAGCAGGGATGTTCTGGATTTATGGCCTTTGTGAGGGATATTTGAGTTGATAAGAATAAGACTGTTGCGATGTGCCCACTTTTCGGGAGTATCCAAATGTGTTTCCTAAAGATTTGAAGGGAGTGCCTCCCAAGAGGTGGGTTGAGTTACGAATTGATTTGATTTTGAGTACGGCTTCGATAGCCAAAGCACCGTATCATTTGGCACCTTCAAAGATGCAGGATTTGTCTACACAACTTCAAGAGCTGTTAGACAAGGGGTTTATCAGACTGGGTAGTTCACCATGGGCAACATCGATCTTGTTTGTAAAAAAGAAGGATTGTTTGCCCAAGATGTGCATTAATTATTAGGAGTTAAACAAGTTGACGTCGATGAACCGTTACCTACTCCCGAGGATCAATGATTTTTTGATCAGCTTCAGGATTCATCTTGGTTCTCCAAGATTAATTTGAGGTTAGGCTAGCATCAGATTAGGGTCAAGGATGAGGATACGCAGAAGATAACTTTCAAGACTCATTATGGTCATTACAAGTTTATGGTGATGCCTTTTCGACTTACCAATGACATAGTACCGTTCATGGACCTCATGAACCGAGTATGCAGGTCGATGTTGGATCAGTCTGTGATTGTGTTCATTGATGATATTTTGGTCTATTCTAAGACCAAGTAGCAACATGAGGATCACTTGCGAGAGGTTTTGGAGACTTTGAGGAGGGAGAGGCTATACGCCAAATTATGTAAGTGTGAGTTCTTGAATTGCACGAGGTGTAATTTCTGGGGCACCTTGTCATCCAGAAGGGTATACTGGTCAATCCAAATAGATTCAAGGTTGTGATGCAGTGGGAGGTTTTGAATTTTCCATTTGAGATTCGGAGTTTCCTCAGATTGGAAGGGTACTACCGAAAGTTCATTAAGGATATCTCTAAGATTGTTGTTCCTTTGACTCGTATGACAAATAAGATAGTTACTTTTCTGTAGGGGCTGAGTAGTAGGCGGCATTTGAGACACTGAGAAAAAATTTATCTGAGGATCTCAATCCACCCTACCCGAGGGTGTAGATGATTTTGTGATTTATTGTGATGCTTCAATCATGGGTTTGGGTGCAGTGCTTATGTAGATAGGTCATCTGATCGCATCTGTTTCGAGCTAGTTGAAGCCGCAAGAGACGAATTATCCAATGCATGACATGGAATTGGGTTCGTAGTTTTCGCTCTCAAGATTTCGTGACATTATTTATATGGGGTTCGTTGTACCATTTACATGGATCACAGGAGTTTGAGGTACTTGATGGAACATCCATATTTGAACATGAGGCAGCGTAGGTGGCTCGATATAGTGAATAACTACTATTGCGATATTTTATACCACCCCAGGAATGCCAATTTGGTGGCCGATGCGCTAAGTCGCAAGACAACTAGTGCACCTATTCAAAATTTATGTCTACAAATGATAGTTGTTACTCCATTTTGGAGCAGATAAGATGGGTTCAAGTTGAGGCTCTGAAGAGAAACATCAGAAGAGTGAGCGAATTTTGATTTAGGTATCCTCTTTTGATTATGATAATCCAGTTTTGTTGACTTCGCATAGGAGAACATCGGTTCCATATTTGGGTGGGTGATGACAAACTTTGATGAAGGAGGCCCGTAAATCAAAGTTTTTTTTATCTAACCGGGAGCAACGAAGACGTATCGGGATCTTAGACTTGATTACTGGTGGCACTGCATGAAGTTGGTTTGTGGGGAGGTTCTTGACATGTTGGAAAGTCAAGGCCGAACATTAGAGACCTCGTGGCAAGATGCAGTTGTTGGATATTCGCATATGGAAATGGGAACAGATCGCCATAGATTTCATTACCAAACTACCGAGGACGGTGTGAGGATTGGATTCAATTTGGGTCATCATGGATAGATTGACCAAGAGGGCACATTTTATTCCTATTCAGGAGAGTATCTATGTGGATAAGTTGGTTGATATCTACATTCGAGAGATAGTTGCACGTTATGGGGTACCGGTATTGGTGTTTTTAGATTTTGATGTCTGATTCACCTATAGATTTTGGAGGGAATTCTATGAGGATTTGGATACTCAGTTACATTTTAGCACAACATATCACCCCCATACCGACGATCATGGTGAGCAGACTAAACAGACACTTGAGGATATGCTTCGATCATACGTATTGGATTTTGGTGGGAGCTGGGATATGTACCTTCCATTGGCTGAGTTCTCCTACAAGAACATCTACCAAACTAGTATCGAACAAAATCCATTTGAGATGATTTATGGGAGGAAATGTCGGACCCCAATTTGTTAGGGTGAGGTCGGACAACGAGTTATGGGTAGAATTGAGGAAGTACTCAAGTCTACCAAGTTGATCCTGCAGGTGCGCGGGAGGATACAGACTGTGAAAAGTCGTCAGAAAAGTTACATTGATCGGAGACACTCCAACCTCAAGATTGAAGTCGAAGATTATGTAATTCTGAAGGTGTCACATTGGAAAGGTGTCATCCGGTTCAGGAATCGGTGCAAGTTAGGCCCCAGATTCATTGATCCTTTCAGGGTCATTGCCTGAGTTAGAAAAGTGGCATATCGATTAGATCTATCGCTGAGCTTGGTTAGATCCACAATACCTTTCATGTCTGTCAGCTACGAAAGTGCTTGGCTGATGATTCCACAGTGGTTCCTTTGGACGACATTCATGTTATTTAGTGGTTGAATTATGTTGAGAGACTGGTCGCGATTCTTGATAGGAAGACGAAGACCTTGTGCAACAAGCTGGTGGGTTTGGTGAAGTTGTATTGGTAGCACTGTAAGGGTTCAGAATGGACATGGGATCCCGAGAAGGAGATGAACGAGCATTGGCCAGAGCTATTTGCGGCAGCAGACTTCGAGGATGAATTCTAATTCAAGTGGGGAGATGCGTACTATTCGGGGTCCCAAGTATAATTTATTATACATTATTATGAGTTCTTTTAATGTCTTTATTAGCCATAGCGTGGGAAGGGTGTCGCATAAACGTGGCATGGCCAAGAATGATTGCGGATGAATTTTGTGCCTCACAGCATGGCATCTTGTCCGTCCCGTCGTGGCAACCGTTTGAGGGAAAAACCCTAATTTTTTGGGTTTAGGCCCTATATATGGAAATTGTGAGCTAGTGTTTGCGCACCCTCAGCCTCCAACACCTTCCATTCTAACCTTAATCATATCTAGCCTCCATTGTTGAGTTTTTGAAGAATCTTGTGGTTTTTTCGGTGTCTTGAAGGAGAAGGAAGCTTATTTGGTGCACGGTTTCATCTAGCAAGCCTCATCATCATCATCATGCACATCTATAGACCTTTGTATGTTTTCAGGATCAAAACTTTAGGTTGCATGCTCCAAGATCTTGGTTACTTGTCCCTTATTCTTCATGTTTAGGGAGTTTGAAAGAATGGATTGCATAAATTTGGCCACTTTATGGATCCTTGAGGACCTTTTGGTGTTATATGTTCTAGATGCATGATTCTTTAGGGTATTTGATCTTATTCACAACTTTAAGATCTTTTCTTCATTTATGTTAAACTAGTTTTGATGGGACAGGCATTGGACATGCATGTCCATAAAAAAGCTGATTTTTATGGTGGTTTAGGAGTAGGAAACCCTTCTGGAAGTTATGGACTTGAGACTTTAAGGATTAAGTGCTTAATGTTGGACTTCATGCCTTAGGTTTCCATTAAGAAATTAAGTTTAAAGATCTTTGCTTAGTGGGATTTCTTAATAGATGGATTTCGAAACTTCATCCATCAAGATGTTAGGAAGAATCAGATCTGAGCTTTGGAGCTCATCGAATGGATGGAAAAAGGTTTGATTCATTAAGCTATTGAGACCCAATCCTCACGAGGTTGCATCTTGGCCTCTACAACATGGCGATTGGGGGGCATGCCGACTGTTTTATATTTATTCTACCACGATGTAGCCTGTGGAAGACCACGATATGGCGACTCGTTGAAGTTGACTAGCACAGTTGACTTTGTTTGTTGACTTTTTAACTTGGTTGACTTTTGGTCAACTTGCTAGTTTTAGAAGGTGGAGTAAGGGTTTACCTTGTATAGATTTTTAGGTGGTGTTTAGCACCTACTTTTGACTGCGAGAGCATGTTAGCTGTTTACGACACTTTCAAGGTGAGTCTTCTCACTATACTATGTTGGATGCTAGTTGTCTTTGTGATGCTTGCATAAAAGACCAATGGGATATCCGATGGAAATTATATGAAAGACCGTGGGGGTAGCCCATGGAAGTTTCATGAAATACCATAAGGGTAACCAATAGTGTTTGAATGTTAGGCCATGGTTGTAGCCCAAGGTATATCAAGGAAAGACCATGGGGGTAGCTCATCACATTTAAGGGGAAAGACCATGGCAGTAGCCCATGGAAAATATATGTATGCTTTGTGGTATTTTAGGGAGCTCGTTAAGCTTTGTGCTTATGATTTTACGTTTAAATGTTTTCAGGTACTTCTAATTTTAAAGGGAAGCACTCGACATGATTACATCGCATTCACTGAAGATTCCACACTTTTGATTTTACCATTACTTTGATGTTGTTTAGAAACCATTTTAATACTTGAATACCTTTTGTAAGTAATGAATTAATGTCTTAGGTTGTTATTAAAAATTAAATTTTTACTTGGTATTTTTGGGAGGTTATATGTATATAAACAAAAAAGGAAATGTAAGTCATAAAATGAAAGTTACATTAATTGTGCCTCTTATTAATCTTGCTCATTGTCTCCAGTGCCACAGGTGGTATGTAAGATATTTTCTGCTATTTTTGGTTAACAGTGTTACCCTCCTCACTTGAAGTTATAGTCGGTAGCTATAAAAACACAATGTGTATGTATCATTTAACATTAAAACAAAAATAACTAAAAGAAAAAAAAAATACTTGAAATATATAAAAGAATAAACACACATGTCCTTGTAATCTAACAAAGTCTTTTATCCAAGCAACAAAACATTTATGTGCTTCTCCAATTAATTTGTTCTCAGTAGTAGTATTTGCTAAATATGCATTCTCCTTTAAGACTTCTTCAATAGACACCTTATTGTAGTCATGTTGCAATGGAATCCCATGAACATATTGCTTTTCTGTTGAGAAGTAAGCCTTACCACAGACAACAAGGTTTCTTTCTATTTGTTCTGCTATGTTTAGGTTACACTTTATCTCCTACAAATAGTTATAGCATAGTAAGAACAAATATATTTATAGGATCATACAATACATACTTGTATGTCTTTTCGTGTCGGAGTTTGTGGTGTTTTTAGTTGCATACTTCTTTTCCTGAGTTTTTCAAATTCCTGAAAACCATATATATATATATATATATATATATATATGTGTGTGTGTGTGTGTGTGTGTGTGTGTAATCTTAAATTAGTGGTAGTATATTAAACGTTTTGAACTTGTCAAGTTTTTACTTAATGGAGATACTGATTCATTTTTCTTGTTTGTATTTTTTTTCTACGTTGGACTGCATTCAGATGCAACGATATTGTCCACTGAAATTACTTGCAAAAATATTGAAGAAAAGTACAAGTAGGTTGTATGTAAATAAAAAACCAATCTTATGCAGTAAAATAATGGTAACTTTGTACTTACTGATGTTATGGAATCAATTGTATGTGATTTTTTTGAATGATTGGATTGGTCTCCAATTCAACATTTTTGACCACAGGTGACATTACCTGAATAAATAAAGAAAAAAAAGTATAAGTATAGTTTATGTGAATAAACTAAAATAAATATTATGCATTATAATAATGTAAAATAATTACTTATTGGTGTTGATGATACCTTTGATTTTCTTTTATTTTTAGTTGGGATTGGAGTGCGCTCGAATCCAACATTCTTTCACACTGATGAAATTACCTTCATAAATAAAGAAGAAAAGTATAACTATATTTAATCTAATTACGATAAATCAATCTTTTGTAGTATAATGATGTTAACTTATTACTTACCTATTTTGATGATTCTGACCAATACTTCCCTTTCAACCCTCCTCCTTTGTGGCTTTGTTTTGATTGTTTTTTGTCTTGATTCTTCCCCATCTGAAATACCATCAGAGTCACTACTAAGTTCAGCGTTTTTATGTTCTTCATCTTCATTTATATCTGATTCATTTTGCATGTCGTCCTCATAAAAATTTTCTAACTATTCTTCATTGGAATACCTTAATTTTCAATTTCATCTTCTGCCATGTCATCACATATTCCTCGTCCTTGATGCTTCCTGTCACACCCCGAAACCCAGGGCGGAAACGTTCCGGGGTGGAGGTGACTTCATGTTGAATATCATAACCAATGTACATAGTAAGCAAAGTAAACAACCATTACATTACATATGAAAGTTTACATTTGTTTGAAAGTAAAGTTGTACAAGTGTTATACATAAGTATATATGATCAAAAGTAAAGACGTGACTTCTAAGCTCCGTCTTCTCCAAAAGATCGCAGGTACCTGTCTAATGTGGACCTGAGAATACAAGCAGTTTAAAAATCAGCATAAAGCTGGTGAGTTCATAAGCGGTTTTGTTTTCTGAAAATGAACAAGTTTCCATCCGATTTTCTGAAAAAGTTACGGACCCAAGAAAATCCCATATTTTCTTAAAAGTAGAGTTTAGTTACCCGTTTGTTACCCAGTTTGATTAAGAACAGTTTGTTATCTGATTTTTACACACTCTGATTAAGAACAAGTTCAGTTATCCCAGCAAAAACCCTTATTTTCCTAAAACGTTTATGAAGTGTTATCGAATTCGAAAGTAACGTACAAGTATCTACCATACTCAAAGTGTGTGTGTGAAGTTTCCTGAAAGTTTGGTTACCTTTAAATGTACATTAGTTTTAACACATATATAAAACTAATAAATAAGTATAAAGTTCTCATAATCTTGATTGTGAGTTCCATAACCATACTACATACTAGATATGACTCGGAACGGGGTCAATATCTTTTATGACTTTTGTCACCCTTGAACCTTTCGGTTCGGCTGTAGTGTCATACCCCAAAACCCAGGGTGGAAACGTTTCTGAGGCGGACTCCACGTTGAGTATCAAATCCAATGTACATAGTAAGCAAAGTAAACAACCATTACATTACATATATAGATTTACATTTGTTTGAAAACCAAGTGTTATAGTTGTTATACATATGTATATAAGAACAAAAGTAAAGACGCATCTTCCACGCACTCCGTCTTCACCAGAAAGGATCACTAGATACCTGTCTAATGTGGACCTGAGAATACAAGCAGTTTGAAAATCAACATAAAGCTGGTGAGTTTATAAGTGGTTTTGTTTTCTGAAAATGCACAAGTTTCCTTTCGTTTTCTAAAAATGTTACACACCCAAGAAAATCCCATATTTTCTTAATTGTAAAGTTTGGTTATCTGTTTAGTTATACAAATCTGGTTATGAACAACTGTTATCCTAGGAAAATCCCATATTTTCCTAAAAGTTGGTTACCGAGCTGAGATGTAATGTAAAAGATGATGGGTTTTGGTCCTAAGAACATCCTATGTGCTCATACAAACCCTAATGCTTGGATCTAGGTTTCTCTATTGTACATGCAAGTTATCCAAGACTATAAACCCTAGATCTAGAATATGACAATCAATATAACATATAATTAGGGTATAGATCATACCTTGATTGTTATGTAGCAATAACAATCCCAAATCCTTCTTGTATTGACTTTAGAAAGCTTAGAGTCACTAATGTCACTCCTCTAATGGTTCACAAACACCAAGAGCAAGAGGATGAAGAGGAGAGAGGATGGAGGTTGCCCTAAAACGTGTGAAACCCTAGAAGGATGCTTAGCCACGTTTTTGGGTCATAAGGGATGTATATATAGTTAGGCTATTAGGGTTATCTAACAAGGAAACCCTAATTTGGATGCTTAAGCCCTAAGCAACCCATGGATTCCTTTCCTTAAGGTCTTTGGACGATTTCTTATGGGCTTCCCCATAGAATTCGTCCACTCCTTAATATAAGGCAATCCATGGCCCAAATCACAATTATATTATAAATACAATTCCAGTCCCTTAAGTTTAATTAATCTCTTTTAGTCACAAAACTAATTACCAATTAATTATTGACTAATATTAATTAAACAATATGATTTCTCCTTTAATATATTATTCTCATCATATATTAATAAATCATATTTAATCCTTTCTCTCCATAATTCATCCTATCAAGTTGCTTTGGTGAAGGCAACCCAAAGGGACCATGCACCATCGGGTCAAGTACATACCAAATTAGTTATGGACTTAGACACTAATCCAACAGTCTCCCACTTGGATAAGTCTAATAACTATTATGCATATGACTTCAGATCCTGATCTGCAATTGTAGTTTTCCAAAGCCGCTGTCAACTCTGATCCTATCAGATACGCGTGTCCTTAGATAAGGGATCATATATTCCTCCATTCTAGATATCATATGAGACATGATTTCTAATCATTCTCTTTGTACTATTTCTCGATTTCCGATTTATGATGACTGACTAATTAAACAAATCAAATTAGCCCTAGCTCGGCCGAGCATTTACGTTTGTCATTATCAAATCATCGAGGGGCCCAAAGATATCGCTTTTATCCTACTTTGGATAAAAGGAACGGATAAACTTTGATACAATGCTTCCTTGCACTCACTCACCGAATTGCACACAACAATATGTTTTATAACACCAAGTTACTAGTGCGTTTACATATTATCAATGTGAAACCGATTTGCAAGATACAACTCACACATCTCGGTTTCAATAATATAAGATGTTATCGTCTCACCAATCACTCGTGACACAATCCATGGAGTGATCCAAGTGAGCGTGGGTTTTGTCCAATGCTCAAATCATATTCATAAGCACTCACGAACGTTGCAGCAAACATTTTCTTATGTCTAATACTCTTTAGACAATCCACACACCAATTCATGACAGTCTTCATTCATACCTACTTCCAACATATGAACGACTGTGGCCCGTTCGAATAATTTGACTGTTCTAAACCAATTAAATTATTCAGGAAGTCAAAACATGCAAAGTGAAACACAAGAATAATACTAATCCCATATGGCCTCAAACCTTTGAGCATAAATAAAACACCTTTTATTTATCACCATATTGATTACTCATTATTTGTCGTTTCGGTTAATCAACTTCTTACTAGAATTATCACACTTGTCCTATGCTCTTAGCATGCACACAATGTTTACCTATGGTTCTTACTTTGTGAAATAGATCAAATTCAACACATTTCCAATCATTCTCATTTCACAACTCCTAATCCTTTTTCATAAGTGAAAAAATATCGAATTCCTGCCACTTATGGAATATGTTAGATTATAACATTTTATGCAATGATCCTTTCGTAATGTCACTGCACCAATGTCACAAAGACTATTGCCAATGAAATTACAAAGTCCTCTATCGGAAATTGTTACAATACAATTCCTTAGATATGATGTCTCTCACTCAAAGTACATTCCTTTGAACATCCTTTTGCATAAAAGTTTCTAATCTAGTCGTAGATTTCCAATATTCAATTCCCAATATGGAAACGTTTCCATATTTTCCATATGACAACTCATTCTTAATAGAATCTTATCTATTCATAATAATGTCGATATGGTACATCCAATATGGAAACATTTCCATATTTTCCAATACTATACTTCCAACTACTCACAAGCGACCAATCCTCGGCGAACTTTGGATTGTCCTTTGATAGTTGTTTATTTATCTTAGTCAAAGCCGATTCTTGTCCTTTTTCCCTCTGAATGCGCTAGACATTTGGAAAATTTTAGAATGGTCAAATATTATAGCATTTTCTTATCGATCCTATACCCGTAGCGTATGGGACACAATGCATAATGTCTTACATAAAGATTTGATACTTTATCAATTTTCTGCCATAATATTTTATGTGCTACGTTCTCAAAATTCGAACTATGAATAGGAATGTCGTAATAATAATCAAAATTTGAGAACACACTATGTATCTTTGACTAAATTTATTAACATTCCACAACCTAAGCCTTTAGATTTGAAATGAAGCATCATATTCTCTCCCTTAATTATAGCAAAACAACTTTTCAACTATTGCGACTTTGCAAAGTATGACTCTTGTTTTCTATAATTAATATTGCTAACCTTGCAAAATTTTCCTTAATAATCATACAATCATAACATTTATGCTCCCACTATCATGATGATTATTATAAACATAACACTTATGCTCCCACTAGCTTTGACATGTATTCAGAAACAGCTTAACTTTCAGAAAAATAATGCTTATTGAATTTCTTAAGTTCATGTTTCTAATACTTAGTGCTTTGATAATCTTTTATCAAGGCTTCTTGAACTTATACACCTTTTCCTTAGATAGTTCATATGTGTGTCTAAACAATTTCCAAACCTCACAATTCAAATTATGGAAAGGGATACCGTAACCATAATCAAATTCGAGAATGCAATTTTACAATCACTATCTTCTTAAAATCTTTCTTAGTGAATGTATTTCCTTACAATCATTTTCATGAAGTAGGAAATCTTATGACACTTAGATTTAAACGGTGTATTTGTTCCTATCCATGTGAATTTGTCAAAACCAAAGTTTACGACAAATTCTAACTCATATGGATCGAACTTTCTTAATCTCGATTTCTTGCCTTATGGTAGCACAACTGCCCACCATGTCTTCCAAGTAGTTAAGCAACTCACCGTTTTCTATCAATGTACCTTTCATTGATTAAGGTGCCTTGCCTTTTATGCGTTCAAATGAGAACTCATAGGACTCACATGCATAATTAACTCGATTGGATTGGCACATAAATAATGTCAACACGATAGGTTGTAAACCTCAACTCGTGTGCTAGTGATGATCGATAAGGTCTATTTTGATTTGTTCTTGAAACCTTTCAAGACCATTAAGACTCCCACTTACTCCTTGACATATAACATTCTCTTGTTAATAACCATTTCTTGACAAACAAATATTCAAGAGTTAGCGTAGTTTTTATCAAAACATTTCATAAATTGGTCCTAGTTGGTCTTTGTCTTATCCAAGACATCACAACTTACCAATTTCAAATGTGCAAGAACAAGAAAACCTTTTTCCATATTCTACATTTGATGAATGCTATAAACCTTCTTAATACTTGTCACTCATTGTCACAATCTTAACTTTAAGACTTGTTATTGGAACGAAGTATGATTGACTTCTTGATTTAACCATTTCTTCAATCCTTGATTCCTCTTCTTAAACATACAATTGTACTAAGACTCACATAGAGGATCAATTGAGATATAGTTCTTAATCATTAAGACATATCATAAAGCATAAAAGCTACTCTCCCTTCTTCTTAGAATGGATAAACTTTTATCTTTCTGCCTACATGATTCTTCTTATTCGTTTTGCTATTGATTTAAACCTTTTTAATCAATTCCGAATTACACTTAATATTATAAGTATAATCATATTTACTAAACTTTTAGTAAACCATGACGAATATCTTGTTACTCTTATGGTGGACTTTGACCAACACACAACTTTGTGTACTCGATCTCCTAGTCCTTCACTTGACACTTTTTCAATGAATTAGTCTAATTTCCAAATATGAAATTTCTCATTCTTCGTGCAACCAAGTTGCATGATTACAAATTTCTATCCAATTGAAACTTGGGCGATGAGAAACTCTCCCTATTTGGTAAATTCTCGACTTTTCCATAAGAATCATATCCATTTGTTGTAGAAATATGCAAACACCAATTTTCATAACGATTTCATTGCAAGGAAATAAACAAATAAATAAATAAGTCAAACCAAAATTTATTTTATTTATAAAAGCAGCGGAAAACATTTGTCCTTAAAATGCAAAATCCATTGAAAACTATGTATTTCAAAAAGAAAATTTCTAACAACTCTATCATAACTATCTAATCTCAAAATCTAATCTTCAAGTCCATGCGATCAAGATCCATTTCTTGTGATTAGATTCATCTTGCTCTTTCACCAAGCTTCCTTTCTTTTCACCGATCCTGCAAAACATTCAAATGCAATCTTATCACATCATGTATTAAGAATCAATGAATAGGAACTTAACGGAGTTAGATAGTGGATTTTACCTGAAGCGCAGCCATACTCTTTGACTCTCCCATCTTCTGGACTCTTCAGGCTCTTTGGGCAGACTTGTATCCAACGCCCTTTCTTTTGGTAGCAAACGCAGGTCGGTTCTCCTAGAACGTCCTCGGAAGCATGGTCGGTTGACTTTCTCAACAAATACGCTCCATTGCTTCGCCAAATCATTTCTGATTCAGTAGCAATGAGCATGTGATTTAGGTCAATGAGGTTGTCGTCATGATCTATCATATTCTTTTGAACTCATTATATGATTCAGGAAGTGACTGCAAAATGCAATTCACAGCCAACTCATCTGGGAATGACACACCCAACATTATCAATCTATCAATGTGTGATTTCATTCCTATAACGTGGGCACACACGGGTTTACCATCTTCATGTTTCATTTCCAATAGGGCTTTAGTGATGTTGAACCTTTCAATTCTTCGATCTTGTGGGTTAGGGAGAAAAATTGGAAGAGGTGGAGGAAGTGAAGCATGATTTCTTGTTCCTCGATCGAATCGTGGAATACCATCTTCATGTGTAATCCTTGTTCCACGGGATTTGGGAAGACCATAGTTGTCGAACTTTGACATCTACAAAACAGGAGAAAACGAATTCAACTTAGTTGATTGATTGAGTCCTTAGTAAATCACCCAAATGAGATACTAAGGCTACACAATATTCTACAACTCGGGAGAGGGATGTCGTAACCCAAATTGCAGAACATTTGAAGGTAAGTGAATGACGATTCACTAATTTCCACCATGAAAAACGAAAAAGAAATTTATGTTCTAAATCTATGAAAACTCCTAGATCCTATGAGATTCATTGAACATTTAAATGGCATGTTTAAATCTCGATATGCCCTTCTTGTTTGTGACTGGGATGCCGAGGATCACAAAGCAGGTGTGAATAACCATGCAAACTTACATGGTGCCCTTACATGTTACAGTCACCTATTCGATGTGCCAGTAAACCACACACACTCCACCGAAATATGAAAAACATCGAGTCACCCTTTGATACCTTTGCTTAGAACCATTTAGTGTGCTGATAAACCACACACGCTCCACTAACGTCTTCGCAAGGTCACAAAGTGTAATTTCATGGAATTGCATCAATTCACTTTGCCTAAGTAACTAAGATTTGGAATTTGAAAAACATTTAGTTACTTTTGTACTTCATTATACTTATAATGGAAGGTTTTGTCCTATCCTACCCGTTCGGCTAACGACCCTCCACTAGTCAAGAGTGCGGTGGGTAAGAGTGGATACCCATTCAATCGCCATTTTATAGGCAATTTCCTTAAACACCCCTTATAGACCAGCTTCGTGAATGAGGCCTACTAACGGTAAGAGTGACATTTACTCATACATATATATAATGTTAGACTTTTAATGTTATATATAGTATATGGTGTATTTTACACTTTTTAAAACACTATGTGGTCAAATTTAACAATTATACTTTTAATTCAATTAAATTGTAAACCAAAACTATTATGGATTTATTAAACCTCTTTTAATTATACACCTTAATTAATTAATAAAACCATAAGGGAGTGATTTGAACTTTTCAAAACAATACTAGGGTTTTAGAATTTAACATTCCTAATTAAACTTTTAATCAACTTTTAAATTCCAAAACTTGAGGGCAAGTTTTGAAACATTTCAAAATATTAGGGTTTAGAATTTAAATATACACCAAAATTAAACTATTAATCAAAATTTAAATTCCAAAACCTGAGGGCAAGTTTTGAACCATTTCAAAACATTAGGGTTTCAACTATTTAAATTTCAAAACTAAAACTTTTGAGTTCAAATTTAAACTATAAAACCTAAAGGGGGAAAAATATGAAGATTTTCATAATACAAGGATCAAATAACAAATAATCTAAATTAACAATTAATCACATAATTATCCATATTTTATTTATTTAATGATTTCTTGCAAAACAATTTACCAATTTAATCAAAATAATTAATCAATTATCACATAAGGAAACAAATATTTTATTAATTGATAAATATCTTCAATTAGATCAAGAATATAGTCATATATATCAAAAAATCGGATTAATATTGATCTAATATGAGAAGGCAACTATCCTTAAGCAAAAACAGCAAGAAATCCCGGTTTTCCCTCTATCTGACCAGCCGACTCGTCGAGTCAGGCATGGACTCGTCGAGTCAGCATGGACTCGGCGAGTTCATCTAGAGACTCGGCGAGTTCAGCAAGCAGAACCACAAAAAACGAGTTTTTCCAACATACAAGGCATCAATACAATAGAAACCAATCTAGGCTCTGATACCACTGATGGGTTTTGGTCCTAAGAACATCCTATGTGCTCATACAAACCCTAATGCTTGGATCTAGGTTTCTCTATTGTACATGCAAGTTATCCAAGACTATAAACCCTAGATCTAGAATATGACAATCAATATAACATATAATTAGGGTTTAGATCATACCTTGATTGTTATGTAGCAATAACAATCCCAAATCCTTCTTGTATTGACTTTAGAAAGCTTAGAGTCACAAATGTCACTCCTTTAATGGTTAACAAACACCAAGAGTAAGAGGATGAAGAGGAGAGAGGATGGAGGCTGCCCTAAAATGTGTAAAACCCTAGAAGGATGCTTAGCCACGTTTTTGGGTCATAAGGGATGTATATATAGTTAGGCTATTAGGGTTATCTAACAAGGAAACCCTAATTTGGATGCTTAAGCCCGAAGCAACCCATGGATTCCTTTCCTTAAGGGCTTTGGACGATTTCTTATGGGCTTCCCCATAGAATTCGTCCACTCCTTAATATAAGGCAATCCATGGCCCAAATCGCAATTATCTTATAATTACAATTCTAGTCCCTTAAGTTTAATTAATCTCTTTTAGTCACGAAACTAATTACCAATTAATTATTGACTAATATTAATTAAACAATATGATTTCTCCTTTAATATATTATTCTCATAATATATTAATAAATCATATTTAATCCTTTCTCTCCATAATTCATCCTATCAAGTTGCTTTGGTGAAGGCAACCCAAAAGGACCATGCACCATCGGGTCAAGTACATGCAAAAATAGTTATGGACTTAGACACTAATCCAACAAAAGATGTATACTAAAAACCTGGTTATCCATGTGAAATGTATTAGTTTTATCATGTCCATAAAACTAATAAATGTAAAGTAAACTGGTTACTAACCCATTATTACTAACAAGTAAATCTCTATTATCCAAATTGCGAGTTCCATAACCATACGATAGACTAGATATGGCAATAAGTAATCCACATCACCTTATGACTTTCGTCACCCTTGAACCTTTTGGTTCGGCTATAGCTAGCAGCCAGGTGTGGGGTAGTCAGCCCCGTATAGATCTATACACTTAAGTCACGCTCTCCCACCAGGAGATTCTGGTTACGGGGGCGGTCCTCCACTCGCGTATCTCTGTGGAGAGTTTCCGAGGACGTGTCTCCAATTTATAGGAATAACAAATTTACTAGTATTAATACAGAAAGGTATTGTTACAAACGATGGTCCTCCACTCGTGTATCTATGTGTAGTGTTACCGAGGACAAAACAATGTACTAGGTTTCATGTTCAAAGTTCAAATGTAATGCTTTTAACTGTTATAATGTGGAAAACCATTTGTGAAAATATAAAAACATAACATTTTATAATTTTTTTCACAAATAATGCGATAATGTGTTCTACAAGTTCAATCTGTTATCTGTTAAGATTATCAGTGTTAAAAGCATATGTAATATGGAACACAACTCATGTAAACAAGTTTTTGAGTACAAGTATTCCTTGTACTTTGCTTGTATTCCCCCTGAAAATAGTGAAAAACATTGAAAAAGAGTAGGGGTATGAAATCACCGCTTAATGTAGGGTTTGAGTGTCAACGGATGCCCTGAATGCCAATGGCCCCTATTATTCATCAGATGACACATAAATGAGTTAGAACTAAGGTGTTTCTTGACTAAACATGATGGGAAAACAACCTTAGGGCTTGGAACTACTAAGAATAAAGGTCTTATGATCCAAACTTAATGATTTATGCAAGCTTAGGGCCAAATATGGGCATTAGAGTGGGTGTATGGTCTTGAAAATGAGTGTGCGGCTGGGGAGTGCGGCCAGGAGTGTGTGTGAGGCTGCACACAAGAGTGTGCGGCCGTACACTCCTCATTTGAGTCCATATGTTGATTTTTGAAGTGTATGCTCTTCATACTTGGGAGTTTTGAATGTATGCTGCCCCCATATGAAGGTGTGCGGCCGTACACCTTCAAAGGATGATGTATATGATGAACATGATGAGTTTTAACTTGGGATTCAAGTGTTTACCACTATAATCAGCTTGAAGATGGAGTAGATCAGGAATATGAAGCCTTCAAAGTGTTCTTGGTTGATGATTTAGAGAGAGAAAGAAGAGAGAGGGAAGAGAAACATCTAAATGAATGAATAAAGGGGTATCCATCCATAAATTGGATTAGGTGTGAGGTTGAAGGTGTTTGCGGCTGTGTGTGTGGCCGCACACACCTTATTTGGTGAGTTTGGCCCGATTTTGTGATACTAAACACTCTCCAACCCTTCCTAAGACTCGTATCTAGATTATACTAAGTCTAAAGTGTAGAAGCAAAATTGTAAAAGTCGAATATTGTGTTTTGTATAGTTTCGCATGTTTATGTTATTTTACTAAGTCATTTTTGTGCGAAGTGTAATGTTTAGACTTAGTATATTTTTTGTACACTCGTGTTCCCTATAAATAGGGACTAAGGATAGAAGTAGAGGATAACTTTTTCTGTAACGCAAATATCCTTTCTGCTTATTCTGTAATCAGTCTTCATCAATATAAGATATGATTAATATTTACTCTTCTCGTTTTAACTCTTCAATCACTCAAATCATATTTTACTTTTGTAAATCTCGATAACAATTCTCATCAATTGGTATCAGAGCAGGATTCAAACTGCATCGATCTGATTTTCGTGTTAGAATCATTTGCTTTTTGAGTTGCAACTTTACTCAAAATTTTCCGCGCATTTTGATTTTGAAAATCAAATTTGATCTTCAGATTTGAATTGATTCTGTCTTTGAATTGTTTAGTCGAGTAATCGATCAATGATTTGAGATCAATTCAATTGATCAATTCTCAAGTTCATCAAGTTTTTCAAGCTTTCTGAAAATTTCTGTGTTCATCAATGGCGAACTTCAACATGAATACAATGACTTCCTTCTCTCACTTGCTTGGTTCCTCAACCAAAATTCCGATGTTAATTTCAGAATACTATGATTAGTGGGCTGATAGAATGGAAGATTACTTAAATGGAATTGATGAAGAACTTTGGAATTGTATCGATGGAACAGTGCAAGCTCCTGCTAATGTTCAACCAATTGGTCCATCTGTTGCATCTGCTGAAGTTGCTGATCAAGAAAAACGGTTGAAGAATAATGAAAAAAGGTGCATGAGGGAACTAAGAGGTGCTCTTCCTTCTGTGGTTTATAATTACATTCGTAGTTGTAAAACAGCAAAGGAGATCTGGAACACTCTAAAAGACAAGTATCAAGGTAGCGAAAAGATGAAGATCAATTATGTGAAGCAATGTCTAGTTGAACTGAAAGAATTCAGACAAAAGGATGCTGAAACTCTTGAAAATTACTATGATCGTCTAAATGAGCTTATGTTTCGCTGCAATAGGTATGGAATCACTAGGTCTCTCATGGAGTTCAATTTAACTTTCATTATGGGTCTTCGCAAGGAATGACAAAGTGTGAGCATGATGATTAAGAATCAACAGAGTTTTGATACAACTCATTTGAATGATCTCTACAATCAGTTGAAAACACATGAAAGTGAAGTTTCAGAAATGTATGAAGAATCAAAACAGAGTATTGGAGGTCCTTTGGCTCTTGTTTCAAAGGTATCAGAAGTTGATGTTAATGAAAAAGATGGTTCAGATGATGAAGGATTTTTGATGAACTCTGATGATGAAGCTGTGGCATTCTATTCAAACAACAGAGTTAAGAAGTTTTTCAAAAAGCCTTTTAATCCAAAAGGAAAGGCTAGTGAAGTGAAGAGTGCAGTCACAAAAACTGGAGGAGAGGAGAGGAAGAAATTGGAGAAAGCTGATGAGAAACAAAATGATGCGAAAGAAGTGAAGAAGCTGAAAGGTGACTTAGGAATTTACTGTCACTACTGCAATGGTGCGAATCACTTTGTAGCCGATTGCATGTTGCGAAAGAAAGAAGAGAAGACGGAAAAAGTTAAAGATGAAGCATACTATTCTGAAAAGATTGAAGAGATACGTGCTAAGACCAAAGGAGTATCTTTGGTTGCGAAAGGTGAAACTGATAATGAAGAGAGTGGTACGTATCAGATCTGGTCTTCAGGATCTGATGACGAGGAAACGAGGTATCCTACACATGGAGCCATGTTCACAAGTTTTGAAGATTGCGAAGAGGAAATTTTAGGGAGGTGCTTTGTATCCAAATCCACGGACAAATCACCCATGACCACCAAGGTACGTGCAATACTTGAATCTTTTAATATTCCTTTATCTGGTTATAATGCAGAAATTGTTTCATTTGATGAAACTGTGGCTTATTTTGATTATGTTATTGTGTCTGCTAGTACTGAAGCTCAAAAATTAAATATGCAACTAGGTGAGCCACAGAGAGAATTAGAAATAAAGAGGAGCAAAGTAGAAAAACTTGAAATGCAGATCAAAAATGTAGATTGTGATAGGAATAATCTTACAAATGATGTTAGGTTGTTGCTAGCACAAAGGAACATATATTGTAATTCTGCCAAACGATTGTATGCAAAATTAACTGCTTTACATCATTCTTCTGACATTAGCAAAGAACAACATAGGAAACTTTTACCTTTTCTTGAATATGAACGTGAAAAAGTTGATGTTGTTTCTTATGATTGCGAAAGTACAATTGCTCAATTTGACAAAATACCTGATGATAGATATCCATATGGTATTGTAAAAATTGATGAATTTCTAAATGCTGATGAGTTGGTTAACATTGTCAATGAAAGTTTGACAAAGAGTGAACAAGTAAAAATCTTAAAGAAAACAGAAACTTCAACTCTTGCCTCTTAATTCAATTATGCTGGTATTGATGACAATTCAGATAATGTGAGTGAAATCAGTGAGATATAAGAGGAAGAAGAGGTTGATTCGATAGTAGAGGATGAAATTGATAAACCTTTAACTTCGCAACATTGTAAGTTTGATAATGTGGAAGTTGAAAGCTGGAAATCTGATGATAATGAAGAAAACAAAGAAGAAATGAAAGATTCACATGAAATGCCTCCACGAGTTGTGGTTGATCAAGTGTTTGAAAATACAAAAGAATTTGACAAAATTTTAAATGACAAAGGCACACATTATTTGGAAACCAACACTGTGGTATATCCAAATTTTGTATGTACTGATAAAACCATTTTTCCAAATCAAGTTTTTGTTACTACTGGAAATGTTGAGAAAATTCATCCTGAATTCAACAAAATGATTGAAAAAGATAATCTAAAGTCAACCACTGAAGGCTTTTTTGCAACAAACGGCATCATACAACCATACAGCTGATGTGATAACATTCAACTTGATCAACAACAAACGGGTAAAAGTTTCCAAGAAGATGTTTGTTGAATTCTTGCAGATTCCAAACAATCCTCCATTTTTCAAACCTGTTAACCCTCAAATCATTCACATGTTCAATGAGATGGGCCATCAACCAAATCTTGAGAAGATCAGTGACTTTCGAAAGTCTGGGTTGCCGTGCATATGGAATTTCTTATTTGGAATTTTTCTCAGATGCCTAACAGGAAGATCAGTTGGACTGGATAGAGGACGAATGGAAGTATATGCCATGGTTATGGGCTTATACTATGACATCAACGTCGATTATGCAACCTAGTTATGGAAGGAATTTGTTAAGAGTCTCGAAAACACAAATTCTAAAAAGGGATTTCGTGTGCAAGGTATTGGAGCTTAATTCTGGAGAAGGTATATGAAAAAGAAGGGATTCCAGTAACGGAGGATGTTGAAGTTGCTGAATTTTCTTTATATCAATTTCCGAAGGTAGTGGAAGATGATGAGGCTATTTTTACTCATGTTGATCGCATTCCAGATGCGACGCTTCGCAAGGTCTTGGTGAGATATTTGAAAACAATTGATCAATCGGTGCAGATTGGAGTGTTATTAGATGTTGCTGCACCATCAAAGAAGAAGAAGTCCACAAAGAAGGATGCGAAAGGTTCATCTTCACAACAAGCTCATGATGAAGATGTTCATATTGAAGAAACTTCATCTAAATCAAAGAAAGAAACAATACCTTCCAAGTCTGAGGTATTGAAAAAGATTCTCAAGACTGAGGTGAGCAGTAAAGGGGTTACCATTCGCAGTATTCCAGCTCCAATTTCTCTATGGAAGAAAAGGCAAAGAGCTGAAGACGTTGCGAAAAACATGCAAAGTACTCTAATTAAAAGACGGAGCTGGTGATTCGAAATGAATCATCTGATGAAGAAATAGTTCCAGAAACTCCACCGGTGACATCTACGGTAAATGTTTCCTTAACAATAATTTCCATTACCCCTACTTCGCAAATCTCTACGCTAATACCACTCACCGAACCACTCAAAATAGTCACTACCAAATCAGTTTCTGAGGAGGTACCTATTTCTGATACGGTTGTCAATGTATCTGATACGGAGGCATCTATCACGAGTGTTGAAACCACATTACCAATCACCTTACCAATTTCTTTACCATTTGTTTCATTTCCATCTACAACTCTATCCACAACCTCATCAATTTTTGATCATCCACTTCAAAACCCATTTACAACCCTTTTTCCATCACAATCACCAGAAACTCCTCAACCTTCGCAACCTTTATCTACTAATGAAGCTGAAGGAGGAGCCTATGGAGGTGTAATTGAAGACATTCATTTTGATTCAGAGGAGGAGGATATTCCTGATCATATGCTTATGACAGGAAAGCAATTTAAAATCCTAAATCATAAGTTGAATGTTATTATTCAATCGCAAGCTGATTCTGGCAGGATGTCTTCTATCTCAGCAATGGAGGTTGATATAATGCTCAAGGGTGCTGAGAAGCATATCATGGAGAAGGTTGATCAGTCTGATAAAAATAATAAGCTTCGCATTAAAGCTCAAGGGAGTAATTTTTCTTCTGTGGTCCAGGACTTGAAAACAGTTGCAAAAGAACGTCATGTTCTTTTTGTACAGGATGTGAAGAAAGTTCGGGAGGATGTCAACTTTAAGCTTCAAGAGTTGAAAACCGAACTTGCGAAGGAGCTCAAGGATATTCATACTCAAAATGTCGAAGTTCAAAAGCAGATTGATGAGGTTTCTTCAAAAGTGCAAAAGGTTGTTGATGTTCCTATCCTCGAAGCTAATAACAAAGAAACCCAGGAGAAGATTGATCAGCTGATCAAGTTAGTGACTGAGCTTAAAACGGTGGTTTCGCAATCTTCACCTACACAAATTCTCACTCCTGAGTTCTTGTCTCTAAAGGTTAATACTTTAGAACAAGCAATTCAGAAAGCTCTTGCACCAATCGCCAATTTTACCTCTTTACTACCAAAGAGTGCCCCACCTGCTTTCACAGGGGTGCAAGGGGAGAGAAGAGTTTAAGTAAAAAGGAGGATGCAAAGATAGTGGGAAAAGTTATATCTACCCAGCTTAAAACTACTCTTCCCATACTTACGAAGCCAATTTCCTCAACTACAATAACCACAAAACCGATTGCCAAAGGAATTTTTATTGGGGAAAAAGAAGGAGATTCGAGTTCAAAACCTCAAACAGACATAGTAGGAAAAGGAAAAGGGATATTGTACGAAAAATCAAAGGAGGAGAAGAAAGCTGAGGCTGAGGCATAGTTGGAAAGGATGAGGTAAGTACAAAGCATCATGAGGCAAAGGGCAATTGATCCTCCCACGATGAACAAAGGAGATCCTGTGAAGCTGTACTCTTACGAAAATATAGAGTCAAAAGTTGTGGGGAGGGAAATGTATGAATTCGAGAAGAAGCTAAAGAGAAGTTATGATATTGCGAATTCAGACAATTGTCAGCTAGATTTTCCAATCAACGAAATGCTCTTCATTACTGCTCAGTACAAGATTAGCGAGAACTTTGATAATCTTGATGATTATACACACATGAAAATCAGATTTCATGCTGTATTAGGGAAGAATCCGGATGAAGTTTGGTCTTTAATGAAGATCAAAAAGGTGCTAACAATCAAGAAAGATACAATTTTTGAAGACATGCTTCAAAATTTTCGTTATTTTGTTATTCGAGCAGACAACAAGCAGTATGACTTCACTGTAGCGGATTTTCCTCTGATGAACTGCAACGATTTGATTCAAGTGGCTCTGATTTTGAAGCATATGGAAGAGAATAAGCTCAAAGGCTCTGAGACTGAAGTGTTCAAGATAGGCTTCGCACATGTTAAGACATACATCGATAATTACTTCGATTGTTTGGTTCTTACTGATGAAGAATTGGCGAATGTGTTGGGAAGAGAAGTGAACGTTCCTTGGGAAGAAACCTTATCCTAGTCAACGTTATCGAAATATGTTGTTGGGGAAATATGCCTGAAACCTTTCGGCATGGTGTTTTCAGGAAGAGATACAAAGGGGAAGCCTAAGAAATTCTTGTTTAAAGTCTCAGAGGTGGAAAGATATACTTATTCGCAATATACGCACTTTATTGTTCGTATGAACAATTGCAAGAAGAACAAAGAAGGAGACAAGAAGGATCTCAAGAAGGTGATTTCCTCGTATGGAGAAGTGCGAAAGACAATTCAATCTGCTGTTCAAAAGCTTATGGACTGAATAGCTTCGACTGTTTACAAAGGGAGAGATTGTAGAAGCAAAATTGTAAAAGTCGAATATTGTGTTTTGTATAGTTTCGCATGTTTATGTTATTTTACTAAGTCATGTTTGTGCGAAGTGTAATGTTTAGACTTAGTATATTTTTTGTACACTCATGTTCCCTATAAATAGGGACTAAGGATAGAAGTAGAGGATAACTTTTCCTGTAACGCAAATATCCTTTCTGCTTATTCTGTAATCAGTCCTCATCAATATAAGATCTGATTAATATTTACTCTTCGTGTTTTAACTCTTCAATCACTCAAATCATATTTTACTTTCATAAATCTCGATAACAATTCTCATCATAAAGCATCCATATGGAACCACAAGATTTAATAAAAGACAATGAACTCAAGTTTTAGTGCTGATACCCGGATCAATTACATAAGTTAGAAGTTTCGGGTTGTCACGTAATCCCCCCGTTAGAGGGAATTTCGTCCCGAAATTCAGAATTAATATACAAATCATGGATTTTAAAAGAGATGCGGATACTTCTGTCTCATCGAGTCTTCGTGCTCCCAAGTGAATTCTGGTCCCCGCTTGGCATTCCAGCGAACCTTCACTATTGCGATGCGACTTTGCTTCGTACGTTTGATCGCTCGATCCATGATTTTGATTGGTTCTCCCACGAAGTTTAGGTTTTCGTTGATCTCGATTTCGTCAAGAGGGATCATAACAGTTTCATTGGATAAACACTTCTTAAGATTAGAGACGTGGAAAACAGGATGGATGTTGCTAAGCTCACGGGGTAATCGGAGTTTATAGGCTACCGGACCGATACTAGCGAGGATCTCAAAGGGTCCAATGTACCTCGGATTAAGTTTCCCACGCTTTCCAAAGCATACCATGCCTTTCTAGAGCGAGACCTTAAATAGGACACGGTCTCCAACCTGGAACTCCAGAGGTTTCCGTCATATATCGGCGTAACTCTTTTGTCGATCTCGTGAAGCTTTCAATTGTTCCCAGATTTGGATGATCTTTTCGGTGGTTTCACGAATGATTTCAGGACCAGTGAGAGCACTGTTGGGGAATCGACTCTTGGCTAGCTGCATGTCCCCTACCTCAGCCCAGCACAGAGGGGATTTGCACTTGCGACCGTAGAGGGCTTCGAATGGGGCAGCCTTGATGCTGGTGTGGTAACTGTTATTATACAAGAACTCGATCAAGGGTAGATGAGTGTCCCACGACTTTCCAAAATCAATGACACATGCTCTCAGCATGTCTTCCAAAGTTTGGATAGTTCTCTCACTCTGTCCATCTGTCTGAGGATGGTAAGTCGTGCTCATGTCTAGTTTAGTTCCAAGAGCCTTCTGGAGAGATTGCCAAAATCTCGATGTAAACCTACTATCTCGATCGGAGATAATGGACGTAGGTACACCGTGCAATCGAATTACCTCCTGGATGTAGATTCACGTAAGTCTTTCCATCTTGAATGATTCTTTGATCGGAATGAAGTGAGCGGATTTTGTCAAACGATCAACAATTACCCAAATGGTATCATACCCACTCGGAGATTTGGGTAACTTAGTGATGAAATCCATGGTAATCATCTCCCATTTCCACTCGGGTATTTCGGGCTACTGGAGTAGACCCGAGGGTTTCTGGTACTCAACTTTTACCTTGGCGCAAGTCAAGCACTTGCCCACAAAAGTAGCTATATTGGCTTTCATGTTTGGCCACCAGTATTGTCTCTTGAGATCCAAGTACATCTTATCCGAACCCGGGTGAGCAGAGTATCTGGTCTTGTGTGCTTCCTCCATGACAATCTCCCTGAACCCTCCGGACTTTAGAATCCAGATCCGGTTCATAAAACAGTAGACTCTGTCACCTCTGATCTCAAGTTTCTTATCCATTCCCCTCAAGTCTTCGCTTGACACGTTCTCGGGTTTAAGTGCTTCTAACTGGGCTTCTCGGATTTGCATGGATAAGTGGGAATGGATAGTCATCGTCAGGGTCTTCACTTTGCGGCTCGAACTTTCCTCTCAGCTAAGGGCATCTGCCACCAAATTTGCCTTGCCGGAATGGTAGCGAATCTCGCACTCATAGTCACTGAGTAGCTCTACCCATCGTCGTTTCCTCATGTTTAAATATTTTTGATCGAAGATGTGTTGCAGGCTCTTATGGTCAGTGAAGATCGTACACTTGGTTCCATAAAGATAATGTCTCCAAATTTTCAGTGCAAAGACTACGGCTCCTAACTCCAGGTCATGAGTGGTATAGTTGACTTCGTGTGCCTTTAGTTGTTTTGAGGCATAAGCAATTACTTTTCCCCTTTGCATAAGCACACAGCCTAAGCCCTGGTTAGACGCATCACAATAAACAACGAAGTCCCCTGTTCCTTCGGATAAGGACAGGACCGGTGCGCTACAAAAGGCTCGCTTTAACATTTGGAATGTGTTTTCTTGCTTTTCACTCCAACAAAAGGGTACACCTTTCTGTGTCAAAGTGGTTAGAGGTTTGGCGATTCTGGAAAAATTTTGGATAAATCTCTGATAATAGCCGGCGAGACCCAAGAATTGACAAATTTTTGTGGGTGTCTTCAGTGCTGACCAATTCTCTATCGCTTTGATCTTGGATGGATCTACGTGAATACCCTCTTCGCTTACCACATGACCGAGGAAAGTTACCTTCCGAATCCAGAATTGACATTTGGAAAATTTCGCGTACAGCTTTTCGGATCTAAGGGTTTCCAATACTGACTTCAAGTGTTGCTTGTGATCTTCTTCACTTCTGGAGTAGACAAGTATGTTGTCAATGAACACGATGACGAACTTGTCTAAGATGGGACGACACACCCGGTTCATCATGTCTATGAACACAACCGGTGCATTGGTTAGACCGAAGGGCATCACTACGAACTCGTAGTGTCCATATCGAGTCCTGAAAGCTGTTTTGGAAACATCGCTTTCATGAACTCGTAGCTGATGGTACCCTGACCTAAGGTCTATCTTTGAGAAGTAGCTAGCTCCCTGAAGTTGGTCGAAGAGGTCATCTATTCGCGGAAGGGGATATCGGTTCTTGACGGTCAACTTATTAAGTTCGCGGTAGTCGATGCACATTCGGAAGGATCCATCTTTCTTCTTCACAAACAAAACCGGAGCTCCCCAGGGTGAGGAACTCGGTCTGATGAACCCTTTGCTGAGTAACTCGTTGAGTTGGCTGGATAACTCCTGCATTTTCACTGGAGCTAAGAGATATGGAGACTTGGCTATGGGGGTAGCTCCAGGAATTAGGTAAATGCGAAACTCAACTTGACGTTCGGGAGGAATTCCTGGAAGCTCTTCTGGAAAGACATCAGGAAAGTTACAGACATCGGGGATGCTCGCGAGGTCTTTAACTTCCTGTTTCTCGTTAATGACATGGGCTAGAAATGCTTGGCACTCCTTACGTAGAAGCTTTTGAGTTTTGATGCAGGAAATGATACGAAGATTGGAGCTAAGCTTATCTCCATAGATCATGAGAGTCTGACCAGAGGGAAGGTTGAGACGGATGGCTTTTTCATAACAAAGGATATCAGCATGATTGGGACTCAACCAATCCATGCCAATGATGACATCAAATCTCTTTATGGAAACTGGCATAAGATTAATGGAAAAAAGAATGGTCGTTCAGGGTAAGGGTACAACCTATGAAGATATCGCTAGCGTTTTCTTTCTCACCGTTAGCCATTTCAACGATAAATGTTTCGGTTAATGGTTGGGGATTATGTTTAAGGTTATGCTTGAACGAATGACTAACAAAGCTTCTTTCGGCACCCGATTCGAAAAGAATACTAGCATAAGATTTATCAAGAAGGAACGTACCCGAGACAGCGGTGGGATCGGCGACTGCCTCCACCCGTCCCATGGCTAGGACTCTTCCGGTATTATGAGTTGTCGCCTTCTTGGGGCAGTTTCTTTTGAAATGCCCGACTTCTCCACAATTGTAGCAGGCTTGACCAACACCTGCTCCAGAAGATTGATTGGCTGATTGGGCTGATGCTTTGCAGGATCGGATCGTATGCCCCTTTTTACCACAGTTGGTGCATGCAAGTTCACGGCAGGGGCCGGGGTTATGGTGGTATTTACACTTTTCACATTAGGGAAAGCTACTAGGATACCTACTAGTAGGTGTTTGAGTTGTGGATCCCACAATAGAAGCAGCAGCAACAGGAGTAGTAGCAGCATGGACCGCTACTGTCTGCTGTTTCTTTGAGGACCCTTGAGAAGATTGGCCCTTCTTCTTCTTCCAAAACTTCCTTTTCTCACCACTACTCTTGGTCGGTTCAGGGGTGGCGGTTGTTTCCTCAATATCGTCACTGTGGTCAATCAGGGTCTGGGCTAAACTTTTGGCGCTGTCGTATGTATCCGGCCTCGCAGCTAAGACATTTCCTTTTGTTGGTTGGGTCAGCCCCCAAATAAATTTTTCTATCTTCTTACTCTCCGGGGTAACCAATCCCGGACAGAGTAGCGCCAGGTCATCAAATCTCGAAGTGTATGCGGCAATATCGGAACCCTTCATCTTCAGGTTCCAGAGCTTGTGTTCTAACTTCTAAATTTCGCCCCGAGGGTAGTACTCAGCTAGAAGGAGTTCTTTCATGGCTTCCCAATCCATAGCATTGGCTAGAGGTAGAGTTAGGGATTTGACTCAGCCGTTCCACCATGTCAGGGCTTTATCGATAAAGGTACAAGCTACGAACTTCACTTTGTCAGATTCTGAACAGGCACAGATCTCAAAGATAGATTCGATTTTCTCGAACCATTGGGTGAGGGAAATGACACCTCCAGTGCCATCAAAGGACGTTGGTTTCACGTTCATGAAATCTTTATAGGAACCCTCTTTTCAGTGTCCCTGGCTATCTTCTTGGTTTTGAGGCTAGGGACCACCTCCTGAACCACTGGGGTTCGTTTGAGACATGGCGGCTGCTACTGCGGCAATAACAGCTGCCTGGAACATCATAGGGTCAAATTGAGGAGGAGGTGGTGGCGGAGGAGGATTATTGTTCTTTGAGCTGGGTCTCTTTCTTGGAGGCATCTTGATCTATAAAGAACATGAAAGAAAGGATGGTAAGTCCTCTGAATTGAATCAAGAGATATGACATATATATATATATATATATATATATATATATATATATATATATATATATATATATATATATATATATATATATATTTCGAATCATCGATAAAGCAGGAATGAATTATCAAAGTAGATAAATTATCGCTAAAAGAATGATCGAGGAGCAACACTTGAATGAGGATTTCTACAAAGGATTGACTCGAGAAATACTCTCATAGTATTTCCTATTTCGCTACAACGACAGCTCATTGTTTGGGTATTGGGTAAGTTTTAGGTATGCCGAACACTACAGTCACTCCCAAGCACATGTTGGTCGTGTCTCGAATGAATATAGTTGGCCAGGATATATTGATCCTAGACACGACTTCATAACTGCCCAGGTTTAACCGTAGCATACAACACCCATTTACTTATGTTTTGTTGTACTTGTAATTACGGATCTCGACGGTTAGGTATACTTATATACTTTTTGAAAATACTTATATTTTAAAGTATACTTTTAGTTCAGAGAACTTAGGCCCCTTAGTGTTTATAGTCTTATACCATGTAAGGTTTGGTATACTTAGTTCACTATAAACATGGGCTCTAATACCAATCTGTCACACCTCGAAACCCAGGGCGGAAATGTTTCCAGGGCGGACTCCACGTTGAGTATCAAATCCAATGTACATAGTAAGCAAAGTAAACAACCATTACATTATATATATAGATTTACATTTGTTTAAAAACCAAGTGTTACAATTGTTATACATATGTATATAAGAACAAAAGTAAAGACGCATCTTCCACGCACTCCGTCTTCACCAAAAAGGATCACTGGATACCTGTCTAATGTGGACCTGAGAATACAAGCAGTTTGAAAATCAGCATAAAGCTGGTGAGTTCATAAGTGGTTTTGTTTTCTGAAAATGCACAAGTTGCCTTTCGTTTTCTGAAAATGTTACACACTCAAGAAAGTCCCATATTTTCGTAATTGTAAAGTTTGGTTATCTGTTTAGTTATACAAATCTGGTTATGAACAACTGTTATCCCAGGAAAATCCCATAGTTTCCTAAAAGTTGGTTACCGAGCTGAGATGTAATGTAAAAGATGTATAGTGAAAACCTGTTTATCCTTGTGAAATGTATTAGTTTTACCATGTCCATAAAACTAATAAGTGTAAAGTAAACTGGTTACTAACCCATTATTACTAACAAGTAAATCTCTGTTATCCAAATTGCGAGTTCCATAACCATACGATAGACTAGATATGGCAATAAGTAGTCCACATCACCTTATGACTTTCGTCACCCTTGAACCTTTTGGTTCGGCTATAGCTAGCAGCCAGGTGTGGGGTAGTCAGCCCCGTATAGATCTATACACTCAAGTCACGCTCTCCCTCCAGGAGATTCTGGTTATGGGGGCGGTCCTCCACTCGCGTATCTCTGTGGAGTGTTTCCGAGGACGTGTCTCCAATTTACAGGAATAACAAATTTACTAGTAATAATACAAAAAGGTACTGTTACAAACGATGGTCCTCCACTCGCGTATCTCTGTGGAGTGTTACTGAGGACAAAACAATGTACTAGGTTTCATGCTCAAAGTTCAAAGGTTATGCTTTTAACTGTTATAATGTGGAAAACCATTTGTGAAAATATAAAAATACAACATTTTATAACGTTTTTCATAAATAATGTGATAATGTGTTCTGCAAGTTCAGTCTGTTATCTGTTAAGATTATCAGTGTTAAAAGCATAAGTAATATGGAACACAACTCATGTAAACAAGTTTTTAAGTACAAGTATTCCTTGTACTTTGCTTGTATTCCCCCCTAAAAACAGTGAAAAACATTGAAAAAGAGTAGGGGTATGAACTCACCGCTTAATGTAGGGTTTGAGTGTCAACGGATGCCCTGAACGCCAATGGCCCATATTATTCATGTGATGACACATAAATGAGTTAGAATTAAGGTGTTTCATGACTAAACATGATGGGAAAACATCCTTAGGGTGTGTGTGAGGCTGCACACAAGAGTGTGATGACACATAAATGAGTTGGAACTACTAAGAATAAATGTCTTATGATCCAAACTTAAGGATTTATGCAAGTTTAGGGCCAAATATGGGCATTAGAGTGGGTGTATGGTCTTGAAAATGAGTGTGCGGCTGGGGAGTGCGGCCAAGGGTGTGTGTGAGGCTGCACACAAGAGTGTGCGGCCGTACAGAGGGTGTGTGCAGCCGTACACAGGAGTGTGCGGCCGTACACTCCTCATTTGAGTCCATATGTTGATCTTTGAAGTGTATGCTCCTCATACTTGGGAGTTTTGAATGTGTGTTGCCCCCATATTAAGGTGTGCGTCCGTACACCTTCAAAGGATGATGTATATGATGAACATGATGAGTTTTAATCTTGGGATTCAAGTGTTTACCACTATAATTAGCTTGAAGATGGAGTAGATCATGAATATGAAGCCTTCAAAGTGTTCTTGGTTGATGATTTAGAGAGAGAAAGTAGAGAGAGGGAAGAGAAACATCTAAATGAATGAATGAAGGGGTGTCCATCCATAAATTGGATTGGGTGCGAGGTTGAAGGTGTTTGCGGCTGGGTGTGTGGCCGCACACACCTTATTTGGTGAGTTTGGCCCGATTTTGTGATACTAAACACTCTCCAACCCTTCCTAAGACTCGTATCTAGATTATACTAAGTCTAGAGCACCCATATGGAACCACAATATTTAATAAAAGACAATGAACTCAAGTTTTAGTGCTAATACCCGGATCAATTACATAAGTTAGAAGTTTCAAGTTGTCACATGTAGCTAGCAGCCAGGTGCGGGATAGTTAATCTCGTATAGAACTATACACTCAAGTCACGCTCTCCCTTTCCGGAGATTCTGGTTACAGGGGTAGTCCTCCACTATCGTATCTAGGGGAAGTGCTACAAAGGACGAGTCTCCAATCTTAATATTAATGAATTTAAAACTGAAATTATTAATACGAAAACCCTGTTTTATTAGTGCTTTACTCCCGTATCTAAGGGGAGTACTATCAAGGACCTGACTAAAGTTCTAATGATACATGTCCTTCACACTCGAATCTAGGGGTGTTTTATTAAGGACAATACAAAAGATCTATGACTGCCTTCTTGGTTTTGGTTTTGGGTACCACCTCCCGAAGCGCCGGAACCACCGGAGTTCTTTTCAAACATGGCAGCTGCCACCGCGGGAGTAACAGCTGCCTGGAACATTACATGATCAAATTGGGGAGTAGGTGGTGGCGGAGGAGGATTGTTGTTCTTTGAACTGGGTCTTTTTCTTGGAGGCATCTTGATCTATAAAGATCAGGAAAGAGAGGATGGTAAGTCCTCTGAATTGAATCAAGAGATATGACAGATATTGAATTCTATTAAGCGATAAAGCAGGAATGAGTTATCAAAGTAGATAAACTATCGCTAAAAGAATGATCGAGGAGCAACGTTGGAATGAGGATTTCTCTAACGAAGTTGGCACTAGAAATACTCCCATAGTATTTCGTGATTCGCTGCGACGACGGCTCATTGTTTGGGTATTGGGTAAGTCTTAGGCATGCTGAACACTACAGTCACTCCCAAGCACACGTTGGTCGTGTCTCGAATTAATATAGTTGGCCAGGCTATATTAATCCTAGACAGGACTACATAACTGCTCAGGTTTAACCACAACATACAACACCCATTTACTTATGTTTTGTTCTACTTGTAGTTACGGATTTTGACAGTTAGGTATACTTATATACTTTTTGAAAATACTTATATTGTAGAGTATACTTTTAGTTCAGGGCACTTAGGCCCCTTAGTGTTTATAGTCTTATACCATTTAAGGTTTGGTATACTTAGTTCGCTATAAACAAGGGCTCTGATACCAATCTGTCACACCCTGAAACCCAGGGCAGAAATGTTCCGGGGCGGCGGTGACTTCATGTTGGATATCATAACCAATGTACATAGTAAGCAAAGTAAACAACCATTACATTACATATGAAAGTTTACATTTGTTTGAAAGTAAAGTTGTACAAGTGTTATACATAAGTATATATGAACAAAAGTAAAGACGTGACTTCTAAGGTTCGTCTTCTCCAAAAGATCGCGGGTACCTGTCTAATATGGACCTGAGAATACAAGGAGTTTAAAAATCAGCATAAAGCTGGTGAGTTCATAAGCAGTTTTGTTTTCTGAAAATGAACAAGTTTCCTTCCGGTTTTCTAAAAAAGTTACGAACCCAAGAAAATCCCATATTTTCTTAAAAGTAGAGTTTAGTTACCCGTTTGTTACCCAGTTTGATTAAGAACAGTTTGTTATCTGATTTTTACACACTCTCATTAAGAACAAGTTCAATTATCCCAGGAAAAACCCTTATTTTCCTAAAACGTTTGTGAAGTGTTATCGAATCTGAAAGTAACATACAAGTATCTACCATACTTAAAGTGTATGTGTGTGAATTTTCCTGAAAGTTTGGTTACCTTTAAATGTACATTAGCTTTAACACATATATAAAACTAATAAATAAGTATAAAGTTCTCATAATCTTGATTGCAAGTTTCATAACCATACTACAGACTAGATATGACTCGGAACGGGGTCAATATCTTTTATGACTTTTGTCACCCTTGAACCTTTCAGTTCGGCTGTAGCTAGCAGCCAGGTGCGGGATAGTCATTCTCGTATAGATCTATACACTCAAGTCACGCTCTCCCTTTCCGGAGATTCTGGTTACAGGGGTAGTCCTCCACTCTCGTATCTAGGGGAAGTGTTACAAAGGACGTGTCTCCAATCTTTAGATTAATGAAATTAAAACTGAAATTATTAATACGGAAACCCTGTTTTATTAGTCCTTTACTCCCGTATCTAAGGGGAGTACTATCAAGGACATGACTAAAGTTCTAATGATACCTGTCCTTCACACTCGAATCTAGGGGGTGTTTTATTAAGCACAATACAAAAGATCTATGATTTCAACTGTAAATGTGTGAACAATCAATTGTGAAGTATAAAGTATAACACTATATAATAAGAATTGAAATTGGTTTGAAAAACAACTCTGCAAGTCAAAACAGTTTGTTAATATGCTTTCAATTCTTAAAAGTGTACGAATTATGAAACCATTCAAATGAAATAATGAATTTAAGTACAAGATATTCTTGTACTTTTGCTTGTATTCCCCCCTGAAAACATTGAAAAACATTGAAAAAGGGTAGGGGTATGAACTCACCAGGTGAGAAAACGTGACGGTTTGGATGCTATGTGTCGGTTCGGGGCTTGATAATGCGCGAGGTTCCTATGTAATATGAAATGATATACAAATGTATCTAATTATACTTTAAATCACTAGTTAGATATGACTATACACTCCAAGACGCGAAAACACTTCAAATCAAGTGTTTAGAGTGATCCGGCTGACATCTACGGACGTATAGGGCTTTAGATAATGTGTTTACTCTTCAAGAGTAAACTCCTTATGGAGTTTTCGGCCCAAAGACCAACTCCACATGAGTTCACGGCCGTGAACTCATGGATGAGGGTTTTATGATGCTAAATGGCCAAATAACACTTGGGAAAGGTTGTTATAATTTAATCTAAGGCATAGGAATGAGTTTAACCATCAAGGACATTACCAAATGGAGTTTATGGCTGTAAACTCCGTAAGCTCCTATGTGACCATTTCTTTCATGATTTGATGGCCCTAGATCAATCATATGTGATTCAAACCAATTTTACAAGCCTTACAATGAATTTAGGACATCATTTGACTTGTGTATGTGAGTTTACGGCGCAGGAACCCATTCTTGGGGGGTTTATGGCCGTGAACTCCAAAAGGGAAGGTTTTCATCATGTTTAAGGCCCCTAAATCGATTGTGTTTGGTTTTAGACTTTAATCCAAAGCTATTGGTGTGTTTAAGTGGCATTTAAACACTTGAAATTGAGTTTACTACCCATGATAATGAGTTTACGGCCCAAGCATGTTCTTGGGCATTAAACTCAATTTTACTCCCCAAAAGTTAAGTTCAAGGTGTTGTAAGTCCATTCCATTAAGCCATTTAGCCATGTCTAAGCTCCAAAGGTGATTTGGAAGGGTTTTAAGGCTCAAAAACCCCATCTATGTGTGTTCACGGCCCAAGAGTGTTCCAGGGTCGTAAACATATGAACATGGTCCTTTTCCATAGATTAAACACGAATATGAAGGCTAAGGATGCTAATCTATGAGTTAGGGTAGTTGCCTTGATGATTTGGAGCTTTAATTTGATGATTTTGGACCCTAAGCTTGGATTTGAGGAGAGAGGTTAGAGAGAGAGAGAGAGAGAGTAGTGAGAGAGTGAAAAAGCTTCAAAATGAAGACTTTTGGGCTTTAAATAGGTCCTAAGTTCGGGACACGGTGGAATTCTACCCGATACCGACGTTAAACGTGGCTTTTGGTCGCACTCGATCAAGTTGCCATAACCCGGCGGGATCGAATGTAAAAATTTTCAAATTAATAAATTGGGCCACTCTCATGAGTTCCTAAGGGGTTTGGACACTCATGAGATTATAATAAACATATAAATTTAAATAACTTAGCCCAAAAACAAAATCGGGACGAATTGTTAAAGACGAGTTTTACGGACGGAACGGGTTACGGAAATGGAACAAACTTTGGGTTTTCACACTTCCTCCTACAAGAAACATTTAGTTACAAGTATGAATAATATTGTATTAATGTAGGTTATATCACACATGAAACATATGACATTAAGATATAGCATCATCAAGCATAATAAAATAGAAAAGTAATTGTAAGATTTATTGAAATGCTTACAGAAAAAACACGCCATAGTGTTGTAGATAAGCCTTTTAGCAGCCGATTATATTAGTCAGCAAAGAACACTTCAGTTGTGATGGAATACTTAAAATCAGTTTTTAGAGTTTACAATGATCTATTCCAAGATTAAAGTTGCCTACCTAATATGTCGACATTTTCTATGAAGATTACAATTGTTATAGTTTGGCGGTGACAATTAATATGAATTCCCGCTTTGTGTTGAAGAAAAAATTCATCATGCAACCATTTTCTCAAACCCAAGTTCGCTCTTTACTTATGTTGAGATATTCAAATCTCTTCCAAAATATGATATGATACACACTCGTGAAACCTAAAAGTGATTTGTAAATTTTGAACATTTTCAAGGAATTATGTGGCGTGTTCTTTTAAATATTTTAAAAAATAGTACATTATTGATCATTTTAAATTAATATTTAAATTTAGCCTACAAATGCATAAAAATTTTAAATTAATCAATTTTTTTTATATTATAAATAATTTAATGCCTAGACATAAATGGAAATAATGTAATAATAATAATTTTTTATTATACATGTAAGAAGGGTCTTGGGTTGTACCCAGCAGGCACCCTACCAATAAAATTAAATAACCAACCAACAACCCTAGACCAAAACACATACAATATATCTCTACTCGATCAATTGTGGTGTATGGAGTGGATAAATGCAATAATAGTCATGGGTAGTACCCAACATTCACCCTACCAACAAAACCAAAGAACTCATTCACAACCCCAGACGTAGCTACATACAATATATCTCTACTAGATCAATTGTGGTGTATAGAGTGGATACATACAAGACGGGTCATGGGTCGTACCCGACATGCACCCTACCAACAATATCATAGAACCAACCTACAACCTTAGACACAACCACATATAATATATCTCTAATCGATCATTTGTGGTGTACAAAGTGGATACATGCAAGACAAGTCATGGGTAGTACCCAACATGCACCCTACCAGCAAGATCAAAGAACCAACCTACAACCTTAAACCCAGCTACATAGAACATATCTCTACTCGACCAATTATGGTGTATGGAGTGGGTACATGCAAGACATGTCATGGGTCGTACCTAACATGCATCCTTCCAACAAGAGCTAAGAACCAACCCACAACCTTAGGCCCGACCATATACAATACTTCTCTTCTCTATCAATTAAGGTGTATGGAGTGGATACATACAAGACGGGTCATGGATTATACCCCACATGCACTCTACCAATAAGATCGAAGAGCCAACCTATAACCCCAGACCCGTACAACCAAGTACAATATATCTCTACTCGTCAATTATGGTGTACGGATTCGATACATGCAATACAGGTCATGGGTTGTACCCAGCTTGCACCTTACCAACAAGATCAAAGAATTAACGCACAAACCTAGACCTAACCACATACAATATATCTCTACTCGATTAATTATGATGTACAGAGTGGATATCTGCAATACATGTCATGGGTCGTACCCAACATACACCCTACCAAGAAAATCAAAGAAAGATCCCACACCCTAGACCCAAACACATATAATATATCTCTACTCGATCAATTATGGTGTGTGGAGTGGATGCATACAAGATTGGTCATAGGTAGTACCCAACTTGCACCCATCCAACAAGATCAAAGAACGAAACCACAAACCTAGTCCCAACCACATACAATATATCTATATATCTATACTTGATCAATTGTGGTGTATGAAGTGGATACATGCAAGACAGGTCATGGGTCGTACCCAACATGCACCCTACGAACAAGACCAATGAGCCAAGACACAACCCTACACCCAACCGCATACAATATATCTCTACTTAAACAATTTTGGTGTATGTGGTGGTAAGATGCAAGAAGGGTCATCGATTGAACCCAACATACACCCTAACAACAAGATAAAAGAACCAAAACACAACCCTATACCCAACCACACATAATATATCTCTTCTCGATCAATTGTGGTGCATGGAGTGGACACATGCAAGAAAAGTCATGGGTCGTACCAAACATAAAACTCTACCAACTAGAGCAAATAACCAACCCATAATCCTAGACCAAAACACATACAATATATCTTTATTCGATAATTTATGGTGTATGGAGTGGATACATGCAAGAAGGGTCATAGGTAGTACCTAACATTCACCCTACCAAAAAGATCAAAAAACCAACCCACAACACAATACCCAACCACGTACAATATTTCTTTACTCGACCAATTGTGATATATGGAGGGGATACATGCAAGATGAGCCTTGGGTCGTACCCAATGTGCCTCCTACTAACAAGGTCAAAGAACCAGCCCACAACCTTAGACACATCCACATACACTATATCTCAACTCAATATATTATGGTGTATAGAGTGCATATGTGCAAGACACTTCATGTGTCGTACTCAACATGCACCTTACCCAAAAGATCAAAGAACCAAGCCACAACCCTATACCCAACGACATACAATATATGTCTACTCGATCAATTGTGTTATAAGGAGTGTTTACATTCAAGAAGGGTCATGAGTTATACCAAACATGCACCTTATCAACAAGATAAACGAACCAACCCACAACCCTATACATAACCACATACAATATATATGTATGCGATTAATTGTGTTGTATGGAGTGGATACATGCAAGGTGGGTCATGGGTTGTACAAAACATGTACCCTACCAACAAGATCAAAGAACCTACTCATAAACCTAGACCCAAGCACATACATATATCTCTATTTGATAATTTGTGGTGTATGGAGTGAATACATGCAAGATGGGTCATAGGTAGTACCCAACATGCACCCTACCAACAAAATCGAAGATCCAACCGACAACCCTAAACCAAAACATATACAATATATCTCTAATCGATCAATTGTGATATATGGAGTGTATACATGCATGACGAGTCATGGGTCGTACTGAACATACATCCTACCAACAGGGTTAATGAACCAACCTATGCAACCACATACAATATATATCTACTTGATCAACTATGGTGTATGGAGTGGATACATGCAACACGGTTCATGGGTCATACCTAACATGCACCCTACCAACAAGATCAAAGAACCAACCCACAACCTTAGACCTAACCACATACAATTTTTCTCTACTCAATCATTTGTGGTGTATTGTGACATCCTAAAATTTACGTCAAAGACTGTGAATGGTCAAGTTCACAGTAAATATTTATGTAATTTGATTCGTTGAATTTCAGTGCATCTTATGTGAAATAAATAAATTTATCACAACCATTATAAGATACCATATGGTATCTTACTTCTAAATATGTAATTTGTCAAACAAATCAAACAGTTCAAACTACAACTGTAAGGATGCGTTTGAAAAACTGAAATTTCATATTAAGCCGTTGTGAGAAAAACAAACAATTTAGCCTCATAGTACATGTTTCCTTGATTCCGAAAATATAAAAAAGTCCAAAACGGAGTTCGTATGCGAAAGCTACGATCGTTTTAAGAATCCAAAACCAATATAATACTGATTTTCTTAAAATCGCTAAAGCCGTTTCTAACCGTTGAGGGACTTGCACACCTCAAATGGATTTTTCAAAAGTTTTTTTTGACTCAGGCTATTACCTAATATTTAATATCATATTTGAAATATTTTCGTAAAAATATTTATAAAAATAAAAAAATCAGACGTTTTCAGCTTAATTAAACGCGAAACATTATATGCCATTTCACGAAGATCACTCTAACAGAATTCAATTACGTCTGCATTTTTGGAATCACCACGACCTTAACATTAAGCAACCACTTTTAGAAAATTTATATAATCGCTGCAAGGACACGAGAATCGAGGTATACATCACGATAAATAAATATATAAAATATATTGTAGTTATTGTTGTGAAAAATGTTTATAAGTTGTATAATGACAAGGTCACTATATATGTATATACATTTTTGGTGTCGTATACTACAAAAAATCCAAATTAGTCGTGTAATCACAATGCAGATATGTTATATAATTTAAAATTATATAACAACACTAAATATATATAAATATTTATATATATCATATATCATTTCCCAAATCACAATTTCTAAAATATATGACAATTTGTCATTTCCCAAATAACAATTTCTAAAATATATGACAATTTGGACACGTATTATATACATACCTCAAATTCTTTATATATATATATATATATATATATATATATATATATATATATATATATATATATATATATATATATATATATATATAAGGGAATTGTTTATAAAGTCCTATACAAATACATACATGTATATAACATGAATATACATTAATAAATACCCAACTTCAACCAAATACACACCCATTGAATCAAATGTACAAATCAATGCACAAATTATAGAGATAATACGTAAACTCTATCAAAAATCAGATCAGTTAACAAGTAAAATATAACAGCTAAATTATAGATTACTTGCAAGTTTCAACTTAGACCAAAATCACACTAAAGACTTATGTTTCTCTTGTTGGTCCTTCCATTGCAGCCATTCTACCTCCTGGCCATTGTACCTCCTGAACACTTAAGCAAAGATTCACACTCAAACAAAATCGACACTCCATGTTAAAATACAATGATAAAATCTTTTTGTGAGGTATGGATGATCAAGAAACAAAAACCCATCGATTCACTGTAAAACATCAAACACCCAAATATCCATTCCTTCATCAAATTCTATCAATACAAACAAAGAAAAAGGAATTTTCGTTGTTCTTCTTTTCCTCTCTATGAATTTCTGTAAAAAACAAAACCAAACATCCATCTTTATCCTACATTGATTCATATCACAAAAATAATAATAATAATAATAATAATAATAATAATAATAATAAAAAAAAAAAAGATGAAACGAGGAATTAAGGTAGCTGCCAAATCCCATCGATTTTGCCTTGGTCAGATCAACTCTCGGACGGATGAAGACCGGAGGTGCTCTCTCAACTTGCCTTCCAGAATCAACACCGAAGCCCCCCCTCCCCACCCGAGACGTCGCTTCTGTCTACTTCCTCATGAACGCCTCTTTTGATCACCTCCCCTTCGCACCTCACGACTGGAGTAGAAGAGAAACGATTTCGCTGCTCCGTTTCTCGTCCTTTCTTCGGTCCAACCAAACTCTGGAGGTGCAACCTCCTTGCCTGACTTCTGTCGGCTACAGGACGCACGAACTAGGGAGAAATCATCGGACATGAATTCTCGCTGCCTCCCCCTTTTTTCTCCCATTGACCTTGCTGCTGTTCATCTCGATCCTCTTGGTTGCCGACATCGAGTATGAGACCAAAAAGGGGTCGCCGGAGAAGCGATTGTCCCTTTCCCTCCATCATCATTGCGATGAACCTTCCCAGTCACCCCTTTCGTTCGTTTACTCTCGTTCCTGTCTATTATCCCTTATCAAACAAAAGACGCAAACATAAAAGCCCTAAGATCCTTTTAACTTCGATAAAATAACCAATCAACCCCCCTGCTGCAACATTCTTTTAAAATAAGCCCTTTTTCCCAAACGTTGGTTTATTTAAAACAAAATACCCCTCCCATGGAGATTTCTCAACAATACCAGTCCAAGACTCAACACTAATCCCATTTAAACCATTTCAGTCCCTTGAATTATTCTAACCAAAATAATCCTATTTTGGTTAATTAAATTACCAAAAAGCCCCTATAGTTTATTAAAGTCACAAAACAATCCCTATGGTTTAAATTCGTTACAAAATGGACCCGGGAGTATTTCAAAGTTCAAGAATGGTGGATTTGCGGTTTCTCACGATAAGTTTCGCAAAAGAAAATTCGAAAAAATGGAACTCACGCTTCAAGGGTGAGTGTTTACGGCCCCTTTTAAATATTTTAATTATTTTTGGGGGGAATACATGTGCCTACATATTTCATTTATACAAATCAATTATCCTTTATGCAAAAATACAATAAATCTGGTTTATAAAAATGTTATTTAATAATGTAACTCATTGTTAAAAATAAACTAGTATAAACTTTTTGTATACATACTATGGAATTTTTATCGTGAGATAACTAGTCCGCACGACAAATGTTACATGATACAAAAATATATGATTTTACGTGACATTGTATATTATAACAAGCATGTTATAAAACTTTGTAGTATTTCAAGGATTCAAGCTATTACTATTCATGTATATTTATATGTTTTAAATACATAAAGTTTATACTTGTACATATGTTCATTACTTTGAAACATACATCCTTAAAAAAGCGAGTATATTACACTTTTACATACATACCAAGTATACTTGGCTTTTATAAAATTTATAAAATGAAATTCATTATGCCTACTGACTTAATCACAATTAAGTTAGGGCTGAGAGCTATTCACAAACTTTTTCATTATGGGCTTTTTAGCGAGACGTTATTCATTAACTAAGTCTAAACACATAGTATACTCACACTAATGTAACTGTTAATCTTTGGAGCGAGATACATATGTATATATCTATATGGGGTTGACATCCCCACTTGCGGTTGCTAGCTACAACCTCAACCGATCAATCAAAGTGGGTGATAGGTGTCTAAAATTGTTACTACAACGTCCAATGAAGCATTGCAGGGGATACATTCAGTCACATAGCTTGGTTATAGGACTCACTAAATATTAACAAGAATATATATATATATATATATATATATATATATATATATATATATATATATATATATATATCAGTATAAACCATGGACTTGGTTGCTTTCACAACTATTTTACATATGGAATTACTTATGCAACAATACAATTCGGTTTTCAAGGGCATTCAAAGACTCTTTGCAAACACAATATTAACTATTGTTATACATACAAAGTTATACTTTTTAGACTTATTTAAAGTATTACTGTTGTTAGCAAAAAACCTGTAACTCTCACCAACCTTGTGTTGACCCTCAAAAATACATGTATTCTCAAGAAACCACTAAATAAACATTCAAGACAAATTAGATTACAAGTGACCGGGTTTACTTGTTGTTTTATTATATACTTATCTGTTAAGGCAATTCATGTATTATTATTATTTGTAAAAACCTTATATTCAAATATCAAGATGGAACACGAATGCTATATTGTTTATTATTGTACTTATGCTATATATTTAGTTTACATGTGATCCATGAACTTAGTAACACAGTTCGACATGTTCCGAAGATGGAAATGTCCATTTTGGAATCAGAATACATACACAAAATTCCAAAATACAACCAATTGACACAACACATATAATCATAACAATCTCCCCCTTTGTGTCAAATTGGCAGGAGGTCTTGAAGGGTGTCTTTGCACAAAAAGGTCTTCGACATTATTTTCAGAAGAGAGCCCTAATCTGACTGATATCAACGAATCATATCAGCAACACATTTGATGTCCGCAGTAGAATTTTCTTTGTGAGCTTCTGCAGAGGATAAGATCGTTTTGAGAGAAGATGAAGAGTATATGTGTTTGTCCGTCAGAAAGAACATGCAGTTTTGAATCACTTCACCTTCCTTTCTCTTGTAACAATACTCCAATGCACCTTTCGTATAATTTTGGTCTTCAAGTGTTGGATGTTTTTTGGTTTCTCTTCAGGTTTCACAATCCGCCTCTTCTTATAAACAAATGCGATCTCAACATCCATTTTCGCAATTTGAAGAATGTAACACTTGATCATCCTCTTTAAGTGTTCAAAAATAGGCTCATACTTCGATCTCAACATCCATTTTCGCAATTCAAGAATGTAACACTTTACCATCCTCTTCAAGTGTTGAACAATAGGCTCATACTTCTAAACATCCTTTGTCACAATGTGGAATAGAGATAACCAGTTGTAGGTTTTTATAAATGGCAAGTCAGCCAATGTGAACTCGTGAAGCTCGTGATTGGCACCTCGAAATCCCTTAAACTGGATATTCAAGAAGTCTTCAGTCTGAATTGGCAACCCAACCTTTAACGCTACGATTCTCTTTAGGCTCTATGTCATATGCTGTGGCTTCACTTACTTCAAATAAAACGAAAAGAGCTTTCAGTTTACTGCACTATCAGAGATCATGGATTTCTCAATCTATTCGAAACGCCGAAAGAGAAATGCCCTCGTAGTGATGGGAAAATCAAATTGACATTCCACATCATTGGTTAAATCAAAAGAGGTTGTGGGCTCCAGCCAATAGAGATTCGTATACTCTATGGCTTCTTTCTGAATGCACTCAACAAACCATGTTGGAAACAATGATTTATGAGTTTCAAGAGTAAGTTTCTCATTCTTGGCCTTAACTTCTTCTGCCTCAAACTTCCTCCAAAGAACATTGATCATGTCAAGATCTTTGTCTCTTTTGTCCATAGCAATCCTTTCAGATTCAGACAATTTCAGATTTTCATCATTGTCCTCTTCAACGATTCCTTTTCCTTTGTCTTGGTCTTTTAATAATCTGAAAACTTCATTATCCTTCCGAACAGTTTCAGCCTTTACCTTTTGATCCTCCTCCCCCTTGTTTTACAGAAGCCCTGCTTCCCGAAACACCTTGTATCCGATTGAGCATAGCGAACATAGGTCGAAGTTATTTGGAGAGATGCTATCTAATAGAGACAGTGATCTGTTAAGTATAAAACTTGATGGATCGATTAGATTCAAATAGGTAAAGAATCAAAAACATAGAAAGAAGATCAAGTTGTGTCGAATGATTAATAAGCATAGCCTTAGAAGTGCTCGATGAAGAACTGCTATTGTAATGGCATTGTAGGGTTTACAAGATTGACGATTACAAGATACGGTGCATGCATGCACTTAAATAGTAAAACCCTAATAATTAATAATTGGGTGGACATTCCCAACCCATTATACAAAAACAGACTAAACACTTAATACACAATGACACAACATATACGACCCAACAATCTCCCCCTTTGCGTCAATTGAGGCAGGAGACCTTCACTGTGGAGTTCGCTTTTGAACTTCAAAAAGCTTCTGAATGATGGTCAACAAGGCCTTGCGAACCTGGACATACCAAAGGATCACATCATAGAAACACTTCTTATCCCCTTTATGATTCGCTTTGCAATTATCCAAAAACTCCAAGATGTATTGCATGCAAAAAGTGGAGTAAAAATGATTATCAGCAAAATAGAAACAAACTTTATGGAAATCAACATATGTTTTCTCTTTGAGTTGAAAAGCCATACACCAACCATCCTTTTGTATTTTCACCAACTTCATTTTGTCAAAATCTTCTGGAACTTCCTGGTGTTGGAACTTGAAAGTGAACCTTTAGCAATCTCAATCACCTCTGAAGATTCGAAGTGAGTCAGTGTTCCGAAATGAATAAGTTAGTATCCGGACTTGAAACCTTGCTCCGAAAGTGAAGATCTCCGAAATATGAAGATGTCCGGAAGAGAAGAAGATGTTCTGAACCATATGAAGGCATTCCAGAATGGATGTTATATCCATAATGTTAACTTGCCTAAATCCTGGTAGATAGGATGATGATATGCTTATTGATTTGTATGATTTATGCTCGTCTGTTGATTGATTATGTGTTTATGAGTTATGTATATGTCGACATGTGTGTGGTTGGCTTGCCGTGATCCTGCTTTATGCTGAAGTCCAATAGACCCAGGGCGGCCTGGATAGATTGAAGGCCTGCAAGGCGGACCAGTCAGGCTGAAGGCTCGGAGAACGGTCCAGACAGGCTGTAGGTCGGTGTGGTGATCCAAACATGCTGAAGGTTCTATATGTGTGCAGTTGTGTAATAGTTATGATTATGTATTTTGGTGGTTTCTTGGGGAAGACTCACTAAGCTCTGGGCTTACAGTTTTTTATTATGTTTTAGGTACCTCAGATGATCGCGGGAAGGCGAAGGCTTGATCATGCACCTCCTCGTATTTTGTGTTACGATTTCTAGGAAAAGTTTGATGTGAAACTTATTTTGAAAACATTTTGTACTAAATAATGGTTTGTAGTTATTTCAACAGTTTAAAATTTTCATTAATTTTTCGTATGTTAAACCTAGCCATCGCATCCCTTAAATAGGGCTTAAACCAAAAAAATAGGGTTTGCATGTGTTGGGTTGTAAGCACTATAGTATTCCTATGGTGCACATGCAACCCTAGATGCATTGGATCTATGTTTTCTCTAATTATACATGCATTTTCAATTTTCCAAAGCATACATCCTAACTAGCATACAATAGAGGATATACAATATAAAACTCATAGTTTAATGAATACCTCTTATGTATTGTGAAGTTCTTGGCCTTTGAAAACTTTAGTACCTCAAGTGTGATGCCTCTAATGTGTCACAAACACCAAATGCAAAAGGAGGCTTGAGAAAATAGGCTAGTTCGCTCAGAATCGATTATCACTCACTTGGAATGATGGGGCAACTGATTTTGGCTCTAGGGGTGTGCTTTTATAGTGTTATAAGTGCTAGGGTTACATCCATGCAAACCCTAATGCACCATGACCCTTCATATAACTTAGGCTCCATGGGTTAAACCTCCACGGATTATCCATGGATTATTATATTGGTTTAGACCATCCAAATTAACCATGGATCATTGTCCCACACTATGATTTACTTAATCAGTCCCCGTATATTTAATTAGTCTCTTTTGATCACTAAATTAATTCCAAATTAATTCTTGATCAATACCAATTAGTATGATGGGTCATGGTGCATTAGGGTTTGCATGGATGTAACCGTAGCATTTGTAACACTATAAAAGCACACCCCTAGAGCCAAAATCGGTCACCCCATCATTCCAAGAGAATGATAATCGGTTTTGAGCTAACTAGCCTATTCTCTCAAGTCCCCTCTTGCATTTGTGGTTTGTGACACATTAGAGGCATCACACTTGAGGTGCTAAAGTTTTCACAGGCCAAGAACTTCAAACTACATAAGAGGTATTCATTAAAATATGAGTTTTATTAATATATTATACTTATAATATATTAATAAATCACAAATAGCCTTATTCTCAAAAGTCCATCCTATCAAATTGCACTGGTGAAGGCAACCCAAAAGGACCATGCTACTATCAGGTCAAGTACATCCCAGTTATAGTTATGGGCTTAAAACCTAATCCAATAGTCTCCCACTTGGATAAGTCTAATAACTATAGCTGCCAATGTGACTTCAGGATCCGAATAGCAGTCACAGCATTCAAAAGCTGCTGTCGACTCTTACCCAGTCAGTGACGCGTCCTTTAGATAAGGGGTCATATATTTTTCTGTTCTTCAAGATATCATGCGAACAAATGCAAGGAACATATTCATATTTATTGTCCTACAGTTTGTTTCCATATTACCGATTTGTCTGACATAGAACATAATTGAACACAACAATTTAGTTTTGACCAGGCCCGACACATAAGTCAAAACAAATCATCGAGGGGCCCAAGATATTGCTTTTAATTCTCTTAGGATAAAAGGAATTGATAAACTTCGACATAATATGCTTTTACTAACTACTCGTTAAATCATGCACAACGATACATCAAGTTACTGATGCGTTTTCGTATCATCAATGCATAACTAATTCGTAGTCAACAACTTATATATCTTCGTTTGAAGATTATATGACATTATCATCTCACAATCACTCGTGATAAATTCCATGAAGTGATTCAGGTGAGCGTGGGTTTAATCCAATACTCAAGTCTTATTTCAGGAGCACTCATGAATGGTATAGCAAACTTTTGTTATGTCTAACACCTTAAACAATCTATAAGCCAACTCATGACAGTCTAGCCTCATAACCTACTTCCAAAGTATGATTGATTGTAGATAGTTTGAATAATATTATTATTCTGGAAGTTAAAACATGCAAAAGTGAAACAATAGTAAATAATTGACACAAGACAATAACTTTAATTATAAATAAAACTCCTTTTATTTAATCATCAAATGTCAGTTACAGTTTAGCTATTACAAGTTTCAAATATATATATCTAATCACTAAAACTAATATCGTCTGTTAGCCCAATGCCACTTGCATGCTGCAAGTGCCTAACCGTACTCAGTCCCTTCGTGAGGGGATCTGCTAGGTTGTCCTATAACGATATCCTCTTCAAAGTGAGGTATCCTTCTTCCACTTGCATGCTGCAACCACCCCTTCATTATCGCAGAAAATCACCACAGGATTTTTTATGGATGTCACAACTCCTAGGTCTCCAATGAAGTTCTTCAACCATATCACCTCTTTCGATGCTTCACTCGCTGCAATGTACTCTGATTCACACATTGAATCAGCGACAGTCTCTTGCTTGGAACTTTTCCATGTTACTGCTCCTCCATTTAGGGTACACACCCAACCCGACTAAGAACACAAATTATCTTTGTCGGTCTGAAAACCGGCGTCACAATACCGTGTCACCCTTAAGTCATCACTCCCACCCAGGGTAAGAACCCAATCCTTAGTCATCCGCCGGTACTTAAGGTATGTGGAAATTCATAACATACATGATCTAGCCAACTGCGGAAGCCTATGGTGTTGGATAAGGTGTCTAATTCCATTACTATATTTGGTATGTACTTGATCTGAGAGTAGCATGGTACATTTAGGTTGCATTTCACAGGAACGATTTGTAAGGATGGACTTCTGAGAAGAGGTTATTTATGATTTAGTAATATATTATACGTTCATATATATTAATATGAAATCATATTATATAATTAGTATTAATCAAGAATTAATTTTGTGATCAAAAGAGACTAATTAAATATATGGGGATTGATTGTGTAAATCATTCGTTCTTATAAAGTGGGCTTATGATTCATAGTTCTTTATGTTGGGCTAAACCCATGTGGCGACCCATGGATACTCCATGGAGGTTTAAACCCATGGAGCCTAAGGAATGTGGAAAGTCAGGCACATTAGGGTTAGCATGGTGTAAACCTACTCATGACACAATATGTAACGACCCAAATTTCAAGGCCAAAAATTTCGTTTTTGAATTAACGCGTTTAGCAAACATTTTTACCAAGACATTGTCATTAAACATTCATTACAAAATCATAATGTTGTATTTCAAACCATAACAACAAAGTATAGAAAATCAGAGTACAGTCCCAAAAACTTCTTGTGGAAACATGTATGTGTGATGCGCTGCTACGCCGCCGGCTCTTTCCCCTTCGTCGAAGAGGTACCTGAAACCAAAACCAAAACCGTAAGCACAAAGCTTATTGAGTTCCCCCCTCATACCACATACAACACAATATCATCGGTATCTTTCTACCGGTAACCTTCATCGGTATCTTTTAACCGGTAGCCTTCATCGGTATCTTTCAACCGGTAACCAGCATCGGTATCTTTCAACCAGTAACCATCATCGGTATCTTTCAACCGGTAGTGGGGACTATTTCACCTCCTGCTACTAACATACAATCAACAGATATAAGCATGCAGTCAGGCATAACCGGGTATTGACCTAAGGACCACTTTGAGGGAAACTAATCCCTACCATACACATAGCATACTACCAACACATAACCAGACCAAGATAATAATCACAAAGACCATTATCTTCTAAGTACCCCCTTTTTGGTGGGCCGACATTGTGGCCTTAGACCCACCCCTACTCGAAGCTAACTCACCTCAACGTCGTGCAGTTTTTGAACGATCCTCAGCGCACAAGTCGACTCCCTACGACCCCTCGATCCCTACACGATAACCTTCAAGTCAACACATATCACATACAACCCTAAACAAGGTCAGTCCAAGTTCAGTCAAAGTCAACATTTAGTTGCCCTGACTCGCCGAGTCGGCCTACCAACTCGTCGAGTCCATGCTTCTCTAATCCCACATAAAACCCTGACTCCACTCGTCGAGTCTATCAAAACTCGACGGGTTCTCCTTCAATCATAACGTCGGGACCATCTTCATCCGACTCGTCGAGCTCCTCCTCAAACTCGTTGAGTTCATCTCCAACTTAAGAACTTGTCCAGTCTATGACTGGCCGAGTTATATGAACAACTCTTCGAGTCCATCTTCAAAGATTGGGACATTGCTATGAACTCGCCGAGCCTACTCATACAACTCGCGCGAGTCCCATGAGTTCCAGGTCCCTTTTCGCGTCTAAACCCACATTGGACTTCCTTCCTAACATTTAACCATTCGTAGGAAGGGTTTGGTGCACAATGGTCACCGACTCGTCGAATGCCAAGAACAACTCGCCGAGTCCACCCTTGACCAATTCCATACAGCCGATTTAAATGAGGTCTAACACACCAAAAGCATAGATCTGGCCTCCTAATGTCCATTTTATACGTAAAGTTCCAAACATTATGCACATGCATGGGGTTTTTAGCTCAAAAACCCATATAAATGGTCCTATAATGTGCATGGGGCTCTCATGGCCCTAAAGTTGGCACCTTTATGCCATGAGACCCCTCTTAAGGCCCAGATCTGAAGCTAGAGTCCATATAACTCTCCTTAAATCCGAAAATGGCTTGAAAAGCCCTAAATGCACCCAAGATCTACAATCTAAAGATGAACCACCAAAAGAAAGACCAAAGCACGTGCATTTTACCTTGATTAAGCTGAAGATGGAAAGATATTTCTAGATCTACAAGCCCCAAGTTGAATACTCAAGCTCTGCTTCTTCCTTCAAAGCTACACAAGTCAACAAAGCACCAAAATGGCCTTAACACACACAAACGGCTATGGTTTCGATATGAAGCTCTAGGAGAGTTATTAGGGACAAGGGAGGCCGAGTTAAGGCGTTTAAATAGGGTGCAAACCCTCATATTAGGGTTTTTGTCCAGACAGCACGGACTCGTCGAGTCCGGTCTCTGACTCGCCGAGTTAGTCACTTAACTCCCGGGTCCAATTGGCTTCTACTCGACGAGTTGGGCCACCAACTCGCCGAGTCCCGGGAAAAAATGAAAAATACTTAATTTAAAAATACGTACCAAGAACCAGGTGTTACACAATATATAAGAAACCCTCTAGCTCATGAAATCGGCACTAGTGAGTCTTTAGAAGAGCATATCCGATTTTGTGTGCAAGAAGCATTCTCTTAAGTCCTCTAATTTTTGGTGGTTATTTGTGGTTCCATTTGAGTCATTCATATTATTGGTGCTAGGCTCTTAAAGCTCCAAGTTAACAAGCTACAACAAAGGTAAGTCATCTAACTAAATTTTGTAGTGTATATACTCCATAGTATGCTAGTTAGGATGATGCTTTGGAAAATGAAAGTTTTCATGTATAATAGAGAAAACATAGATCCAAAGCATCTAGGGTTACATGTACACCATAGGAGTGTTAGAATGATCAAAACCCACTAGTGGTATCAAAGCCTAGGATTGTTTTCCATTATACTTGACGCTACTTGTTTTCAAAGCTTGAAAAAATTGATTTGCTGCTGTCTACATAGTGAACTCGCCGAGTCTACTGGGGAACTCGATGATTCCACCCTATAAATTGACCAACCTGCCAAGTTAATTTATGTACTCGACGAGTTGGTGCTACAGAATGCAAAATTTTGAGTGTTAAATCTGGAATTGGACTAGGATCATTACCATAAACTATTCTTAAACTTATAAACTTGTTTTTGATGTGGTAATGAGCATGCTTATCCAATTCAAAAGATAATTGTCAAAGTTTCATGTTTTGTATTAGTTTATATGATTAGCCTAATTACATGAAATTTGTTTGATATGGATTGTCTTGTCAATATAAGTTTAATTTAGATCATGGACATTGCTTGACATGCTTGTTAGTTTAACTGATGATCTTAATGGCCTTTAATGTGCTCCATGACTTGTCCGCAAGTTATGGAAAATGAAAAGTCACTTCTTTAAAGCATTAAAACTCATAATTTATAGAGATGAAAGGTTTTGAATAGTTTCAAAACTTGCCCTCAAGTTTTGGAATTTGTAAAGTCACTTTAGAATAGATTAATTCCAAACCCTAAAATTTTAAAAGTTTAAAATTCAACCCTTATACTTTATAGTATTACAAGTTAATTATATATATATATATATATATATATATATATATATATATATATATATATATGTATATAAGATCAGGTCAGTCTTACCGTTAGTAGGCCTCATTCATGAAGCCGGTCTATAAGGGGGGGGGGGGGGTATAAGGTTACTACCTATAAATTTGCAGTTTAATGGGTGTCAACTCTCACCCACCGCTTCCTTTGACTGATGGAGGGTCGTCAGCCAAACGGGTAGGATAGGACTATAATTCTCATTAAGTATAATGATAATAATAAAGTAACTAAATGTTTATTAGATTCCCAATCTTAGTTACTTTAGGAAAATGTGAAATTGATGCTAATCCATGAAAATTGCACTTTGCACCTTACTAAGTCGTTGATGGAGCTTGTGTGGTTCACCGACACATTAACTTGGACTAGTAAGGGTGGCTCGATGTTTATCACAAGATCAATGAAGCGTGCGTGGTTAACCGACACATTGATTGGGTGATAAAGTCGAGAGTACGAAGCACATTTTGCATGGTTAGTTGCACCTTGTTTGTAATCCTTGGTATCCCAGTCACAGTGCTGAAGGGCATAATCGAGATTTAAACCTGACATTGAATTGTTTAATGAATCTCAAAGGATCTAGGAATTTCAATCCAATTAAAACTTAATAACAATTTTGTTTTTTCATGGTGGAAATTGGTAAATCGTCATTTACCTACCTTCAAATATTTTTCAAGTTGGATTATGACATCCCTGTTCCAATTTGTAAAATATCGTGTTGGGTCCTAGCCTTAATATTTTAATTTGGGTGTTATATTAAGGACTCTTTATCTAATCTAAACTTTGTCTTACTTTCTTTTCAGATGTCTTCCAACAATGCTTCTGGCTCAAACCCTACTGGCTCCTTCTCTCTCATGAAACATTATGAGAGAATCATCTTTGATGGGACTAATTTCAATGACTGGATTAGGAACATTAGGATGGTTACTTGCTATGAGGACAAGGAATATGTCCTCAACAAGGAGCTTAAGGAAATCGATGAGTCTTCTGCTACTCCTAAGGAGATTGTTGAGTTTTGGGCATATGAGAAGCATGCCACCAAGGTAGCTTGTATCATGCTTGCTACTGTGTCACCTGAACTCCAAAAGTCCTATGAGGACTTCTACCCTTTTGAGATGCACCGGGACCTGATGGAAAGATACCATTAGAGTACTTATCAATAGAGGTATGAAATCATTTATTCCATGATAACAACCAGGACGAAGTATGGTGAACCCATCACGGGCAACTTGTAGAAAATGCAAAGGTTTGTGGATCGGTTGCTAAAGTTGAGTGTGAACTTCGCTGAGGAGCTGGCTATAGGTATCATTCTACACTCCTTACCTCTATGCGATGATCAGTTCCGCATGACCTATCATATGAACAAGGAGGAGGTCACGCGTAGCAAATTTCAAGGGCTTTTGAGGACTGCCGAAAGTGGTCTCAAAGGCAAATCGGTTGTTACTACTCCCACTACCGCCCCTGTTCTGGCAATTGGACAAGGGAAAGGGAAAAAGAGGAAGGCCCCCTCAAAGAGATACAAGGGAGAGTCTCTTGATGGATCCTCTTCAAGTGGGACTAAGGCTGGTTCTGTTGCTCCCTCTTCTATTCCTAAGGAAGCATAGTGTTGCTACTGTCATAAGAAAGGGCACTGGAAGCAAAGCTGCCCCAAATACTTGCAGGATGTTAAAGATGGGAAGGTTAAGGCCACCCATGCAAGTATTTATACTATACTATCTAAAAACGCATCACATTCTAACTCTTGGTTTCTTGACATAGGTTGTGGTTTTCACATTTTTTCTAATGTGCAGGCCCTAAAAAAAGTAAGGATGTGGAGCACGTGAAGATAAACTTGATCATGGGGAGTACGAAGGTTTCACCTTTCACCAATATTTGAGTTTACTCTTTATTTTTTAGTAGTGGGTGAGAAATAGATTTGAATAATTGTTGCTACTCGTCTGATATGGTGACAAATATTATTTCCTTTCATGGTTTGTACAAACGAGGCTATAGTTTTTCATTTGATAATGAAATTGGTGCTATAAATGCTTATTTTAATGGTGTTTTTTTTATTTTAAAGCATTACCTTGTAATGGTGTATATGAAACTGTGAATGCTGTAGAAAACTTAGGAAATAATGTGTTGCATATCGATTCTACCAATGAATTGGATAAAGCATGCTTGTGGCATTGTCGTCTTGGACATGTCAGCAAGAAGCACATAGGCCAACTCCAAAAGGCTGGAGTTTTGGATTCATTCGACTTGAGGTCGGATGACAATTGAGAATCTTGCTTACTTGGAAAGATGACTAAATCACCCTTCACTAGAGCTTATGAAAAGGGTGAAGGTTTGTTAGATCTCATACACACCGATGTGTGTGGACCCTTCAGAACCACTACAAAGGATGCTAACCACTTCTATGTGACTTTTACTGATGATTATAGTAGATATGGCTATGCCTAATTAATCAAGTATAAGTTAGAAACTTTTGAGAAATTGAAAGAGCTTAAAGAGGAAGTGGAGAATCAGCTAGGTAGGAAGATAAGGATGCTCCGATCCGATCGGGGTGGTGAGTATCTTAGTATCAAGTTCCTAGACTATCTTAAGGAATATGGAATCGTTTCACAATTGATGCCACCTAGGACACCGCAACTTAATGGTGTAGCTGAGAGGCGCAACACAACCTTGTTAGATATGGTTCGTTCCATGATGAGTCGAGCTTCATTACCAATCTCATTTTGAGGGTATGCCTTAGAGACTGCCGCCCATATCCTTAATCTAGTCCCTACCAAAAAAGTTTCCAAAACACCTCACGAGATGTGGACTGGGAAAGCTCCCACATTAGACCACATCAAGGTTTGGGGTTGCGAGGCTTTCTTGAGACATGAGACTCATGACAAGGTCGAACCTCGAAGTGAGCGGTGTATTTTCATCGACTACCCGCATAATTCCTTTGGATATATCTTCTATAGACCAAGTGACAATGTTGTCTTCATTGCTAGGAGAGGAGTCTTTCATGAGAGAGAACTCGTGTGCCAAAGAGACATTGGGTGGAAAATTAATCTTGAAGAACTTCAATAGTCAAGTGGTGAAGGAACCTCAAACACTAGCAATCAACCTAAGGAGGAAACTCTTGTTGAGTCGATTGACAAGTCTGTACCTCTGAGGTGTTCTGATAGAGTTAGTGTTCCACCTGAGTTCTATGGTTTCCATATTACTGCAGAAGGTGATACATTTATCAGTGATAACACACTGGTAAACTTGGATGAAAAAAATAACTACAAGGATGCCATGGTAGGCCCCGATTCTGCTAAATGGAGAGAGGCGATGGATAGTGAGATTCAATCCATGTACGACAATCAAGTTTGAAACTTGGCTGACAATGTACCAGGTCGTAAGATATTCGGGTGCAAATGGATCTTCAAGAAGAAGACCGACGTGGATGGGAAGGTACACAATTATAAGGCATCACTGGTTGCGAAGGGCTTTACTCAAACTCCGGAACTATGATGAGACATTCTCACCAGTAGAGAAAAATAAGTCTATTATGGTTATGCTAGCTATAGCTGCATTTCATGATTATGAAATATTGCAAATGGATGTCAAAACCGCTTCCGTTAATGGAAAGTTAGTTGAGGATGTTTACATGAATCAACCAGAGGGTTTTGTCAATGCAGAGTTCCCTAATAGAGTGTGTAAGCTTGAGAAATCCATTTATGGGTTGAAACAAGCATCTTGAAGATGGAATCTTTGTTTCGATGAGAAGGTCAAAGAGTTTGGGTTTTCGAGAAGCGAGGATGAGTCATGTGTATATGTCAAAGCTAGTGGTAGTATAGTTAGATTTCTGGTGTTGTATGTGGATGTCATACTACTCATAGGAAATGACATCCCAACCTTGAAGGAAGTTAAGTCATGGCTTAGGAAGTGTTTCGTTGTGAAGGACCTTGGGGAAGCTACCTATATTCTTGGGATAAGGATATTGAGAGACAGGTGTAAGAGACTAATTGAAGTTAGTCAAAGTATCTACTTGGACAAAGTGTTGAAGAGGTTCAACATGCAAGAAAGGTGACTTACCGATCCAGAGCAATGCCAAAATGAGCAAGTCTCAGAGTCCGAGTATAGAGGCTGAGATAGCTGAGATGAGTCGAATACCATATTCTTCCGCTGTTGGCTCGATCATATATTCTATGACTTGTACTCGCCCTGATGTGGCCTTTCTTTGAGCATGATCAGCAGATACCAAGGGAATCCTGGAAAGGCTCATTGGACTGCATGAAAAACATTCTCAAGTACATGCGGAGGAATAAGGATTGGGTCCTTACCATCGTCGGGAGTGATGACTTGAGAGTGAGATAGTATAGTGACGCTAGCTTTCAAACCAACCGAGATAATTTCCGCTCTTAGTCGGGCTGGGTGTTTACCCTGAATGGAGGAACAATTACTTGGAAAAGTTAAAAGCAGGAGACTGTAGCTGATTCAACGTGCGAATCCAAGTACATAGCAGCAAGCAAAGTGACGAAGGAGGCGATATGGATGAAGAACTTCATCAGAGACCTTGGATTTGTACCAACTATAAAGGAGCCTGTGGAGATTTTCTATGACAGTGATAGTGCGGTTGCCTTAGCCAGGGAACCAAAGGATCATAGCAGGTCCAGACACATCTACAGTAAATATCACTTCATAAGACACAATATAGAAGAAGGACTCCTCATGGAAAACAGGGTATCATCAGATGAGAACCCGATAGATCCCCTCACGAAGGGACTGAGTAGGGTTAAGCATCCACAGCGTGCGAGGCACATTAGGCTGAAGGGTTATATAAGCTTTAATGATTAGATAGCTCTTGAATCTTGTAATAGTTGAAATGTAATTGACATTTGATGCTTAAATAAAAGGTGTTTTTTATTTACTAGTATGGTACTGTCTTGTGTCAATCATTTACTATTGTTTCACTTTGCATGTTTTGACTTCCAAAATAATTAAATTATTCAAAATATCCACAATCGATCATACGTTGGAAGTAGGTATTGAATCAAGACTATCATGAATTTGGCTTGTAGATTTGTTTGAATGGTATTAGACATAGTAACGTTTTCTACAACATCATGAGTGCTCATCAGGTCTGAGTATTGGATTAAACCCACGCTCACTTGTATCACTTCATGGAATTCATCTCGAGTGATCGTGAGACGATAATATCAAATAAGTCTTCAAACCTACATATATGAGTTGTTGGCTATGAGTTGGTTGTACATTGATAGTACGAAAATGCATCGGTAATTCGATGTTATAAAACATGTTGTTGTGTATGATTCAATGAATAGTTGGTACAAGCATATACTATCAAAGTTTATTTGTTCCTTTTAGTCCTTCGAGGATTGAAATCGATATCTTGGGCCCCGCGATGATTTTGTTTTGACTTATGTGTCAGGCCCGATCAGAACTGAATTGATGTGTTCGATTAAGTTCTATGTCAAACAAATAAGAAATCGGGAAACAAACTGCTTAACAATAAGATTGACTATGTTCCATGTGTTTGTTTGGCTGATATCTTGTGAAGAGAGGATTATATGATCACTTATCTAAAATGGTACATCTAAGATCGACAAAGGCATTTAAGAGCCACGATTGCTCGTCGGATCCTGAGGTCATACTTGCAACTATAGTTACTAGACTTATCCAAGTGGGTGACTATTGGATAAGGTGTCTAAGTCGATAACTATATTTGGTATGTACTTGACCCGAGAGTAGCATGGTCCATTTGGGTTGCATTTGACCAAAATAATTTGTAAGGATGAACTTTTGAGAAGAGGTTATTTATGATTTATTAATATATTATAAGTTCTAATATATTAATATGAAATCATATTATTTAATTGGTATTGATCAAGAATTAATTTGGAATTAATTTTGTGATCAAAAGAGACTAATTAAATATATGGGGATTGATTGTGTAAATCAATCATTCTTATAAAGTAGGCTTATTATCCATAGTTCTTTATGTTGGGCTAAACCCATTTGGTGACCCATGGATACTCCATGGAGAATAAAACCCATGGAGCCTAAGGAATGTGGAAAGTCATGCACATTAGGGTTTGCATGGTGTAACCCTAATCATGACACACTATATAAGAAACAATCTAGCTCATGAAATCGACACTAGTGAGTCTTTGGAAGAGGATATCTAATTTTTGTGTGAAAGAAGCATTCTCTCAAGTCCTCCAATTGTTGGTGGTGATTTGTGGTTCCATTTAAGGCGTTCACATTATTGGTGATAGGCTCTTAAAGCTCCAAGTTAACAAGCTACAACAAAGGTAGGTCATCTAACTAAATTTTGTAGTGTATATACTCCATAGTATGCTAGTTAGGATGATACTTTGGAAAATGAAAGTTTGCATGTATAATAGAGAAAACATAGATCCAAAACATCTAGGGTTGCATGAACACCATAGGAGTGCTACAATGCTCAAAACCCATCATATGCTACTCGACTCATCTCCGCTATATCAGCCTCTGTACTCAAACTATGAGTCTTACTCAATTTGGTATTCCTTTGGTTAGGTAAGTCACCTTTCTTGGAGTTCTCCATGCTGAAACGTTTCAACACCTTGTCCAAGTAGGTACTTTGACAAAGTCCTATAAATCATTTACTCCTGTTTCTCAATATCGTTATCCCTACATATAGGCAGCTTCTCCAAGGACCTTTATAGCGAAGCACCACCCAAGCCAGGACTTAATTTCCTACAAGGTTGGGATGTCATTTTCTATGAGTAGTATGACATCCACATCCAACACCAGAAAGCTAACTATACTCCCACTGGCTTTGACATATACGTAGGACTCATCCTCGCTTCTCGAAAAATCCAAACTCTTTGACTTTCTCATCGAAAAAAAGATTCCATCTACGAGATGCTTGTTTCAATCCATAAATGGATTTCTCAAGCTTACACACTCTATTAGGGTACTTTGCATTGAAAAATCCATTTGGCTGACTCATGTAAACATCTTCAGCCAACTTTCCATTAAGGAAAGCAGTTTTGACATCCATTTGCCATATTTCACAGTCATGAAATGCAGCTATGGCAAGCATAAACCTTATAGATTTAATCTCCGCTACTGGTGAGAAGGTCTCATCATAGTCAACTCCCTGAGTTTGAGTAAATCCCTTCCCAACCAGTCGCCCCTTATATGTGTGTGCTTTCTCATCCATGTTGGTCTTCTTCATGAAGATCCATTTGCACCCGACTGTCTTACGACCCGGTACGTTGTCAGCCAAGTTCCAAACTTGATTGTCATACATGGACTGAATCTCGTTGTCCACTGCCTATTTGCATTTTGCAGACTCGGGGCATGCCATGGATTCCTTGTAGTTGTCAGGTTCATCCAGATTTATCAATGTACTATCACTGATAAATATATCACATTTAGTTGTTATATGAAAACCATATAACACAGGTGGAACACTAACTCTGCTGGAATGTATCAGAGGTACGGACTAGTCAATCGGTTCAACAGGAGTTTCCTCCTTGGGTTGAGTACCAGTGTTTAGAGTTCCTTCATCACTTAACACTTGAAGCTCTTAAAGGTCAATTTGCCTCCCACTGTCCTCTTGGCATATGAGTTCTCTCTCTCTCTCTCTCTCTCTCTCTCTCTCTCTCTCTCTCTCGAAAGACTCCTCTCCTTGCAACGAAGAAAACATTATCACTCGGTCTACAGAAGAGATATCCAAAGGATTTCTATAGGTAGACGATGAAAATAAATCGCTCACTACAAGGCACAAGCTTGTCATGAGTTTCTTTTCTCACAAAAGCTTCGCAACCCCAAACTTTGATGTGATCCAACGAGGGAGCCTTCCCTGTCCGCATCTTGTGAGGTGTTTTGGAAACCTTCTTAGTAGGGACTAGATTAAGGATATGGACGGTAGTCTCTATGGCATACCACCATAATGAGATAGGTAACGAAGCTCGACTCATTATGGAACAAACCATGTCCAACAAGGTTCGACTGCGCCTCTCAGGCACACCATTCAACTGCAGTGTCCAAGGTGGCGTGAACTGTGAAAAAATTCCACAATCCTTAAGTTAGTCTAGGAACTCGATAGTAAGATACTCTCCTCCTCGATCGGATCAAATCATCTTTATCCTCCTGCCCAATTGATTCTCCGCTTCTTCCTTAAACTCTTTGAACTTTTCAAAGGTTTCTGACTTATGCTTGATTAAGTAGATATAGCCATATCTGCTGTAATCATCAGTAAAAGTCACATAGAAGTGGTTAGCATCCCTTGTGGCAGTTATGAAGGGTCCACACACATCAGTGTGCATGAGATCCAACAGACCTTCACCCCTTTCACAATTACCAGTGAAGGGTGACTTGTTCATCTTTCCAAGAAAACAAGATTTGTAAGTGTAATCTGACTTCACGTCGAATGACTCCAAGACTCTAGCCATTTGGAGTTGGCCTATGCGCTTCTTGTTGACATGTCCAAGACGATAATGCCACAAGCATTCCTTGTCCAAACCACTGGATGAATAAATATTCAACACATCATTTCCTAGGTTGTCTACAACCATCACGGTTTCATATATACCATTACAAGGTAATGCCTCAACATAAAATGTACCATTACAATAAGCATTAATACTACCAACTTCATTATTAAAAGAAAAGGTAAAACCTTGTTTATACAAACTATGAAAGGAAATAATACTTCTCGCCATTTCTGACGAGTAACAACAATTATTCAATTCTAATTCTAACCCAATACTAAACAATAAAGAATAAACTCCAATCTTGGTCATAGGTGACATTTTCCTATTTATCATGATTAATTTTATCTTCGCGTGCTCCATAGCCCTACTTCCTTTTAGTCCCTGCAAATCAGAATAAATTTTAAGTCCACAACCTGTATCAAGGAACCAAGAATTCGCATGTGATGAGTTATTAGAAAGAATAGTGTAAATACCTACGAAGGTGGGCTTTATCTTACCATCCTTAATGTCCTGCAAGTATTTCGGGAAACTTCATTTCCAGTACCCTTTTACATGACAATGGAAGAACTCTGCTTCCTTTGGATTGGTAGAAGGATCAGTAGAACCAACTTGGCTCGCACTCGAAGAGATTCCATCAAGACACTTTCTCTTGCTGCTCTTAGAAGGAGCCTTCTTCTTCTTCCCTTTCCCATGTCCAATTGCCAGGATAAGGGCAACAATAGTAGTAGGAGTAGGTACAACCGACTTGCCTTTCAAGTTGCTTTTTGCAGATCTTAGAAGGCCTTGAAGCTTGCTAAGAGTGACATTCTCCTTGTTCATAACATAGGTCATACGGAACTGATCATAACAAGAAGGTAACAAATGTAGGATGATGTCAATGGCCAACTCTTTATCAAAGTTCACATTTACTTCAGCAAGCGGTCCACATATCTCTGCATCTTTTGCAAGTGGGCCGTGATGGACTCTCCATAATTCATTTTGGTTGTGATCATGGAGGTAATGATCTCATACCTCTCCCGCCGAGCACTTTGATGGTACCTTTCGATCAAATCTTGGTGCATTTCAAAGGGCCAGAAGTCCTCATAGGACTTTTGAAGCTTAGTAGTCATGGTAGCAATCATAATACACGACACCTTTGTCACATCCACTTCATGAACCCTGTATTCCTCGATTTGTTCGGGAGTAGCAGTTTGTTCGTCAATCTCCTTCAGATCTTTATCTGGTGTGAACCATCCTTTTCCTTGACAAAAAGGATCGGTGCTCCCCAAGGCGAGCTACTCGGTCGAATAAACCCCTTCCCCAGCAGCTCTAGAAGCTGCAAGGATAACTCCTGCATCTCTGGCGGCGCGAGGAGATAAGGCGCCTTGGCGATAGGTGCTGCTCCCGGAACCAAATCGATACGGAAATCCACTTGACTCTCGGGAGGCACACCCGACAATTCCTTGGGAAAAACATCCGGGAACTCGCACACTATCGGAACCTCCTCAATCGAACATGGCCTCCTAGCGGCCACTCGCATGTCCATCACATAGGCTATGAATCCGCTGCAGCCCTGCTGCAAACTCTTCCTCGCCCTGGAAGCCGAACAAAACGCTGACCCACATCTAGTTCCCTTGCCGTACACCATAAGTACTCCCCCACTAGGGTCTTGTATCGTCACCAACTGACGCTCGTAGTCTATGACAGCCCCAAATCGGCTCAACCAATCCATGCTCACTATGACACACACGTCCCCCATCGCAATCGGGACCAGATCTATCAGGAACTCCACACCGAAGATCTCAAGGATACATCCTCGAATCACATCTGTAGCAAACACCGCTCACTCGTCAGCTATGGAAACTCGCAGAGGTCGACTCAATGCGTCTCGACGGAAACTAATGTGCTGACTAAATGCCAAGGAAACAAATGACCTACTCATACCCGAGTCAAATAACACCAAAGCCGGTACAGAACTCACAAGAGAAGTACCTACGCATATCATCATATAAGCACAATATCTCAACTCAAAAAGATAAATACATAATACATACCAGCCACAACATCGGGCACTGCACGAACCTCCTCCGCAGTCAACTGGAAAGCTCTCCCACGAGCCTTCGGAGTCTCGGCATTCACTAGTTGAACCTCGATAACACTAACAGCAGGCGCAAATCCCTGTGCTGACCCCTGATGCAACTATGGACACTCGGCCTTCCGATGGCCAGTCTTGTTGCAATGAAAGCAAACCATAATTCCCTTGGGGCAATCCTTGGCGATATGCCCCTCCTTGCCACATTTGTAGCAAGCACCCGATCGATAGGCCCCCTCATGTCCCTTGCCGCACTTCCCGCAAGTGCAGCCCTTCTTGCCTCTAGTCCTCGAATTAGCGGACTTGGTCCGCTTGGCTGCCAGCTGAGACTGAGTCAGCCGCCGATCCATCCTCTAAGACTCGGCCCCCTCCCTGGACTGAGTCTCCAACTCAATCTCCCTCTTCCGGGCATTTTCCTGGAGCTCAGCAAATGTCCGGTAAGTCGAGTTCGACACGAACTCCTGAATGTCCCTTCTCAGAATGCCCAAATACCGGTTCATCCGTGCCTGCTCAGTACACACCTGCTCAGGGCAGAACATCGCCCTCTCATGAAACTTCCGGGTAACCACAGTAACCGAATCATTACCCTGCTTGAGGGTCAAGAACTCCTGAACCAACCGTTCCCTCTCCACCGGGGGAACATACTCGTCTCTAAACATGGTGGTGAACCTCTCCCAGGTTACCGCTTAAATCTCTACAAGAGTGAAGCTCGTCGTCACGAACTTCCACCAATCCTTCCCTCCCAAGCGAAGCTGGTTCAAAGTGAACCGTACCATCAGATGCTTCGGACATGAACACGTATAGAAGTATCCCTGAATATCACCAATCCATCTCATCGCAGCGATTGGCTCCTGCGTCCCATCAAACTCAGGTGGCTTCGTGTTGCTGAACTCCCGGAACAACAACGAGTCACCTCCCTAAGGCCTGGCAGTATCTACAACTATTGTAGCTGCAGCGGCTGCAGCCTCAGTCACCGCAGCGTACTACATATCCAAAGTCTCAATCAGTGTGGTCTTGATAGACCCAAACATCTCCGGAATCTCGGCCTTGATCGCTGCTGCCACCTCATTGTGGATCATCTGACGAAGCTCCTCGTCACTCACACCGCTCGCCTCAGGTCTATGGCGTTTCCCAACCATGATGTCTCTGAAATATAACATAATAATATCAAATACTCGTTCGAGCATGCTTGCACTCGATAACTCGACCCTACTTGTTCCTTAGTATCCAAAGGATTCTTACTTAGAGTGCGCACTGCTCTGGTGTCTTCGGTAGTACGAGCCCTTATACTACCGCCTACACCGCATCAGTATTCACTCTAAGTCCTCCTCCTTGGATCCCAGATCACAAGTACTCTATATCTCACTGGCATAGGCTACCATTCGGCAGACCTCTTATCAGCCCCTCACTGCTACCTACTCACTCTCAAGCATCACATAGCAGCAAAATCCTTCCTAGGCTAAGGCATCACAAAATCAGGCCACTCTAGTCCTAATATGAATACCTAGCCAGCTCTAGCATGCACAATATAACATATCATATCTCATAACACATAACGTAAGGGCATTTTACGGATTCACCATTCGGGCGCTGGCTGACCGTACATACTGCTCCGCTCTGGTCGTCTCAAAATCTCTTGTTTTTTTAAGAAAAATTAGTTTTATCGTTTGAAAACTTTCTCAAATCCTTAGTTTGAGTTCAGATACGCCCGAAGGTGCATCCGAATCACTCAAACCAAGGCTCTGATACCAACTTGTAACGACGTAAATTTTCGAAACAATTTTTCATTTTTTTAAAACATAATTTCATTCATGACAAAACCATAAAATCCAATGTAACATGGTCATTATACAAACATATCAAATCCCAAGATCAAACATATCCAAACCCGCATGTGTGTGTACGAGTCACACCGGCGCCTTCCCACGGTCCTCACTAGTACTTGAAACACATTACACATAAACACTGTAAGCAAGAAGCTTAGTTAGTTCCCCAATATACCACTTACACACATACACATTTCCAGGACATACTCCACACGACCTTCCAGTCCATGTGTCTCAGGAGACTTCTGTCCCAACCCGGTAAACCTTCCGGTCCTACCCGTGTCGACCTTCCGGTCCATAACTCCCTGACCTTCCGGTCCACATCATAATGCCTTCCGGCTCATATCATAATGCCTTCTGGCCCATATCAAGCATAGCATACATATCACATACATAATGCATACAATACATGCAACTCATAGCATACAATGCATATGTCTCATAGCATACCAGACCTTCCGGTCACAAATAGGTACCCTTCCAGGTATAGTATAGAGAGAAGACTCACCTCATTTGATGTCTAGTAACTCACATGCTCAATACCTCTGAATCTCGAAACAACGACCTAGCATCGCCTAATCACAACAAGTAATCATTTCAAATCATTAACGGCTCTCAAGGCTATACTACATCCCTTTCTACAATCCCACAGAAGGGTAAAAGACCATTTTACCCCTCCCTGACAAAAGTCCACATGTTGACCAAAACCCTAAAAGTCAACAAAAGTCAACAGTTAGCAGTACGCGGGGCGTACCAACTCCTGTACGCGGGGCGTACTCTTGCACTCCAGAATCGGGGAACGCGACCCCCTACGCGACGCGTACTGGGATTACGCCCAACGTAAATCCCAATTTCCTACTTTCTTCATTTTAGGTCTTAAACAGTTAAGACATAATCTCACACTCCAGATCTGGCCATTCTAGTACCTCTTAATCCATAAAGTTGAAACCTTTAAGCCTTTGCGTGGCTGTAAAGGTCCCCAAACCCTCTAACACCTTTCCTTTCTCCTCCAAAAGTCTAGATCTCATGCATGGCTCAACATTTACGTCCAAGATTGCATTTTTATGAACATACAACTCATATAGTCCTGAAATATGATAGATCTAGGCCAATGGAGACTATTTGCTCATAAAGTCTCCATCTTGGGACCAAAAACCCTAGAATTTGTTCCAAGAAGCACACAACTCAAATAACAAGGCTAGTTTTGAACTTTATACCTCAGGGAGAAGCTCCAACCTCTGTACATCTCAGATCTACTCTTGTCCACCAACTTCTAGCTCCTATAATGGCCTCTTCTTCTCTTTCACCACCTTGAAATTGCACTTTGAAGCTTAGAACACTCACACACAAGCTAGGGACGAAGGGAGTACTCTCTTAGGATTTCTTTCCTGTGAGGTGGTGGCTGAGGGACAAGGCCATCTCATTCCTTTTATAGCCTTCAAGTCATATTAGGGTTTTGCATCTGGGCCGGTTACGCCTGACGTAACCTTGGGTACGCCCAACGTACCCGGATGAGTCCGCATACAAAATTAAGCGCGCGAGTACGCACAGCGTACTCCTCAGTACGCCCAGTGTACTCACAAGCCTAGCATTTTTTGCATAAAGGGACCTAACATGGCAACTTGGAAAAGAAAAAGGGTTAAATGGTTGAACCTAAATTTCGGAATGTTGCAATTCTCCCCCACTAGAACCAGACTTCGCCCTCGAAGTCTTATGCCGAAACAACTCCGGATGCTGCTCTCGCATTTCTGACTCTGTCTCCCACGTCAGCTCAGACCCATTCCAATGATGCCACTGAACCTGCACCAAAGGCACCTCCTTGTTCCTTAGAACCTTGATCTTCCGATCCCGAATCGCAATTGGTCTCTCAGCATAATTCACGCCCGTATCGACCTGAATATCCTCCAGCAGCACTACCGCCGACTCGTCGGCTATACACTTCCTCAACTGAGACACGTGGAAGGTATCATGAATCTGGCTCAACTCCGCAGGTAGCTCCAATCGATATGCTATTCTGCCTACCCTCACAATCATTTTAAACGACCCAATATACCGGGGCCCCAGCTTTCCCCTCTTCTTGAATCGAATCACTCCTTTCCAAGGAGACACCTTCAGGAGTACAAAATCCCCAACCTAAAACTCGAGCTCGGATCGTCTCCTATCTGCATAACGTTTCTGGCGACTCTGAGCGGTCAACAACTTGTGTCTGACCTGTTGTATCTGCTCTGTCGTCTAAAGCACTATCTCCGTACTACCCTTCACACGTTGCCTTACCTCACCCCAGCAAATGGGAGTCCGACACCTCCTCCCATACAACAACTTAAAGGGTGGCATACCAATGCTCGAGTGATGGTTGTTGTTATAGGAAAACTCAGCCAAGGGAAAATATGTGTCCCAACTTCCTCCGAAGTCCAATACACATTCCCAAAGCATGTCCTCGAGCGTCTGGATCGTCCGCTCACTCTGGCCGTTAGTCTGTGGGTGGTATGTGGTACTAAAATGCAGCCTCGTACCCAATTCCTCATGAAATTTCTTCCAGAATCTGGAAGTGAAACGTACATCTCAGTCTGAGACAATCGAAATCGGTACTCCATGCCGCGATACCACCTCCCTAACGTACAACTCTTGCAGCCTCTCAGCAGAATAACTCTCACTGATAGCAAGAAAGTGAGCGCTCTTCGTCAACCTATCCACAATCACCCAAATCGCATCGACACCTCTTGCAGTCCTTGGCAATTTGGTGATAAAATCCATGGTAATCTGTTCCCACTTCCACTCAGGAATCTCCAATGCCTACAACTTACCATGTGGACGCTGGTACTCGGCCATAACCTTGCGACAGGTCAAGCACCTCTCCATGAACCATGCGACATCTCTCTTCATATAGGGCCACCAATATTCCCTTTTCAGGTCCAAAAACATCTTAGTGGCCCCGGGATGGATCGAGAACCTCGATCTATGTGCCTCCTCCATCAAGATGGTATGCGTTCCGCCCACAAACGGTACCCAAACCCGAACCTGAAAGGTCAAAAGTCCTCGTCTATCGGTAACGAACTCTGATACCTGCCTGATCACCCGCTCCCTTTTGCGGTTCTCCGGTCTCACAGCCTCCGCCTGGTCCCCTCGAATGGTGTCCAACACCTGAGTCATCACTATCAATCTCATGCAAACGTCTCGTATCGAGGCGCTCTCCGCCCTACGGCTCAAGGAATCGGCTACAACATTAGCCTTTCCCTGGTGGTATAGGATTTCACAATCATAATCCTTTACCACATCCAACCATCTCCTCTGGCGCATATTCAGGTTGGGCTGATCCATCAAGTACTTCAAACTCTTGTGGTCCGTGTATATGGTACACCGAACCCCATATTTGGACGCCACATCTTGAGGGCAAACACCACAGCCCCCAGCTCCAGGTCGTGAGTGGGATACCTCGACTCATGAGGCTTTAGCTGCCTCGATGCATATGCTATCACATGCCCCCTCTGCATAAGAACTGCTCCTAACCCGGATATCGATGCATCACAATACACCACAAAATCCTCCATCCCTTCCGAGAGTGCGAGCACCGGGGCTTCGCACAACTTCTGGCGAAGTGTCTCAAATGAGGTATGTTGCTCCGGACCCCAGGAAAAAGCGACACCCTTCCGGGTTAACATGGTGAGTGGCACGGCGATCTTGGAGAAATCCCTGATAAATCTCTGATAATAGCCGGCCAATCCTAGAAAGCTCCTGATCTCGGTGGGCGATCTCAGCACCTCTCACCTCATGACCGCCTCAATCTTTGCCGGATCGACCAATATCCCATTCTGGTTGACGAGATGTCCCAAGAACTGGACCTCTCGTAACCAGAACTCACACTTGGAGATTTTGGCATAAAGCCTCTCCGATCTCAGAACTCCAAGAATCTCCCTCAAATGCTCCTCATGTTGTTCTCTAGATCTCGAATACACCAAAATATCATCAATGAATACAATCACCGACCGATCCAGCATCGGTCTACACACCCTGTTCATGAGATCCATGAACGCTGCTGGTGCATTGGTGAGCCCAAAAGGCATCACCACGAACTCATAATGCCCATAACGAGTTCTGAACGCCGTCTTCTGGATATCTTCATCCCAAACCCTCATCTGATGATAACCCGACCTCAAGTCTATCTTGGAAAACCAAGACGCCCCCTGCAACTTATCGAACAGATCATCGATCCTCGGCAACAGATAACCGTTCTTGACCGTCAACTTGTTCAACTCCCGGTAACCAATACACATCCGGTGTGACCCATCCTTTTTCTTGACAAAAAGGATCGGTGCTCCCCAAGGCGAGCTACTCGGTCGAATAAACCCCTTCCCCAGTAGCTCCAGAAGCTGCAAGGATAATTCATGCGTCTCTGGCGGCGTGAGGCGATAACGCGCCTTGGCGATAGGTGCTGCTCCCGGAACTAAATCGATACGGAAATACACTTGCCTCTCGGGACGCACACCCGAAAATTCCTCGGGAAAAACATCCTGGAACTCGCACACTATCGGAACCTCGTCAATCGAACTTGGCCTCCCAGCGGCCACTCGCGTGTCCATCACATAGGCTACGAATCCGCTGCAGCCCTGCTGCAAACTCTGCCTCGCCCTGGAAGCCGAACAAAACGCTGACCCACATCTGGTTCCCTCGCCGTACACCATAAGTACTCCCCCGCTAGGGTCTTGTATTGTCACCAACTGACGCTCGCAGTCTATGACAGCCCCAAATCGGCTCAACCAATCCATGCTCACTATGACACACACGTCCCCCATCGCAATCGGGACCAAATCTATCAGGAACTCCACACCGAAGATCTCAAGGATACATCCTCGAATAACATCTGTAGCATACACCGCTCGCTCGTCAGCTATGGAAACTCGCAGAGGTCGACTCAACACCTCTCGACGGAAACTAATGTGCTGACTAAATGCCAGGGAAACAAATGACCAACTCACACCCGAGTCAAATAACACCAAAGCAGGTACAGAACTCACAAGAAAAGTACCTACGCATATCATCATATAAGCACAATATCTCAACTCAAAAAGATAAATACATAATACATACTAGCCACAACATCGGGCACTGCACGAACCTCCTCCGCAGTCAACTGGAAAGCTCTCCCACAAGCCTTCGGAGTCTCGGCCTACGCTGGTTGAACCTCGGTAACACTAGCAGCAGGCGCAGATCCCTGTGCTGAACCCTGATGCAACTATGGACACTCGACCTTCCGATGGCCAGTCTGGTTGCAATGAAAGCAAACCATAAATCCCTTGGGGCAATCCTTGGCAATAAGCCCCTCCTTGCCACATTTGTAGCAACCACCCGATCGACAGGCTCCCTCATGTCCCTTGCCGCACTTCCCGCAACTGCAGCCCTTCTAGCCTCCAGTCCTCGAATCAGCGGACTTGGTCCGCTTGGCTGCCGGCTGAGACTGAGTCGGCCGCCGATCCATCCTCTAAGACTCGACCCCCTCCCTGGACTGAGTCTCCAACTCAATCTCCCTCTTCCGGGCATTTTCCTGGAGCTCAGCAAATGTCCGGTAAGTCGAGTTCGACATGAACTCCCGAATATCCCTTCTCAGAATGCCCAAATACTGGCTCATCCGTGCCTGCTCAGTAGACACCTGCTCAGGGCAGAACATCGCCCTCTCATGAAACTATCGGGTAACCACAGTAACCGAATCATTACCCTGCTTGAGGGTCAAGAACTCCTGAACCAACCGTTCCCTCTCCACCGAGGGAACATACTCATCTCTGAACATGGTGGTGGACGTCTCCCATGTCACCGCTTAAATCTCTACAAGAGTGAAGCTTGCTGTCACGAACTTCCACCAATCCTTCACTCCCAACCGAAGTTGGTTCAAAGCAAACCGTACCCTCAGATGCTCCGGACATGTACACGTATAGAAGTATCCTTGAATATCACCAATCCATCTCATCGCAGCGATTGGATCCTACGTCCCATCAAAATCAGGTGGCTTCGTGTTGCTGAACTCCCGGAATAACAACGAGTCACCTCCCTGAGGCCTGGCAGCAGCCACAAATACTGTACCAGCAGCGGCTGCAGCCTCAGTCACCGCGACGCACTGCTCATCCAAAGTCTCAATCTGTGTGGTCTTGATAGACCCAAATATCTCCGGAATCTTTACCTTGATCGCCGCCGCCACCTCATTGTGGATCATCTGACGAAGCTCCTCGTCACTCACACCGCTCGCCTCAGGTCTGTGGCGTGTCCCAACCACGATGTCTCTAAAATATAACATAATAATATCAAATACTACTGCCTACACCGCATTAGTATTCACTCTAAGTCCTCCTCCTTGGATCCCAGATCACAAGTACTCTATATCTCATTGGCATAGGCTACCCTTCGGCAGACCTCTTATCAGCCCCTCACTGCTACCTACTCACTCTCAAGCATCACATAGCAGCAAAATCCTTCCTAGGCTAAGGCATCACAAAATCAGGCCACTCTAGTCCTAATATGAATACCTAGCCAGCTCTAGCATGCACAATATAACATATCATATCTCATAACACATAACGTAAGGGCATTTTGCGGATTCACCATCCGGGCGCTGGCTGACCGTACATACTGCTCCGCTCTGGTCGTCTCAAAATCTCTTGTTTTTTTAAGAAAAATTAGTTTTATCGTTTGAAAACTTTCTCAAATCCTTAGTTTGAGTTCAGATACGCCCGAAGGTGCATCCGAATCACTCAAACCAAGGCTCTGATACCAACTTGTAACGACGTAAATTTTCGAAACAATTTTTCATTTTTTTAAAACATAATTTCATTCATGACAAAACCATAAAATCCAATGTAACATGGTCATTATACAAACATATCAAATCCCAAGATCAAACATATCCAAACCCGCATGTGTGTGTACGAGTCACGTCGGCGCCTTCCCACTGTCGTCACTAGTACCTGAAACACATTACACATAAACACTGTAATCAAGAAGCTTAGTGAGTTCCCCAATATACCACTTACACACATACGCCTTTCCAGGACATACTCCACATGACCTTCCGGTCCATGTGTCTCAGGGGACTTCTGTCCCAACCCGGTAAACCTTCCGGTCCTACCCGTGTCGACCTTCCGGTCCATAACTCCCTGACCTTCCGGTCCACATCATAATGCCTTCCGGCCCATATCATAATGCCTTCCGGCATATATCAAGCATAGCATACATATCACATACATAACGCATACAATACATGCAACTCATAGCATACAATGCATATGTCTCATAGCATACCAGACCTTCCGGTCACACATAGGTACCCTTCCAGGTATAGTATAGTGAGAAGACTCACCTCGTATGATGTCTAGTAACTCACATGCTCGATACCTCTGAATCTCGAAACAACGACCTAGCATCGCCTAATCACAACAAGTAATCATTTCAAATCATTAACGGCTCTCAAGGCTATACTACATCCCTTTCTACAATCCCACAGAAGGGTAAAAGACCATTTTACCCCTCCCTGACAATAGTCCACATGTTGACCAAAATCCTAAAAGTCAAAAAAAGTCAACAGTTAGCAGTACGCGGGGCGTACCAACTCCTGTACGCGGGGCGTACTCTTGCACTCCAGAATCGGGGAACGCGACCCCCTACGCGACGCGTACTGGGATTACGCCCAACGTAAATCCCAGTTTCCTACTTTCTTCATTTTAGGTCTTAAACAGTTAAAACATAATCTCACACTCTAGATCTGGCCATTCTAATACCTCTTAATCCATAAAGTTGAAACCTTTAAGCCTTTGCGTGCCTGTAAAGGTCCCCAAACCCTCTAACACCTTTCCTTTCTCCTCCAAAAGTCTAGATCTCATGCATGGCTCAACATTTACGTCCAAGATTGCATTTTTATGAACATACAACTCATATAGTCCTGAAATATGATAGATCTAGGCCAATGGAGAGTATTTTCTCAAAAAGTCTCCATCTTGGGACCAAAAACCCTAGAATTTGGTCCAAAAAGTAGACAACACAAATAACAAGGCAAGTTTTGAACTTTATACCTCAGGGAGAAGCTCCAACCTCTGTAGATCTCAGATCTACTCTTTTCCACAAACTTCTAGCTCCTACAATGGCCTCTCCTTCTCTTTCACCACCTTGAAATGGCACTTTAAAGCTTAGAACACTCACACACAAGCTAGGGACGAAGGGAGTACTCTCTTAGGGTTTCTTTCTGTGAGGTGGTGGCTGAGGGACAAGGCCATCTCATTCCTTTTATAGGCTTCAAGTCATATTAGGGTTTTGAATTTGGGCCGGTTACGCCCGGCGTAACCTTAGGTACGCCCAGCGTACCCGGATGAATTCGTGTACAAAATTAAGCGTGCGAGTACGCGCAGCGTACTCCTCAGTACGCCCAGTGTACTCATAAGCCTAGCATTTTGTGTATAAAGGGACCTAACATGGAAACTTGGAAAAGAAGAAGGGTTAAATGGTTGAACCTAAATTTCGGGATGTTACAACGGGACTGGAGGAATCATTTCCCTCTCGCAATGGTTCTAAAAGACATAGTCGATCTTTGAGATATGCTCCTGTTTGGAAGGAATCAAAGTAAAATTTGTTGCCTGCACCTTCTCAGACAGAGCCCTGACATGGTGGAATTGCCATGTCAAGTCACTAACCTTGATATTGGCAAATGCAATAGGCTGGGAAGCTCCGAAGGAGCTTATGATTGAGGAGTACTGCCCGAGGGGCGAGGTTCAGAAACTTGAATAAGAACTCTGGAGCCTAACCATGAACGGATCCGACATAGTTGCCTACACCGCTAGGTTCAGTGATCTGGTGGCTCTATGTCTAGGAATGGTCCCTGCTGAGGGAAAGAAGGTCGAGAGGTATATTTGGGGGCTAGTGCCTCCATTCCAGTGGAATGTCTTAGCTTCAAACCCCACTACCTTCGACAGTTCCAAGCGATTAGCACAGCGACTCATCGATCACAGAGTTCGCACACCGACGAAAACAACCATTGCTATCTCATAACCACCCAAAGCCACTGTCAACAAGCGGATGTTTTGGGACAACAAAAAGATGAACAATGTGCCGCAAAACTCTGCGAAGAAGCAGCAGGTCGTGGCTGTTCATGCTGCGATAGCACCTACTGCCACTGAGCCGATGAAACAGTATGCAGGAAGCTTGCCCAAGTGAAACAAATGCGGCTTCCACCACAACGGACCCTGTTAGGAAATGCAGTGAGCTAATTGCAACAGGAAGGTGCACACTACCCGTTTCTGCAAGTCTCCAGCTAGGCCAATCACCCAAGTCCCCGGCGTTGGTGTGGGCCAGGCTTGCTACGGATGTGGCGAGGTGGGTAACTTCAAAAGGAACTGCCCGAAGGCAGGGAACGCGGGTGGAGTGGGAAGAGTTTTGGCGTTAGGCCACAAGGAAGCGGCAGCAGACCCTATAGTGGTCACCAGTATGTTTCTCCTCGATAACTCTTATGCATGCATAAGATTTGATAATGGAGCGGATAGGAGTTTCGTGAACCATAAATTTGCACACTTAATTAAACAAAAACCACGTGCACTTAAAGAACCGTTCATTGTAGAAATGGCTAACGGAAAGACTGAGAGCAGTAGCAGTATATACATAGGATGTACCTTATCTCTAGATAGCCATTAATTTCCAATCGACCTCATGCTTGTCTCAATTAAAAGTTTCGACGTCATTATCGGCATGGATTGGTTAAGCCTGCAGCGTGCTGACATCGTGTGTTATGAAAAGGTTATTCGTCTTGATCTACCATCTAACGAAACCCTCGTTATCTTTGGCGACAAAGCCGACATGAACCTTTGTATCATCTCGAGTATACAAGCCCAGAAGTACTTACGAAAGGAATGTCATGCATTCTTTTCTCATGTAGTGGATACGAGCCAAGAGACGAAAGACATAAAGAACATCCCAGAAGTAGACGTCTTTCCCGACATCTTTCCAGAAGAACTACCAGGATTACCACCATAGCGTCAAGTCGAGTTCATAATCGAGTTAGTTCAAAGGGCTACCCCAATAGTCAAATCGTCTTATCGTCTAGCACCAGCCGAGATGCAGGAGTTATCCAGTCAACTGAACGAACTGCTCAGCAAGGGCTTTATTAGACCAAGCTTCTCACCCTGGGGAGCACCATTCTTGTTCGTGAAGAAGAAGGACGGATCGTTCCGTATGTGTATCGACTACAGAGAACTAAGCAAGCTTACTATCAAGAATCGTTACCCTCTACCTTGCATAGATGACTAGTTCGACCAACTAGAAGAGGCGAATTACTATTTAAAGATTGATCTAAGATCCGACTATCACCAGTTATGAGTGTTAGAGGAATATGTTCCCAAGACAACCTTCCGAACTCTTTATGGACACTTAGAGTTTATAGTGATGCCATTCGGATTGACTAATGCGCCCGCAGTATTCATGGACTTAATGTATAGGGTGTGTCGTCCTTAATTGGATCATTTCGTTATTGTGTTTATCGATGACATACTTATCTACTCTTGTAACAAGGAGGAGCATAGCCAACATCTACGACAGGTCTTAGAAACACTGCGATCGGAGAAACTTTTTGCGAACTTCTCTAAGTGCGGATTTTGGATTCGAAGAGTCGAATTTTTGGTTCATGTAGTTAGAGAATAGGGAATTCACGTCGACCCTTCAAAAATAAAGGCCATTGAGAATTGGTCATCTCCGAAGACACCTACGAAAATTCGTTAATTTTTAGGTCTCGCTGGCTACTATCGCAGGTTCATTAAGAACTTCTCTAGGACTGCGAAACCGCTTACTACATTGACCCAGAAAGTCATGGCCTGTGACTAGGAAGAGAAACAAGAAAAGTCGTTCCAAAAGCTGAAGCGAGCCTTATGTAGTGCACCGATATTATCCCTCCCAGAAGGGATAGAAGACTTCGTGGTTTATTGTGATGCATTTAACCAAGGGCTTGGTTGTGTTCTTATGCAACGAGGTAAGGTCAACACCTATGCCTCAAGACAACTAAAGACACACAAAGTCAACTACACCACAGAGGATCTTGAGTTATGAGCAGTGGTATTTTCTCTGATGATCTGGAGACACTACCTGTACGGTACAAAAAGCACTATGTTTACAAACCACAAAAGCCTTCAACATATATTCGACTAGACGAAGGTCAACATGAGACAACGACGGTAGGTCGCGCTACTGAACGACTATGAATGTAAAAATTATTATCATCCTGGTAAATCCAACGTAGTAGCTAACGCCCTAAGCTAGAAAGAATACTCTGGTCGTAGAGTCAAATCATTGACTATGACTATCCATTCACATTTTTCCACGCAAATTAAGGAGGCTTAGCTAGAAGCCGTGAAGCTTGAAAATGTGGCGGGTGAATCCCTGAGAGGGATGGATAAAAACTTGGAAGGCAAAGGTGGCGGAGCATTGTATCTTGTGGATCAGATTTGGACACCGAGGCATGGTGGTTTCAGAGACTTGGTCATGACCGAAGCGCACAACACTTGATATTCCGTCCACCCAGGTTTAGATAAGATGTATATGGATCTCAAAAAGTTATACCGATGGCCTAACATGAAAGCAGAAATTGCTATCTTCGTAAGCAAGTGTCTTACTTGTGCCAAGGTTAAGGTCGAATACCAAAAACCCTCAGGTTTACTACAACAACCAGAGATACCGGAATGGAATTGAGAGCGGATCACAATGGACTTAATAACCAAGTTGCCCAAGACAACGGGTGGTCTGAATACCATTTGGGTGATCGTAGACCGGTTAACAAAGTCCGCACACTTCCTGCCTATCAAAGAAACTTGCAAGATGAAGAAACTAACAAGAAAATACATTAGGGAGATCGTACGACTACATGGGGTTCCCATATCCATTATGTATGATAGAGATAGTAGATTCACTTCAAGGTTCTGGTAGTCGCTACAAAGCTCCCTAGGAACTAGGTTGGACATAAGCACAGCCTATCATCCGCAAACCAATGAACAAAATGGGAGGACTATTCAAACTTTGTAATATATGTTGTGAGCCTATGTGATAGACTTTGGGAAGGCACGAGATACTCGTTTACCCCTTGTTGAGTTCTCGTACAGTAACAGTTATCACATGAGCATAAACGTTTCTCCATTTGAAGCCCTATATGGTAAAAGTGCATATCCCCTCTATGCAAGGCTGAGGTGGGTGAGACATGGTTAGCTAAAGGACAAGTTCTTGATAGAACTCTCATAGGTCCGGAAATCATTCGGGAAACAACATAGAAGATCGTTTAGATTCGTGAACGACTGAAAGCCTCTAGAGACTGACAGAAAAGCTACGCAAACAAGAGAAGGAAACCTTTGGAATTCTAGGTTGGGGATCGTGTTCTACTGAAGGTCTCACCCTGGAAGGGCTTGATACGCTTCGGAAAGCGTGGGAAGCTAAATCCAAGATACGTAGGGCCTTTTGAGATTCTCGCTAGAATCGGCCCTGTAGCTTACAAACTCAAACTACCTCAAGAACTTAGTAATGTAAACCCTACTTTCCACGTTTCGAACTTGAAAAAGTGTCTATCCAACGAGACTCTTGTTATCCCACTCGCTGAAGTGCCAAGCGGGACCTGAATTCACTTAGGAGTGCGAGGATCAAATGAAACTGAAATATCCTCATCTTTTCCCTTAGTTATCTGTATTTGCATAAACTCTAATTGTGGTACGAAATTCCCTTTAACAGGGTGATGATGTGACAACCTGAAAATTCTATCTTGTAAAGCCAATCAATTCAATCAAAAGTCAAACTAGTTTCTGTTGACTTTTAGCTTTGATATGGGTCTGTTTGAGAGTTCTAAGCCTAGTACACTCAAGGATTGGGTGTTAGGAAGTATTTACTTAACTTCATTGAGTTGCAATCGAGCTGGAACCACCTTCACAAGGAGTTCGTAACCATAAACTAGGGTTTACGGTCGTAAACCCAAGTTGGCCGAGAACCATCTTCATTAGTTTGAAGATCCTTCATTATTCTTCATTTGTCACAACTTCAAGTCAAGAACCCTCATTTCTCTCTCAATTATCATCAAGGATATTCTTCTTGATCTTCAAAAGTGTAAGTGATTCTTCCATTCTTTCTGTATATCCTTCTTATTCAAGTGAAACCCTATGATTTCATCCACGAATTCATCTCTTTTGGGTTTAGATCTTAAAATCACTAAGAACACACTTGTTCTTTGGGCTGTAATCACCCTGTAAGCTTCTAAAACGTGAGTATCTCTTCCATATACTTGTTATCCGTTAGAAGCTCTTGATTTCCAACCATGAAACAACCACTTTAGGCATAAACTTCAAGAGTTTCTGGTCGTAAACCCTTCTTGGGGCTATAAACCCTTCTTAGTTCAAGGGGTGGTCGTAAACCCTTCAACCCATGGCCGTAAACCCTTCATGAATCAAGATTTGGCCGTAAACACTTAAGCACTCATGGTCGTGAACACATCCTCGTGTGTCCGTGAACTCCTTTCATACAATCATATATGATTGTATCACTTCATTTCAAGTGTTTCCTAGTACCTAAGGTTGTTCCCTTACATGATTAGTTGTTATATACACTAATTATATACATATATGTGTCGTTATATGCTTACTAGGATCCGTTTGTGCTCGAGACTTCACTTGGCATAGTTAACATCCTATATCGACCTTTCATTCGAATCACTCAATACCCCTAAACTTATCTTTTAATGATTTTAAATGCTTTATTAGGGGGGTGGGGGAAAACAAGTAGAAAACAATATGGTTGTATAATCAGTCACATGTGATTTATAATTATCCAAAACAAGAGATTACCAAACAAACGGTTTTAAATCTTCTTATTAACTGACATTAAGTCATCAATAATCATTCAAATGGTTAAAACTATTTGTAACATCCCAAAATTTGAGGCCAAAAAATTTGTTTTTAATTAAGTGATTTATAAATTAGTTTATCAAAACGTTGCAAAGATCATGTCAATACATAAAACCATAGTATCACGTCACAAAACCAAATCGTCTTGAAGTAACAAAATATCAGAGTACAATCCCTAAAAACTCTAAGTGGAGATCATGTGTGTGTGTCATGCGCTACTACACCGCCGACTGCTTCCCCTTAGACGAAGAGGTACCTGAAACCAAAAACTAAAACTGTAAGCACGAAGCTTAGTGAGTTCCCCCATCATACCACATACCATACAATCTCATAGCATACATACTGTCGGGCAATTCTGGAGTGCCCGTCCTACCCATGTCGAGCCATTCTGGAGTGGTAACCTACCCATGTAAGTCGTTTTGGGGTGCTGACCTACCCATGTCATGCCATTATGGGGTGCTGACCTACCCATGTCATGCCATTCTGGGATGCTGACCTACCCATGTCAAGCCATTATGGGATGCTGACTTACCCATGTTAAGCCATTCTGAGGTGCCGACCTACCCTCCGGTCTATCTCAACCGAACACGGGGACTATTTTACCCCCTTCTACTAACACATAATATTATATCATAATCATGTTGTCAGACATAGCTGGGGTGTCCGACCTAACCATTGGTCCTAGCGACCGAATCGGGGACTAGTCCCCCTTTTATTGATACTATCTCACATAATATAGCAACTAACAAACTAGCATACTCACACATCCAGAAATCTATCATACTCACAAATCCAACAATTACAGACCAAACATATATCACAAAGATAATCATCCCAACTAACAATTACTACTGGGTCGGCCTTGGTGCTGTAGACCCACTTCTACTGGAAGGAAACTCACCTTGATGTCGTGTAGTGTTTGAATTGTCCTCGGCGTGAAGGTCGGCTCTCCTCGACTCCTCAATCCCTACACGACAACCCCCAATTCATCAAACAGAACATACAACCCTAACCCGGGTCAATACCAAAACCTGGAAAAGTCAACATTGGTCAAAGTCAACACCCAGTTGACCTGACTCGCTGAGTTGGTCTACCAACTCGTTGAGTCCATACCCCATTAACCCGATCTAACCCCAACTTCACTCGTCGAGTCTAGTAAGAACTCGACGGGTTCTCCTTCATTCAAACCATCGGGGATATCTTCATCCGACTCGCCGAGTTGTATGAACAACTTGTCGAGTCCATCTTCAATGGTTAGGAGATTGACTAGGACTCATCGAGTCTGTTCTAGCACTTGTCGATTCCCATGACTTCCAGGTCCAAGGAAAAGCCCCTAGCTGGCTAAGCGTTCCTTTCACTCAACCAAAACCATTCCAGAAGACATTTTTGGGGGAAAAGCGTCTCGACTCGCCGAGCCACCCAAGTGACTCGTCGAGTCCCTCCTTAGCCAAAACTATACAGTCGATTTTAGTGGGGCTTAACATACCAAAACCATAGATCTGGCCTCCTAATGTCCATTTTACACATAAAGTTCCAAACTTGGTACGTGTTGCACCTGGTTCCTGGTATGTATTCTATTTAAGTATTTTGCATTTTTGGCCTGGGACTCGGTGAGTTGAAGGCCCAACTCGTCGAGTAGAAGCGGATTTGATACGCGATTTAAATGACGGACTCGTCGAGTCGACTCCCAGACTCGATGAGAAGACTCTGACTGGACAAAACTCTAATCTAAGGGTTTACACCCTATTTAAGCATCTCATACAGCCACCCTTCGTCCCTATTGCTTCCAGAAACCCCCCCCCCCCCCTAGCAACCCCTAACCGTTTGTGTAAAGAGCTAAGGCATTTGTGGTGCTTTTGGTGATTTTGAACTCAAAGAAGAAGGAAAAGCCTAGAGGAATCAAGAGAAGACAAGGGGAGTTCAAGTTTGTGCATCATTTGTAGTTCCCAGAAGGTATAAAGTCGATAACTTGCTTGTTCATTTGCGAGATCCCTTTTTTGGGAGATTTAGGGATTTTATAAACCATTCATGGTAACCAACCATGATTGCAAGGATGGTTGGGGGTGGAGGCTTCGGATCTAGGTCCATGAAGGAGTTACAAGGCAGAAAAGGGCTGCTTTTGCACCCATGGAAGCCCCCATGCAACTTAAGAGTCTCTTTTAGAGCCTTTTAGGCTCAAAGTCCCATGCATGCACGTAAAGTTCGTAACTTTATGTGCTAGATCGAGTTTAGGGACCTAGATCTATCATTTGGACAAGAGTTGTACACCAGAAACCGAAGAAATAGACTCGGACAATATCGACTCGGCAAGTTGTTCTTGGGACTCGGCGAGTCCGTGGTTAGACTCCCCTTTTCGGTTATGGGTCAAAGAAACCCAGTGGAGTGCTAGAAAGGTTTTAGAGGGTCCGGGGGTGTGACCCAACGTATTGGGATAAGCCATAGTCCCGGAGTTCATAGGACTCGGCGAGTGCATAAGCGGACTCGATGAGTCCAAGGCAATCTCCCAACTCTTGAAGATGAACTCGACGAGTTGTTCATACAACTCGGCGAGTCGAGGGCAGGACTTGTTCATAGGATGGAGACGAACTCGACGAGTTGTTCATACAACTCGGCGAGTCGGATGAAGGTTCATTCAGGGTTGTTTTAGAAGGAGAACTCGACGAGTAGAGGCGTGAAGAAGGACAGATGAAAGGATAGGGACTCGACGAGTTGGCGGCCCAACTCGGCTAGTCAGGTCAACTGGAAGTTGACTTTGAATTTGTTAGGGGTAACATGATCATTTTACCATAAGAATATATATATCAGACTCTGACTAAGTGTTTTTATGGGGATTATAGCCAAAGGATTTCTGGAGCAGCAGCAGACATAGATTTCCCACGCAGATTATCAGCAGCTACTCGTTCAAGGTGAGTTACCTTCCAGTAGCGGTGGGTGTATAGCCACAATGCCGGCCCACCAGTAGAAGTTGTATGTTAGACGATCGTCTTTGTGATATCATCTAGGTTTGGTACTACATGATATGTTATATGTGACAGTAGTACAGTTCAGTTGTTAGGACCGAAGGGTAGGTTAGGCACCCCAGATATGTCTGATAGTATGTGGTGATATGTTTATATGCTGGCATGATATGTTATATGTGATAGTAGCAGTAGGGGGTGGAATAGCCCCCGAGGGTTGGTTCTTAGGACCGACGGGTAGGTCAGCACCCCAGAATGGCTTGACATGGGTAGGTCGGCACCCCAGAATGGTCGTACCGGGTAGGTCGGGCAGCCAAGAATTTCCCGGCAGTATGTATGCTATGTGATTGTATGGTATGTGGTACGATGGGGGAACTCACTAAGCTTCATGCTTACAGTTTACAGTTTAGGTTTCAGGTACATCTTCAGTGAGGGGGAAGGAGTTGGCGCGGTAGCAGCACATCATACACATACGCATTGATTTTCCGCACTTGAGATATTCTGGGATTGTAATTTGACATGTTGCTATTTTATGACTTGGGTTTTCAGACATGATATGTTGATTTACGAAATGATATATTTCTACGTAGTTTTATTATGAGTTTTTATATGCTCAGTTAATTAAAATGAAATTTTTGGACTCGAAATTCGGAACGTTACAAGTTGGTATCAGAGCCCTGGTTTGAGGGATTCGTACACACCCTCGGGGGTGTCTGGACTCAAATCGAGGGATTAAAAGCTTTTACGAAAAAAATGGTTTTCTAAAAGATAAGTTAAAGGAGCTTTTACGAAAAAAGTATTCCCCAAAGTACCCATACAAGTTTATGTTATGTTTATCAGCTTTAGTAGAACAACATGCTAGCATAGGACTAAGGATCTAGGAATGATGCCCTATAAGCTTGCTTTATGTGTTTCATCGTATGAGAATTGCATGCTAGTATTGAGTAGACAAAAGTAGGATAGCATGTATAGGTTATGCCTGATAGTATGAGCTTAGCATGGTATGCTAGTATAGTTTCCTGTTATGAGGATAGATTGCTTGAGATTGTTCCCTTTTGTCTGAATGCTGCTTGCTGTGTGCTTTGTGGGACTCTGAGTGATGGGAGTTAGCTATTAGGTGAATACGTTAAATTCACATGTGATCAGGGTTGGATAATCTTAGAGGATTGGATTTGACCATATTTCGTAGCTCTTGTTTGAGTCCTAACCGGTGTAGGGATGAGTCCCTTACTCGAAGGATTATCCGAGCCTCGTTGCATGTGATTCTATTTAGGTAATGGCTAAGTGGCATTACAAAGAGGCCTTCAGACACTGAGGATTGGTTAGGGTGGAGTCAGAGGTATCCTAGGGAGAACCTAGGGTGGGAATAGCAGAGATAAGTAGTAGTAGAAGGGACTTTGTGGAGTCGAGGCAGTTCTTGAGGAAAGTACAGATAGATGTGGAAGGTAGTATGTGCCCGTTCCACTGAAAGCAGAGGATCCGTACTTGAATAGCGGAAGGCTGAGGCAAGACCAGGGAACTTGTGATGGATGTAATCCCTCTAGATGTATTAGTATCACTGACAGTTGTCATTATGTATTGCAGAATGGTGGTGCTACTTCCGAGGCCAGCAGTTGATAGCTCATGAGAGGGATCGGGTTCTGGTTCAGGTTCCAAACTAGTGGATGAGAGGCTACGCGAGTTCATCGCGTCCGAGATAACTAGAGGCATCCTTGATGCGACCCCGGTCATCTTTGGGTCGATCAAGGAAGGGATTGTCGAACTGATGGAGGATCTCCTCTGGGCGTTCAGGAGCGACATGGCGACCAGCCAGTCGGGATCACGCACATTGTCCTTTAAGGACTTCAGGGGCAGTGGTGCGCCAGATTTCCATGGAGAAAAGGACCCCATTATAGCCAGGCGATGGATTGCAGACATTGAGTCTACACAGTTGACCAGCTTCTGTCCCGAGGGGTCGAAGGTGAGATATGCAGCAGGGTGCTTAAGAGACAGGGCCAGAGATTGGTGGAGTCGGTTGGTGACTCTCTGGGAGCCTCGGTTATTAAGGCTATGACATGGACGAATTTTGTGACCCGGTTCAGGGCTGAGTTCGCACCTGTGGTGGAGCTTCAGCAGTTGGCTTGGGAGTTCCTAGATATAAGATAGACGATGGAGACTATGGTGGAGATCACCACCAAGTTCCGGGAGAGGGCGTTACTGGTGCCCCAGTATGCGGGACATGAGGACATGAGGAGGACCCGCTACCATGACATGCTGCGAGCCGACATTCGGGGGAAAGTTAGTTTCTCAGCTTGCCCTACCCTGGACTCCATGATTGCCAGGGCAAAGGAGAGGGATATTGATCTGGAGCACATCCGGAAGAGGAAGGTAGAGGAGGGGCAGGTGACTAGAGCTTCGGGGAAGAAGCCCAAGGGATCAGATGGTAGGCCGAAAGGCCATTCAGGAAAGGGTCGCTGCAGGAAATGCAGCAGGCCACATGAGGGAGCTTGTAGGTTGGGATTGTCAGGGTGCTACAAGTGCAGCAAGATGGGGCACTTCAGCAGGGATTATACTGCCCCTGCACCTACTATTCAGACATCCGAGTTGCTGTGTTTCCAATGCAACCAGAGGGGCCATAAAAAGGCCAATTGCCCCCTTTTGACAGCATCAGCAGTGCCGATGAAGGCGCCAGCCCCATCGACCCTGCGGATCACTAATGGCCGGCAGGGCAAGTCAGAGGCTCCAGTGGTGAGGAGTCGGGCCTTCCAGTTGACTACCAAGGATGCACGCGCTGCGCCCGATGTGGTGACGGGTATGATTCTTTCTCCCTGATCTATTTATATGATGTTTATGATATTGATATATCTTCTGTGTGTACATGTTTAGGATCGTTCCATGTGAACGGTATTCCGGTACATGTGTTGTTTGATTCAGGTGTCACTCGATCTTTTGTCTCTCTTGCGCTCTACAAGAGGTTTTCTGAGTCTTCGGGCTTGTTGGATTGCCCTTTAGAGGTAGAGATTGCTGATGATCGATCGGTGCGAGCATCAGCAATTTTACGAGATTGTGTACTGAGGTTATTCGAGGAGTGCTACCTGGTAGACTTGGTTCCCACTTCGTTACATGGGAACAAGGTGATTATAGGCATGGACTGTTTGATCCCTAATTGGGCGGTGATAGATTGCGCACAGCAGCTAGTGCGAGTCAGGACCCCAGGTGGGGGAGAGTTGGTGATCCACGATGAGAGACCACAACGTAGACCCACAATGTGTTCAACAACAAGGGCTAGGTGCTACCTACAGTAGGGTTACGCCGGGTATGTCGTGTATGTTATGGATACCCGGGAAACGCGTAAGGCGATGGTGGGCGATGTGCCCGTGGTATGAGATTTTGCGGATGTATTCCCTGAGGAGTTGCCTAGGATACCTCAGGAGAGACAGGTGGAGTTCAGGATCGAACTAGTCCCTGGTGTGACTCCGATAGCCAAGGCACCATATCGGTTGGCTCCTCCCTAGATGCAGGAGTTGTCTACGCAGCTGCAGGAGCTGCTATACAAGGGATTCATCAGGCTGAGTAGCTCGCATTGGGGAGCCCCGATTTTGTTTGTCGAGAAGAAGGACGGATCGCATCGCATGTGCATAGACTACCGGGTGTTGAACAAGGTAATGGTGAAGAACCATTACCCACTTTCAAGGATTGATGATCTCTTTGACCAGCTTCAGGGAGCATCTTGGTTCTCCAAGATTGATCTGCATTCAGGATATCATCAGATGAGGGTCCGAGAGGAGGATGTACAGAAGACTGTATTCCGGACACGCTATGGAACTAAGAGTTCATGGTGATGCCTTTCTGGCTCACCAATGCTCCTGTCGCGTTCATGGATCTCATGAACCGCGTGTGCAGACTGATGTTGGATTAGTCTGTGATAGTTTCCACCGATGACATCTTAGTTTATTCCAAGAAGCAGGAGCAGCATGAGGAGCATCTGTGAGAGGTTTTAGAAACCCTGAGGAGGGAGAGCTTGTACACCAAGTTCTCCAAGTGTGAGTTCTGGTTGTGCCATTTACACGAGGCGAACTATCTGACACATGATTTGGAGTTGGGGCTGTTGTGTTCGCCCTCAAGATTTGGCGTCATTACCTTTATGGGGTCCGTTGTACCATTTACACGGACCACAATAATTTGAGGTACCTCATGGATTAGCCGAATCTGAACATGAGGCAGCGTCAATGGTTGGACGTGGTGAAGGATTATGATTGCGAAATCCTTTACCACCCGGGTAAGGCCAATGCGCTGGCCGATACGCTTAGCTGGCAGGCAGCGCCGATCCGAGACATTTGCATGCGGATGACATTAGTGACTCCATTATTGGAGCAGATCCGAGAGGCCCAGCAGGAGGCCATGAAGGAGGAACATCGGAAGAGCGAGCGTATAGTGGGTCACGTTTCCTCCTTTGACTACGATAGCCGAGGGTTATTGACATTACATCGCAGGGTGTGGGTTCCATACCACGGGGGTGTGCACCAGGTCCTAATGGAAGAGGCGCACAAATCCCGATTCTCCATTCATCCCGAGGCGACGAAGATGCATAGGGATCTTCGTCTAGACTATTGGTGGCCCTGCATGAAGTGGGATGCATCATGGTATGTGGAGTGATGCTTGACCTGCAGGAAGGTCAAGGCCGAGCACCAGAGGCCACATGACAAGATGCAGCCGTTGGATATTCCCCTGTGGAAGTGAGAGGATATTACCACGGACTTCATAACCAAACTTCCCATGACCGTGCAGAGAGTGGATTCCATATGGGTCATCGTGGATTGGTTGACCAAGAGTGTCCATTTCATACCGATCCAGGAGAGTATCTGAAAGACCCAAACTTTCGTATTTCTGAAAGACCCAAACTTTCATACTTCACAATATTATTACTCCAAAACATGCTACTTGCATATTCATAAAAGCAATATTTTACATTGATAAAGAGGTTACAACCTATTGGATACAAACCGACTATTACAAAGTGTTATATATTACATAACTACCCAGGATATTGTAATTTATACAAACATAAACTGAAGTACAAAAGTATTATTACAAACTATTCTAACTCTTTCAACAATATATGATTATACTGGTTACTTATCACCTGCAATTGTTAAACATTGATAGGGTAAGTGGTGACGCTTAGTGAGTTCAATAATAGATACAATATAATATTATGTCATATATTTACTTCAATATGGCAGAAGCAAAGAGAATCAAGGAGCAACAAAGGCATATATGAATCATGTGTTAAGCTTTCCATATCAAACAATGACTTGATTCAAAGGTATACAATCAATGAGACATAAGAATTTCCATACTTGATATACATCAATAAAACTTCGACCCAAATGGCATAGAAGACATAAGATTTCTGATTAATATCTTGGTAGATTTCAGGCTTATAGCCCTGTCTAACCATTTGCCAATGCCATAGAATAGAAGTCATTCTCTTATGGAGACATGCTCTACATGACCAGAGGCTACGTACCGGTACTAATTTGAATCTAAGTCCTTTCACTAATCACATGGTCAAAGGTATTACTTTTGCTATAGAAATAGCGAATAAAATATCACGGGAAAATAACTCGGAATAATAACACTGAAAAGCACATAGCACATATAAAACATAACATACAATTTTTCTATATATTAAACTCACCTTGAATTAACCGGGGGTCAAAATAATAATTTGGGTAGCACTTCGGCTTTAAATATGACTTTCTATGTTGAAAATTGGGAGCTTAATTGAAACCGGGCTCTGCGAAGGTAGGGCTTCAAAACTAAAAAGATAAATTTTTTGGGCTTGTCGGGAGTCTCAGGGCGTGTTTCGGGCTTTGGAATCAGTATCGGGGCTTCGGGGGAAGTCAAAATACTAAAAATATTGAAAAGGGGTGAAAAAGTGCCAAAATTCTCAAAATACTCGGGAGGTCTCGCAGCCTTATTTAACAGCGAGCCTCGGATCCGAAGCAAGGAGAAGGAAGCATGTGGCTCGCATGCGAGGTTCGGCCAAGAAGGGTGACTCAACAAAGCAGCTCGGTGGCAGTGAGGAAGAGGGACACGCGAAGGGGGAAGGCGAGTCAGCAGCGAGGCTCGGAAAAGGTGGCGGCTTCGGCGAGGCTCGGACTGGCTCCAACGATGCGAGGCGCGTCGGACGCGCATTGGGCCGAAGATCTAGGCGAATCGGAAGGCAACACGCGTCAGATCCGGGTAGAGCGGCTACTGTTCATGCGAGGTGATGTGGCAGCACTATTCATGCGAAATTTCTCGATTTTTGTGCCAAATCTTGTAAAATCCATAACTTTCGCATACAAGCTCCGTTTTTTACGTTATTAATATGCACGCGTAGCTAAAATTATGCTCTAGAACTTTTGTTTAGACTTTGTCGGCTAATTTTGATTTTAATTTTAATATTATTATTTTTAACAGACCGGGACATGAAAATCCGTTACAAATTCATAACTTCTTCATTCGACATCCGTTTTCGTCAGACTTTTTACCGTTGTACTACTAATGACAAGACCTTCAATTCTAGTTTAGGTTGTATCGGCTAAAAACCAATCGATCTAATATTCGAGTTTTTAGCTGTCTACTGCTAAGCTGAAACTTCGAAAAATCATAACTTCCTCATACAAAGTCAGATTTTGGCGTTCTTTTTATCGAACTTCTCGGTTTAACGAATACTACGACCTTCATTTAGATTACTAAGGCTAAAAAGTAGTTTATCAAAAACTCACTTTTTACGTCATTCAGTGCCGTGTCGGTTTTGTCGCGAATCTTTGATTGGTCATAACTTCTTCGTTATAACTCAGATTTCGACGAGGTTTTCGCCTAAATGTTTCTAACGAGATTATCTACAACTTTCAATAATAAAATTTTAATTATTTCAAATTTTATATTTTCGCTAAATTTCACCATTTGACTTTTAATTGGAATCTCATAAGGCTTTCAACATTTTCTGAGTGATTCTAAACATAGTTTTACTTCATTTCAAGTAAAAACTATCTGTTAGAACTCAACACTCAATTTCACATAATATTTCACAATTTTAGTCATTACAAAACATGATTTCAAAACATGTATGTTACAGTATCTCGGCCGAGAAGTTGGCCGACATCTACATTCGAGAGGTGACGGCTCGACACGGAGTGCCAGCCTCCGTGATTTCTAACTGGGATGTACAGTTCACTTTAGGTTCTGGAAGAAATTCCATGATGAGTTGGGTACTCTTCTGCACTTTAGCATTGCATTTCACCCGCAGACAGATGGTCAGAACGAGCGGACCATCGAGAATCTGGAGGACATGTTGTGGGTGTGTGTGTGTTAGCCTTCGGTGGTAGTTAGGATACTTACCTCCCATTGGCTGAGTTATCATACAACAATAGCTACCACGCGAGTATTGACCGTCCTCCCTTCGAGATGTTATACGGGAGGAAGTGCAGGACCCCGATATGTTGGGGTGAGGTTGGCCAGAGGTTCATAGGGAGCACCGAAGTGGTTCTCAAGAAGACAGAGAGGATTCACTAGGTCTGGAGTAGGCTTCAGAATGCTCAGAGTCGGCAGAAAAGTTATGCCGACAAGCGCCGATCAGATCTGGAGTTCCAGGTCGGGGATATGGTTCTCCTGAAGGTGTGCCATGGAAGGGCGTCATCCGATTCAGGAAACGGAGCAAGTTGGCTCCCAGGTATATCGGACCCTTCAGGGTTATAGCCCGAGTGGGAAAAGTGGCGTATAGGCTGGACCTACCAGCCAAACTCAGTTAGATTCATAGCACTTTTCACGTCTCCCAGTTACGGCAATGTTTGGTGGACGATTTGGTAGTGGTACCTTTAGAGGATATTCAGGTCGATGACAGCCCGAATTACATTGAGCGGCCTGTGGCGATCCCTGACCGGAAATTGAAGGATTAGAGGAACAAGATGGTCAAGCTGGTGAAGGTGCAATGGCAGCATCGGAAGGGCTAAGAATGGACTTGGGAGCCGGTGGATGAGATGATGGAGCATTACCCAGAGCTTTTCCAGGAACGAGTAGCAGACGTCGAGGATGAAGTCTAAAATAACTAGGGGAGATTTGTAGCACCTGGTTCCTGGTATGTATTCTATTTAAGTATTTTGCATTTTTGGCCTGGGACTCGGCGAGTTGAAGGCCCAACTCATCGAGTAAAAGTGGATTTGATACGGGATTTAAATGACGGACTCGTCGAGTCGACTTCCAGAATCGACGAGTAGACTCTGACTGGACAAAACCCTAATCTAAGGGTTTGCACGCTATTTAAGCATCTCATCCAGCCACCCTTCGTCCCTATTGCTTCCAGAAACCCCCAATAGCAAACCCTAACCGTTTGTGTAAAGATCTAAGGCATTTATGGTGCTTTTGGTGATTTTGAACTCAAAGAAGAAGGAAAAGCCTAGAGGAATCAAGAAAAGACCAAAGGAGTTCAAGTTTGTGCATCATTTGCAGTTCCCAGAAGGTATAAAGTCGATACCTTGCTTGTTCATTTGCGAGATCCCTTTTTGGGGAGATTTAAGGATTTTATACGCCATTCTTGGTAACCAACCATGATTGCAAGCATGGTTGGGGGTGGAGGCTTCAGATCTAGGTCCATGAAGGAGTTACAAGGCAAAAAAGGGCTACTTTTGCACCCATGGAAGCCCCCATGCAACTTAAGAGTCTCTTTTAGAGCCTTTTAGGCTCAAAGTCCCATGCATGCACGTAAAGTTCGTAACTTTACGTGCTAGATCGAGTTTAGGGACCTAGATCTATCATTGGGAGAAGATTTGTACACCAAAAATCGAAGAAATAGACTCAGACAATATCGACTCGGCGAGTCGTTCTTGGGACTCTACGAGTCCATGGTTAGACTCCCCTTTACTGTTATGGGTCAAAGAGACCCATTGGAGTGCTAGAAAGGTTTTAGAGGGTCTGGGGGTGTGACCCAACATATTGGGATAAGCCATAGTGTAACGCCCGTAGATCCGGGCTAGTCAATTTAGAGATAATAGGGGTCGAAAATGACTTTTCGACAAAAGATTATTTAGAATAAATAATCTTAACCAGGTTGTATAATATGTCTCAAGGGTTCCGTACATATAAAGAACGCCGAAATCCGAGTTATAACAAAGAAGTTATGGCCCGTCGAAGTTTTACGGCAAAACCAGCATAGCACCGAGAGACGTAAATAGTGAATTTACGATGGAGGACTTTTTAGTCTTAGTGAAAAATTCATTGTGAAAAATCTCTTAGTCCCTTGGTTTGAGTCCAAACACCCCCGAGGGTGTGTCCGAATCCCTCAAACCAGGGCTCTAATACCAACTTGTAACATCCCAAAATTTGAGGCCAAAACTTTTGTTTTTAATTAACTAATTTATAAATTAATTTATCAAAACATTGCCAAGATCATGTCAATACATAAAACCATAGTATCACGTCTCAAAACCAAATCATCTTGAAGTAACAAAATATCAGAGTACAATCCCAGAAAACTCTAAGCGGAAATCATGTGTGTGTGATGCGCTGCTACACCACCGGCTCCTTCCCCTTAGATGAAGAGGTATCTAAAACCAAAAACTAAAACTGTAAGCACGAAGCTTAGTGAGTTCCCCCATCATACCACATACCATATAATCTCATAGAATACATACTGTCGGACAATTCTGGGGCGCCCGTCCTACCCATGTCGAGCCATTCTGGGGTGCTGATCTACCCATGTCAAGTCGTTCTTGGGTGCTGACCTACCCATGTCATGCCATTATGGGGTGCTGACCTACCCATGGCAAGCCATTGTGGGGTGCTGACCTACCCATGTTAAGCTATTCTGGGGTGCCGACCTACCCTCCGGTCTATCTCAACCGAACACAGGGACTATTTCACCCCCTTCTACTAACACATAATATCATATCATAATCATGTTGTCAGACATATCTGGGGTGTCCGACCTACCCATTGGTCCCAGCGACCGAATCGGGGACTAGTACCCCTTCTACTAATACTATCTCATATAACATAGCAACTAACAAACTAGTATACTCACATATCTAGCAATATAACATACTCACATATCCAAGAATAACAAACCAGACAATTATCACAAAGATAATCATCCCAACTAACAATTACTAGTGGGCCGGCCTTGGTGTCGTAGACCCACTTCTACTGGAAGGTAACTCACCTCGATGTCGTGTAGTGTCTGAACCGTCCTCGGCGTGAAGGTCGGCTCTCCTTGACTCCTTAATCCCTACACGACAACCCCCAAGTCATCAAACAGAACATCCAACCCTAACCCGGGTCAATACCAAAACCAGTCAAAGTCAACACCCAGTTGACCTGACTCGTCGAGTTGGTCTACCAACTCGTCGAATCCATATCCCATTAACCCGATCCAACTCTGACTTCACTCGTCGAGTCTAGCAAGAACTCGACGGGTTCTCCTTCATTCAAACCATCGGGACCATCTTCATCCGACTCATCGAGTTGTATGAACAACTTGTCGAGTCCAT